>NW_022900949.1:48289209-48335044 GCF_012274545.1 Fukomys damarensis | reverse complement strand
TATATATTGTTTACACACATGAGCCCAGTCCACTCATACTGAAGGCATATAGAACCCGGCTCTGGATTATTTTCCATAGAAGAAACTCTACCAAGTTCCCTTTCCCCTAGGGAAGATGGACCAGTGTTAAAGTAGTCAACTGCCTGTTTCATGGGCTATGAAGGTGTTGAGGGAATGTACAGCAAATGTTTGAGCTACAATGAACCTAATCTGAGTATCTCCTACATTCAGGAGACTGGGCTGAAGAGACAGAGAAGTATCAAAAATGATCCGGTTCTAACTCATTTATTAAGGTAACAGACAATGGAACTCGTGTTTGGCACCAAGGACACAAAGATAAAGCTCAGTTATCCTCTTGCCAGTGCAAGAGATTACATCTGCCTTGCAGAGTGATGGGCTGTTTGTGAGAAGACATTTCTGGGTGCTTTGGGCTTGAGGAAAAGGGCACCTACCCTAGTCATGGTAAGAAGAACATCCAGCAAGGTCCCAGAGGGGATGAGAACGGAGCTAACAGCTGTGGACAGTGACAGGGAGAAGGGCAGGAGTGAAGCAGGCCAGGCAGGGTCTAAAAACCGAGGCAGGCTGTGGAAAGAGCCATGCAGCCATAAAGGCTGCCATTTACAGAGCACTTCTGTGATTCCCTCACAGTACTATGCTCTCCAATGCCTCGGGGTCGTGAAGGGAAGTCTGAGAAGGGGTCACTGGGAGTCTCGCAGAAGGTCCTCACAACGACCTTCAGTGGGACCTCAGTCCCCTCCCTGACAATTGTTACCTTACACAAGTATTTGGTACCTTCTCCCTCTGCTCACCAGGTAGTCTTTGATTTAGATTAAACCTAAAGGCCTTAAATTGAATGGAAGGTGCTTAATTATAAAGCAGCGTTTTGCATTTAGGTATAAATATGTTCTGGTTTTGGCATGTGACACAATGGTTAGCTTTCTGGTAATAAAACATTGAGTGATTTGTGGGCTATGTGTGGGTGAGTGACCCAAGCCCTTCCCTTCCCATTTAAGTGCTCCCCAAGTACATCAGTGAAGGGACCCACTTAGCCCCAAAGGAGGAGTCCTTTTCTTTAGCCTCTCTCTGTGGAGCCTGTGACACAGGCCAAGCACTGTGGACAGAGTCCATTGCAATGGCAGCTGGTTCCCAGTGGTACAGTGGCACAGTCACGTGTCCTCTGAGCAGGGCAAACAGAGGTCCCCAGGCTCCAATCTGCCTTGTCTATCTTAAGCATAGACTCATGGCATCCTGACTGCACAATCAGAGGTCAGGATCCATCGACACATTGATTCCCACAGGAGAACATGAGCTCCTCAAGACTGAGCTATCCTTGCAGCCACAAGACTGGCTAGGTTTATGAACAATGAACAAATGAACAAAGAATGTCTCTCTAAAGACAGCTCCAGGTGAAGGAGTGTTCAGCCCTTCTGAACTCCAGTTTTCCCCTCATGCCCTCACCCTCTCTGCAGCACTGCAGATCTCTGATCTGCCCTAGGGCTAATGAAGCCTGAGTGCTTCATTCCTCTATGGCCATGGCCCAAGTTGCCTAGGGACAGCTCTCTGGAAGGACTTTGCACAGAGACATTCTACAACACCACACCAGAGAACAGCTCAGGTCTGAAACTCCTGGTGCTGCCTCTCTGTGGAAGGACAGTGGGTCCCAGCCATTCACACCTATATCCTGTTCCCCTGCTCTGGTACTGTTCTGTAAGAGGCACAGTGGCACTGAAGGATGATGGTGTCAAACTCACCCCGGAGGCAGGGTTGGCTGTCCAGCCCAGCTCTGCAGTAGCCGTCCTGGTGTCCATTAACGTTTCTGCAAATCAAAAAGAAAAGAACTCATGAGTAAGAAGGATCGCTAGACCTTATGTTCATAAAGCTACTCATGACCATAAATGCCAGGGCTCGAAGAAGCCTTGGATATCTTCCAGCCTAGGATGCTAAGCTCACTAAAGAGCTCAAGTCTTCCACACTGTCCAATGCTCTCTCCCCGGTGACTCCCACTGGGCTGTTCAGGATGGAATCATCTGCCACCCCCCACTCTATCCCTGAGAGCCACCTCTTTCCTGCATCACTCCACCCAGGGTCCAGCCACAGCCATGCCACATTTCACCAGTAGCCACGTTAAACTGGTAGCCACATGCAACTCCTTCGTTCAGCCCTCCTTCCCGTGATCCCCGTTGTCCCCTCAGGCATACATACTGATACCCCCATACAGCTTCCCATCTACTCCCTGACCACTCTCCTAGGACCCAATTTTCCCACAGGTCCCTTTGCCCCCCCCCACCCTCTTCCCCAAGGCTCTGCAAAGGACTCAGGAAGCCTGGACAAGGCTGTGCCTCAAACCCAAATGCAGGCCCCAAACCCCCACAGCCTGCTCTCACCGGGACCGAATTGTGAGAGTAGCTGCAGTCTGTTTATACTTCTTGTGTCCCTACATTAATATGTGCACATCAGGTAGGTCATTGTTTCTACCATTTTAATAAGGTTGCTTTCACAGTAAAAGAGTTTCTCCTGAGGGTGTGACTCAGTGTGCTGGTTTTGTAGGCTCTGTTGGACTTGGTTCCAGTTACTAGTAAGCGCCATAGTGTAGTCAACATACAACTTCTCTGGCTACAGTCCCAGTCCTCTGTGTCCTATAGGGACCCATCTTTCCCTTAGAAGTTCCAGTGCTCTCCCCAGCCACTCCCTGGCAATGCAGCCATCCATTTGTTTTGCTCTTTTTGAAAGAGGCAAGTGCTTGGCTATTATAGGTATATTTGGCCATTTAGGAATCTCTCAAGCTTTATTTTTTTTTTAAATATATATAGATTCTGGAGTCCCTTGGCAGATAAATACATTATAAGTAATGTTTTTTTCCCACTGCATGGCTTGTCTTTTCATTTTCTTAACATCTTTGAAAAAGAAAAATTTTTAAATTTGACCAAATCAAATATTATTTTTTTATTTTGTGGCTTTACTGCAATATCTGAGAATTCTACCTAACCCAAGTTTGCAATAATTTTTCTCCTACTATGTTATAATTCATTTTAAATTGAATTTTTTGTATAAAGTGGGAGGTAGGGATTAAAGTACTTTCTTTTTTAATGTGAATATACAGTTGTTCAGATGAAAGGCATGTTTTGTTTTGTTTTGTTTTGTTTTCCTAAAAGACAACATCATGTTGCCTAGGTTGGCCTTAAACTCTTGCATGATCCTTCTGCCTCAGCCTCCGGAGTAGATGGGACTACAAGCATGTGAAACTGTGCCAGTAGAGGGGCATCTTTGAAAATACACACAGTGGTGCCACATGCACTGGAGGAAGGATCTTACCTGGATTGGCGGGGGGTATGTACCAAAGGAAAAGCACAGAGCATGCATCCTGGGCGCATAGGTGCTGAACAAACATGGGGAAAGGTAAAATATAAATGATGTGTTGTTTTGACTTCTTCCTGTATCCACTCTGCTTCAGGAAGAGATGTGAATACAGAAGGCAGAGTTACAAAATCCTGGGCCTACTGGGAAACAGAAGGATAATGGCTTAAAGAAAAGGTTTAGGAGAAGCCCATCCTCTGGGCAAGGCCGAGAGAAGCAAAATAGAAGGGACAGTAAAGAGGTGGGTGAGGAAAGAGGCTTCCTGTGCTCTCACTACCAAGTACTCTGCCCCGGGGAGCTGCCCGCCCTGGAGGACAAGGGGAGCCTACCAGGATGCAGCTGCATGGATGCTTAGCTCCCTGATCAGTGAGGGAAGAGTACACGCCCCGCCAGATGATGGGCACAGGGAGCCAGGGGCCCATGCAGGCCTTATGCAGGGAACCACCTAGCGGGGTGTGCAAGGACTACAAGCAGGGGTCAGGTCGGACTCAGGTGCCTCCATGGGCACCTGCATGGACAGAAGCCAAGAAGGCCACCAAGTGCCTCCTCCCACCACCTGAGGCTCTGCATTGTGCCTGTAACCCAGATGGTGTCTCTGACTCCCTGGGGAAATGGGGCCTCCAACTGGAAAGGGCTGAGAGCTACTGTAAAAAGAAAAAGTTTCATTTTCCTGCTAGGTTCAAGTTGGGCTAAGAGTCATACCCGGGATTCCTGAAGGGACACAACAGGGGTCCAGGCTCTTTGAGTTTGTTTTCTCTCCATTCATCTGACAGCTGACAGGGGAGGCCGGTCCCTGCATGGAGCAACCACCCTCTCCCCTCAGCTCCACTGCACAGCACTGGTAATGATCATAATGACACACCAGATTTACATAATTCACTTCTCAGAAGATATCCATGAGGCTCTGTAGAAATTCATCTCCATGATTATTAAAATGTCTCTACCAGGTGGGTCTGAAGTAGGAGCAAAGCATCCATGTGGCAGAGTCGGGAACTGAGGCATAGAGAAGTGCAGAGCTTTCTGTAATGTCACACAGCTTCCTGCCTTGATGCTGACAGCCTCAGATCTCAGCCTGAGCCCCACCTGGCACATCTGGACTTCCAAGGGATTCTGCTACAACTCTAGGGCTGGGGAAGGTATGACAGCCCTTGCTCATACAGCCAAGAAGCCACAAAAGCCCGCAGAATAAGGCACCTTCCGTGCAACCATGGGGTTTTGTTGAAGGAACAGTCAGCAAGCGAGGGATGCTCGCAGCAAGGGAAACAGAATCCAGAATCAAAAATAAAAATCAAGTCCCAAACCTTCCAAGGACTCGTTCATTCTGTTAACTTCAGAAATACAATCTCAGGCTCCATAATAGTCATCATCACCTTACTCTATGCCTGCAACAGAATCTCCTTATAAATAATGTTCGTGCAGTCTATCGGGCAGAAATTGCAGCCAGAAGAATCCATTTCTTTCTCTCCTGTCCACCATGGAGATGGAAGACCACAAAACTGTAAACCATTCACTCGATATGATTAAGGGTGGCTTCTTTTCTGGCACCGAAAGCTCCTGATGATGGCATTACACTCTGGTAGGGGCTGAATTAAAGTGATTTGAGGAGGTTTACATGTCCCTGGGGAGGAAGAGAGTACTCATTTGCATTTATAAAGCATATTGAGAGTTCTTGCAGAAAGTTAGGATGGAAGCACAATTAAATATTTACCATCACTTCTGCTCTTGGAGTGGCACGGGGAGGAGACCAGCTGGAAGGGCATGTGTTGCTGTCAGATCCAAAGATGCCTGTAGGGGACACAGCTCTGGGACCCATGCCCACTGCCTGGGCTCTGCCCTTTGGGACTTCTGGCAGCTCAAACAGGGAAATCTCAAGTATGTATACAAGCAGAGAGAGCACGGTGTGAGCACCCAGGTCCCAGTTCCATGGGTCTCCACTGCTTTGTGGAGATGTTACCTGGTTCATGTCCTGCAACCTCCTCCCCACTGCCTGCCTGCCTGTCTGTCTGTCCCTCCACATCTGTAGAATGGGGCTGGTGCTAGCTAGTACGCAGGACTACGGGGCAAGGGTGGCTTAGTGAGATAAAGCACTGCAAACTATTACTGTTACTATTGCATCATATTACATATAATGATTTGATTATGCTAAACTCCAATTTCTTTATCATGTGTTATGACTTCTATCTAGATATCCCGTCCAAGCCTCATGCAGTCATAGGTGGGGCTTTTCACAGGTGTCTGGATCTAGGGTGTGTGATGCTGGGATTAACTGGATGATGCTGTATTATGGCTTGTGGTTAGATGTTCCCTCACGGCCTCATGTAAATGAGGTGGGACCATTTTGGCAGAGCCTGAGTCTAAAGTGTATGATACAGGGATTAAGGTCATATGATTACCAAAACACTACACCTGAATAATTGATTTGCCACTCCCCTAATCCCCATAAAAGGGGCAGAAAGATGTTGTTAAACTCTTTTTGATTTTGCTGCTTCTCCTACCACAAACTGTGCTTCTGCCACCCAGCCTGGAGTCAGATGGTTATGGGCTGAAACCTCTATGAACTGCAAGCCAAATAAATCTTTCCCCTTTTAACTGTAGGTGTCAGGTATTTTGTGCCAGCAAGGAGAGAAAAGTAATTAACGCATGCTGAGATTAAGGGTGTGTGATTACTAAATCAGTGCATTGATTGGTGTAGCACAGTTTTGAGCGTGGCTAATGGGAAGGTCCACCCTGGCTGTGGGTGGCACCACCCAGAAGGATGGGTAGCCTGGATGAAATGTAAAGGCAGACTTGCTGCTTCTGCTGCTGTTGCTGCTGCTGCTGCTTTGCTACTTTACTGCTTTGCTGCCTTCTGCCTGCCATGAACATTCTCCTCTGTGATCCCTCTCTTCCCTACCACCACGCCTTGGAGCCAGCTATTGACTAAAATCTCTATGAACTGTGAGCTGAAATAATCCCTTTCCTCCTTGGTTTCGAGAATTTTGTCTCACCAAGAAGAATGGTAACTAAGACACTATAAAAAGAATCTGTTGGAATGGTATCTTTAAGAATCTAACTCACAGATGTAATTCTACCCCGCTGGGAGGCACAGTCAGGAGGACCACACAGTTTGAATCCATCTGGGCAATCTAGTGACTTAATGAGACACTGTCTCCAAATAAAAGTTGAAAAAGGCTGGGTAGGTAGCTCAATGCAAAGCCCTGGGTTCAACCCCCAGTACAAAACAAAATAAAACTCACGAATCTAATGATACTAGATATGTAATCTGCTAATAGGACAAGGGAGTGATACATGTTGAAGCTACAGCAATGTATTAAAAGTAGTCTTTACCTCAAAGGAATTCATGCTTAGTGAAGGGAGGGACGAGAAGCAAAGTTACACCTGGTATCTCATTCTGATGAAGTCCACGATAAGGTGACTGGAACCCTCAATAGAGTGGAAAAAGTTCTTCTGTATGTGGGGAATGTGTAGGCCTATGTCCATAAAGGAGAACTGTGGCTCTCTGAATAGAGGTAAGCAATGGTGGACAAGAAAGGATAGCATATCTCACTTGTTGCTTGGAACAGGGATGGAGATTCCCAGGACAACAAGGGGAGTTGCAGAGGGAGACTAAAGGGAATGAAGCTTAGGCCATCCCAAACAGACAGGAGGATGAGAAAGAGGGTGAGCAAAAGGTAAGACAGAAGGGGTCTCTGGTAAGAGCCAGCTTGGCTGGCAAGAACTCCTCAAGGAGGCAATACATGAGGAGTGTGGCAGAGTGTTCTGCAGAGGCTCCAGTACAGAAATTCTCACAGTGCACGCACCTACCAGAGGTAGGTACCTAGGGGTACAGGGCTGGGTCCAGGTCTGTACTTCCTAGGAGGAAGGAGAAGCAGCTGACATCTAGGGAAAATTAGATTCCTATCATAGCATAAGAGGGATAAATAAGTCCTCTTCATACACCTCAGACATTCTTTAGCATTTTTTAAAATGAATTAATTAATTTTATTTTAATTTTGTGGTATGGGGGTATTGAACTCAGGATCTTATGCTTGCCAGGTAGGCGTGGTACCACTGAGCTATATCCCAGGCCCTTTCACATTCTTTTTAGTGAGATGTTAATTAAGCATTCAGCTGACTTAAGGATGCTCTTCCATGGCATTAACAACACACAACAGCTCAGACAGACAGACAGAAGAGTGGCTTCAGGCCTCCCTCGAGCAGCACTTCCTGTGTATTTAGCAAAGGAAGTCCACGGCCCTTCCAAGCAGGAAAGAACAGTACCACCATGCAGTCATTTCCTTGGGTTGCCCTCATGACCTGGAGGACGCCTGGAGCCTAGGAGCCACACCATGGAGTAGTCAAGAGCTAGGTTCCTACTGCATACATGAAGAAGCTAAGAGTCAGCCCCATTCCAGACATGGCGCAAGGCAGCCCAACTCTCCCTCAACCTTCCCAGGGGATCCATGGAAGGGTTGTAAAATGGTAGCGAGAAAGAGATTTTAGAATCCAGTGAACAAAGGTTTCATGAGTAGGGCCCATGGGAGATAGCACTGTGCAGGCTCCAGATACACCAAGAAGGTAGGCATGTCTGCCCTCACGGAGCATGCAGACAAGTAGGAAACAGAAATTAATGAAATAAACATGAAAATAAATTTGCAATTTTATCCTCAGCGAATGGCAGGAAGGCAGAATCACAGGGACAATTGACAGATGTATGGATCCTGGTAGTAGGCAGCTGGCACTTCCTCATTCCTTTCCCCACTCCTTGTCTGTTGAAAGCACAAGGACCACCACCAGCCTATAGCCCCCACCCATCCACACACACACACACACACACACACACACACACACACACACCCCCCCCCAAACCACAAGCACACTGGCAGTAAGAGATTTTAGAATCCAGTGAACAAAGGTTTCATGAGTAGGGCCCATGGGAGATAGCACTGTGCAGGCTCCAGATACACCAAGAAGGTAGGCATGTCTGCCCTCACGGAGCATGCAGACAAGTAGGAAACAGAAATTAATGAAATAAACATGAAAATAAATTTGCAATTTTATCCTCAGCGAATGGCAGGAAGGCAGAATCACAGGGACAATTGACAGATGTATGGATCCTGGTAGTAGGCAGCTGGCACTTCCTCATTCCTTTCCCCACTCCTTGTCTGTTGAAAGCACAAGGACCACCACCAGCCTATAGCCCCCACCCATCCACACACACACACACACACACACACACACACACACACCTGCCCTAAGGCCAAGTCCATACTGGCAGGAATAGGCTATACATTAAGTGAACTCCCACCCTAGTCCCCAATTCAAAGTGTTCTGAGTGCTAACAGTAGGCAAAGGGCAAACATAGGCCCTCTGCCTTTTGCCAGAGTCTCTGTGCTGCCCAGACCTGGGCAAGACATCCCTGTTGGCAGAGAACTCCCAGATGCTCCCATCTGGGTCTCAGGTAGACTGCTATCCCTTGATCTCAGCCCCCAACAAAAGGGCCCAAGCACCAAAGGTCTCTAAGCCAAATTCATGGCATCCCCAGGCTTCCTGCTGCCAGCATAGGCTGGGCTACCTGTGACCTATCCCTGCCCCTCCGACTTGGCTGTGAGGTGTCTGCCTGGGCTCAGAAAGGAAAGACTTCATCACCTTTCGATTTCAGGATGGAGTTGTTTCACTGAGATCTGTGAAGCACAAGAGCCAGGCTGAGGGCCATGTTCTGACATGACCAAAACCTGGGTCTAGCATAGCTGAAAAGGCCAACATGAGAAACCTTCCCTAGCTTAACTCCCTAGAGTCCTCCCCCGTCCTAAATCCTCTCCCAACACAAGTTCCCTTCCCTCCTGTTCTTCCTCCGCCTTTTTTCTTCTTCTCCTCCTCTTCACGCTGACCCCCATCCAAACTTTGTCACCCTTCCTATAGACCCAATGCAACACCTCAAAAACATTTAGTTTTGATTGCTTTCTTTCCCTTTGTCTTTCATCAAGCATTCACCAAACACAACTGCTTCTTTCTTCACAGGATCTTTTCTAGCTGTGTGCTCCTCTCTACATCCAGCAACCTATCTGAGTGCAGCCCTTCATCCCTGCATGTTGGGACCACAGTGACAACTTCCTAATTATGTTCCACCCAGAAGCTCCATTGGAGTGATTTTCTTTGCAGCTGCTAACCTCATCTGCTGCTATCAATGTAAATAGTTCAGTGTTTAAGGAAGTAGTACGGGCACACTAAGAAAAAGCCTTATGGTACCTTAGTTCCTCTGACCACTTAGTAAATTCACTCTCAATTTGTCCAAAGGAAATAATAAAGAAAAAAAATCCCTACGTCATGAAGATGTTTATTATTTCATTATTTAGAAAAAGTTACATTACCTAGCTTATCTCTCCTGGAGGGAAGAGGTACAGGATTGCTCATTCACACAAGTGGGGTGTTAGGGTGATGGGCACATGAAACATACTCTAAAACTTAGAGCAGAAGAAGGAGCTGTGTGTGCCTGACAGAGGCAACTGGAGATGGGGTTTCAACTCAGTAACCCAGCAAAGCAAGGATAGAGACTAGGAGGGAAGACACAACCTCTGCTGGGAAGGGACACTCCCACTTACAGATGTGATTCCTTATTATTACTGCATTGTTTTATAAGGCCTGAATTCAGAAATAAAAATGTAACCTATCTTCTGGAGCACCACTTCCATCACACCTCACATCCTTAATTTAGGACACTCTAAATTCCTCCAATGACTCAAGAAAATACCACAAACATCAGCCTTCAAGGACCTTCCCTTCCAGACATCTCTTCCACACAGATCTTCAGTTTCACAGAGGAAATCTTTCCTACCGGCTCTCCATTTTTTTTCATGTTGTTCCTCCTGATAGAATTTCCTCCTCTTTTCCACCTACCAAAATCTTGGATTTCAAAACTCTCACTTGGTCCTACCTCTATAAAGTCTTCCTTCCTCTGAACAGCTTTTACTTTCCAAATGGTTGCTGCTAGTTATTGGTTTTGTACAATCTAAGCAGAGCTGTGATTTCCACCCCACAGAGCTTGGTCAGATGCCTCCTATAACATAAATGGTCAATAAACCCTGGAGACATGGGTTCAACTCCCTGCTCTACGTCAGATGAATAATCAAGTCTGGTCTGAGTGCCAAAGACCTCATCTGGAAGAGGCTTTTTCTCTTGCATCTGCCTCAGCCAACAAGGCTATACCCAGAAAGACTCTGTACGTTTTTTTTTATTTTGCGGGGTTTTTTTTTTTTTTTTTGGTACCGTGGATCAAACTCGGGTCCTTGCACTTGCAAGGCAGGCCACCGAACCGCTGAGCTAAATCCCCGGCCCTCTGTACCTTTTCTTAAGAATACTCACCTGACTAACACATATTTACTGTCTTTGCCAAGTGTAGAGTGCTAGGTGAATGGAAGCTATTATTATATACATCTCCATTGATTGATGGGTGGTAATGGCCAGTGAGGAAGAGAAACAAGGCTAAGTAAAGTGAATGAGCCAATCCAACCCATCTGCTGAATGACTGACTAAATGATTCTGAACAGGCATTTAAATGATAAATACAAACTGTGAAATTTGCTCTTTTAAAGGACATACAGATCAACACAGTCCTCCCACCACGCCCTTCTCCCTCTATTTCTTTTATGTTCCAAGGTACAATTGATTACAGTAGACAGAAGGGACCTTAGATGGGTCACAGCACAGAAGTATGCCTCAAGGGGCTGGCACAGGCTCCAGATCCAGCCTTGGTGTACATAGGACGTACCACTCATGAACAAGTGGGAGGCCCAGAGGCCCAGTCCGATTTCCTTCCTTCCACAGGCTCTTCCAAGCCTGGCTCCCAAGGGAGCAGACTGAGCACAGATGCAGGAAAGGTCTATTCGGTGAACTGAAAAGGGCTGAGAATCATCCCAGGAAGGGCTGTTTCCTTCCCAGCCTGGCTCTGAGCTTGACGTGTGGTCTTGAGGATCTCTTCTGGCATCTAGATCTTAGCGTGGTATCTGAACCACAGCAAGAAACTAAAGGAGGCCTTTGGAAACAGCACCAGCCCTTTGCTTCTTCAGTATCATCATGACTTAACAGTCACATTTGTACCTTGTACTTTGCACAAGGTTTTCACTAATAAAATATGGAATTGATGGTCTGAGGTCTAGCAGTTTCTTAGATATGCTATAACTAAGTACCATAATCTGGCTGGCCTAAAACAACAAATGTATTGTCTCACCTTCTGAAGGATAAAAGTTCAAAATTAAGATGATAGGAGGGCCATACTTCCTCAGAAAACTGTAGGGGAGACTATTTCCTTGTTTTTCATACCGTCTCATGGTTTGCCCGTCATCTTTTGGTATTTCTTATTAAGATGATAGGAGGGCCATACTTCCTCAGAAAACTGTAGGGGAGACTATTTCCTTGTTTTTCATACTGTCTCATGGTTTGCCCGTCATCTTTTGGTATTTCTTGGTTTGTAGCTGCATAACTCCAATCTGCCTTCATCATCACACTGTTTGCTCCATGTGGCTCTGTCTATAGGGCATGACCACTTTATAAGGCCACTAGCCTCACTGGATTGCAAAGAGACACTACTCTAGTATAACTTTAGCTTAATAGCTGCAATAACCCTATTTCCAAATAAGATCACACTGTGAGGTACTGAGGGCTTGAACTTCAACATACATTTTGGGGAGAGGGAACACAAATTAGCTTATAACAAGTTAGGATGTTCAGAAACGTAGCCGTTAGCTTTCTTCTAACAAATACTTGGGCGCTGTACTCGGAGCCTGAGAATACAGACACAAGGACAGTGAAGTGTATGTATCCCTAGTACAGCAACGTTGCCTTCTTTACATTTAGAATGGATGGCTCCTTTAAAGCCACCCTTCTAGCAAGAGGGGGCAGTCTCCATTTGTTTCTCCAGACCTATGTACTCATCACCTTTCGCCACCAGCTCTGTCTTGGAAGGTAGATCTTTGAAGACTGCATCCACTGGTGCCCTCACTGGCAGAAGCTTGGATAATGTGGGTGACAGGCAGGGTGTACTCTAGCAGCTCCTCTTTCTAAGCTGCAGAGAGAGGTAGCCTTCAACAACTGAAACCATATCCTGCTTCTGGAAATGTGGCTCCCTTCCCTCATCCTTCAAGCTGAAGAATGGTAAAAGCTTGGTATTGTTGCTAGTCCCCAGAAACCTTGTCATCTTTGATGCCATTCTTTAACTGATGCAAACCTTTGTCAACAGTCCTTTAATTAATCTCTCCCCTCAGTCACCTCTTTTGACTGTGCCATCTGTTTCTGCAAAGCCCCCAGTGATAGCTGGAGCTTAAATAAATGATCAGCAACCATATCTCTGGCAGCCTTCTTTCCTCCAAGTCCTGCAGTAGTCCACACAAGGGGACAACCACATACCAGTTTGGCCACATTCAGACCACGATAGCCTTGGAAAAGATAGACCTCAGTGAGAGTCTCAGATCTACCACTATCTAGTTGTTTCACCTTGAGCAAATTACTCAGACCCTGAAGGTCATGTTCAGCTATCCACAAAATGAGGATAATAATGTCCACTTCACAAGGCAATGGAGGAGAATCAGTGAAATATTCACCAAGCACTCCTTGAAGCCTCTGGCAAACAGCAGTTGATCTGCAAAGGCAGTCATTGTGATGTTTCCACTGTCGTGTTCCAGGTTCTTGCGTGGGGAGCAGTCTTCCATGCCACCCCCAGAGACCAAGCTCATTCTCCGACCTGCATGCTCTCCACCAAGCCTGGCTCCAAACCAACTCTTCTCAGGTAACTAAGAAGCTGCACTCAGTCATCTGGTCACAGTTTAACCCCTCACACCCTGTCCAACCACAGACATGGGTGCCTGGTGCAGCCTTCACCTGCTTTTCCTGCTGGCTGCTCAGTGATTTGGGGGCAATGGGGCTAGAGAGTAGGTTCCTCTCCTGGCTACTGTCTAATCTATCAACAGAGAATGTTTCCTTTGTTGGGGAAGACAAGAACTTTAAGTCTTTCCTCAAATTCTTGAGATGGGGATAAGAAAGATGCTGTTATCCCTCTGAGTTTCCCCAAGGGGTCAAAGTCAGGAATGGTACTTCAGAACAAAGCAGTCCAGCATGATGTTCTCCCAGATAATATGCCATTTTCTTCTTCTTCTTCCTCTTCTTGTTCTTCTTCTTCTTCTTCTTTGGTAGGTACTAGGATCAAACTCAGGTCCTTGCGCTTGTGAGGCAGGCAGCGGAACCACTGAGCCAAATCCCTGGCCCAGTATGCCTCTAATCTTCCTTATGCACTGGGCCCAGCATCATCATTCTTTACAGGGAACAAACCTCAATACAGTGTTTTCACTTGATATGGGACAGAGTAGAGGGGTGGGCTCAGTGCAAGTCCATACTCTCAAGAGACTGTTTTCATGAAAAACAGACACTGAGGACTCTGCATATCCCTCATTACACCTCCCACATCCTCAAGGCACAGCCTCACCTTATTCTTCAAGCTCCCTGCCACAGAGGGTGGCTTGGGTCTCCCTACCTAGGGCTCCCAAGCCTTAGTACAACTTCCCATCTCTATGTGGTTCACTGATGGAGGAAGAGTCCTATAGATGCAAGGATTTACAACTCTTCTCCAACAAAGAAGAAGCCCTGAGTAGTAAGGCTGAACATAGGAACAAGAAAAATAGAAAAACAAAGCCTTCCATTTGGAGCACAAATACCCGAAATGGCCACAGGCCTTTTTCCCTCCCTCTCTCTCTCTGCTTCCTTCCCCATTCTGATATCTTTAATCCTCATCCCTTAAGGTGGTCAAACACTCTCCTAAATTCACGTGACCCTCCTAGACTTGATAATATGCCTCAGCCAGAGGACCCAGAAAAAAACTGAGTCTCACAACTTTGGCTAAGGATATCTAGACCTTTCTAGCACCAAACACCAGCAGGCAGAAGCCAGACTGGCCATGGCATGTCAGTGGGCACAGGGGAGGCAGGCTGTGGAGGTCACCTCTGTACCCTCTGTACCCAGCCATGCCTGAACCACACACTCCACACAGCTGCTGTGGGCAGCTCCACACACTCCCAGGCATCAGGTGCTGCAGGCATTGAACCAGACCTTAGGTCAAGCTCCTGACAAGGTCTCATCTTTTCCTGACCTGCTTGCTCCGGTCAGGTGGCATACCTCTACCTCTCTGCCCAATTCAGCAGCAGGAGCAGAGAAGGTATTTAAGGCAGAGAGAGGAAAAGAACCACAAGAGATGCTGGGGTCCAGGGACACTGCTTAGATCAATACCTGGTATGCTGATGGTTCAGGACTAGCCAGAGCCACTGCTGCTCAGGACTTTACTTATATGCTTAGTGTGCGTGTGTTTGTGTGTGTGTGTGTGTGTGTGTGTGCGTGTGTGTGCACATGTGTGTGTGTGTGTGTGTGTGTGTAGAGTCAAAGATCTATTAAAATTTAGGAGCCTGGCATTTACCAGTCTTCCAGCACCATGAGTTCTAAGGGAGATTAAATCTGTTTGCCCCAGCCGGTCTGACAGACCAATGCATTTATATATACCGATAACACATGGGTAAGACCCATGCATAATCCGCCTGCTGCTCCTGCTCCTTGTGGGTGCAATGAGAGAAGGGCTCTCACTTCATGGGGGATGCAGGCACCCAGGGGGCATCAATCAGCCTGGAGAAGAGTGGGGAGGAGAGCCCACAGGCCTATGCAAAATGACTCTCTGCAGCTCTAATGAAGGTCCGCGATGGATGGTGGCCTGGCCTCGTTAATCAGAAGAACATTGCTGCTGCCTTCCTGCCTCTCCCTGCCAGGCCCTCCTGGGCCCTTGGTCCTGATTGATCTGTGGTAGGGTAACTCTCAGATGGTATTGGCTCTGGGCCATTCCCTAAAGCCCCTGCATGTGCTGGCAGCAACACCACAGAGAGCCAGGAGCCTTGGGTGGGGAGATGGGGATGTGCCAGGTAAGGGGCAAGCTGCTCAAAGGGAAGAACGGGTAGGAGCTGGCTGATCAAGGTGACTTAGGACATTTATCCCACCAGGTGGCTGACACTGGCTGCTGACATCTTCCAGTGTCTGTCATCCTTAGTGCTTCAGGGCTGCTGCCTCATCTCACTGCCCTCTATCCACTTCAAGCCTCAGCCACCAGGTATATCCTGTACCCTCCCCACCCAGCCTCCCCAGAGAGAACAGACAAAAACTGTTCTCTTCATATCCTGACTTCAGCCCACCCCAACCTTTCAGCCTTCAAGGCCCAGCAGTTGCTTCCCCTGCCCCTCTAGGAAGCCTGCCTCTTCCTCACCCTGCATTGGCACCTCACCCCAGCTGTGCATGGGGTGCATTCTGTCACCTTCTCTGTGGTTTTGACATTATCACCCAAATGTGCCATGTCTCAGGACAGTATTCTTAGCTATATAGTAGGTGCTTTATGGACTTTTTCCCACTTAACAAGCAGCTGAAGTGGAATTTGAAAAAGGAAGGCCCTGCACTTTGGTTTGTCTGAAGAAATAGCCTGAGAGTCAGTTGACCAAGCTGTGTGAGCAGGACCTCTCTGCCCAGTCCCCTTGGTGGGAACAAGGATTATTCTTCTGGACTAAGCTCGGAGGCTTGTGCCCACGTGGAGGCTGAAATACAGCTCCTGGTCTCCCAACAGTGAGTGGGAGGACAATCTGAACATCATCTCCTCCTGTCCTCTTCCATACCGGAAACTCAAGTGGAAGGCATGTAGCCACTAATCTCTCATTCTTCAGGGATAAAGTTTTCCTTGAAAGGCTGAAAACTCAAGACTTCCATTCTATCTCTAAAGCCAGCAGGAAAGGCTTCAACAAGAATAACACCTCTGAATTAACTTCTGCACTGAGAAGAACCAATTAAGCCCAGTGCCTTCAGAATCTGGAGGTTTATTCCGTATCTTCCAGCTTGAACATAATGGGATGATCAGAATTCATCTGCTCATTCATGCCCCCTTCTGCCTATCCAAATGTGTCAGGGCATTGGGTCCCAAATCCAGGCTTCAGCTCTCACAATTTCTCAGGGTATAAAAAGTCCCAAACATCTGGCCCACACCTTCATCCCTATCCTGGGCCCCTAGTACAGCACCCTCCCGAGCTGGTACTTGCTCTCTGCTTGCGTGAGATGCTCACTGCCCAGGTAGATGCCGTCCTTGTTGATCTCAGTTGTCAAAAGGTTGGCTTCTTGGGATTTTCTTTCTTTGGCCCTCGTTGAATGCCTGAAACGTACCTCTCAGCTCTCTGGTGGGGATATCCTACTTTCGCTGGTGGATCCCAGGACCAGTGGCTGCCTGGGGAACCCTGTGGCGCAGACAAGCTCTTTTCATCTCCCTGTTAGTGTCATTCCACTGAAAGTCTACTGTTTCTCCAGGAGAATCGTGGCTTCTCAGAACACATCCACAGGACTGGGAGGTCTGCGTATCAGATTTGTCTCCCTTGCTGTGGGTACCCTTGCTCTGAGTCTCACCCTTCCTCACCCTTCTCTTCTCCCTTTCAAGCCCCTCCTTCCTGGTTTCCCACTCTCTCTTTTCTCCTTCTTTGTCCTGTTGCAGTTTAATGGGTGCTTCTGCGATGAATAGTGTTTTCAGCTCTGGCCAGGAATGCATCCGGCCTTTCCCAGCCCCACCTCCGTCCTCACCGTGCGGGGGGTGCTCTGTAGAGAGCTGGGTCAGATAATGGGCCAGGGGGTTCACTTGAAAACTCACAAAAGCCCCATTGCCCTCTGGACAGCTCAGAGTGACAGGCACAGGGAACAAATCCTCTGCCCTGCAGGCTGCCTGCGTGGGATATCACGGGGGTTTGGGGCCTCTGCGCAACATTGTTCAGCGCTGGGCTCCAGGCCCAAGGCAGCCGGTGGAAAGTGACAACCCTTCTTTCAGTCAGAGTTCTCAGGGCTGCAGAGTCATAGAGGTTTGGCAATCCCCTGTCCCATGTATTTATTGGGAATATTAGAAATCTCCTTGGCTGACAGTGAAGCCTCTAAATGTGTTTACAGACAGTCCTATCCCATGCAGCTGAGCAAAGAGGGCTTGCAGAGATCAAGGTGAGATACCCAGCTTGCTGTACTGTAGGTTCTCTGAGGGCAGCAGCTGTGCCAAGGCAGAGTCAGCCCACAGGCGTCTGCAGAACAGGCATTATCAGAGGAGCAGAGAAAAAGACCCTTGGTTGGCCACCAGCTCAGGACAGCAACACTCAAAGAAGGAAACCTGTCTGGAAAGTTGCTGGCCCCTATGTCTGCACCAAGAGACCTTGGCTTTAAGGGCAGCAATGTGTTGGGGGCCAGGCGAGAAGAGGTCACATTCTAGCAGGCTAGAGGGGATGAGCAAGGACAAGCCTAGACAATGATTCCTTACTTCCCAAGTATGACTGATTGGTGATGTCCCCTATGTACACATCCCATGACTTTTATAAATTTTTAATTGAACAACACAAGTAAGTTTCACTCTTTCTTGTTAGATGTCTGTTCTGGGTATCCTTTTGTAATTTATATTACCAGAATAGGCGGGCTTTCTTGGAGGGGAGGGCTCTTTCCCTCACTGCTTGAGAGTTATTCTCAAGTATGTACTATAAGGTAATGATGGTGAGCAGCAAACAGTAAAGCGACCGTGTCCTCCCCGGCAGGTGCCTTGGTGCCTACGAGTCAAGTTAACATCTCAGCAAACTGACATGGAGCTTCACTCTACAACACTCAAATCTCAGTGTTAAATCTCAGAATTGCCCAAGACAACTGAGCTGTTTTCTTTATGCTTTACCAAGTACCTTGTGTCCACCTGCCCTCTTTTTAGAAAAATGATGCCAAGTCTTATGTACTGGTGGAGGACAGTGTTCATCTGCCGCCTTTAGCAGACCCCTTACCCAGCCAGCTTAGGTACACTAAGACAGCCCTGGAGTTGGAAGCCAAGGACACCAGTCGTAATCTCAGCTGTGTTGGCAGCACCGGACAACTCACAACCTCTCTGAGCCCCGGGTTTTTCATCAGTAACACAGCTATAATATACTTGCTCCCCAAGGTAAGATGAAAATGAATTAAAAATGGCATTTGGGAGTCATATTTAGCACTGTCCCTGGCCCATAATAATCATGTATCGATGTTAGCTATTATTCCTAAACAGCTGGATTAAAATGAAGATACATGCTTTTTATAAATAGCTTTTGTCCAGCACTGAATTCACAAAATGTTTTCACAGACATTATCACATCTTGAGAGAACCATTAAGAGATAGGTATCGGCGCTACTGATTGAGATCTCATTACACAAACTGAACAGAATGCCATCAATTGAATGGGGGATTGGCTTGCATTCGCTAAACCCCTAAGGGTGACTAAGGGGGACAGTGCCACCTTGGTTGGGAAATAGAACATGTATAAAGGAAGCCCCCAGCCCAGCACAGGAGCACATCTGCCCAGGAGGACTTAGTTTACTACAGTTCCACTGGCTGTTATGGTAACTTCTATGATGGTTTACACTTGTGGATATAAAACTATATTTCGGGTTGTGTGAATCTACTGTCACTATTCTACTCTGCCTTTCTACTGTAGCATGGACACGGGACAGCCCAGGGCTCTGGTCTAGACAAATGTACTGAAAGAATCTACTTGATAATATTTAAAATTTTTCTTGTAACTTTTGATGAATGACTTCATTATTTTTATGTGTAATAATAAAATAACCTTATAGCTATCAGCACACCTACAAACTTCTATAGATACTTGTATGATCTCCAGAACATCAGAAAGATATCAGTTGGACCCCTTGGGATACTCAATGAACAAAAACAAAATTAAGTAAATTTCGTATTCACAGCCACCTCAGCACAGTGGGCCCATGGAAGATGACTGGCCTAATTTTAGTCTAATGCTGTCACATTAGGCTGTTTTCAACCAGGTTCAAAGGAGGTTTAAGTCCTTTCTAAAGGGTAAAATGCAAAACAAGAGAAACGGCAAACATAAGTCTCATTTGCCACTAATGACTCTGTAGAAGAACATGTATAATGAGTGCGTTCGTGTCCGCTGGGGATCTGTAGACTTGGCACATCAAGAGAAATGTGTCACCGTGTGAACACTCAGAAGGGGCATGAGCTCTTGGCTCATGGGAGAGTCCAATCCAAGGCACGATGAAGGAGATCAGCTGAGGGAGAGAAAAGGCAATAAGCACAAAACCAGGTGGCAGGGCAGTGTAGCAGACAGATGGGCAAAGTGGGCTTCAGAAAGGAGGCCAACCACAAAATGCTCAATCAGAACAGGCCAAGGTCTACCCAGGAATTACAGGAAAATGGCAATGCTCTGACTGGCTTGCATAGCTTAGCAGGCAGTTGAGGGAAAATGGCCTCATCAAGATTCCTGGTTGCCAACAAGGGCAGCTAACTCCTGAACTCCTGCCATGGACACTAGCAGGCCCATCAAGGCCAGAAAACAGTCAAAGAGATGTAAAATGCAAGTGTGAGTCTTCAGCATGCCTAGTTCTTTCTCTTGTCACAGCCAAGAGTGCAGGGATCATGAGGTGATGACAGGAGCATCTGGGTGAAGAAGGCTGGGACCCCAACCACGCTGGGAGCAAAGGCTGATAAAATTAGTCGAATTGTACCCCTTAAAAAGATATGTCCAAGACCTCCTTCCACATGCTTGTTAATGTGACTTTACTTGGAAGTAGAGCCTTTGTAAATACAATTAAGGATACAGAGATAAGACCATCTTGAATTTAGTATGGACCCTAAACCCAAAGACTGGTATCTTTATAACAGAAAGGAAGAGAGACGTGATACACAGAGGGAAAGGCCATGTAAGGTCAAAGTCAGGGACTGGAATTAGATGACTACTATCCATGAAATCCCAATTGCCAACAACGACTAGAAGCCAGGGGGCATGGAATAGATTGTCCTTCAGAACCTCCAGAAAGACCCAACCCTGGAAACTCCTTGATTTTGTCAAGGGATAAATAAAAAACATGGTGACTATCTAAATGATTTAAAAAATTATTATAGTAGAAGATACACTGCCCACAAAATATTCCTCCTCCCTTGGAACACAGTTATCCTATCATTCTTGCCACTTTCTGAAGTAGTTCTGTTAAATCCTCTTTCGTGAGTATCTTTATGAA
Source organism: Fukomys damarensis (assembly GCF_012274545.1). NCBI lineage: Eukaryota > Metazoa > Chordata > Mammalia > Rodentia > Bathyergidae > Fukomys > Fukomys damarensis. The sequence continues at coordinate 48,314,620 of NW_022900949.1, read as the reverse complement.
GTTTAATCAAAGCTATGGTAAACGCTGCTACCCAGTACCATTCAACAGAAAGGCAGCCTCCTAAAAAACATTACAGTGGATTACATCTATGAAAGGTATATGTTTGAAGTGAATTCAGGACATCAAGTCAGCTGTGAAAGCACAACTAGACACTCACAAAAGAGGACTTTCAGAACTGTTTTAGAAAGTGGGGGGTATTCTGAGGGGGATAATGACAATGTGTCTTTGACTGTAACCGTTTATTTTAAAATTTAAATACACACAATATTTGACTACACCTTGTACTTCTGGTCTCTACAATGGTGAGACCTTACAGTTGAGATGTCTTAAACCACCAAATTGGTAGCAATTTTTTTTTTTTTTTGAGACAGAGTCTCACTATGTAGTTCAAACTGCCCTAGAACTTGCTATGTAGCCCAGGCTAGTCTCGAATTCACAGCAATCCTCCTACCTCAGCGCCCAGAGTTCTGGGATTACAGTCAGACACCACCACGCTCGGCTCTGTAGTAATTTTTTACAGCAGTTCTAGGGAGCTATTATAGCTGTGAAGAGCACAGTTGTTCCATGATCACAGGAGCGTGATCCAGCTACTCTCTCACTGTGTCCTCAGACCCAGGCACAGTATGCTCACTGCCTGGGCTGCTGGGCTCCCAGAGTTGACTGGTGGAAGGTTTCTGGGAGCAATGGGATAAGGGGTAGTGGTCAGCTGTTCAAGACACTGGCACTTAAGTCTGTGGAGTTGCCTGGCTTTGGCTGGAAATTCCTGAGTTGATAGGCACTGGAGTAGTGGAGTGAGGAAGGACAGGGAGGGACAGCAGAATTCGAGGATCATCTCGAAGTAGTGGGTCACATTTGTAAAAGATCATGATCATGGGGTTTATGCACGTCCTGAACAATCCCTTTAACTGTACAGAATACCAGGAACCTACAGAGGAGAGCAGAATGGGTAAGCCTGAGGTCAGAGAAGGCTTCCTACGAAACAAGGATTGTAGGCTTACAAGTTAGATAAGATTTATATGGGAGGGAAAATGAGAGGAAGGAAGGATTGGAGCAACATTTCCCAAAGGATAATCTGTGGAACTGTAGAAAGAAAATGTGTATTCAAGGGAAAATAGATTGTGTGCTCAAACTGGCTAATACCTAACAACATCTCTACAACCTGCTCTTAACAACCTACTAACCTACTCAAGCATCTTTACCTAGCAGGCAGTCTCTAACATGTGTAGAACTGCTTGATAAATTGTCATAGCTGCCGTGGAAAGTGCCTGGGAAAGGGTGTGTTGAGGGAGAGGTGGGCAGTGGCAGCAGGGGGCAGAATCTATGATCAATTTGGTAAGCCAGTGACCTGTTCAAACTTAGAGAAAGTGTCAGCACTGTGGAGGGTCCTAGGGCTCCTTCAGCCAGCATTTCTGATAGCTCTAAGGAGGAAAAAGCATGATGCCCTCCCTGGCTACTCCCCCCTTCCACCTTCAAGTGAGGAAAGCCTCTGGAAAGGGACCCAGCAATGGGGATGGGGCCTAGGGGCAGCTGTTGAAGGATGAGGCAGGTCCTTCAGAAGGCTTAGCCTCTCCACCCAGCTGTTACCTCCATGTCTCTGGAGGGGCTGCTCCATGCAGACAAATGCTGTGCAATCCACCTCATTGCTATGGTTTCACAGATTCTGCTCCCATAAAGATCATCTGTCTCTCAAAATGTGGCCCTAGGACCAGGCACTCAGCCAGCTGGGTGCAAAACCTTTGCACCCAAAGTCCCCTGGATAAAGCAGAGAAAAGAAAGGGCTAAGCAGAGCTGACCCAAACAAGAACATTTCTGTGAAAACAGAAATCTTTCACTAGCTAAACTTGAGCAATAATATAAACATTATATTTAGATGCTTTGAACACTTTCCAGATTTGGGGTTTTCTAAATCACTGTCACATGTCTTCCCTGATTCTGTGATCAGTCATGGAATTTACTTCCTCATTCCTCTACTTGGGATCCACAACAGACTGGTGTCAGTATACATGCCAAATCGCACCACTACAACCCAGGCGAGGAGCTGTTTCTCCAAAAAATGAACGTTTCCCCTGGCTCAGTAAGTGTGAAGGCCAAATGTGGGCCCTCTTCCCAGTAAGCTTCTGGAAATACACACAACTGGGAATGGGGGGTTCACCTGCCACAGCACCCACATCCCACTGGTGACAGCAGCACTGGCCTGGGCTGGCCACCGCCCACAGGATCCCCCTCTGCCACCCTAGCAGCTGCTTTCTTTCACACACTGCCTCAGGGAGATGAAAGGGACTATGTCCCTTAAATAGAAAGGAATATTTTGAACAGAGAATTAACAGCAAATTAAACTGGTTTCATTGTACTCATTCATGCACAAAATGAGTGTGGGAGTTAAACTGAGTAAAACCAAACAGGAGATGTGTTGTGATAATCACAGGGCAGAATCCAGCCCCAGAAGGAAGGGTTCCCTTGGGGGAGGAAAGCCCAGCACAGGATGGGCTCCTAATTGGTCGGGAGTGCTGCCTTTTCTTCCCCAACCCAGAGCTAGGGTCCTTTCCACTGCCACGCACCCAAAGGCATGAAGTGGTCCATTCAATTCCTCTAGCCCAGCAGGAGCCAGGCCCCTGCACAGGGGACACACCTCCTGGAAAATGCCCAGGTGCCTGTCCTCCCCAGAGAACGGTGCTGGCCTGGGTGCAGCTGCCTGCACTGCCTCTGCACCATTAATCAAAACTGTAACAGCAACAAACAGTTAGGTCCATAATCTGCCAGGCCTTTTCCTTCCCAGGCATATTTGGCTACAGTGGGGTCTCAGCGGACTGCTCAGCACTGAATAAAAACAACACCCATCAGTCTCCTGGGAACTCACCAGGACCCAGGATTAGTAACAACAGAACTATCACGAGCTTTAAAACACTGAGCAATTTTAAATGACCCCACAGAATTGCTTTCCTTCCAACTCTGCCTGGTTCATTTATTTTCTGATTGCCAACTCTGCAGGGAGCCACGACCATCCCTCTGTAGTGGCCCCACCTCCCTAGAATGAAACCTGCCACAATATGCAGGATACAACCTGGGCTGACAGGAAGGCGGATGGCCTTGAGTGGGCACTGAGAAGACCCTGGACCTCTTTCCCCAAGACTTTCTGAGAAGATGGCTCTTGGAAAGGGCAGTGGTGATGTTGTGCTTTTTCTGTTTTGTTTTGTTTTGTATTTTGGACCACACTAAGTCATACAGCAATTTTCAGGTGCCTACTAAAGAGCACTCACAGGTTCTGTTATGTGGGGAAGGCCAAACTAACTCTTACAAAAATGGAATAAGCAACTTCCAAAGATCCCTGAAAAGACCCACATGTTGAGCCACTCAAACAGTACAAGCATAAATAAAGCCCATGAGCCTGAGGCTGCTGACATTCACCCTGTCCCTAGCAATAGCTCTTCATCAGACACACAAAGAGCTCTGAGTCAGGTCTCTAATCAGGTCTGATGGGAAATCGGCAAAACGTATCAAATCATCCAGAAGCCTATCTGAAATATGGATATGCATCCACTATCGTTAATGATGAGCTTCTGAGTGTGTATTTTGCCTTGCTTACTAGCTAATGAGATTAAGAAGCCATTTTAATCACAGCAAGATATTTAAAATATTGTTTATTTCATCTTTATCTGATTTTTAACAATTTTTATTGCATATATTGAAATGTACAGAATATATTAGTACAGTAGCACATGTAGACAGTCACTAAATACATAAATGTACGCGTACAGGGGTGCATGCAGAATGAGATCCCAGAGGTTTGAAGACTTCTCCTAGTCTCAGTAGGTGGCACCATCCTCCCGGCAGCCACTCAAGCCAAAGCTTATACATCTCACAGCCAGGAGGTGAACCCCTCTCTCATTGTATCACCTCTTCTGTTTCCTTCCTGAATACTCCCAATAAGTCCATTCATCTCCAAGCTCACTGCATAGCCCCAAGCAGGCCCAGAGCCCTCTCTCCCGAACACCTACTCCAGCCCATAAGTGTTATCTCACCCTCTTTCCACTGGCCATCTCAAAGACAGGCCAGACCTTCTGAAATGCACACCTGGTCAGATCTGTCTCCTACACAAAAGCTTCCCATGGGTGTCAGGATAAAGTTCAAGCTCCTCTCTCTTCCACATCATCTCTGCTATCAGAAGCAACAACATCTACTGTTCTCTTCCTGTTGGCCAGACACGGTGCTAAACATTTCATATTCACTATTCCCTTCCATTGCCACAATTCCTTTTTGAGGGAGTTTACCAACACTGGGTCCACTCTGTAGATGAGGTTTAAGGAGGTGAAGATACCTGGCTGAGTTTTCACAGCTCTGCTCTGCCGTGCTTCCCGTGCAGCACCCCCTCGCCACAGAATTCCCCACTGAAGCTACTGATGGCTACCAATCCAGACAGTGAGAAGCCCTTGGGGAAACTGAGCCAACCAAACCTGCGCAGGCCTTCAGGTCTAACTCTCAGTTGACAGGGGACTGAGGAACATGCCACCTAACACCAAGAAGATATGACCAGCAACATCTAGATTTGGAGAACCTCCACAGGACACATGACCTGGTTTATTCAACAAAAAAAAAATTATATGAAAAAATTAAAAAGGTAAGGAAACTATGAGCTAACAAAAACATGAGACAAATCAACTCAATATTACATGTAGATTGGATTTAAGTAAACCAACAGTAAAAATTTTATGAAATACACAATAATATCTCAACAATGACTAGATGTTTGATAAGCTAAAAAATTAGTGTTAATTTTACATGATAGTATTGTGGTTATGTTAAAGAACCATGTATACAAAAATCTTTATATTTATTACTACTAGGATAAATAAGATAATAAAAAATAAAGCTTTCAAAAAAGTTTTCTTGGTAGCTACTATAATCCCAATCTTCTGGGAGGATAAGGCAAGAAGATCACAATTTCAAGTTTAGCCTACGAAATTTAGTGACTTAGCAAAACCTTGTCAGAAAATTTGAAATTAAAAAGGGGCTGGGAATATAGCTCAGTTCCAAAACCCTGAACTACAAAATATAATAAAATATCCTAAAGTATGAATTAGGTACTTGTATGAATGAAGTCTGTTCTCATTGGATTGATCCCTACACTCACAAATAACAATTTCATTAACATAATTTTTCCCCATGAGACTATAAGAGCTATGCCCACTGGCCAGCTGGGTGCATCAAACGCCTATGCAAGCTCACATATCTACACACATGTATCTGTACCCTTCACATCGGCACACACTCACCACATCTCACACACAAACATGCACCTCACATATACTTGCCTCACATTCCCAGGTGTTTCTACCCAGTTCTCTGCTTGAGTACCCTCCTCCTCTGGCTTTGTTAGTACAAGCAGGAGGGACAGGAAGAAGCCTATAGTCTATGTTAGTTTAGATGCATGCTTAAAATATCTTGGTTTCTCATGTTCAAGGTCCTCTCTATCCACCCCTCAGGTCACACACACACTATAACCAAGGGCTTCTTGTTTAATTACCACTCTAACCCTGCCTCTTTGTGGCTCAAAATCCTTCTTAGGATATCATCTATATTCAACTACTTACAAAATTAAGTAGCCTAAGCACAGCACTGTGCAAGGCCCACTGAGAGATCCAAAGATATGAAAATTATGAACTCTGCTCTAAACAGCCTCAAGTTCTCAGCTGGACTGATCTTCACTGCAGCCACAATGTCTGAGCACCTACTATGGGCTTTACCATACCACCTCATGTGATTTCCACAGCAGTCTATATAGGATAGGCTCTTTTATGATGTTTGTACAGAAGAGGAAAATGGCTTAAGAAGACAAAGCCTCGGAACATACTCCAATCAACCTCAAGGCCTAATTCCAACCAAGCAAGGGCTTGTCTAGCCCAAAGACCATTCTCCTAAAGTGGTTTTATCAGCTTAGATATCAGCAACCTCCGTGACCTGCCCAGCCTATGTCCATCCACTCTCATTCTGGAACAAACCTCTGGGTCCGTCAGGTTAATACCACTTCACAGACTCACCAGGTGTAGGACTTTAAAAGTTGCCTCTTGTGCCTGACTTTGAAAGCCCTTCTCTCTGAGAAGCTCCAAGTGTAAGAATGTTTTGGTTTTGGTTGTTTTTTTGTTTTGTTTTGTTTTGTTTTTGTACCACGGATCAAATTCAGGCCCTTGCACGAGCCAAATCCTTGGCCCTCTAAGAATGTTTCTGGATGGCTGAAATCAAGTTCATGATAAATACCATCCTTAGAAAGGTATTACTCGGCCTCATGGAAAGGAAAGAAGAGATGGAACAGCTTGCCTTCAGTTTAGCACTCCAGTAGGAGTCTGATAATCAAAGACACATGGAAGAGCACTTTTAGCAGTGGGAACAGTAAGGGCAAAAGCACTGAAGCATGCAGGAGTTACATGTTTTGGGGGTTAGTAAGTTGACAGTGAAGGGTCCTAAGAGGGCAGTAATATTGCAGACTACTTTTCAGTTAGGATCAATGTCACTCTCAGCCAAGAACATACAGGAAAAACATTCTACAGACTTGGGTCCCTGTGGCTAATAGTGATGATAAAGTTGAACTTTATGCACCGCAGGTCTAAGGTGTTGTTTCTGCTCTTATCCCCAGGGAAGTGCCCTGTGAGCCCTTCACATACTGTGAATGAAGAGTCTCTGATCCCTCTTCTCTTCCTCCACTGTACAGACTAGTACACTGAGAAATCGAAAAAATAGAAAAGTGGTAAGCAGGGGTGCCTTCCTCACCCATTGGAGACAATCCAGAATTGACACATGGTGTCCTCCAGACCATAGTGTCCCACACAGCATCCTGCCCACCATGATGGAGGTATTCGGTGCTTCTGTGACTGACCAGAAGCAGAGCTCTATCTTTGGCTAGGCTCGTGCTCCAGGATAAAACACAGCACAGCTGGCAACACACAACTTCACGCCAACAAGGAAGGAAAATACTAAAATGTTCCAAGGCCCAAGAAGCAGAGCTCCTCTAAAAGCTGGTTTGACATGCTGAGAAGTCCTGGGACTTCTCCTCTTGGAAGTGAAAAGACACACATGAGAGGTCAGACATCTCTACTCTTGGGCAGCAATCATTCCTTAAGAAGCAAACAGACCCTGTTCATACTTGTTCTCCTTTCACAGATGGGTGCCTAGAAAACACAAGATTGTTTCCAAACTACAGTTTGTGCTGAGACCCTTATCACCTGCAAAATCTACTGTCACTTGTCTGGAGTCTCCAGGGAGCTGGAAGCATTGGGGTCATCCCGCCAACAGGTAAAGGCAGAAGCTGAAGCTGGATCATTAGGTGAGGCCTGGATGTTAGATTGGAAGGGTCAGCAGGAGAGGACCACTGGAGGCTGGGTTGGAAACTGCACACTCAGCTCCTTCATCCAGCCCTGCCATCAGATCTTGGTGTCATCCAGACAATTAATCCTTCCCATCTTAAAATGGATCCCCTCCAACACCTAGAGTCCTGAGATTGCGTGGGTAAGTAAGTGTAGGTGATAGGAGTCTAGGCATGAACTTGATGAACTAAGAGCACAAAACTTGCTCCTCTTCCTCTCAGACACACTTGTCCACTGAGTCATAATTCTTCTCACAAAAGCCCATCCCATGATAACACTGATTTGCCTTCTCAGTATTAACCAGAGAGCCCCAAGCCATGAATACTCATGGGAAGTGACAGGGTGTCACAGCCTTGGCCATACTCCACATGCAGTTTGGGTTCCCAATGGGAAGAGAAGCTTCCCATGGAAGGGGCTTTGAAACTCCTCCCTTGGTCGTGACCCCGAGAGCTCCATCTGCCAGAAAGGAAAGCTGTTTCTCCCCATGGAGGGAGGATAGACCCACCCTACTTGGGCTGATGCCCAAAAGCAACCCTGATCTTCCTTTTGCAGCCAACCCCAGGATTTCCAAGCCAATATGGAGAGTCTATGATGAGAAATAAAGACCCCAAAGAGAGAGGTGGCCATTCATCTATCATCCATTCAATGCATCCATCAATGGAGCAATGGAATGACGGGCTGGCCATTTCAGAGTGGGTGGTCAGGGGAGGCCAAGCAGAGGAAATGTCACTCAGGGCCCTGCATGTTTGGTTCAAAAAAACCTGAAGGGAAAGAATTTTGGGTGGAGGAAAGGATGGTGCCTAAAACTCAAATTTACCAGTAGCATGAGCAGCACCTTAAGAGAACTTCATATGACTCTTCTGTTTTGCTGGCTTGCACTGCCAGCTGTGGCCACTGTCCCTATAGGCCTGCTCCTTGTCAGACCTTCCTCTTTGCTCAAATGCAGTGGCTCCTCTCACCTCACCCAGGACAGACACTGCCAGCGCTTCTCCCTCACAGATGCTATAGCCCAAGGCTCCTCAGCCAAAATAGAGACTGGAGCCCCTCCAGAACCCTCAGGGATGTCAAGCTGAGCCAGAAGACAACTATACTTCAGTATTAAAGAGGGTGAAGGGGCTGGTCTCCTGACTTTAAGTGCCCCAAGTCCCTTAACTAAGTGCCTCTGCTCACATCCTCTCAAACCCACTCAAGTAGGGCTGCCTTTGAATCCTGACATCCCAGGATATGCAAACAACCCTAGAGAAGCAAAGCCATTGAGGGCACAGAGTACAGATGGAAGAAGTTCATTCCATTAAGATGATTTGCAATACAAACCAGCAAGCTTGCTGGAGCCACTGGTGAAAAATCTGGCTTTGGACAGAGGAGGAAACCACTAAGTCATTTATCAAGAGAAAAGGTCATCAGTGAGGGTGGAAATAATGACTGACATAATAATAAAAGTAATATCCATAACAACAAGATCTGCTATTATTGGTTACTTATGGCATATGACCCTAATCTCAGTACTTCTGCTAACCTTCAATGACCCTATAAGGAAAGATGTGTGACAGTCCCCTTGTCCTGGTGCAGCATCCTGCATCCAGTAGGCCAGGTAATGGGAGGGAGGGAGAAGATGCTGAAGACAGACTGCTGAAGGAAATGCTCAGCTGCCAGGAAATGCACATCAAATATAGATTCCACATCTCTGAGATGACTTCTGCAAGGGGCCTCAGGCCTGCAAGCAGCATGCCAGTTGGGGCATCTCAGAGCTCAGACCCTTGGCCTTGACACATTGCAGTACCTGACCTAGTGCATCACTGAAATGCTTCTATTTTCTCATCTTTGCCATAATCCTGCTCCCACTTCCTGCTATCAAATACACAGACAAAAAGTTGCAGAAGGAATCAAAAAGAATATTCCAGTACCTTGCGTTTCTCCAACTCCCACTTCACCTTCAAGCCTTCTTTGCCAGCTGCAAAGATGGTTGGCAAAGGCTTCAGAATTTGGGACATTTTCTTACTCCAGAGAGAGAAAAGTAGAGGGTGCCTTGTGTTCTTTTAAATTTGGATTTGAGTTGTACCGAATTATGTGCTGCTGCCCACCTCTTCCAAATTTCAGAGATAAACCTGGCTCACTTCCCTATTATCACCCACCTTTGCTGGCAGGAAAACTTGAATAGAGACTTAAGCAGCCCTTCTTAACATTTGGGTGGCTTTTCCTCAGAGAGCTAATGAATGGCAGATTCACCCTTGCTTACAGGAATACTAGAAAGATATTAGAGCATGTTTAATGGGAAAAGTACATGTTCTCAGATCCCGTATCTGCATACAAAAGGTCCTAGCACAACATATTACCTTTCAGCTCCATCCAAGCCTGGAAAATTTCCACTTCAAAGCTGGAGCCTTCTTAGTTTCTTTGTGGAAAAAATGCAATGGTAACAGTTAGAGATTATTCATCCTAAAAGCATCTCTCTGTGCATGATGTCAGAGGGACAGACACTTGCTCTCCGACACTCTCTTTCTACACTGGGCAACAAGACCACCCCTGTGTCCATCTGGACCCTCATTCACTATGGCTGGGGAAGATGTCACATTCACAGGGCATCCAGTAAGCCAGCAAACGGAGAGTGAGAAGACAAGAGAGAGGCAGTGCTGAGCGCTGGGACTGTCAACTCACAGTGAGCTGCTGGAAAAAACATGCAGCCACCCTGGGCAGGAGGCAGGAGTTGGGGAAGCAGAGGGCACTGGGGGTCTCCCAAGACAATTGCATTCATTTCTTCTAAATGATGCCTTTTAAACCAGGACTCTTCAGAAGAGAGGGCACTGACTACTGAGGCAGAAGACCTGGCTGTGCAAGGGGAGAGAGAGGCCTGTTTCAGTGCAGAAACTACAGGCTGGAGGCTGTCACTGCCTTCAAATGCTGAGATTTACTGAACTCAAACAAGAAAAGAGGCCCAGGAATCACAGCCACCGTTCTTCCTTCGAAGGAAGAAAAAATGAGAAACTAGAAAGAAAAATGCCAGTTAGGGGAATAGAACCATCAAAAGAAGATGTTTTCCAGGAATAAAGCACTCAGTTCTTCACTGTCCCTCTCCAGATCAGAGGGGACCCCATGAGGGACACAGAGGAAATCCTACTTTTTATGACTGGTGTATTCAGAAACACTGAACTAAAGAGTGAGGATTGAAAAGCCCACAGTGGAGTGTTTGGTTACAGGTGCTGGCTGGTCTTCCTCATCAGAGTCCTTGCTCCAAATCAAATCCCTTATTATTCTCCCAGAACCTTCTTTCATTGGCCAGAAACCAAAGAAAGAACCCAAATGACAATATAGGCTTTATACATAACGATTAGACAGGGAGGACAGTACTGAGAACACAGGCATCCAGAAAAGAAATGCATGGAACAGGCACCATCTTTCCTGGAGGCTGGCGGCACTTCAGCTGACCTCCTGAGAGGTTCCTAGGCTGAAGGGCTTCAGTCTTTGAATGTGCGTTTCAAAAGGTTCAAATTACAGAAATTAGAAAGGCCTTCCAATAGAGAGACGTAGGCCCAAGAGGACAGTGGCAATCTCAAGGTACCAAGGCCTCACTGCTACTCAAAACCATCTTTTCACAAGCCATATTTGTTCACAAGTGCTGAACACTGAAGTAGTGATAAGAGGAGACCCAAGGCAGGTATCTCTGTATCCCAAGGCCCCTCAGGACAGAGCCACCCACTCAGTTCACATACCCTGGGCTGCAGGAATCCAAACCTGAAGCAAGCACAGCCTGTGCTACAAAGCTCCTGTTCTGATGGAGAGAAAGCAGCATGGGCCTAACCTATGAGGTAAGGAAAGAGAACAAGGCACACACAGTAATAAAGAAGGCATGAAATGAGAATGGAAAACAAGAAGCAAATTAGAGTGAGGGCCCAGCACCCTACTGAAGAAAGACACTGCTGCCCTTTGCATGTGTATTAGTTACTTTTCTGTTGCTAAGACAAAAAAAATGACACAATTTAAAGGAGGAAAGATTTATTCTGGCTCAGGGCTTTAGAAGTTCCACTCCATGCCTGCCTGGCTCCATAGCTTTTAGGTATATGGTGAGGAAGAAATATGGTGGCAGGATGTGGTGGAGGAGAGCTCACCTCATGGAGAAGCAGAGTGAGGGGAAAAGAGCCAGAGAGAGGAAGGGGCTGAGGATAAAACCTCCAAGCCACTTGCCCAGTGATCTGCTTCATCCATTAGGCCCCACCTACAGATAAGCACATTCAGCTATATCAATAGGTTAATTCATCCATGATGTGAACACCTTCACGGTCCAACTGTATCTCTGCACATGGCTGCATGAGTCCTTGGGGAAAGCTTCATAATGAAACCACAATAGCATGCATTCTTTCTTTCCTTCATCAGTTTGGGTCCTAGGCACTTGCTCTGTGAGGCACTGTGCTAAGGCTATAGATTAAGTCCAGATCATGACAGGCAGAAGCCCATCCCTCATGAAGTTTTTTTCTTCAAGGAGTCATCCATGCATTAGACACCATAAAGAAGTAGGAAAACATACAAAAGAAACAAATAATAGCTGTGGTCCACATGGGGAATAAGATTGTTCCTAGCAGAAGTAGCTCTGAGGTGCAGACTGGAAGGAGGAATAGAAGGGGGTTGATGAAGGAGAGGGAAGCAGGGCTGCATAGGACTTGTCAGCAGAGGTGAGAGGGTTCCAAATCCCTTGATGGGTTGTGTGTGGGAGGGGGTGTGGGTAATGTGCTTGCACTGAAGAGTAGGGTGCAAACAAGGCAGGCTGGGCCTTGTGGGTCACACTGTTTGTTCTTTAATTGCATTTATGGTTTATTGTTTTATTTTTCCACTTTACTCTCAATGCAAAGGGAAACTACCAAAGTGTTTGAGGCAGATCATCACGTGAGTGAAAAGAATTTGTTCAACTCCTCATTTCAGTTAAGAAAGCTTAGGCTTAACTTTCCATGAATATTCTGGAGGCAAACAATAAAAAGTTATATAAACCTGCATTTGCTAATTACACAACTAATAAGTCTGTAATCAGGACAATCTCTATGCCCCTGAGACAGTCACCACCCAATCACTACCCAGGGCTAAGTTATGGGGAGGTGGATCGTGCTGGAGCCATCTCTTCCTCCATTCTGGTAACACAACTAGTTCTCAGATGGATGACCTGAGATTTTTCATTACATTGGGCTAGGAAAAGATGCAGAGAGCTGACATTGTGAATGAAAGCGTATCCTCTGCACAGACTGTCTGCATCCTCTGTTTGCAAGGGGCTTGACCCTGGCTGAGCAAATGGTGTTGAACTATCTAGGGCTCAGCAAGCCAATCCATTTATTATAATTCTGCTGAGAAGAAGTCCAGTAAATCAAAGAGACAACCTGACTGCAAACAAATTACACCAAGAGATAAGATGGCAGAAGGGAGAGGAGTAGCCAACTGGGAAAAACAGGAATAAAAATGCAGGGGATATGGAACACTGGAGAATAGAGACCTACAGAGATGCCTGGAGTCAGAAAGAAAGAAAAGGGGGCCTAATTTGTCTATCATAAAGAAAAAGAAAAAGAAAAGCCTCCTACTAAAAGAGATTGCATTTATTGGAAATCTCTTTAACTTACATACCCCTGACTTAAGAAGCCAACTGCCCTTTGTTCTCTGGAGGGGTCACCTAGGGAGTGATTGATGGGCAGCTACTTTCTCTTGAGTGTTCAGTTTTTGTTCCTCATGCAAATAGAATTGGATTCCTCTTCTTAATAGAGTTAACCTATTCCTGGTACCACCCCCCATGCAAGCATGCTTTCCAGACTAAGAATCTTCCAGAAACAACTGCCCTTTTACTAGGTCAAGGTCAGGAACGATGGGGTTCTAGGAAGAAACTCAGCATAGAACTGAGTCCAGGTTCTGTTCCCAAGAACTGCAACAACAGGGAAGTAGCCTGGTTGGGGCTGTCACATCCATACTCCTGGGACATTAAGCAGTAAGTTACAAGGCAATGATGTGGAAAGTTCAACTACCATTGAAAACATCCTTTGTCTGAAAAAGTACATGCCCAGATCCAAATATATATCCCTGAGAAAGATCCAACCTTGGAAAAGAACCTGCTTGGAAAATGAGGATTACTTCTATGAAGGTAGTAAAAACAGCAGGGAGAGGGTTGGGAAAGTATCTGCTTGGATATCACAGTGTTCTAAGCATATAAAAGCCTGACTAAAGAGAGAATGGTATAATCTACAATACTTAGTTGTGGTTCATGGTCATTCTCAAGGATGCTGGACAAAGTGAGATGGCATACTACTTCACAACAGGATTGCAGAAATAAATTGGTTCATAGTGTAAATGAGGAAGATACAAGGAGGACTCTAACCCCTTCATCGTACAAGTTGGTTCATAGCTAGCTCACCAACACTCAAAGCTTTGGACCCATCTTGCTGATAAGTATCAATGTCTCATGTGCATCAGTGTAAAAATCCTAAATATATTACTGGTAAGAAATCCAGTAACACATTGAAGGACCAAGTGAGACAAATTATAAGGCAAGGATGGTTCAATATTAGAGACTAGATAAAAGAAACTGTATTAACAGACCCAAGGTATTAGTTAAGCATCTAAATGGACATTGAAAATAAAATTAATAATATTCTACATATTCTTATTTTTAAAAGAAAAGTCATAATAAAATAAAAATTAATGGGTACATTCTACCTTGGTAAAATATCTCTCTCAATCAAAATTGTTAAATGGAAAAACTCCAGAGTTTTTAACATAAAAATTACACACAAGATAAAAATGTCACATTTACTACTATTACTTAGTATTGTTGTGGGGCAGCAGGCAAAGTAATTAGCCTAGGAAATTGGATGTGTAAATTGGAATTGAGGAAGCAAATATGGTCAACATTAGTAGATAATATAATCATGCACCTGGCAAACCCAACACAATCAACTGACAATCTGCTCTGAAAAGTAACAGGGCAGTTTATTAAAGTAATATATAGAAAGCAATGGTTTTTATAATTACAAAAACAACGAGTTGGAAAGTAAAATGGAAGCAGAAGACTCCATTTATAATAGCAACAGAAAGAAAAAATACTTGGATATATGCTTAATAATAGAAAGATAATATACCTGATTAAGAATTCTGAGTATCGGTGGCACACACCTGTAATCCCAGCACTCAGGAGGCTGAGGCAGGAGGATCACTGTGAGTTCGAGACCAGCCTGGGCTACATAATGAGTTCCAGGTCAGTCTCAACTACATAGTGAGACCCTGTCTCAAAAAAAGAAACAAACAAGCAAAAAAGAATTCTGAGTATCATGGGCCGGGAATTTAGCTCAGTGATTCCACTGCCTGCCTCGCAAGCACAAGGAGTGAGTTTGATCCCCATTACCAAAAAAAAAAAAAAAAGAATTCTGAGTATCACAAAGATTGTAATTCTTCTGAAATTCATCTATAAATTTAATCCAATAAATATGGCATATATTATTTAATAAACAATTTCCTACAAATGACTCAAGTTTATCCTTTATGACAGAAGGGTATTCTGTTGTATATAAATACCACATTTTCTTTATCCATTCATTTGCTGATGGATATATAGACCACTTCCAATATTTGGCCATTATGAGTTGTGCCACTGTAAACATGGTTATGTATACACCACTGTAATATGATGTTCCTAACTCCTTTGGGAAGATACAGAGGAGAATAGCTGGGTGGAATAGCACTTCTAGTTTTAGTTTTTCGAGGAATCTCCACACTGATTTCCATGGTGGTTGTACATTCCTACCAACAACACAGAGGGGATCCCTTTTCCTGGTAACCTTGCCAGCCTTTGTTATTATTTGATTGTTTGATAATAGCTGTTCTTTCAGAAGATGGAATCTTTCTGCTGTTTTAATATGAAATTCTTTCATGGCCAATGAAATTGAACATTGTTTAATGTATTTATTGGACATCTGTACTTCTTCTAAGAAGTGCCTATTCATTTCAATAGCCTATTTTTGATTGGGTCTTTCATTTTAGGGGTCTAATATTTTCAAATTCTTCATAAATTCTAGATACTAGTCCACTAAAGAGTAGCTGGCAAATTTTTTCCCCATTCTGTAGGTTGTCTCTTCATTCTCCTGGTTGTTTTCTTTGCTACATAGAAGGCTTTTAATTTAATGTAATTCTGTTTGTTGATTCTTGTTATTTCTTGTGCAATTGGGGTTCTGTTCAGAAAGTCCTTGCCTATGCTTATGTCTTCAAGGATTTATCATTCAGTAGATTAAACTGTTTTGCTTCAATATCTAGATCTTTGATCTACTTTTATTTCATTTTAGTACAAGATGCTAAGTATGTGTCTAGACTCATTTTTCTGCACATGGATAACCAGTTTTCCCAGCACCATTTGTTGCAAGTGCTTTCCTCCAGCATATGTATGATTTTGGCCCCTTTCTTGAATATCAGCTGGCTGAATGTGCCTGAAATTATTTCTGCACTTGAACCATGAAAAATTCTTAGAGATATACAAAAGAAAAACATATGAGAAAGTTACTGAAAGTACTTTTTCTTTCAGTACTGAGGATTGAACCCAGGGCTTTTGCACCAAGTTATCTTCCCAGCCCTTTTTTATTTTTATTTTTTTATTTTAATAGGATCTCACTAAATCACTAAATTGCCCAGAGTAGATTCAAACTTTAAATCCTCCTACCTCAGCCTTACAGAGTGCTGAGATAACAAGCGTGTTCCACTGTGAAGATGTATTCTTTATTACGGTGGAAAATTGTATGGAAGCTAAATGCTGATCAACAGGAAAATGAATAAACTGTGGTATTTTTGCACAACAAAATACTACACAGCTACAGCAGTAATGGACTAGAATAACATACCTCAATGTAGATGACTCTCTCAAACATAGTGTGAAGTGGCGGTAGGAAAACATGCATCAGAAGAACACATGAAATACAATACTATTTATATAAAATTTAGAAACATCTAGGTTACTGTTGTATTTAGGACCACATGTACAGCACTTAATCTGAATAAAAATGCAAACACCAAATTCCGTGGCACCCTGGTAGGAGGATGGGCTAAGGAGAAAGGATGGGAGCTTCCTCTGCATTTGTAGAGGATATCAGGAATATTTCAGAAGTTGGGCCTTCTGTAGATTAGTGTTTATCTCACATTTCTAATTTTTTGAATGCTACATTATTTTTATGTTTTTTGTTTGCCTGGAACATAGTTAAATCACTTTAGTATAAATTTAAATAAGCAAGAATAACCAGAAAAAAAATTTTTCAAAGGGAAAAATGAAAGGCATCTACTTCTACCAGAGACTAAAACATATTACCATACCATAGCCAGTAACAACTGGGTTGTACTGGCACGGAAAGATTCTGGTTAATGGAATAAAATACAACACTGAGAAATAGCCTCATTACTTCTTTTTCCATAGGGAATCTGTTTGCCTTAACACAATGGTTCCCATATGGTAGGGCTTCTCCGCGTTTTCACCCCTGATCACTCATGAGAAAGTGGTGGGTGACCAAGATCTGGGACCACCACTCTGAGATGGAAAAAGGGGACGAAACTTCTTTGAACACTCAAGCCTGATTGTTTAGATGAATGCAGAACTTACAGTCTATTTAAAAATGTATTCTTATTCATAATCATCCAGCCTGGGTACAGTTTCACGAGGCCTAGCCCTCCACCTGCCTTTCTCTAATGCTCCTCCCCCAGTTTCCCTTCTTGCTTCCCCACTGAACAGCTCAAGGGACCTCTTAACATGTACTTCACATCTGCTAGCCCTCCTGCTTAAAACACTTCAACAGCACCCCAGCACACCATCATTCTCAGCGGAAACTCTGCAATTTACCAGGACCTATGAATGGCTGAGCCTATCTCTGAGCCCTCAAGCCTAGTAATCTGTCCCTGCTAACTGACCAGTAGCCTGGCTGCTACTGGAATAAGCTAAACTCCTCTGCCTACAGAAGCTTTGCACAGTCCCCTCACCTTCTGGAACACTCTTTGAAGCTCCAGGAGCACAGAAATTTTATCTACCTTGCTCATTGTTATGATTCCTTTCCTAGCACGGTTCCTGGTTCATGGTGTCACCCGGATATTCAATGGCTAAGCAAACAATGTGTGAGCGTAAGACCGCCCCAGGAAGTTATGCGTTATTTATTTTCAGAACAAAAGAGGTATCTTTCTCTAGAAGGGACTAAGGTTAAAGGCCATTGCACCCCAGTTCTTGCAGAAGGCAGATCCTTAGGTGCTCTGGGAGTCTCTGTTGCTCCTGGTACGAAGCCCACCTGAGGAGCCGTGC
Organism: Fukomys damarensis; assembly: GCF_012274545.1. Classification (NCBI taxonomy): domain Eukaryota; kingdom Metazoa; phylum Chordata; class Mammalia; order Rodentia; family Bathyergidae; genus Fukomys; species Fukomys damarensis. Next base: position 48,296,983 of record NW_022900949.1, on the reverse strand, counting down.
CAGGTGAGTTGTGGAAGTGTGACCCACCCTAGCTGCAGTAGAGTCAACTGTGCATTAGGCCAAGTCCTGCCCAGTCAGGGAAGTCACCATGCTTTGGTTGGTTGTCCCTGTGCTAAGATGGCAGATATTGCTTGTCAGAGTGACAGTCCTCTCCACCCACAGAAAGGATGCCCCTGCTGAGCTTTCCACACTACCATCAGCAATGGTCCTCCATGGCAGGAAGAGGCTACACCATTGCAGAACCTTCTGCATGTGCTCAGATCCTGAGCTCCCTGGGAAGAGGAGGCAAGCACTTCCCTTGCACAAAAGTTCTCACTCTCCTGCCTCCTAAGGAGTGAATGAAATCAATCAACACAAATTCGTGCTGGGAGTTCCCGGAAAATCAGAAGATAAATCTTCCAGGTGGAAAATATTACCTGTCTTCTCTTAAATGGCATTTGGATAGCTGTTTGATGATTACTGTAATATTGATATAGTTCTTTCCTTACAAGGAGCTCTAAATACTTCATGGATATGGTCTCATTAATCTTCAACTTTTTATTAACTTACAAAATGAATCACCCTGCAGAGTTAAAACAACAAAAGCTTGAGTTTCCTCTATCATCGCTCCCCAAACAACTCCTTTTTCATTATTCAGATTTATAATGAGTTGTTTTGGTATCCTTTGAGCTAACATCAAAAGGTATAAGTGAAAAATAATACTTTCTGTTCTCTCCTACGCAAATGTCATCTTTTCCAGCTGTCCTTCATCCCAAACCCAGTGTGGTGGGTGGTTACCATAATGGCCCCTGATGCATCTTGCCTCCCTATGTCTATGCATCTTAGTATTTATGTGATTGTGCTACTTCTTCCTTCAATGGATGGTGTTTATTTATCTGCCTTCTTGAAGCTAGGCTGTCCCTGTGGCCCAGTTTACATGAATGGCAGTGATACATACACTTGGGAGCTTAAGAGGCCTGACCAATTCCTCTTGTCATCTCATATGCTGAGTCTACCACGCCATGAAGAAGCTCAGTCAAGTCTGCTAGAAGATGAGGGGCCACACAAAGGAGGACCCCAACCCCCAGCGAGCAGGCAGTACCAACCGCCAGATAGGAAGGAGGTCACATCACAGCCTCCAATCCTTCAGCTAAATGCAGCCATGGGAGTGGGCAGTGGAACCAGAGAAGGAATGACCCAACCCACCACAGAATTGTGAAAACTAATGAAGTCTGTTGTGTTAAACCACTAACTTTTGGGATGGTTTGCTATTGCAGTAACATAATAACTGTCCCATGTTTATTGCCTTGCAATGCTGTGTCTCTAATTTTTTATTTCCTAATTCCAAATTCCCTCCTAGGTGAATTTGCTGTTTAGAAAGGGGGACTCTTCTGATGTTTAATCAGTCTGTAACAGTCTCTGGTCTTTTAAAGAAGTCATGATGACTTCTCCAATTCTACCGCTCACTCACTGTGTGACTTTCGGTGTAATGACTGAACTGTCTCTTCTGGAATCTCCTTACCTATAAAAAAGGGATAATTCGAGTGCCAACCCAAGGCGGTGATATGCAAGACAAAACCAGAAAAGGGGTTGCACACTTCCTAGTAAATAGTAAGCGCTTAAGAAGTAGTAGCTGCTATTATGACTGTAAAATATTTATTGAAAAACACCTTTATGGTGTACTCCATAAAAGAAGAGGAAAGGCCTCAATATTTGCAGATCACTTTCACTATGCCATGGTTCCCTTTCTTTTCCTTCTTCAATCTTTACAACATCTCACATAGGCATAGCAGAAAGTAGTGCCTGAGATGGATTCTCATCTTTGCCATTTACAAGAGGTGTAACCTTGAGCAAATGACAACCTCTCCGTACCTCAGTTTCTTAAGTGTGAAGCCTAAGGATAAAATGTGTGTTGTAAATTCTGAAAGTGTTTGGGAAAGTAGATCAATTATTTCCTGTCAAGCATGTAGAACTACAGTAAATATTTGATAAATAATAGTTTCACTGTGCAATCTCCCTGAGTCATATGAGGGTGCTGGATCTCAGCAAATAGGAGGATTGTGAAGAGGACCATTCAGGCAGTAAGTAGAAGAGCAGTCTGACTCTGTGCCTTCTACCCTGGATTGTGAACTCGAGGCCACACACCCTCCTGCCTTGGCCAAGCCCCAGGCATAGAGCTTGCCTCTTCACACATCTTTAACTGCTGCACCTGAGCTAAGTCAGTACCTTCTCTCTGGGAACTCTTCTCATTAACTGACTAAAATTCCTCTGCTCCAAGAACCACCTCTGGTAGACTTAGCCCCCCAGTACAGCCCCTCTGACTCAACCCCTACTCAGCTGTGCTGGCCACACAGTCCCACACTAACCACCTTCAGTTCACACACAGCCACCTGGGATTCGGCTACCATTCTGATCAGGCTGCCACCTCTGATATATCCCAGAGGCCACCTGCAGCAACAGTGACAGGACACACCCTTCCTCTGGAGGGGCACCCTAGTCACAAAAGAGTAAGAAATACAGCCCACACTCCCCTTCACCAGAGTCTAAAGCTCTGCAGCAGCCAAAAGAAAGCCTGCTTGGCTTTGCTGTTCCCAAGGTTTCCCAAACTTTCTGAGCCTTGGAACCCTTCTTTCTTACAATATAAGTGAGGTCAACAAAGTCTCTTGGAGGCCACATAGGAATCTTGGTTAAGGAGTCCCAGAGCCACAGAACTATAGTAAATGATCTGCATGCTGCATGCTTGCATGCTAGGATTGCTCAAGCGAGTTTTGCTTCTCAAATAGGTGAAAAACGGGTGTATCTAATTTCCTGAAAGGAACCACAAGAAACTGCTACCAGTGGCAATCACTACGGAAAGAAACATGGACACAGCCTGGGGATAGAGGCCTTCACTTTGCATTCTATACTGTTGTCTGCATGTTCAGTTTCCTAACATTATGCGTACACTGTTTTGTTGGTTTTTTAAAAATGTCTTCAGTTTCCAGTTTCCTGGTGCTCTGTCCATTATTCTTCCATCATTTTTCTTTCTGTGTTTCATTCCAGATTGGTTCTTTTGCTATGCCTTCAAGTTCACTTAACTTTTCCTCCGCAATCATCCTCTATAGATCCCAAACTGTACAGTTCTCCTCTCAGGTATCCATCTCTAGATGTTCCATTTGTGTCACATCTTATGCACTTGCTATGTCGCTCTCCAGCACGCTCATGCTTTCCTTTAACTTCTAGAAGAACAGAGGTAACTCTCTACGCTGTTAAAATCTGAAACGTTTTACTTCCATTGCCTGGGGATTCCAAGCAAAGCCACCCTTCAAGACCTGCAGTGTGGGACTCACAGCATTCACTCCATGTTTCCTTTCCAGGGGTGATGTCAATTCCACCATGCTTATGTGGTTCATACGTAATGGTTCCACAGCTGCCTGCTGGCTGACTGACTGTGGATGCTAAGACCAGCTCTACACAGGTAGCATGCTCAATTTTGGCTGCTGAGTAGGGTGCCTCCCACGCATCCATACATATCAGGAATTAGTACAACATAGCTCAACCCACGTGGTGCAGTAAAGAAGCTTCTTTACAGTTTTCCATTGTACCCTATACCTTGGCCTCTTAAATACCTCTAAAAATTCAAATTAGCCAAAAGGAATATGGCCTGTGTTATTAAGGTCTTTTGAAAAGGAAGTGGTACCATTAAATTGTACCCTGTTGCTTGTTTATGCTGAATTTTGATATTTTGCTCAACTAACAGAACTGCATCTGATGCTCACTCAGTCTTTCAACCCCAACTAATTAGAGCCTACTGTACTCTCTAGCAAGAACAGAAAACCTTCTGATCAAATGAATTTCTCAATCACCAGAAATGGCATTGGAGCAGCTTTAGTTTCAAGCAGATATGTTCAAAGAGTTAAAAGAAAGCTTATGTCGCTTCATCTATAATAAGCATATGCATACAAAAAGGCTTCTCGGGAGCCTAATGAAGTAATGGAATTGTGGTCCTTCATGGGCTCAAGAGTTGTTCAAGATGTTCACTGCCCAATGGGAATCATGCAAACACTCTGCCTGTCTACATCATCACTGCTCTCCACAAGGTGGCATCACGGCTTCTTCAAGGCTTGACCTGTAGGCCACAGCCCGTGGCCATTCGGTATGGAACATTGCTACAACGTTTTCGTACCTCCAGCCTCCAGCCAGCTAGCAGGATGGAAGGGGTACAGGAGGTACAGGGTATGTACCAGCTCCAGAATGGACAGACCTACCTCCAAATCCCACCCCCCACCATCTATCAAATGTGGCCAGGCACAAGTCACTTGAATTTATGGTGATTACATCCTGCATCTCTTAAACTGAAGGAGATGGTTTGTGACTCATAGAGCTGCCATGAAATGAGAAGCATTTAGCACAGTGTCCGGCACCCAGGAAATATCTAGAAGAGTGCTCCTTGACCAGTCCTCCACCTCTTGCCACTAAGGGTGACTCCTTCTCTCCAAGTCTCTCAGCTTGGCAAGGAGATGTCCCAGAGACTCCACATAGCCACTGCCTGTTCAGGAAGATTCCGTCTCTAACAGGAAATGATCCCCTTCTCCAGCTCCCACCCAAATTCCTCTTTTTATGTGAGACAGCATACTTTAGTTTCAGAGTTCAATCATGAAAGCCAATTGTTAAAAACTAGCCCAGTACCTCCTCCACAAAATCTTTTAAATATCATTTAATATTCCTGAGAAATTTTAAATTTTAATCTCAAGATTATAAAAAAAAAATAAGCAGGACCATTCAAATGCAGTATTTTAATCCTCCTTAGCACTTCTGCCAGATTACACAACCTCCATTTAGGATGAAGAGCTCACCATCTCCCAGTCTTTCTTGGAGGGACATTTCCTTTTTGGACAGCCTGGGGCCAAATCAGACAGGATAAGCTGCATGCAGGAGCCTCCTTTCTTGTGATGATTCATCCCTGCCACTGAGATCTTTCCTCCACTCTGCTTCCTGAGACATAATTCTAGTTTCTGCTCCTCTGAAAGAGTGGACTGCCAACATGTAGGGATGAACAAAGCAAGGAACCTTGAACATTCCCTTCTGATCATTAAAAAAAAAATTCCAATTGCATTAGGAAAGAAATATTCTTATAGCACATTTCTTCCTCAGACCTCCCATCTTCATCATTTCAGAGCAGACACCTCCACTCGAGATAATTTTTCATGGTGAATCTGTGTTACAGCCATTTGGACTGTGATGCTTTGTAACTGAGACTTCTTTATAACTTTATCCCCACCCCCAATGACTTATTTTGCTCCAGAGAGATGAAAAATAAAAAGACTTTTTAAAGTTATGGCTGCAATTTCAATAGAAGACTGAGCTTGAGGAATATAAACATTTGTTATATTTTCTGAATTTATTTTTCATTCCTATGGATTAATGAAAATGTTACTTCTCTCTCCTGCATTTCTGCTAATTTCTGACAAGTGATTTTTTTCATTTATTTGTTTGTTTGCTTATTTGTTTTAGTTATGTCTGGTTCTATGCTTCTCAGTTTATCCCTCTTTTGTAGGCTTCATGAAATACTTATTCCTTACTAGTAGAATGAAGTTTGACTCACCCCTGGCTGTGATTAATTGTATCAGTATTTGGGGACTTAATTTATGTTTATATTATTTCTCTAGTGTTTCCATTTTCTTTCCTAATTATCCATTTTTCCTCATCTTTTTTTCCCTGAAATTAGTACCGAATTAGCTTGCCTCTGATTACAGTCTTGGATGCATCCCAAAGAATATTGTTGGACAGCTCCCCATTATCATTTCATTCCATGAATTCTTTGTTTGGTTTTTGCAATAAAGCTTTATTAACCCTCCATGAACCCTTATTTTCATTTCCTCAGTCGTCCTTAGTTGGAAATTGTGCCAAAGCACAGTCAGATGTTACAGCCATCATTCACACATTTTCTTCTACTGCTTGCCAAGTCAAGCTCTTTTCAAAAAGTCAGAATTCCAAGGATTAAAATAAGATCCATGCCTCTATTAAGGCACTGGCTTGTCTACGAGGTTCATTCTTCCTTTTGAATATTCACTTAGGACTCTGGTCAGGACATTTGTTGAAGCAGGACTAGGACGCCCTGCTGAAAGACATGCGGCAATTAGCATCCCTTTGTCAGGAGCAGAACAAGCCTCTCCTTCCACCATGGGCATGGTGCAGCAGATAGATACCCTCTGCAGAATGGCTGTGCCAGCCCTGATAGCATCCTCTCCAAGCTCCCAGGGCTCCTCAAATGTCCCAAGGTGTCTGGAAAGCACACCTTGCCACACAACCCATGAAGCAATGTAGCCTGTGCCTCTCAGCACCACACCCTCAGGTTTTCCAGTGGGCTCCTGAACAGCTGGAAAGTAGCAACATTCTCTCTACCCTTCAGTTCTGTGTTTACTCCTGGCCAGCTAACTGCAGCACAGTGTTTCCTCCACAAGGGCTCTGCTAGCCTCTATGCAAAAGGGAGCTGCTGAGGAAGAGGAAGGAAGGGTAATACAGGGAAGGCTCACTAAACTGCAGAATTCAGCACAGAATCCTTGGAGAAGGCCTTTAGTATTTGCCCAAGTCTGTGATATCATCTGAAGTACACTGATATATTTTTCTGGCTTCATTTATATCACTTCTCTGCTCTGTACATTCCTAAAACTTTGTTGAAGGCTACACCCAACTGGTGCCTTTTTGAGTTTTCTCATTTTGATGACATCATGTTAGGGTTTGATATAAATAATTCTACGCCAACTTTGCAGACTTATTTAACCTCTACCAAAACTTTGCCCAAACAGATTTCCTTCTTGTATAACATGGGAAATGGAACCAATTTCCCCTCACTGAATTTTTGTCCTTTTCATTTCTTGATGGAACCTTTGCTTGGTCAGTGCTTTTGATTTGGGATTTGAATAAGAGGTTGGTTTTCCAGGCTAAGGGAGTGATCCAACCATTTCGGTTTGTAGGGCCTGAGCCCTGCACCATGCTGCCATTGGCCAGTACTGAGCACCTTGCATCTATGACTATGTATAAGCCTTACTTAGTCACCTCTTCTGTAAAATGGATGTAGAAGGTCAGTTTGTGTAGGATTTCCTGGGTAGAAGGAGCAGAGGTAGGCATCCTTGGTTAGCCAGATAACATACTAGGCCACAATGAACGACAAGGGAGAAACACATGCTCCTCCCAACTCCCCTTCAATTTTCTGATTACCTTAAGGTAGAAAGTCTTGGCTTAGATGTGCACGTTCTTTAAAACCTTGCAAACATATGATACTGAAAAACAGACTTTAGATTTCAGTTAAAGCTTAATATTGATGAGAAATGGCCTGATTCTTCCCTTTTTCTTCCACCGCTGGAAGGAGACATAGTTCAACCTACCATTGTCATAACTCCTCTCACTCAATTCCTTTTCCTACCCCTAAAGGTAACTGAATTTGAATCAAATAACATAACAAAATTAGAACCAATCAGCAGGTCTGGATTATAACTGATCAGCAGGCTCAATTTGGAACCAATCAGCAGACATGAATTTGGACCAATCACTGGCCTGCTGCTGATCCATAACAGCACTCCTCTTAGCTTCTCAGGTTGGTGTAGGTGGTGTCCCTCTGGGATGCTCACTCCCTGTGCTGCAACACTGACCTTGTCTAAATAAATCCTTGTTTCTGATGGTCTTTGAAAATCGCTCCTGGTTTATTTTTTGGGTGTATGGGTCTAAACAGTCTTGTAAGTCTACTCAGAATTCTTATCCTGGGTAGTGTGGCTAGAGTAATCTCCTTAAAAAAAAAAAAAAAAAAAAAAAAAAA
>NW_022900949.1:48212827-48288817 GCF_012274545.1 Fukomys damarensis | reverse complement strand
AAAAAAAAAAAAAAAAAAAAAAAAAAAAAAAAAAAAGAGCTATAAACACTTGTGCTGTAAGTCTTGAAGAGCTCCAGAAACTAGTAGCAGAAATGGAAGATTGGCAGCAGAGACCACCAGTGTCTGGCAATAATAATAACAGGTGGTGTCAACCAACAGCATCTAGCAGTGACAGTGACCAGCAATGCTGTCAAAGGTTAGGGATCTGTAGCTGGGTGTAGTGGTGCACACCTGTAATCTCAGCTACAGAGTGAGTTCAAAGCCAGCCTGAAGAAGGGCTCCAGGGTTAGGCTTGGTTGCTGAGGAGCTGACAGGTCTGGGTTAGAGCTCCAGAGCTGCAGCACTAAGGACTGAGAACTTAGTGTTAGGGATGCAGAGCCCCAGAGCTCTAACACCGAGGGCTTGAGAGCAACTGGCACCCAAGCCCAGGAATTGCCAGAAGAGCTGTCCTTTGGTTAGTTGAGATTTCTATCTGAATTAAGCAAAAGAACCCTCAGCTGACTGGCAATATTTTTCACTGATTTATTTTGACAGTTGTCCTCTGTTACATCTCTAATTTTCCATACAGGGTACTATGATTTAAATATTTTACAAACAAATGTACTTAAAATTTTTAAAGTGAATTAATAATGGTGCAGATAGTAAACATATATGGCAAAAAGTCATCAAGGTGGTTAGTATGTGAACCCTAAAAGTTCAGAAACACTAGGCTACATGGAAATGATGTTCCCTTCAGTTCTAGGCATCTGCATTCCTGGATTTCTGAGAAAATCGCTTATCCCTGAAATCACAGCCGTCATGAGGTCCAAATCTTCCCGTCCCACCAGTTACCTGGAAGCCATAGAAAGTTGCATCAGAGACATGACCTCCCCAGAAGCTCAACCTCAGGCCTCGAGAGCTGCCTTCACAGCCACAATGGAGCCCCCTTTAACAGGGGACGACAGTGTCAACCTCTCCAGCCAATTCTATCAACACAGCTATCAGAAGACACTTTCCCATCCAAAGTGTTTCCAGCCTCTTTGGGTTCCTTAGTAACTTTAATATGAGTTGTCATCTACCCCTGCCCCACATCTGGCTAATCCTCCATTAAAGATAAGAGTAAATTTAAATTGAAAAGAAGGCGAATGAATTATTTAGAATAGCTTTCACCTGAGCCATATTCTTAAGAAACTGCTTGAAGAACAGTGTGAATCTTGTTCTTAATTCATGATATATAAATATCCCTTGGGAAGCTCAAAGGAGACAGGGTCCAGAAGGCTCTCCTGTACCCAAAGCTGTCCCCAGCTTGAATGGGAAAAACAAACAAGCACACGTGCCACTGCTAGGGACTGATGGAAGGTCATCTCCACACAGGGAGCCAAGGCTAGAAGACAGAGTAGGAGCAGCCACCCTCCCCTGACCCCTCTTGGGACTGTGTGGGATTCACTCAAGGTCACCTGGAAGCCATCCAGGGAGCCCTGGGCACTGAGCCTTAGTGGAACAGTACTCCTGTCGTCACAGGTCTACAGCAGTGGGGTCTGCCTTACTCTCTGCCTCAGGGGTGACACTCATAGGACTAGCATAGCCCTGCCAGCATCCCCAGGGAACGGGGGGGGGGTATACGATGAGATGAGAGCCGACAAGCAACACACAGCCCCCAGCTCACTACAATAAAGCCACCCTCTTCTCTTCCATGAGAAAAGCAAGAGCAAGTGAGTGACAGGGAAACTGTTACAGGGAATAACCTTGAAACTCCATCATTTGTAAAAGCAGTAGGTGTCGTAGATGTGCTCAGTAAATTGCCAAGGAGGGCCTAGCTGAACGTGGAGACCTGAAGGTCAGAGGAGGACAAGAACAGGTGTTTAAAAAGAAAGTGATTCAGCATCAGGGCTGAGCAGGCTTTGGAAGCCATGGAGCTGACTACTGGCTTGATTTCTCCCCACAGGGAAAGGACCAGCCCCTACAGAGCTGGACCATTCATTGCTGCCGTTGCTTGGCTGTGTTCCAGATGTGCTGTCCATAACGTTACCTTCTCATTCCATCAAAGAAAAGCCCCACACTATGCCTTACCAGATTCCAGAACCCACAGGGTCTAGGCTGGTGTGTCCAGAAAGGAACCATGCCTACTGCCAGGACGACGACAACCAGATCTGCCAGGTAGCTCCAGCCTCTGCCCAGCATGCTCATTTGCTCAGGAGCCTGAGGCCGGGCATGCATTCGGGAAGCTCCCAGGTGCTGAGCTCCATGGGGTGCACACTCAGGGTCAAGTGGGAAGGACTTGGAGCTGTATAGGGCACAGGCACATGAGCAAAACTTCATTCCACTGTGATAAGGAAAACAAGGCATGTGGAAAGCATTCAACCCCCTGCTATGGTAGGAAGGTGTAGGAAGGTGTATTAGAACCTGCAGTGCCTGCCAGCCCAGCATTTATGGCCCTTCTCTTTAGTAAGAGCTTCTTGATTCTGCTCTGGCAGAATACTCACCCTGCTTTCTATTCATATGACTCATTCAGGTTCATATCCTCCCCAACGTGCTCCAAACACTTGCTCCCATATTACTGTACAAACTCCAGCCCACAACCACTGCCCACATCACCCCAACTGAGCATCTGCTTATAGTCTTTTGCTGTCTGCACCATAAGCAGAATATCTGTGTAGCCATCTTTGCCACCACCCTGGGAACTTGCTTAAGAGTGAAGCTTACCGAGAAGACAGTGGAGCCAAGAGAAGGAAGAGACCAGGTCCCAGTGTTGCATGAGCACCTAGTCCAGCAGTGTCAAAAAGAAAGCACTTTTCAGTTTTGTGAATCAATAAATTCCCTTTTCACGTACACTATTTTTAGTTGGCTTTCCATCACTTGCAACTCTACAAAGACTGAATCATAAAGGCAGGGCCAGAAACCGGCAAATGAAGACTGTTGGAGGAAGAAAAGACAATGCCTTTGAGCTGTGCAGGGATGTGGGGCTGAGGAGGATATGATCTGAGCACAGCACCAGCCAATCAGTGTTGGATGTGGGTGAGGAAGGGGCAGAGGAGGAACAGGCAGGGGACAGTCCAGGAGACTTGGGAACCCTGATGCCCTTTTCCTGCAGGGGTAAGAAGCCCTAGACCACATACCCAAAGACTGTACTGTGCCCCATCATTCTTTCAGTTACCTATCTAGTCCAGCCCTTAGTGTATACTTTCTACGTGAAAGCTGAATTAGGAACCCAGAGTGGCAGAGATACAGTTTGAAACACTCCCACTGGAGGCTGGAGGCAGGGGGTGAGGCCAGGCCTGGGAGGCATCTAAGAGAGAGGTGGAACAGTCTCCCAGCCAGCAAGAAATGACAAGGGCTCAAAAGAGGCCCTGTGGCCATTTTCCTGACCTATTCCATTTGGTCTATCTTTAAAATTTTTATTTTGAAGACCTGGAAGAAAAACAAGTGTTTGAGAAGTGGAATAAAAATAGGTAAACATTATAATCATCTCACCTACGTTCAGCGATCTATGGTATTTTAAGCCCGTTTGCCAACAGTAGCTCATCACTACCTTGAGAGGTAGTTATTATCCACATTTTATAGATGTGGATGCTAAAACTCTGAGGAACTGAGGAACTTGCCTGTGATGCTGGTGCCATAATGCGGAGACATAGGACAGAATAGGGCTGCAGTGCCGCTCTGTTCCTATCTTCCTGGGAACCCCCAAAGCCCATCAACTCCTCCTCCCTCCCTGAAGGGCTCCTGCCTCTTCAGGGGACCTGGCAGAATGCTCTTCATATTGTCTACAGGTGCCTGTCTCCATCACCAACAGTGCCTCCATCTGCCCGGAGTGTCCCACCCAGCAACCTGCTGCTCCCCTGCCCGCCAACACAAAGCCTGATGAGACACCAGGCAGGCAGGTCAGCTGCTGCTGGCTGAAACAAATGGGAAGAGATCAGGAACACTCTACTTCTTCCCAGAAGCCAGCAGAGCCACATACCCCAGAACTGCTCCACTTTCTTGTCTTGCAAAACCGAGCAGGGGCCTCCACTCCGTTTCTGTCTAGGTGCCAGCAAGCACCATGAGAGGCTGACTCCTTGGGAGATCAGTTCCTAAGGATGCCAGAAGCCTGGCCCTGGGCAGCACCCTGAAGAGATGCAAAGCCTTGCCTTGCCCACTGGCTACCTGAGTCAGACAATCATGAGGACGGAGGGAAGGTAGGACCCAGACAATGAGCTTGGAGAGAGGATTCAAGCACTGATGCAAGCTCAGCGTGCTACAAAGCAAACAAGGAGAGGGGCTCAGCAGTGACAGCAGCATGGAAACCCCATACTCTACAATCAGGCCATCACGTGGCCACTACTATAAACACAGCCCCGATGTTGGTATTTGCTCCTTCTGACAATTCTCAGGTAAGAAGAAAGCAGAACGCAGAGTGGTTTCCATGCCCTCTTACCTCCGCTGAGGAGTAGAGAATCACCAGATACCCATGAGCAGTCAACACAAGACTCTTAGTAGGCCAGCAAGGCGATCCTGCTGCTTCCAGGAGCCAAGTCGCCCATGACTCCAAAGCTGCTCACAGTCTTGTGTGTGGACAGTTCACGATGTTTTGAAAAGCTGCTGTTAGCATTAAAAAAGTGAAAATTCACCTACAAACCCAAACTTCCAGATTACATTAATGAATACCCAAAGATCTGGCCATGTTGCTCCTACAATTATCCAAAAGCATGGCTTGCCCAGCCTTGCTGATGCTTTTAAGTCTCTACCACAGAATCAACCCAAGGATGCAGCTGGATTTCTGCTCTTTTCCAAGTCCCAGTGTGAGGAGGATTCTCCATTCTTTCTTAGTCTCTCCTCACTAACCTGACTGACAAACTACTGCCCTACACCCTTCTGCTAGGAATTGCTCTGCCCAAAGTGGATACCACATCCTTGTTTGTGCTGCTTTCTGAAACTACTTCACTGTCTTTATGCCCACACTGACTGCCCTCCTCAGAGCTGTTACATGACGCCTACCTGCCCACCCAGAACAATGACTAGGGCCATCCCATCAGCAGCTTCACTGTTCAAGTCTAGCCTTTCCAGAAGGGCAGAAAGCAGAGCTTGGGGTTCAATCAAATTAAGGGGAAGACTATCTCCATGATGCATAACAGGCAGCTCGGAGCAGAACCTTATGAACAGACTGTAGCATGTATTTCTCAGTAAATATATACAATATGACTGCTCAGATGCAGATTAGATAAGAAGGCCATGACTATTGTAGGCTCTGAGAATTCAGATAAATTCAGTAGGAACCCTCAGACCACCTGAGTGTCCAATACACTCCAGAAGAGGCTTCTCTGACTTGGGGAAAGGTTGGGGTAAATTCAGTTCTGAGGTCAGACTAAATTACAAATCCTAAACTGTCCTCAGAAAGGTCTGTGCTGAAATAGAAAATTCCAAGGGATGTGTCTACATCCACAAATGTCCCTGTGTGGATTGTGGTTAAAGAATGAGCCATGTTAGGTCCATGACATGTCCCCCAGACCATATCTCCAATCGATCACTCAATCACTCATCAAACCTCTGCTGGTTCTATTTGGATACCAGGCTAGATGAAGGACACCAAGAAAAACAGGGTGTGATCCCTGCCTCATGGGCATCCAGTCTGGTGCAGGAGGCACATGGGAGTGCTCTGCTGCAGTGCTCTGTGAAAAGCACATTCTGTGCGGGGAGAATACTAAGGTATTCACTATTATAATTTATGGAAAGATAGTGAAGGAGCTTAAGCAGCGAGTGACATGATCACTCACATAATTGAGTAAATTAGATGTCAAGAAAGCATGGATCTGTCCATGATATTGTTAGTTAGATTGTCATACAACTGGCAGCCCCCATTCTAGCTTTGCTTTATTTATTGGAAATCTGTGGTGTGTAATGTGATAGGTTGGCCATAAAAATGTCTAATCACCACATGTGAAATAGCCATGTCTTTCAGCTTTGCATGAAAATGACAAATTCTGTTTAATGTTCCCAGATTCTTTTACACTCTGATTAATTGTACTAGATCCAAATTATAAGGAGTAGAAGAGGCAATGGAAAAGAACTAACACCGTTTGCAAAAGGCCTGTCCTTCGAATGGGAATTCTCTTCCAGAGGTGCTTGTGAGTACCCACCTTCACTAACCATGTCAAAGCTGCTCTGTGAGGTGCCCCAGAAACCACCAGTGGGTGGGGTCACCAGTTCTCTCCTAGAGAGGCAAAGCTGTGACCCTCAATCTCACATTCCTTTGTCGATTTGTTGTGAGAGGTCATCCCTCATTCTCATGCAAGAGGTGAGGCTCAGAACAAACAGAATGTAATAGAGACAAAGCAGAGATGTGGGATAGGTCCAGAAAGCCAGAGATTACAACACAAGGTCTCCCTCAACATGAGAACAAGAGCAGATACAGATAACAAGTGTTCAAGTACAGGCAATTTGGCCACTCCTGTATCACCACGTAGAAACACACTATCCAGTGCTTGCTAATAGCTACTTAAATGGCTCCCTTCTAGTGCCTTTGGACTTTTCTGTTCCCAGATATTGCCCTTGGATGCATTAATAGCTTGGGCAGTTAACTATATTACCTCCTGTAAGTAGGATGGCTGGTGGCCATTAACATGGTTCTTGTGAGGACAACTAGAGCTCTAGGACAACCACCATTTATTCCCTTGTCTCTACTGTTGCCCCCGACACACACCACACACATGCAAACTCATAACTGCCCCTCACCCGAAGCTGCTGGGATGATCATGATGATGGTAGCTCCAGAGACCACCAAGGTCGACACACAGTTACCTCTCTGCAAGGATGACCATGAGCCAACTAGGGAACATTTTCCGAAGGGATCCAAACACCTTAACTTTTAGGAGCAGCATCCAGTGGATTTGTCTTGGGAAGCTTTCAGAGAAAAGAGTGTTAGAGCTGGGCAAAACTGGGTCTAAACTTCATCTCTGCCACATGTATGTTTAGATGAACTAGGGCAAGATACTTGCCATCTTTGAACCTCAAATCCCTGTAAACCTGAGCAAATTAACCTTACTTGCTACCATATTATTAAAATTAGAAAAGCACGTGTACACGAGTTCACTCTACAGATACTTGTTAGGAGCTTACAATGTCTCAGGACTGGCACTTGACCCTGTTCAGAGCTGAATCCAGTAGAATCCACACTTCAGTGCACAAACATTGTGGATTATTAAACAAATAAGCACGATAATTACAGATAACGACAAGTATTCTCTACATGAAAAAGCAAAATGCTACAGCAAGATGCAGCAGGGGGTCTTACCTGAAGGACAGCCTGGGGAGGCCTCTCTGTGAATCTGATGCTAGTGACATCTGACTGGCAGAAGGAGTCAGTTGTCTCCACCACCTTCCTTCCATGGAGGAAGCCATTCCAGGAAGAGGAACAGCAACTGCTAAGGCCTTGAAAAGGGGACAAGCATATCTTGTCAAAGGCCAGAAGGAAGTCAGTGTGGCCTGGAGAGCACTGAGAGCTGAGGACAAGAGTGGATGAGGTACACAGGTGGGCAAGGGTCACAACACATGGGGATCTGAGGATCGGGGGGCCAAGCCTAGTTTTTATTCTTAGTGTACTAGGAAGACACTGGGAGATCACCAGTCAGAAAGGGAGCTGATTTAGACTTGGACCTGATGGGCGAGAAGGATCCTTCTGGGAGCACAGACGCCTGTTAATTTCCCTTCCTGTCAAAAGAGGATGGAGGCAAGGCCCAGGTGGTAGATGTGGAGAGTGGACAGATACAGGTGAGACAGGGAGCCAACAGTGACTGCAGTCTACATGAGGGCTGTGAGAGAAAGAAAGGGAATAAAGACACCCAGGGGTTGGGCTGGTAGGTCGCAACGCCTGTTTCAGTGGTATGAGGTCTGAGAGAGGAGCAGCTCCATTCTGGACATCCTAGGGCCGAGGAGGGTGTCTAATAAGACATCTCACTGGAGAGTTCAGGGACAAGGGGGAATTATATGTTTGCAGTGAGTGGAGAGGCTGGTGTGGAAATAAGTTTGAGACGCAACAGTCTAGATAGTATTTAAAGTCCCAAGATTGGCTGAGATCACTCAGCGGAGCCATGGAAGATGAAGCGCAGGGAGCTCCATAAATAAAGGCCGTAATAATGATTGTAAATAATAAATCATGAATGTGGTTGCACAACGGCAAGATGGCAAACCAGTAACTTCACATCTGCTTGATGTGTCCTGGAAACTGGATCCACTGTGAACGCAGAACTCTGGGTGCTCCAGGACCTGCTACCCTTTTCCCCTCACTCCAGTTCCACTGTGTGGGGGCCACACTCACCAAACTTCTCACTCCTTATGCCAGCTGCTCCCCCAGCCTAGAGGATCAGTAAATTGACTCATTTATTTCAGAGACTATGAAAGGTACCCACCTGCCTACACACAGGGGCATGTGTGCAATAAAAGTAAAAAAGCAGCAATGTTATAAATAAGTGATGGCCTCCTAGTTAGGCCCTGAGCTGCAGTCATTACCCGCTCCATTCAAGGTCCCTGAGCTGCAGCTGGTTTAAAAGGTCATTATCTGATATTGTTTCAGTAACCAGGTATTTCTATGGCCTCCCTCTGGCCTATGCTTTTCTAATCTCTGCTACATTATTAAAGTGAGGCCTTTCTCACCATGCAGTAACCCATGGTGAAGGGCACATAGTCTGCCCATCCTAGGGAGGCACAAGCTATTAAAGAGACCAGCAGCTGGCCTAATGTAAAGCACCAAGCTACAGCTGGGAAGAAAAGGGGAAGATGTGGGACTTTGCTCTGGGCCACTCTCATGTCATATAAACAAGGGGAGATATTTAACTCCAGAGAGCCTCAGTTTCTACACACAGCAGGAAAATGGGGAAACATGGATAACAGGGAGCTAAGGCTAAGTATTGAGTTTGAACTGGGAACTTAGTGATTCATACCCTCATATAATCTTCACAACTGTATTTCTGGTGGATATTTCTGTTCCAATTTCATTGATGGGAGTTTTGAATCCTACTCAGTCTATGACTTGGGTTTTGTGAGACTGTATTGCCCTAGCATATCACAGCTGATAACCACTACTGTCTGGAGCATTAGATGATGCTAATCTCTGTCGAAGATCCAGGAGGACCCAGAATTTCTGATAGCTTCCTGGGTGTCTGTGAAAAAAGGTCAGCATCCTCCTGGGTGGGATACTCTTCTGACTACTACTCAGTTGACCCCACAAGAACCCCCATTTGTGAGCTAGATAGAGTTCATTCTGCTCAGCCCCCAGGAGCCAGGAGATGATGTCCTCTTCTCTCACCCAGGTCCAGATTAAATACACTTAGAGTGAGCACGTAGGGGATATGTTTTCCTAACATCCCCACTCTGACCCCACTCTGCTCTGTATCCTCCCTGCTCAGAGCAGACAATTACAGACTCTGGTCATCTGTCCTGGACGTAGACTAAAATGATGCCTCTCTCTGGACCACTGGTTCTCTTCAGAGAATGATAACTCACTTATCCCCCTTGCCTCTCTCATAAGGGGCCAGCTCACTCTCCCAACATATATTGCAACTGGCTTATCTTTACCAGCCATCTGAGAGCCAACTCAAGCTGTGGAAGTCCTCTTAATTGAGCTTACCTTATTATCCTGCTTTGCCTGTTCCTTTTATTCATGAATCCTATCTGATGCCCACAGCCCTACAATGGCTGCAGGGTAATGCTTACCCAGAGTGTGCCGTAGTTGTCTTCATGCCTGCTGCCACCCATTCCTTTTGTATTTGTTATTTCAAATGCATATTTGTTATTAGAAATGCTTAATTAAATATTAATCAACCAGTGGAGTATGAATGTGAAAAGAAAGAGCCACTGCATCTGTAAAACTCAGCTGGGTGTTTTAGAAAGACACAAAATATGCAAGTTGCTAAAAACTGCTATTTGGATAAGTGAAGACAAAGTTAAAAGAGCAGAAACAAAATGTCATTAAAATCAAGCAGACTTTTCACAGAAACTGCTTCAGCTTTGAAGTTCTTGCTCCACTGTAAGAAGCCAAAGGTAGAAACTGTACAGGGTGAGTTTTAGGTGACAATGGTAAAATGCCTCCATGTACACTGCTGACCAGGGTGTCAGACCTTCTGAGAACAAGTGGTTCAGGATTGGGTGTAAATATTACCCTCCAAGGTCTGTTCCTGAGCATGCAGGAGCAAAGACTTCCTGTCATTCCCCTCTGCATTTCCCTGGGAGGCTGTAGTCCCAGAAGCTGTTAGCAGCCATCTCAGTGGGATCATGTAGAAAGCTGAAAATGGTGTTGACACAGAAAGGGAAGCACCAAAGCAGGAGAGAACCCCGATACACAGCCCTGTTGGACTCTTCCTGTCCACTGTCGATGAATCCCATGTTGGGTGTTCTGTCTCCTCCCTGGCTTTTTCTCATTTATGAATTACCTTTCGGTCCTGCTTTCTAGATGATTTTTTATCCCTATTCCCCTGCCTCCTCCTCCGTCAGGTCATCATCATCATCACCACCAAAGCTAACACTCTGTAATATTTAATTCTGTTGGTGACACTCAAGCAAGTACCACCATGAGGAAACAGAGGTACACACGCAGATGTTAAGTGGCTTGCCCAAGGCCAATGCCAATTTCAAGAGGCAGAGGGAAGATTTGAACACAATTTGTCATCTGTCGGGTAAAAGCACTCAAAACTCTGCATACTCAGAGCCCAAAATGCCCCGAATGGCTGTTCAGTGCCATGAGAAGGCTGTGGCACAGCAAGACAGCAAGGTTCATGTCACAAATCCACTATCATCCCATCAGGAGGTCTCTTCTGTGCCTTGTCCAAACATCTGTTATTGCATAAACCACAAGTATATCACCTCCAAATATTTACAAGTCTATCTTTTACTCTTTGCAAACAGTTCGAAGCCAAGAATGTCTTATTCCTTCTGTATCTCTGGAACCTGACACACAGTAGGTGCACAATAAAGTCTCCTTCACTGAACCAAGCAAGCCAGGCCCATACTCAGTATTTCACTTCTCAAGCCCTCCAGCTTGAGAAGACCAGCTCTTCTTGGTTCGAAGACCAGCTTCTTTATGGATCTCGCTGAGGTGTCTGGTGAGTAAGCTCCCAACAGATGAACAGCCTGTCCTTGCCCTGTCTCACCTTTGACAGCCATTTCCTTTCGGTCTCCCTTGAAACTCTCACCAGGCCTACAAGACAGTCCATCTCCTCCAAACTTCTCTGCCAGTAAAGAGAGTAAATTACCACCCACTGGGCAGCGGTGCCTCCGCCTATGGCTGAGCTTCTTGCACCAGTGATTAAGTGATAAAAAATGATGAGTCTCCTTTTAGTTATGCATTTTAAGTTAAAATATAACTCTGTTAAAGCAGTCAAGCCAGAGATTCTAAGTAGCATTAATCATGCCCACATTTAAAAATCTGATACATAATTTAAGAACAAAAGGCAAAGATAAGCCCTTAAGTACGAGTTGATTTCTTTGCATTAAGCCTCAACTCATCCATCAGTGGCCCATCTAATCCTAATCTTCCTCCCTGACCACAATGGAATCCCTCCTCCAACTCTGCCTGAATCTCACAGATGAGATCTGTACTATACTCCTTGGCATGTACCTTCTGCTGCCTCCAATTCTATCCCAATCCCCACAGTTCTGTTTCCGCGACAGATTAAAGACAATGTGTAGGGAATCAGAGCCCGTAAGGAGGAGAAGGCTCCAACACCCAGTGCCCACCAGGATTTCCCTCTGAAGCACTGGGGGACCGGCCTGCTCTCTCCTCTGCCTTTTCCTAACTGAACACAGGATCCCACGACAAGGGACATGGTGGTGCAGTCTCCCAGTGAGCGGTCCCCAAGACCTGGCCTTCAGTCGCCCATCGCCTCCATCCTCCCTCGAGCATGGCCACATATATTCATGCCTTCGTGCAGGTGCATCCCCACCATCCACTTCCATGATGTTAGTGCCGAAATCTTGAAGTCAATCCCATGTCTGAGTTTAACTGCCGGAGGCAGAGGCTGGAAAAGATAGAGAAGAGAATCTCCATCCCCACCGAACGTCAAATTTGAATGAGCAATTCTGAACCCGGTAAGTGTTTTCTCTGATTCCTCCCATCCCATTTCCCATCACATGGTGAAGCTGGAGTCTTCTTATTTGCTTCTTAGCGCTGACAGCCAATTGCTTTCGCCTTGCCGGGGCTACTGGCACTTCTCTTTCTTCTTCACCTGCTGCTTCCTCCCACCCAGGCCCCAGCGGCTGCTCCTGGAGCTCCAGCAGCAGTGTCCTACCTGCCCCACCTTGGTCCTGCTATTTGGTCCCTCACTCTACTCTATCCACGTGGCCCTGAGCCTTACTGAGACCCCACCACTCCCTTTACTGAAGGTGGTCCAATGCTGCTTCAATTATCTGAGTGGTGAGGTGTTGGCTAAAACAAAAAACTAGAGAGAGAATAAGATTCCCTTTGCTAAAGAAATACATAACTCGGAAAGATATCAACACATGGTGTTTGGGGAAAGAGAATTAAGATCCACTAAAATCAACTATAACTAAATTAAAGTGTATAAATAAGGCTAACGAAGTGTTGTGTCCCACAGAGGGGCCAGACCTCACCTAGAGAATTCAGCAGCAATGAGATCAAGGCCCTCCTAGCAATGCCGACCCACTCCTACACATCCATCACACTTGTCCCCTTTTCTTGTGCAAGGAGTCAGTCTGGATACCCAGTGATGTGCTGGGTCTGCTGTTACAACCACAGGCGCTGACCCATAGCTTGGATTCTGATTGCCACAGGTCTTTGATGCCCTGCCCCATGGATCTGCCTGAGGGAAGGAGGGCCAAGGTATCTGCTGCTCTTGGCAGTTCTGCTCCCAGGGTAGGAATGGACGGGACTGACTCCATCTTCAGCTTCTGCTCTGGAGGACAGGTCAGGCCTTTACATGTGGATGAAAATAAATTTCCAAAGCTGGGCCATGGAAATGTTGCCTATAAGGACTTGCTGAGCACCCCCACTGGCACCGGAAACCTGGAAAAGTAAGCATGGGCAGTGGACAGACCAGGCTCCACATCTATCCCCAATTCACCTACCCCAGGGTGGGCAACCCCTCAAGATACAGGTTCCCAGATGACCTAGGAACTGAGAAGCCTCACATAGCTTGTCCATGGGGCATGGACAGAAGGCAGCAGGTGCTGTGCAGGAAAGAAGTGGGTGCTGCCTGTGGTCAGCTTTCCTGAGTCCTGGGGCATCGTTAGCCCAGCACTGAGAAGTACGGAGCCCCACCTGGTGCTGCCTACTTCCATCAGTGCTCCTTGAGTGATTCTTTCTTTGCCACATGCATGCAACTGTGCTCCATGTTAAATTCTGAAAAAGTTAAACTTCTGATTATTTTCACCATAGCATGAGCACACATCTAGAAAGAAGTAAGGATAAAGGAAGGAGATTAAGGCAGACTCCACCTGTTGGTCCAGCAGGCTGTCCCCTGCCTAGGGCTGTCCACTGGTGGGACTTGGGCATGATAGGGGCAGATGGCCTCTGTCACCTTTCATGCTTGGGGTTGTCCTTGGCTCTGCCTTAGTGCAGAGTGAACCCCATTTCTTTCTCAGGTGCCACCTGCTCAGAGATTCCTTACTATTAACAGATTCCAGTGAGAAGTCTCTTCCCATCCTTTTCAAGTTAATTTGGTTTCTAACCTCTCCTTCCTTTATGCCTATATTATAGTTTACGATTCCAAATTGTCAATGTCCAACCACCTTGACCTTTAAGAAGAGCGACTTCGTATGGTTGAATCTAAAATGAGCAAATATGAATTCACAGTCCACTTACCCCCTTTTTCATCCAAATGGTAACTAACATATTTAATGCTCTGTTTTGCGTCTTGCTTGTTTGACTTAATATATCTTGGCAATCTTTCCAAGTCAGGTCACTGAGAGCTTCCTTTCTTTCTTTCTTTTAAACAGCTGCAGAGTATTCTTCCATTGTGTAGATGTTCCATTAGTTATTTAACCAGTTCTATAATGATAGACATTTGGGTTGTTTCCAATATTTTGCCATTATAAACAATACTGCAAAGAATTGCCTTGAATTTTGCATACATATAAGAATATCTGTAAAATAAATTCCCAGAAATGGAACATCAGGGTCAATGGGCATATGTTTTTGTGAATTTGGTAGATTTTTCCAAAAGGCCCTCATTAAGAACTGTGCTAATTTGTACTCCCATTAGTGATGGATGACAATTCCCAGATCAGTGTTTCCCAAAGTATAGGTTGTGACTCACTGCTAGATCATAAAATCAATTTTGGAGGGTTGCAATTAGTATTCTTTAATGAGATCACATAGTTTATAACAGAATCAAAGTAGAAAATATCACAATGAGCTGCATGTACAAAGGGTAAGCAGTACTGTTTGGGGAAATTTTGTTTTAGATACGTTGAAATATCAATCTCTCTCATCTCTCACTCACACACACACGCACGTACACACACATGTGCATAAACACAGAATTAAGATATGTGTAAACTGTCCTCAAATTATGATATTTCAACTCATATTTTTCACTTTCTAGCAGTATGAAAGCATATCCATAAAGCAGTATTCAATAAGTTACATGAGAAAGCAACACTTTATTATAAAGCAGGCTTTGCGAGAGATGATTTTGCCCAGCTGTAGGTGTTTTGAGCACGTTTAAGGCAGGCAAGGCTAAGCTATAAAGTTCAGTGGGTTAAGTGTATTCAGTGTATCTCTGACTTTTGCTGTTTTCAACCTAACAAGAGGTTTACTGGGATATAGCCTCACCATAAGTCAAGGAGCATTTGTATGTTTTACTATAGGTCATGGTCAAAGATTTCAAGTCTTAGATCTTGAGCTTCCTCAAGAGTCTGAGAAAAAAAACTGTACAGACTTTTCACAGAAAGCTCGGTGACTGTTAACACCTCAGTTCTCTGACTCTTGTAAGTCCAGCAGACACCCTAGGTCTGGAGTATGCCCTGGTCCGTGCTGTACCCAACCAGGCCAGGCCGGGGGCTGTCTTCACTTTCCCTAGACCAGTGCACTAGCAGAAGTAGATATCCAAAGACATCTGCTGTGCTGGAGAAGGGAGCAGACCGTGCTTCCTTCTGATATATCACTTCCCTCTTTCCCACAGCCTGAGGAGACTGTCCTCCATGCGCTGTGATACTTCGGTTCTGCAAGTGAAAGAGCAGGGAAAGGTTTCAGAGGCACAAAATAATTTGGATCCCTCCTTCAAGTTCACTGATGCCGCTGGGCAGAGAGAGAGAAAGGGCGGGGGAGGGAGGGAGACAGAATGAACAGTGGACTAAAAGAACCAGGTGGAAAGAATCACATACAAAAGCAAGGGGCTACAGCAGTAAAGAGAGGGGGTAGAGGAAAATAAAAAGCATAAAGCCCAGTGCTGCGTGTCACCATCTCCAGTTTTCTTAGCTAAAGGAGCACAGTATGCATGACTTTTTGCAAAGCATTTTTCCAGTGAGACAATCTTCACCTTGACCCTAAGAAGGACACTAGAGGTCCCCAATCCTGGACACTGTCCCTGAGCTCCTCCTTCCCACACAGCCTCCTTGATAAAAGCTAAGGTGCAGTTATGAAGGGGATGGAACCAAATTTCCCAACTTCATAGTCTGCTTTAGCTTCCCAGCATGGGCAGACAAGGACCTGCAGCACAGGACATTGGAAACAGGACACAGCTGGACACCAATACCTCAGGCCTGGCTTTCAACATGAGAGTGCAGATAATGCTGCAAGTCAGGAAGAAAGAAGGAGCCATGCAATGATGCCACACCTTTTCTACTCTTTCCAGGCTCCTTGGTGAAAAGGCAAATTGGAAATGCTGAGTGTCTTTCCAAAGATCTGCTCCAGGAGTCCTGCGATAGCAGACTCTATTTTCTGATGCCCCAGAGCCAGGTGTAGTAAAAGACTGTTAGGTCTCTAAAAACTCTCCTTTTACCTAATTTCTTCCTCCTTTTGTTCCTGGTAGCTCTGGCTACCACTTAAGAGCACTGGGTTTAAAAGACAAATGCACATGATGCTATTGATTTTTCTCCTAAGAGCTCATCTGCTCATAAAGTGAGCTGGCACCAGGTAGGGGGGAGCCCAGGTCCTGGCCTCCTGGTCCCAGAGCAGAGGGTCTCTTTCACACACTGGCCCTTCCTTCCTGTCAAGACAGACCTCTTCCCTAGAAGAGTGAAACAGACAATTCTAAAGGTGTTAAGTGTAGGTGACTGCTTATAAAAACGTTTCCAGGTAGATGTTACACTTTAAAAAAAAACATAAAGTTTACCACAGAACAAAAGTGTAAATTAATCTCATTTATTAACTTAAATGCTGACATCTATGAGGAAGTTGAGGCAGCTGTGTGGGTACATAAACAGTTGCAGTATGATGTGAAATAGGCCACTGAGCCCAGAAGACAGGCTCAGGGGAGCCAGAAGATGGGCCTGATAGGGCCCCGGGTACGGGGATGGCCAGGGGCACCTTGGCAGAAATGTCTTTATTACTTCCAATAATTCACCACGTAGCTGGGAGACCAGCTTGATGGAACAAAGAGGCTGTGTGTGCACAGAAGTGCTAGGAGATGGGAGAAGACAGGCAGGGGGCCCAGGTGCCACGAAGCCAGGAGTGCCAGGCCAGGGGAGCTGAGAATCCATCCAGCTACTGTCATGGGCTCCTCGAACAAACCCATATTCAGAGAGGTTCTCAGAGAAACCACATCACCAAGGACAGACTCAAGCCCCAGCAAGCCAAGGGGAAGGAAACTAGCACCTACCAATGCTCATGAGGCTTTGGGGCCAGATACTTTTGTCAGCTTCAAACAAGAAGCCCCTTGCACAATCTGTAGTTGTTTCTGACCTGGGCCCCACAAAGGCCAGTCCTGCTGGTCCACGTGCAACTGGAACCTGCTATGGGCTCCTGCTGGCTCCACGGCAAGGAGCAAGAAGCTCTAAACTGTGCCACAGTCAGAGGCCCAAAGCAGCCCTGGGTTTTTGATCCCCAAACTCCAGAAGCCCGGGCAGCATATCCAGCTGGCCCTCTCAGCCTCCCTGAAACCAAGGCTGGTGCCTCCAGTCCCTGGGCTGTATTGGCTGCTGCTTGTCAGGAGCACTTTAATTAGTGCTTTATTTTAACTGATGATATATTTTAATTGGTGTTTCGATTTAATTAAAGTTTTATTCTAATTGAGTGGGTTTTTTTTTCTTTTTAGCGCACAAGGTTTAAACAAAAAAAGAATACTAGGTTGTCCAAAAAAATCCATGTCCAGTGGGAAGAAAGGAATCCTTCCTTCTTTATTGTTGGTGGGAGTGCAGACTGGTGCAACCACTATGGAAGTCAATATGGAGATACCTCAAAGAACTAGGATTAGAGGTTCCATTTGAACCAGCCATACCTCTGCTGGGTATCTTTCCAAAAGAATTAAAAGAATCATATCACAGTGATATATGCACACCCATGTTTATAGCGGCACAGTTTGTAATAGCTAAAACTTGGAAACGGCCAAATTGCCCATCAGTTGGAGACTAGATAAAGAAGATGTGGTTTTTCTATAAAATGGAATACTACTCAGCCATAAAGAATGAGAAATTAGATTCATTCATAGGAAAATGGATGCATATTGAGGCCATACTGTTAAGTGAAATAAATAATTCACACATGTGTAAATACTGGATAGTTTCTCTGGTGTGAAAAACTAAAAGTGTAAATAAGATCCAAATAATTGACAATGTGAAATAGGAAGAAAAAGGCTAAAGGTGTGGGGGAAGTGGGAAGGGTAGGGGACAGGAAATAAGGGAAAAGGAAAAATATGAGAAAATGAAAAAATGGAAACAAAGTTTTTGTAAATAGGGAGGGGTGGAGAGGGTGAAGGGAGGGCAAGGAGTATGGGGAAAAAATGAGAACCAAGACCTGTCATGTAAAAGTACAAGATCCCAGTGATGAATATAACTGTACTGTACACCTAAAATACACCAATAAACTCAATGAGATAAAAACAATCCAAAGCCAAACAGGCCCATATCACTAGAGGTAAGGAGAAGAATCACAGATGAAACAGGTATTAAATCTGTTATAGAGTCCCAGGGAGAAAGACTACAGACCTTCACAGAGCGGAAGCCTCCGTCTTCTTTTGACCCCCATCAGCCTGACCCCCCTCTCCCCACTGTGGCCCGTTCCCTGTCCCCAGCCAGGGCGGTGCTCCACGCTCAGAGAGGTTGCACATGGGCCTCTCCATCCTCTGTACTGGACGGTATGTTCTTGACCATCATCAGGGAAGGCGAGACCAGACCTGAGATTTCTTGTCTTCCACAGCATCCTTTCCTCTTCCGTGATACTTGGGGGATCAGAGGGTTTGAGGGCTGATTGGGTGCAGGGGCAAAGGAAGCCAGGAGGCTCCCTGCTGAGCAAACTGGAAGCTTCTGTGTTTCAAGGCTTCTCTTCACCCCTCCAGAATCACTGCCCAGGCTCACCTTGGGCAGAAGCCACATGGGCTGTTCTTTCAGCCAAACACTGCTAAACACATCTTTCCCTCACTCTGCTTCTTCCATTCTCTCTTCCCATTTCTCTCCCCCACAACCTTTTCCATTCTTCCACTCTTTCACCTGCTTTTACTCACTGGAAAGCTTCCTTCTCTGGAAATAGGCATTGTTCTCATTCTGAAGTCCATTTGACTCCTCCAGCTAGAACCACAGTTCCTCTAATTCAGGGTAATGAAAGTCTCAGCTGAATGATCTGTACCTGGAGGTTCAGCCTCCCTACCCATTCCTTCCTCTTCCCCCACAATGCAGATTCCATCCACTCTGCCAAGAAACAAGCTTGCCAACGTGGTCTGTGAGCTATCACTTTTTTCCTCTCAATTCCCTGGTTGTATTGGCCACATCTAATGCATGCGACTCTTCTTAAATACTATGGCACTAAACAAGTCTGGAATGGCATTACTACGTTTCTATTTGACCCTCTCTTCATTTTTTTTTTAACCTCAAGGTTGCCTTCTGTTTCCCTAAGGCCCTAAAATGGCTCTGCATTCATGGGCTTCCCTCTGTCCCGTGCCTCTTTAAGCTCATTCTTTCTAGTCCTACGACTCCAGGGTCCACAGAGAAAGCTCTGCCTTCTCGCTGGCCTTCCAGGGCAACAGATTTCCTCCAAGCATCCCCATTTCTCTATTCACTCTTCCACTCACTGCATCTTCCACACCCACATAATTACTGCTTCTGGAGTAGCACGAGCTGTAAAATAAAACACGCACCAAACACGGGCAATCTAAACAATAAGCCTAGAAATACTGCTTTTCACCTATTCGATCTGGGGTGAACTGAGGTGTGTGGCAGAAGCAATGACAAGAGGATCTCTTTTCTCTCACAGTGACAATGTCAGGCAACCTTTCTGGACAGGACAGTGTGAAGTGGAGTTACATCATACATCAGAGCTAAGTTTGAAGGTACATGTAGTCAAAACTGCCCCTGAGGAAGGCACCGTGCTGAAGACCAACATGTCATCTTTCCATGCGTCCAACCAGCCCAGGAACAGATGGCCCTTTTCTTTGGCTGGGTACCAGATAAAGCAGCTGGTGTACACTTAGGTGCCAGAGAACACAAAATCATGCATCTTTAACACCAGCGACATCAACATGGGGTGTGGAGAGGGGCTTCCAAAATGGGGAGCTATGGGAGGGAGGCTAGCTGAGTGCTCAGCAGACTCCTGGGTCTCTTTCCTGATGTGAGTGTCTGGGTGTGTGCATGCATGTGTGTGTGTTTATTAGAGTTGAATTCTAGCCCCCTACATGTGCCTATTGTACAACTCTGCACTTTCAACAGCTATCAAAGTTTCTTAATCCACTGTTCAGAGTTTACCAAAAGAAAAAAAATCAGTATGTAAAAAAGGCTAAGTAGATGACATACTTATTTCCAGTTTCACAAACCAGGGGAATAATTAAATATTCCACAGCCACTTGATAGACTACTGCAAAGCCATAAAAAAGGAAAATTGTAGAGATTATATAAACCAAGGAAAATATTAACAGTAAAATGAAAAAAGCAAGATGCCAAATTTTTACAGCAGCTCTTCAAATTTGTATGCACAGAGAAAATTTACACAATTTATGGAAAGGACCTCCCAAAAAATGAGTTTAGTGATTTTATAACCAAAATTATTTTTAAAGGAAAAACTTAAACATAAATGCTTGTTAACTGAATAAATGACTTCTCTTAGGAGAAATCCAAAATTCTAACAGCGTAGCTAGCAGGCTTTGAGGGGACAGCTGGCAAGGTCTGTGGGCTCCAAAGGATGGTGCCATTAGCCCTGTGACTGGTCACTGCAGGCTCCGGCAGAAGGCTGCATGGGCCTCAGACAGAGGGACAGGAAAGCTAGGCTTCACAGTGCAGTACTCTAGGACAGACCTTCCAGCATACCAAGTCTGGAAGCACCTGACCCAGAGCAGGGCCCAATCCTGTAACATCTTAACCAGAACTGTCCAGAACAAGATGGAAAAAATCTGTCATTCCCAAGTTAACATCTAGCAGAAAGGCAGAAGATGAGGACTGCTGCCCGAGATGAGTTTCCCTGAAGCCTCCTGGCTACCATCAGCCCAAGGCCAGATTTGAGAACTCTTCTTTGCAAGTTGGGCCTAATGCACAGGAAGACACAGAGGAACAATCAGCAAGAGAGGAGGAGAGAAGTATTACGCAGCTCACCTCCAGGTCACAGTGTAACCAGCTAACCAATATTAACAACCACTGATGAGAAAAGGGGCACAAGAACCTAAGGATAAGGGTGCTGTGCTTTTCCAGTCCTCCAAAGCAGATGGGAAGAAGAAGAAGAAAAGGCCCCCGAATAGAGAAGAAATCTCCCTACTGGCTCTGCCCTTTGCCTCTGTTTCAGTTCAGGTAGGCTACCCTGTGGGTGGGAAGGCCCTGGTGCAGGCCACTTTCACCCCTGAGGCTATGTGGCAGCATGACGGGAGCCCCATCCACCAAGAAGAAAGAAAGAGCCCAGTGTTTTCTGTAAGTGCTGCCAAGGGATGCTGCCAAAGCAGGCTGGGCTTAGGGATCCCATTGGGAAGCTGTCTGTCTAGAGAGTCTGGCCAGTTGGTCCTGGATCCAGCTCTGTTGCTTGTTCCATGGTCACTTCCCCTCCCAGTACTGCCTCAGATTCCTCATTAGTGGCCTGAGTAGATTGGGCCAGTTCTCAGGGGTCCTTTCTCTGTCACACTCTGCCACACTCTCTCATGTTCTGCTGGTCTTCCTCCCAGCATTTCCAGACCAGAAAGGCTTCTCCTGTGCACTTTTCTGAAAGTGATTTTTGGGTCAGATTACATATCCAAATACCTTAATTTATGTTAGGGTTGCACCATGGGCTGCTGATGGGAACAGGTTTTAAATCATCCCTTTCCACGTTGAGTGCAAACACACCATCACTTCTGTGACCCACAAGACCAGCAGCCATCAATGAAACTCCATAGCTAACGGATGTTTGTCAGTAATTACTTGCACATCAAATACCTTCTCCCAGTTTAATTATCCAGTGACAGCAGCCTCACACGCCCTCCTGCATGCCACCTCAAGTGCTCACACAGATACACACACAGACCACTGCCATCAATTAATGCTCACCATGTAGTGAAGATGCACTGAGAACACCATAGGACAGGCTTGTGGGGCCCTAATATACAGGGGCATCCTGGAGGTGACAAGGCTGAAAGGACCACAAAGCTTGCCATTGAGAGTAAAAGAGCTATACAGTCATCAGAGTGAGGTAGAAGATGTCACAAGCCAAGGTTCCCTGCTGACTTCCAAAAAGAATGCCCAGATGGTGGGCTTCCTGAAACCACCTCAAACAGGTCGGAGCCACAACTTGTGGCAACAAATGGCTGACTCAACCTGACAATATTCACAGAGTGTTGTACAAACCACGATGCCAATATGCTGCTTTCAAATGAAGTAGCACGTATCTGGGACTAGTCTGTCTATCCAGAATACCAGTGCAGTCTCTCCAGCACATTTTCCAGCCTGTAAAACAGGAGCACACAGATCCACAGTACTATGGCATGATAGAATTTCAATATTCTGTGGGATCAGGCTCCAGGGGGTTGTGGCTTCACCCTTACCTGGGGATGAACCAGGCTTCACTCTGGTACAAGATCTCGCAGTGAGCATTGTGCTGGGGTGGAAACTGCAAGCTTTTGCTTCTATTCCCATAGCTAACCACCACCAGCTCCTAATTAGTCAGAATTCCTGCTTTAAATGCATTTTATGCAATAGAAATTCACACTATTCAGTAAGATGCACAAAAAGCACAACCTTACTTCTTATTTTTTATAGCCTTCTTTCTTGCTTAAAACAGTATTGCCCAATAGAAGTATAAGGCATTTAAAAATTTTTAGTCATCATTATTAAAAGTTAAATATGGTAAAATTGATTTTGTGATTTATTTTATTTATTCCATTATGTCCGAAGTATTGTGACTTAAACATTCAACCAATAAAAAATTATTGACATATTTTATTCTCTGTTCATACGAAGTCTTCAACCATGGTGCACTTCACACTTAGAGCACCTCTCAGCACTGGCCACATTTTAAGTGCTCAGTAGCCACTTGTGGCTAGTGACTGTGGTACTGAACAAATCGGTCTAAAATCTTATCCGTAGTTCACCAGACTCTGGTTCTGTTGATGGAAGACAAAAATAAACAGAATTTTTAAAAATTAATTTCTTCCAGTTTAGAGGAATTTCTCTTCAGATGTACTCAGGTTCATTTATTCTCCCTCTCCCAGGGCCAAGGGGGAGTAGGATGCAGGGTAAGCTGAGCTAATTCCCCAGATGGACAGAGCTATAGCTGTCTGCTCGTGGTCCACCAGGCTCACAGGCTGTGGCAGGCCTGGTGTCTGCCTTGACATCCCCACCCCTGATGCGTTATATCCACTGCAGGCCTGGCCCTATCTGCTTGCTCTTTATTCATCCGCACCTCTAAACCTGTCCAGGTATGTCAAGACCTATGACACTCCACACTGCCCCCTTCCCCAAAGTGGTGTGCTGGGACACTGGCTCTCTGTTCCATCCATGCCTTCCTCTCCTGTTTTTTGCTCTCCTCCAGGAACCAGAAAGGCTTCCTTTGAATTTCTGTGTGTGTCCTAGAGCTTCGTGAGTTAAGGATGATCCTAACCAGGCCAAGTGACTTGGGATCCTGATTCCATCCATTATTAACAACATAACCTTAAACAACTTATTTAGCTCCCCATTTTCCTCCATTTTACCATCTGATAGGGTTGCTTTATGGTAAATGATGAGCATACACAAAACATTCAGAAGAGTGGCTTCCACCAGGCCAGAGATCAGTCACAGAAGCAGAAACTTCTCTGGAATTCTACTTTCCTTTTCCCTCACTGCTCTATAGAGCATTTCTCACTTCTTTTCTGGTCTATAGGGAAAGAAGCCAGCCACAGACACAAAAATGGGCACCCTGGCATATTTCTAATCATCCTGTTACAGTTAGTACACTCACTCAAGCTTTGAACCTGTCACAGGAGCCATCCGGTTGCTCTGAGGTGGCTTCCAATGCCTCCGCTCAGGTGAGAGGTGGATATTCAAAAGGTGCATATCCCTGCATCCCTATAACATCACAGTTGCTCCAGTGTTCCGTCTACTGGCTCTTCTAGTCTGTGCTATCCAAAAGGCACCTTTGCGCTTCTCCCAATGAGTCAGAAATCCCCTCAAAGATCTGACGCAACCCATCAAGGCACCTTTCTATCACGGCAGTCCAGGGCTTCAACCTCTGGGGAGCCCTGCAGCCTTTTCTCTGGATTTTGCTGTAGGCTTTGACGTGATCTGCATTGCAAATCTTTCCAGGAAATCTCTATCTTAAATCTTACATTTTATTTTATTTATAACCCATTCCACTTTAAAAGATTTAAGGGGGTTTACAAGGATTATGGAAAATACTTTAAGATATATGAAGTAAACAAGTAAAAAAGGTATATTTTATGTTGCTAAATTTGAAAAAAAGTTACCAAACACTGTTTAATATGGTCAAATTGTTTGTCTATTGTGCATTTGTGTGTGTGAACACATGTACGTGTTGTATACTAATGCATGTGCAGGAGAGGCAGGTAAGCTGAACACAAAATTTGACAGATTGTCACAAGGAACAGGAGGGGGTTATAATTTACTTCATTTTCTTCCTTACTGTGTACTTTTGTATGTTTTCTTAACTTTTCATAGTGAATATATATTTGTTTTATAGTAGGAGAAAAAACAATAAAAATATCTTTAAAGAAAAATAGTCAAGAAAGAAATGGCCCAACCATGAGCAAAGGCATAAATTGAAGCCCATACATGGTGAGGCTGAAAAAACTCATTTTCTATGGCCAAGCCACAGGTTTGGAGCTCGATTTTCTAGCAGTCAAGGGACGAGGAAAATCTGATCAGTTACACAGGTCACGGGGTCCACAGGACATAAACAGAATGATTGCTCAGAAAAGCCTGGCTGTTCCTGATATGGAAGCCTAAAGTAAATGCCTCCCGTGGGGCTGTGGGGTGTGTAATGCAATGAACGATGACAACACCCTCATAGTAAATACCACCGTGAGTTTCACGGGCCGCTCTTCTAAAGCCCCTGGGTGCAGGAAGACAGCGTGTCGCCCAAGTGCAATACAGTGAAAGGAATTTCTCAGCAAGTGGAATCTATGTGAGCACGTTCATGGTGGGTCTAATCTAATCCAGAGAGAGACCAGAGCACCAGGATGAGGACACAAATTACCTTCCTGGGAGCCTCCTTCTCCCACACAATTCCTCATAGGCTCAGCTCAGCTCAGCTGGTCCCCTAGGTCATCAGGCAAATTTGGCGGCTGCATCACTGACTCATCCAGACATGTGCTCATCCCACACACACTCAGGGGCACCTACTACACCAGGCACCAGCCCCTGCTCAATCGCACGTCTGGAGCCCCAAGCCAGCCCCACCCAACATCATCTCAGGGCTGGAAGCAAAGCCAATGCCATTCTTGTTGATGGCAGCCCCAGTTAATCTCTAGGGTAAGACTGCTCGTGCACCAACAGAGCTCAGTGGGAGCTCAGCAGGAGCCACGTAGGTCAAAGGAGTCTAAGGCTTAGCTTGAACTCCTGGTAAGAACCCCAAGGGAGATGGGCTCCGGGACCTGGCTGAGGAGAAGATGCTACCAAAGGTGAAATGTTGCTCCTGTATAAAACCCAAATATCTTTTGTTTTTCACCCCTGCTTTACCTTTAGGTAGAGGGGACCAGTCTTTTTTTTTCTTTCAAAATGTTCCCTTTTATTTTTCCCTGTGGGGTGGATCCAAGAATGTTGCTGGGCCACAGTGCATCTGATGGCAGGCAGCTAGGGCTATTAATCTTCCATCCAATGGAACAGGATTTCATTCCACCCCAATCTCCTCCATGCCCCAGCCCCACATATCAATTTTCCTTCTCAACATTCACTTGGAAGACTCACAGGCATCTCAAAGCCAGCACGGTCATGTCTCAAATACGGAAATCTAATCTTTTCCCATTTCAACAAGTGGCACCATCCGTCTCCCTTTCCCCGACTTCCCAAGGCCAACCTACTGCCAGGATGCTGGTTTTATCACTAAAACCTGTCTGCCATTTCTCTCCACCTCCAGCTGCACAATGAGAGGCACTGCTCCAAAGGAACCGGGCAGTCTTCAGGGCGCTGCCTCTGGCTTTCTCAGTGGCGACCCAGAGACAACTGAGCATCACGTGTCACCCGGGAGCACCAGCACCTCCCTTCTCAGAACCCTCACGAGTGTCCTCCTCCTCTTTGTTCTGACGCCACCACTCCCCCACGTGACTGGGCCTTTCTCTTCCTCCCCGCATTCTCCTTATTTCTTCTCTCACTTCTCTTTTCACCTTCTATTCTGCTTCTTTCTCCTCTACTTCTCCTTGGCCTTATCTATTTCTTTCTGTCTCTTTCTCTGTCCCCATTCCCCATACCCAGCTCCGCTTTCTTCCCCTTCCTCAGATGTGAGAGTCACAGAAACTCAGAGTTGGCCTCAGGGACCTCACTGCCCTGGTGAGCAAAGTGGGGCTGGAAGTTCAGAGTGCCAAAGTGACTCCCTACACTCTCACAGCAGATGGCAGCAGGGTCAGCACACTCTCCTCCACTCACACCGCATTGTTTCCCTGCCTTTCCTTGTCCCCTGTCTCCTATCCCATGACCCTGGTCCTGTGTTAGCTAAGACAGGGCTGTTCACACTCTGTGTAATACCAGTCAAAAATCAGGGTGGCTGCATACATATCTGCCTCTTTCTCCACCTATCTGCGTCTTTCTCCCTGTCCCTCTGTATTTGTCACACACACACACACACACACACACACACACACACACACGAGAAGAGAGTATCTTCCCCAGTAGCCCCCGGGGCCTTCCATTCTCTTCCTGATGATGTCGAGGCAGACTGCTGTAGCTGGACGTACCTACAAAAATCCTCTTCACAGCCTCATTTACCACAAAGGATTCACTGGAATGCCATAAACAAGGTGCCTGAGGAGATGGGGTGGGCAGGGGTAAGTGCCTGACTTCCTGCCCTTCTCTGCTGCAGACCCAGATGGTCTTGGCACAAGAAAGCTGCAGAAATCAAATAACATCTTCAGAACCCATCCAGATTTAACAGCTCCATCTGTGAAAACGTGGCTCGCTGGGGTGGGAACGGTGGGGGTGCACTGTGGCTGCAGACTGAGGGTCCAGGGAGCAAGCCAGCAGGATGGGGCAGCTGGAAGGAAGGGATCATATCATGAGGTGGACAGTGGTGAGAGGAAGGGGCCAGCAATGGCGGCAGCTGGTGTTGTACCTTCCTGTGGTACCCATCTAAGTGTATAGAAACACAGTCCTAAGGTGGGTCCAGTGCACAGCCAACTGCCCAGAGGGAGGTGGGCACATAATCTGAACTTGGACAGACTTGTAGCCCTAGGGTTCTGCAGAAAAATCCAACTTTGGGCAGAGCTTCAAGATATACATGGAACAGAGGAGGATAAATTAAGATCCCAGGTTCAGCCTAAGGTCTGTAGTAGTGCACCAGGCCTCCAGGGCCTGGCAGAAATAAAAGACAGCCCTGCAGATCCAAGCATGGACCTCTGAGCTACAATAAGGTAAAAAGAGCAAATTTTTTCACCAGGCCTCCAGGGCCTGGCAGAAATAAAAGACAGCCCTGCAGATCCAAGCATGGACCTCTGAGCTACAATAAGGTAAAAAGAGTACAATTTTTTCCAGACTGTCAAGATTTCGCACCATTTTAAAAATCTCCAGCCAACGTAACTCATTAAATGTGTAACAAAGGGGGGGAGGGTTGATATTTATGTCGTCTTTTATAAGACTTAACAAGTGAACAAACCTCAAGCCTCAAAAAATACAAAAAAAGTCTCCTTTGTCAGGCAGTGAGAAGTGGCCACTGAGTGCATAGAGCAAGGAACCAAAGGCAAAAGAGCTTTCTTCTGTCCATGAGAAACTAGCAACAACCAAGGATCAAGGACGCAGAAGCCAAGTTAGGCTGTGTGTCCCTCCCATGTGTGCAAATACAGAGTTCACAGTATGCAAAGGTGACCACAGAAGGCAGTGACATTGCAGCTGGAGAAGGCAGAGGCAGTGAGGGAAGATGCAAGACAGGGAAAGAAGGCCGGGGGTACAAGGTCCATAAGGCAAAAGGAGAGCAAGCAGAAGAAGTGGAATCAGAAATGCAGAGGGCTGATATTAGAACAAAAAGTACAGAGGACCTGGGAGGAAAGGCCTGTGAAGCTCTGAGAGTGAACGAGAACCACAAAATAAGTCTCTCCAGAGACCTAACCACCCTTACACACCTGTGCCTGAGAAGCTGGTATCACATGAAGGAGACAGGAGCATCCTGCTGTCTGTCTCCCTACAACCTGTCTCCCTCCAGACAAAGCCTGCAGGCCCTGGGAAATCCAACCCCTTTTTATTTCTTTGCTGATTCCAGTCAGACCCTCGAGAGACCCAGAACCAGCACCATTCCTCCAAAACACACTCAGGCCTTCAGCCCTGGAGGAAACAGGGCAGTGATCCAACAGGGAAGAGGGGGAAAAGGCTGCTGCTGGTCCAGGCTGGTAGCCAAGGCCCACCCTTCCATTGTGATGCAATTTCCCTTCCAGCTGCCTCTGCAGTGCTCTGTCCCCACAGAGAAGCAGATAAACACCTTCTGGCTCTTCACCAACATCCGAGAGGATCTGCTCCAGCTGACCCTGCTCCACAGAGAGACTGTCTGCACATCCCTCTGTCCTCTGACGGAATGAAGAGGGGGGTGGGTTATGACAGGGAGTCAAGAATCACAGCCAATGTGGAAAGAGGCAGTGCTGCTGCTCCTCTTTGTCAGGCACGTATGCCCAAAGCCCTCGGGTGTTGGCATGAGCATCCTGCACCAGGATTTCCAAGTCAGTCATCCCCATGCCACCGAAAGCCCCTCTCGAAGCCTCCCAGCTTCATGTCTTTCCAGATCCAGCAAGTCCCACCAGGGGCCAAGGTGGAGGACACCCTTCCCTCTGAGACAAGATTTCAGCCGTGTCGGACATGCAGTAGTACCCCAGGCTCGCTCAGCCCCAACATAGGCAAGATCTGAGGTGCCTAGATACGCAGCTTCTCCCTCCAGGGAACTCCTGGCTGCTTTGATGTGGAACAGAGATGACAATGGCAGTACCTGGTGAGGAAGGAGCTTTAACACTGATGTTTTAAATGACAGCCATTGTTCCCTGATAATTTTATGATCAAAGAAAAAGAAAGAGGCCTTTTAAGAAAGCGTGTAGCATATTTAAGAAGACCCAAAGGATTGGAAAAGGGGCTCCAAAGACAAAAAACACAGAATGAAGAGCGAAGTAACTCCAAAGAGAAGGCAGCTCAGTGCTGGTGTCTGCAACCTTGTTCCTTCCTCAAAGTACAGTTCATCAAAAGCAACTTCTCAACATAGCCAAGAGAGTCCTCAGAGTTTCACCCAAACGTCAGACATCCAAGGCTGGGCCCAACAAACCTGGTGGTCCACTTCCCCACAACAGAGCAGACTGGTGGAAGCACATCCTTCTCCCTCCGTCTGCCTCTCCTCTACCTCCTCCCTCACTTGGTACGTCTCCCCTCCTCAGCTAAAGATGGGGAGATGGAACTCAGCCAAGTATGCCTGGTGTACTCTATGCTGGGGTGCAGCTCAGGAGGAACCCAAACAGGCTTGGCCCCACACTGTCCTGCTGGTATGAAAAGTTTATGATCCCTGATCCCCTTGCGCTGCCTGCCCTTAAGCTCCTCCTACATTCTTACGGCATCAGCAAAAGCACTCCCTGCGCATGATCTCTCTCTAAGGATAAAGAGATCCCCATCTCCAACTCTGGGCTCCATCTGCAGGGCCATCTCCATGTCACCTGGAAATGCTCCTAAGCTCATTTTTTGTAGCTAGCTGCCCTCCCAGCTTCCCATTTCCTTGCTCTGGCCCCTCCATTTTCCAGGGGCCTCACACTATTCTCCTGGGGGGTTCCTTCTCCTGGAAAGGCCTCTCTCTATGAAGTCTTCCTGCCTCCTTTTTAGCAGTCTTTCTTCAGGCTGATCCAGTAGTTTACAAAATGTGCTCTCTGATCCAGCAGCACTAGCTAGCTAGCATGATCCAGGAAACTGTGAGAAACACAATTCTTGGGGCTCTTCCTAAAGCCGTTCAATCAGAAACTCCAGAGAGGGGAACAATGATCATGTGTCATTGAGCCCTGATGCTCAGGCTAAAGTTGTGAGACCTGCTGGTTCTCAATTCCAGTGGATACGGATGCTGCATATCTAGACACCAAACTGTCAGAACCACTACTCCAAACTTCCGGTGTGCTTCTGTCTCTCACTGCTCATTTGAGACTCACACATCTTGCCTTATGAGTGGGTGTGATCTCCACAGGGCGCAACTGCATCCTGCCTCTACTGGCATGGACACAGCACCCTGCAGAAAGTCCACATATATCCCTTGTGTTGGATCGAAAAAAGAAAAATTCTAAATGTGTAAGCACATTTCTACATTATTTTTCTTCCTCATTGAATTTATTGGTACATTTTAGGTATACAGTACAGTTACACTCATTATTGGGATCTTGTACCTTCACATAACAGGTGGTCTTGGTTCTCATTTTTTCCCCTTGTCCCACCCCTCCTCCCTCCCCCATCACAAACACTTCATTTCCATTTTTTCATTTTCTCATATTTTGTTCTTTTCCCTTATTAGCTTTCCCTACCCTTCCCACTTTCCCTACACCTTTAGCTCTTTTCTTCCTATTCACATTTCTATATTAAAGACACAACCTCCAGTCAACAAAGGGCCTTTTGCATTCTCAGGGTCGACTACATGCAATCTCGTGAGCTGTGTCCTGGAGTGGCTTCCCAGCCTTCTGAGCATCTGCTGCCTCTACGTTGGGTTGCAGAGCACCAGGCAATCTCAGCCTGGAGGGAACGTGACACCCTCCCAGTCTCTAGCACCATTATTGTACCAGCAGCATAATGGTAAGGAAACATTATTTCAATTTTAAATTGTCAATATTAATCTGTTGCTTGCAATGAACAGAGTGGTGATGATAAATGGGGTCTTTAATAAAGATGAAGGTTCCAGAGCTTAAGAGGGAAAAAAAGAAAAAAAACTCTGACTTAAAGTTACTGCCTTGATTAAAATTTCCATTTTGTTATCCTAATCAGCAATCTTTGTTCAGTGTGCTGCAGTTTCTATTTCCTCTACTTAGATAATTAGCAACACTATAAACATATTAAAAGTAAAATGTTTATTAAAACTGCTCCATTCTCCATACTTAACTTATTTTCAGTGAGGCTGCAGCGGGACACTCCCATACCTCTAGAAAGACTTCACACAATGAATCAACTTCTCTCTCCCAGGAGCCTCATCCTAAGTCCCAAGGAATCAGACCACCCCTCCATCTCAGGCAGACCTTCCTTTGTTCATCGGCCCTGTCGATGATTTCATCCAGCTGCATTTCATTTCATTCAGTCGGACATCTCTACTCACTCGGAGCATAGAATTCACTTTCCTGCATTATGAGTGTGGTTGGGATGGACAAGAGTCACAGATGGGAAACTGAGGCACGGGAGAATACAAAAATGTTCCTAAATAAGTCATATTCACATCTCTCTTGGATGTAAAAAATTCACTAAATTAAAGGTACTTAATGAGTAAATAGTCGTTAAGGGCACAGTATGTGGGAGGAAACCACAGCACCACAGAATCTTGGAACTGACTCTGGGCAGTGGACATTAGATCTTGAGCCACAGTGAGAAGATTAAGTCTAATTATTTTTTTAACACAACACTAATCCTTATCCAGACCTGGAATCTGACTCCCCTAGGATGTCTGTTTCCTGAAACATAGAATACTGAAGACAGGTGGAGCCAGGTGGAAACACCCTGGGTCACCCCAGGACACGCCTGAGGAAGCATCCTGGCCAAGGTCTTCATGTTTCCATCTCCTGTCTTCTTCTTGGCTTCCTCATCCTGGGGCAGACCAGCTCACCACCTTGCTTTGTCCTCTAAACAAAGCTGAGTGAACATCAGAAGTCATCCTCCCGGCAGCCACCAAGAGTCTAGAGGGTTCTGTGTGGCTACCACTCTTGCAGAGGACTTTGGATTAAAGCACTTCGACATGTTTAGTCCTCCCCAAGATCTAGTCAGAGTTTCCACATTTTACAGATGAGGAAACTGAGGCTCAGCAAGGTTAAGTACGGTGTGCCACGTCATCAGGTGATGACCTAGTGGTAGTCCTTGTCCCGGACGACAAAGGGCTGGGGGGAGATCCCTGCTCTAGAACACATCTCAGGCAAGATGAGGAGCCCCGTCAGAAGAAGGAGGTGCAACCATGCCGTACCTTGCTGCTGCCACTGCCACTGCTGCTGGAAATCCCACGGACAGCCTCTCTGTGTGGGATGTTTCTTTCCATGATGTGCTCTTTAACCTGGAGCACCTTGGGGTATCCTGGTGCCCTCCACAGGCGTCAAACGGCACATGCCCTGTGACCCCTCAAAAGGAACACATACTAGAGTTGACGACACTTAGGGAAATGGGGAAACAGCAGTGCACACAGGCCCAGGGGTAAGGGCTATTCATCTCCCGCCACCAAAGGAAATGAAATCATTATGTCTGCAGCTACAGAATCCAAAAGAACAAATTTCCTGCCAGGATAATAAATGGATTCTTTTGTTTTGGCCTTGACTCTCATCACATGACCCTCTCGCCATTCCTCATCCAGGTGACTTTGGGTAAATACCCGGAGGTTTTCATTTCAACCTTGAGAATGAATTGGGGGAAGGGATGTCTGCCAGAGCCCTGGACTCCTTGCTCTGCCCTGCCCTGCACTGCCCCTTCATCTTTCCTTCCCCTAACAGTTCCTGCAAAAGTGAGCAGAGCTCCTCTTCCATCCCACCCTCTGCGCAAAGACTTGTAAAGAGGACCCCATTCCCCGTGCTCAGCCAGGAGCAGTTTTTGAAGTAAGTCCATGGAGAAGAGAGAGGAAAGCCATTTTACTACTGAACAGGCATCACACAAGATGTACTTTGGAAGCAATAATGAATAGTAAATATGGGCTATAAAGTTCCCAGGGCTGGCAGAGGAGCACCAGGGCAATGGTCCCATTGATGTGCATGAAGGGACCCATGTAGAGGTTGGGAGGCATGGTGAAGACAGCATTATGGGCAACCTGGGTTCCACTGGGCTGCACTAACATTCCCCCAAATGGGGCCTTGGAGCCCTGCCCTGGCAGATTGCAATGTGCAAGCAATGAACCACTTCATAATGGGCTTGTGTTCGGCCACAACACTGAACACTCAACTTCCAAAATGGGTCTGTATTTGCAAAGAGAAATTGCTGTTGGCTTAACACACAGCAGGAACCCCAGTGCCTGATAAACAAACCCAGGGAAAATCTGATGACCACCCTAGCTCTCTGTGCCCAGGCCTCTGAGAAGAGGCAGTGAGTGTCCAAAGGATGCCACACCATCCTGATGGGAGAACAAAGCCAAGTCCACCGCAAGGCTCAGTGCTCCCATTTCCTCAAGGATGTGGCCCACATCAAGAGATGCTCTGAGGGCCGGGAATTTAGCTCAGTGGTTCGGTGGCCTGCCTTGCAAGCGCAAGGACCCGAGTTCGATCCCCCAACAAAAAGAGATGCTCTGCAGATGTGAAGAGAGATGACTAAAGGACTCGTTTTCTCTGACCTGAGCACAACCCTCCACATCGCGTGTGTGTGTGTGAGTGTGTGTGTGTGTAGATGAAGTAAAGAGTAGGTAGTTCTAGTTACCTAACAGAGGCCAGGGGCTTCCTCTGAATAGAAGAATGAGTTTGCTGCATGCTCTCAGTGAAAAACTGTGACAAGTGAGTGCTTTTAAGGAAAACAGTGAATAAAAAGTGATCAGAATCTTGACAGGAAAAATGAAACTATGCCTCCTAAAGAGGCAATGTGAGCACGTACATGACTGCCATTGCCTGGGATTTGCTGAGCTGTCTCCCCAGACAAGGATTCCTGTCTACAAGATGCAGAAGTGGCTTTGTGGGCTTGTCTCTTCCTATCCATGATTCCTGGTCTCTGACCAGACAATCATGAAGCAACAGCAGATGGTCATGGATGCCACATCTCCAACCCAAATGTCACCCTTCTGTCTTCTGTACCTGAATTTTTTCACTTGTGTCTGTAGTAGCTCTTGCCCCCAGCTTTGTAAATTACTGTTTACAGATCTGTCTTCACTAAATGTTCTTCTTTTGGTCATATATCCTATCTTATTTATCTCTGCATCTGTAGCAAGATGGATGGATGATGGATGGGTGGATGGATGGATGGATAGATGGGTAGATGACTATGTGGATGGATTGCCAGATTACCCAAGGCATATTGTCTCCATCAACCCCACATCTAAAGGGAAGAAATGAAATCAACAGTTACTAAACATTATTCTGAGCTGAGTACTACTCTAGAGAAACTCTATAGCTTATTTAACTCGCACAAGTACTCCAGTGAATCTCATTTCTGACATTTTATGCATGAAAACTAAGGATCAATAAGGTAAAGCACTGCACTTGGAACCTAAAGCCAATCTTTAGAACACTCATATTCAGCATTCAAGTGGATCACACTGTCTGTCATCCATCTTCCAGATCACGAGTGCAGCAAACATTTGTTGGGCACCTGCTGGGCACCAGGCATGGTGCCACACATTGAAGATTCAAAGACAAATCTTAAGTGCATTTGGATGGAGTTCTTGGGTAATTAGAGAGAAACCCAAGCCCTCTAGTGACTCTACAGCCAGGAAAAGGATGATCACATCAAAATATAGGCAACCTGGTGGAGACTCGTGGATAGAGCAGAAGGAGAAGGCTGGCAAATTCTCTTTTTTAAAAACAACAATAAAGCTAGGCACAATTGACAAAAACAACCACCTCAGCACCCTAGAAACTGACACAAAACATTCATCAATCTGAGAAGTATGTATGTTTCAAAGACTGAACTTTGCATAAGAACCATGCGAACAGTGCCTTTCTTGCCTTAGGCTGCACCCCTCTCCCCTCCCACTCCCAAACTCTGTTGACAGAAGGTTCTGCAGGAAAGGGAACAACACAGAGACCACCAGAGCTGTGGAGTCAAAGGGGTCTCACTCAAGTTGGGATGACTGGTGTTGCCCATGTCCAGCTGCACTGTTAGTCAAAGTGATGAACTCAGGAAGGGGAGCAGTGGCACGGTTGGGGCAAACATATTCCCTTGCTGAGGCTGAGGGCATAACCAGTGAAGCCCAAGGAGGATCCAAGATATCTAACAATTCTGGCTAACCTTCAGGGTATGCTTACTCA
Organism: Fukomys damarensis; assembly: GCF_012274545.1. Taxonomy (NCBI): domain Eukaryota; kingdom Metazoa; phylum Chordata; class Mammalia; order Rodentia; family Bathyergidae; genus Fukomys; species Fukomys damarensis. Next base: position 48,254,045 of record NW_022900949.1, on the reverse strand, counting down.
GAGAAAAAGTCTAAGTTCCAAGTGGAAGATGAAAGCCAGACTTTTGACAATGCAAATTTAAATGTACTTCCCACCTACATACAGACTCATCAGTAGAGGATGGAAGCCTCAAAAGGGGCTTGAACTCAACCTCTTCCAAATCACTGGCTGATCTCTAAACTACACAGAGAGAGGGGTTACATCTAGTAAGCAAGGCTGAATGTCTAAAGGCCTATGTGTTAGTACTCAGCATGGTGCTACTGGGAAATGATGGAAAATTTTAAGAGGCGGGGCCTAGTGGAAGGTCTTCCAGTTACCAGGGCATAGCAAGATACCAGTGACTTCCTTCCTTTTTCTCCCCAGCCTTGAAGGGAGCACTTTTGCTACTCCATGCACTCCCAACATGATGTGCTGCCCCCACCACAAGCCTAAAACCAAGGCAGCCAGCCAATCATGGACTGAAACCTGAAACTATCAACCCAAATAAGCTTTTTCTCTTAATAAGTGGATTTATCACAAGTATTTGTTACTGACAGGAATCTGACAAACACAGAGATTTAAACAGAAAAACAAAACTACATGAAAACTAAGCCAACACACCAGTGACCATATACCATACACTAGACACATATCACAGATTACCCCCAGACCAATTATTAAACAAACTAAACAGTAAGACAGGTGTGGTGGCACATGCCTGTAATCCCAGCACTCAGGAGGCTGAGGCAGGAGGATTGTCTGGGCTACACAGTGAGTTCCAGAGCAGTCTGAACTACATAGTGAGACCCTGTCTCAAAAACAAACAAACAAAAGAAAAAACCAAAAAAACTAAATAGCAATGCAACGGCACAGGTGTGTGTGTGTGTGTTGGGGGGGGGTGTTAAGGACTTAAAGTTACTATAGCATATTATATGAAGCATCCTATTTTCAACAAAAAATTATGATACATCCACAGAAATAGGAAAGTGTGGCCCTAACAGAAACAACTAACAGAGATAGTCTCTGAGTGTCTAGATGTTAGATTCAACAAAGACTTCAATGTAGTAACCATAAATATGTCCAAAGCCTAGAGGAAAATGTGCATGATAATCAGGAGAAAATGATAACAATGAGCAGACAAATGCATAACTTCTCTAAGAAGATAGAAATTAGTTTGTAATCTGAAATGGAAATTCTAGAGTTGAAGAGGAAAAATAACCAAAATGAAAAACTTACTAGAGGAGCTCAACAGAAGATTCATGATAGGAAGAGAAAAAAAAATAGTGAACTGGAAGAAAGATCAGTGGAAATGTTCATATCTGAAAAACAGCAAGGATTAAAGTAAAATACAACAGAACTGTAGAAATACATTCTTTCACATCAAGCATTGCAATATAAATGGGGCAAAAAATTATAGGAGAAGAGAAAAAAAGGAACAGAAAAAATTTTCAAAAACGATTCAAAACTTTTCAAATTTGATGAAAAACATCAACGTACACACATCCAAGAAGCTCCAACCCAAAATGAGCTAAGTATAAGAGCCACATGAGACACCTCATCTTCAAACTGTTAAAAAGACAATGAGATCTCGTACCTTTACATGACAGGTCTTGGTTTTCATTTTTTCTCCTTGTCCCAAGATCCCAATGATGAATGTAACTGTACTGTATACCTAAAGTGTACAAATAAATTCAATGAGAGAAAAAAAAAAGTCTTAGGACATGGATAAAATGAAAAAGACAATGAGAGCATTCTGAATGCAGCAAAAGAAAAATGATCATCACACACAAAGCAACATCAAAGTAGTTAACATCTGACTGCTCTTCTGAAGCAAGGGAGGCTCAAAGCCAGCAGAAGGATGTTCAGAGTCCTAAAGAAAACCTCGATCAATCAAGACTTCTATACCCAGCAAAAGTCTCCTATAAAAATGAGGGCAAAATAAAGACACTCCCATAAAACCAAACTGAAAGAATTTGTTGCTAGCGTATCTGCCTAAAATACAAAAAATACTGCAGAATGTCATTCAGGATAGAAGGAAATGACACAAGAAGCTAACTAGAAGACACAGGAAGAAATGGAAAGCATGAGAAACGATAAATATGTGGGTTAACAGAAAAGTCTGTAAGTCTTCTCTTGACTTCGTTAAAAGCATAAGGTTATGGAAAGTGACAATTATGATACTGTATTGCCAATCTTATAACATACACTCGGAGGAGTCAGGGCACATTTCCCAGGAGAGAAACTACTTCATCCAGGCCGTGTAAAATGTGTGGGGCATTAAAAATTCAAGACACCAGACAGAGAGAACAACAGCTGAAGGTATGGAGACAGGCAAAGTGTACTTGAAAAAAAGGGAGCTATGTGACTCAAGGGGCTGGAGGATAAGGATAGAAATGTTGGCTGTAGGTGACTAAGGAGACCGTGGAAAGCTGTGCTCAGGAAATGGAACCACAGTTTGCCAAAAGTGAAACTAGAAGGCTTTTGGGGTTTTGCTTCTTAATTAAAGGAATTGATCTTTCTAAGCACTGTCTTAGGAAGGGTCTCCTGGCTGCAAGCACAGGAACTGTACAGGCCTGAAGATAGAATAGGCACCAGATGGACAGGGCTCCTAAAGGTGGGTCCTAGAGGAGTGAGGCCAGCATGAGGAGGATCTCTTAGGAACCCCTGTCTTACTCCCTTCAAGCTGGGAGAGCAAAATGCCAGACTGGGAAGTTCCGAAACGGAATTTTTTCTCACAGTTCTGGAGCCTGAAAGAAGATTAAGAAGAAGGTGCCAGCGTATTTGAAGTCTGGTGAGCTTCTTTCTAGTTCCTCATAGCGCCTCCTCACTGATGTCCTCATGTGGTGGAAGGGACAGAGAATCTCTCTGTGGTCTCATTTACAAGGGCACTAGCTGCATTCATGAAGGTTCTGTCCTTATAACTTAATCACCAAACAAAAAAAAGCTCAACCTCCTAATACCACTTCCTTTTCGGGTTAGGATTTCAACATTTGAATTGTGGAGGATCACAGTCAGCACCACTGTAATGATAGCTGGTAATGCCTATGAAATTCACCTGCTTTTATTTTCTCTCCAGCTCTCTGAGTCCCTGGGGGTGAAATCAGCCAGGTATAAACCAACAAGGAAAACCCTACTTGGCGCCCAAAAAAATCTCATATATAAATTAAGAACTTAGAGAATTTAAATCAACCCAAACAATGACAAATACTCTACTAAGCACTGTAAATTCCCTCAGTTAAGCCTGCAAGGGAGGTCTTCTTAAATCCATCTTACCAAGGAAGAAACTGAAGCATCTTTGCCTAAGGTGCAGAGAGTACATCAGGGCAGAATCTAAAAACTTCCAAGTGTGATTCAACAGCCACACACTTGCATAGTGTCAGTCAGTAGTTTCCGGAGGCAGAATGCCCACTCTGGAGAGCTGGATTTTAAACACAATGACTCAGAAAAATAAGCAGAAGAGAACTTTTTAAGCTACAATCACCTTGGCCTCCTTTCAGGAATCCTCATTCTTCTGCCCCATCCCTGTGAAGGTTCCCTAGAAAGCAAAATACTTGGACTCAGTACTGTTCACTAGTACTCAAACTCACTGGTGAGCAAATTCAGCACCTAGCATCTGTCCCAGTCTGAGTGCCACACCCCTGTGCCTCTCTCTAGGAGACAACAGGAGAAAAGCAGCCCAAGTAGCAGGTAAAAACCAAGCTCCTGGACAGAAAGTCCTGTTTTCTAAGGAAAGACAGGCACAACATCTACTGGGGCTTCTGGACATGTCCTGGCCACTACCTGGCCCAGGACTGTTCCCACAAGTTGTGAAAAGTCGCACAGGGGAGAGGGGCGGGAGCCACCCATCACAGCAGCTCAGTTTGTCTCCTGGCAGGGTGCAGAGAGATGCAGCTGGAGATGGGGACTTTAAGTAGGTGGGAAGCCCAGGGAGGGGTCCATGCCTAGGACAGAGCCCCAAGATGGGGAAGAACATCCCAGCACAAAACCCACCCTTTTAAATAACACCTGCACTCAGATGCCATTGTCACTACAGCAATAAGCCCATGCAGAGGTTGGCAAGAGGGTAATTCTCAGCCTGGGCTTCTACATATCACTCTGTGCTGCAAGCTTTACAGAGGACTCTTAACAGGAAGGACTGTCACATCTGTCCACAGAGGAGAAGCCCAGGAGCTGTTAGAGACCTCTTATTTATGACATATACCATTTCAGTGCTCTGCAAAACAGCACCCAGATTGCAACATCCTCACCAACTTCATAAAATACATTTTATTGTTATTGTTATGGTTCTGACTCAAGCAACTTCATAAAATTTACCTTCTTATGAAGCAGATACTCTTATACACTCACTCTTTGGAAAGACAGAAGCTTAATTACCAAGGCCTACTTAATTAGGGATAACAATAAGAAAGTATTTGTAACTATTAAGGTATATATAAGTTAACTGTGCTACTTCAGTTTTGACTTTCTAATGTATCTAAAAGGCAACTGCAGCTTGATTTCATTTGGTCAGTGCAGAGATAAATGAGGAAAAATAATTGTACATTTGTCAGTGTTTAAAAATTAAAGATTTGTACCCAGTGAAAATCTGAAGATGAGGCAATGCTCATGTAAACAGGTGAGTTGGGGCACCTATCTCAGATCAACCATTAACACTGACATCGTCTACTCCAGGCAATGCCCTGTGCCAGCCACCCTGGGGAAACCAGTAAGTCAGGCCTGGCACCTGTGCCTCAGTGGCTTGTGTTGCCTGGAGTGTCAGACACACAGAAACAAGCAATTCAAAGAGCAATCATGATTAGCACTAAAGGAGGTGCCAAGTGGAGGGGAGTATGGGAGAAAGATTTCTTACGGAGAAGCAGGGGAATGCTGAGGTCCCATGACACAATGCCAGCTCCCTGCTGCTGATCCAGGACCTAAGGGTGGAACACTCCAGGGTCCCTAAGAGGATTTCAGTCCTAGTTCATCCTAAGCTCATCTCTGACAAGGCACAGCGAGCCTTTCATTGGCTTTTATTAAACAAGGCTGCCCCTGAGCATACAGTAGAATCACCTAGAAGAGGTTTCCACTCCCTCCACAAATAGGTCCTGCTGCCTATGGAGCTGGTCACAGACATGGAAAACACTCTCCTGGTAGCTCTCAGGGTCTTCCCCCATTACCTCCCTATCCTACCCCATACCAGATTCCATCCCATGTCAACATTTTATTCTCATCCTACTCCGGGGCAGCCTGGCAGGAGGAAATCATGCCCCAGTGTGGGGCCCAAGGCTGGGTGGCTCTGAGTCTGTGGCCAGGTCATGGTATAGCAGGGCCTCCTGGGTGCTCAAGGGAAGGGCAGAAGTGATTTTCACATTTGCCTAGTCTCTGCCTTGTAACCTATGACAGCTTAGCTCCTTTCAGTGCCCTTCCCCAGACTCATTTTTCTCGTCCCACCTTATGGCAGAGGCTGGACCACCACCACAGACAGAAGCACCAATGCCAAAGGAGCAATCTGGAAGACCAGGTGATGCTCAGATTAATCATTCTCTCAGCTTTGTAGGAATAGTCACCAGTCAGTGAAAAGCATGGTAAGGGCAAGGATGTCTCTACCAAGCACTGACACCATGAACAGAATCAGGAAGCAGAGACGCAAGAAAGACAAGCACAGTCTTCGACGTGAGCAATCACTTTCACAGCCTGACCAGGCAGATTTGCCTGTTAACCTCCCTATATCTGTAAAAAAGAAATATATATTTTTGGGTTGTACACTGAGAGTCAAATGAGATAACATATTCAAAGTACTTAATACAACGCCTGTCACATAATAAGCACTCCATATATTAGTTTTCTTCTACCTGAATATCAACTGATGAATTCTTAATGAACTAATACATAGTAGAAAAGCAGTCATTTACTTGAACACGTACAAGACTACTTCTAATTACAGTATTTTGTTCTTGTTGTTTTCATTAGGATCTGCCAAGGAGCACAAGGTTCACCTCTATTGTCTAGCTTCAAGGTTAAATGCAGGTAAGTTGTCAGCTTTCTGTATATTTCTCTTGTAATTAGGGTACACTGCCTCCAGGTGGCAGTGGCAACTTTGGGCTCATCATCAAACTGGAAGACCCATTTGTCTTTGATCCAGCCACAACCTCGAATTTTCCAAATTTTAATTGTCAAAGAGCAAGAAAGGCTACTTGTGATTGATCATAGGATTTTATGATGTGAAGAATTTTTAAAGGAGGAGGCTAAGCAATTACTCTCCATGACTTTTGAACATAGCATGAAGGGATGTGGTTTTAAATTTGTGCATAATAGATTACAGATGCTGGAAAGAACTGACTGGCCACCGAGATGGGAAAATTTTAGTGTAAACTGCTAGGAGAACCTGTGGAGACAATATGGGGAGATGTCCTTGAGAGCTAAAATAAGCCCAGAAAGCCAAAAGGGAGTAAGAAGTTAGGACAGGAAATTAGGAAGCCGAGATCTCTTTTGGTTCCACTTCTAATACATCACAAGACTCCAGACAGATAAAGTTTTCCATGGCCCACCTGTAAGAAGAGAAGGGCTTAAAGATTTCTTACAGCATCTATTACCTTGGACAGCACGGGTCTACCACCCTTTTCTGTTGCATCCCCCTGATCCTAATTTTGATCTTCTTCTATGACAACTCTTCCCCCCAAAAGCAGAGCCCAGTCCAGCGTATCGGGAAGCCCGTAGCATCTGTGCTATGAGAACCCTGACAATGCAGCATGGGGGTACTGGGGAACAAGACTGGTGGGCAAGCACAGTCCAATGCAATGACTCCCTAAACTCTCCCAAGCAATCCTGAAACTAAATCCACCCAGGCACACCCCTGTTTGGCAATCCCTATACTCTAGCCATCGCTCTTCTCCTATCCTTTGGGTGCATTCTGGCACCATTTCTTTTTTTTTTTTTTCAATCTGATTGTGTAATGGCCAGTGCATCTTCTGGAATCAAGAAGAGGGATATGACTGTCTGTCTTATCTTACAGTACATCTTCAGGAGAGAAAGCACATAAGTGAAGCTGTTCACATTCCTGGCCTTATTTTTTAATTTCATTGCCTGAAAAATTCCAAAAAATAGCCCCAGTCACCATTCTCAGTCTTTGGAGGCCTGAGTAGAACTTCCTTTGGGACTGTGTTCCTTTGGCAAACCATACTTTCACCTGTATAAGCAATCCCTCGATGCCTAAGTAAGCCCAAGCTAAGAACACCTCTCTCCCCCTCTCTGGGTCCCTCCCTGAAGTCATCCCTTCCCTGCTCCCACCAGGTGGGGTCGCCCCCTCCTCTCCACCTCTCAGGACAACAAGGGCACACAACAAATCCTTTTGCATCCTATGGGAACCACCTGGTGGTTATTCTGGAGTTTATGTAAACAACATCTGCACTCATGTGAATTAAGGGGGATAACAACCAGGGATTCTGTGAAGGTAAATGAGATTTTTAAAACATCTTTTTATTTTTAAATTAACCTCAATTTTTAGAATACCAATTTGATTTTTGTAACCAAAAATATATGCTACAGTTCAAAGATAAAATCATAGAATAAAAAATACAGCTTTTAGTTATGCAGTGTTTTGAGAGAATGGATTATTTTAATCTTTTATAGACAATTTTCCCAAATAAATCCCCATATGCTCCTGACACAATAGTTGCTTCTGTTCCATAGCTAGTTCATGGTCAGCCTTTAATGAAAGGGACATCTTGACAATCTCGTGAACAACTACCATCCTTTTCCCACATCAATTCTACACATCAAAGCTGAGAGTAAACACACTGAGATGGATATTTGCTGACACGTATCTTTAAAATATCATCCACGTCAACTAAAGCCACTTATCTAAGCTTATCAGAGTAGTAAAATAAGCCACACTCTTAATAACAGTAGCCTTTTCTATAGATGAAGAAACATCTCTTTCCATAGACAAATTTATTCCAGAATAATTGCCTGGGAATTGGAAAAGCAAGGGAGCTCCAATTTCTTTTCCGGTCAAAGAATTAACAGGGAGGAAAAAGTAAATGTCAAAGTAGTTGCATAATGAAAGACCTTCTGTTTCTTATCTTGATTAAAGTTAAACTGACTTATATTTGCTGTTATTTTGGTAGAACCCACATTTTGTATTTATAACTAGAATATTAATAGTGTCATATATGTTTTTATTAAAATGTGTTTATGTTTCATATAAATATTCCTAATACATAATACTTTACCTAATAAAGTATAGTTTTTAAAACTTCAACAAATTACATAGCATGCATCTGTTAGATTGGAGATGGCCTCTTAATTACAAATATTTGTTTCGATTAGTGTTAATAAATGAAATTCCTAAAGGATAGTCATATTTTAGATGCAAAATTGAAACTAAACAAATGAAGTAATTCCTTAAATACACCTTTTAAAATAAAAACTGCATCTGACTTATGAAAACCAAAGCAATTAAATTCATTATTAAAATTTAATTTTAATTGAGAAAACTGGGTACAAGTATCTAAATCATGTCTTGCATTGACTATTGTCAAATCAATCTGAGAGTAAATGGAGCTCAATTATACCACAGAAGGATGCTCAGGGTGCCCGGTGGCCACAGGGGACAGGATGGCTATGCCCAGCTAGGTACCCAATGTATAGCTCTCCATGAGTGGGGCCCAGCCCCTGCCTGCATCCAGACACTCTGCACATTGTTTTCCATCTTCAAGTGAAATGTCCACAAAGACAAACTGCTGACAGCGATGGAGCCTTTCCCTGAACCCTCATTATGAAGAAGCCTACTAGCTCTTGGCAGAGCACGAGTCATTTCTGTGTCTCAACCAAAATAGCTTTCATGCCTGGGGCCTCCAACTTGTCACTCAAAGTGCCCGCAGGGTTGGGAGGCAGTCTCTTGAGGTTCTGATGAAGGTGGTGATGGCATGGGGCCAAGAATGAATGGAGCTCTCTGGGGAATTCAGGAACCCTGAACACCACTTTTCTCCTCCCCTGCCCAATGCTTCTCATTTTTCATTTCTTCCTTCATGGAGGCACCATCAAGGCTCAGGGTTCTGTTTGCTCACCTCCAAACCAAGAGTCTGTTCCACCTGGCTTGATGCATCAGAGAAGAGCACAAGCTTTGGTGCCAAATAGTTCTGGGTCTTACAGAAGTCACCTGTCCTCCTGGGCCTCCAAGCTCTTAGTACTTGTAAACTGAGGAACACAGCTGTAGTCAAGATTCAAGTCAATGCAAATAAAGGAACAGTGCCTGGCTACCCTATGAGCATCAAGAAACATGTTCACACATGTATTAATAGGCTCCTTATTATCAACCCCTCTGCAAGGCTGAAAGTAGCAACCACATGGCTGGAATCCAAAGTCTCCCATCATCATATCTGTCCTGCTCTTGGAAGAGAAGATGTTTCCCATGTTCTAACCCCAATCCCACTGAGATAGGCGTCATTTCTCTAATGTCTCCACTACCTCCACTTCTACCACCAAAACTCATCTCAGACAACAGCTCAGCTAAGGCACTTCCTTCAGGAGTGACACACCTGCTCAGATGTTAACACTTCCATACTCACCTGGCCTCTGAAAGAATTGGAAACCACAATCCCAGGCACTTTGTGGAAGCCAAGAAAGCAAGGTTGCCAACATATTACGCCACAGATCCAGTCAACTATAACAGCATGTCTCTAAATTACCCCTGTTCATTTGACTGGGGGAGTAGCATTTGTTTTTATTTTCCAGGACAGACAGTCAATCGTGTGTATGTGACAGAAATAAAGATAAATACCACCCATTGAACTTTAAATCAAAATGCTAATCCCAGGCTGACTTCTCTGTCAAGGTCTGACACTGAAATAATTCAGCAGGCTTGATTATGCCCAAAATTAATGCTCTGGTGGAGATTATGTCTATTAATCACAAATTTTGATAGGATAGTTTCTCATGCTCCACCACTGGGTGACATCTACTGCTGTTCTGAGGGCCAGGAGACCTGTGCCTAGGTGTCCTCAACTCACAGATTACAAGCCAATGTCCAACTAGGAGAATCTGAAATGCCCACCTGATGCTTCTGAAGCAAAAACATTCACAGAATTATTCCTAAGAAGTAACTGGAAGATAATATGTTCTGGGCATAAACAGAGGGCAAAGCACCATTCTGTCTTTACCGAGGACCAAGCAAGAGTAACTTGCACTGGTGAACACGAAGGCCTCCATAACCACCTCTGCTTCACCCTGCAGGCTTAAATGGGCCCCATGCCTTTAGAGCACATAATGCTTTTGAAAAATAGGGCAAGTCTAGATCCTCAGCACATAATTCTGATCAACTTTCTGCTTCTTTGTTGGCTTCCAACTGTTCTGGGAATGCTCCTTCCTCTTCTTCTTCACCTGGCCAGTGTCTTCCCACCGCCAAGACCCAGTTCCATAGGTATCACATCCAGAGACTGGCTGGGCCCCTTAGTTCGACCCCACAGCACTCTGTCCCACGCAGTCCAAGCTCCCTTATAGTGAAAGGCTAATGGCTGATCATTTGCTCTGTACTCATCTCTCCCACAAGACTGAATTCCATTTAGCCCGAAACAGTATTTTATGCATTTGGTAGTCCAAGCAAAGCTCTGGAACCTATGAGGTGCTCAATGAAAGTTTACTATCCTGAACCAATCATGCCATAAAACCTAACCAAGCTTTAGTACACTGTTTCCATGAAAAAACTGTGTTTCAAAGTCTGCTTGACCTGTTGGCGACATGGCTCAACCACTCATAGTTGTTCTGACAAGAACATCAGTTCATCTAACACATTCTCTCTGTGCAGTGTTTTTCAACAAACTGGAGGGCCTGAAGAGCCGCAGGGCCAGTGTGGGGGGACCACCAGTTCACAGCTGGAGAGTCTAGCTGGGATCACCTCGGTGGCCTCACTCATGGTGGGTGATGGGCTGAGAATTCCATGGGACACCAAGATGGCTCCCGTCTGGTAAGATTGTGGTATCCAGAGTATTATCGGTGAGGCTGACCAACAGGGTTGGGGGTCAGTCACCACAGGCAAGCACTACAAAATCGCAGCTTCCTACCCACAAATGACCTGACCTCTTCTCCAAACAGAAAAAAAAAAAAGCGTATATAAAGAACTTAACAAAAAAAAGCACTACTGGCCTTTGCTAAGCCACAACCAATGTCAGACTTCCTAGAAGTGAGAATCACAAGAACCACATGGGCCGGTAATGCTGGATTGTGTCTCCTTTTCAATCCTTCAGTCCCTCTAATTACAAGGAAGTTTCAGTGACGAGGGCACCATTAGCACCTCTCTACCATTTGTTAATTTCACTTTTTAAGTAATCAAGAACAGATATCAGACCCAGAGTCAAAAGCTGGAACGCAGTAACATCTATTTCATTATCTTTATGTTTCCAGTTACTTTTCAATGTGTGATATTTACAACTGATTTTCCATCAGCAATGTTAAAATCAAGTTTTTTTAATATCTTTTTTTCTTCTCTTATCTTCTTTTATTGGTACGTTTTAGGTATACATTGTACATTCCTCACTGGGAACTTGTACCGCTACATGATGTATTTTGGTTCTTCTTTTTTCCCCATTCTCCTGCCCTCCCCTCAAAGTTAAAATATCTTTATTGAAAATAAAATTAAATTATCACTTTGAAGGTTTTAAGTAATTGATTTAAGGAAAAAAATGATATATATAGCAGCACAGCTGGTATGTGGACATGCAGGCCATCCCAGCAAGGATATACCAATGGCTAAAGCTAGAACACAGAAGAGGGTCTCAGATTAGCAGGTCTCAGGCAGATGCAACAGCTCAGACACCTCAAAGAACCAGAAGTTTGGTTGTTTCACAACTTGTCCCAGCTTTCTTCTTAGTTCTCTTATCACTGCTTTGCTCCAAGCCTGGTTTTGGTTCCATTTTGTGAGGGCTTTGTTTGCTTTCATAATTGCACCTGTCTACCTCCAAGGAAGACCCCCCACAGCCCACCAGCTCTGCCTTGCACATTACTGTCAGGATGTCTGTTTGGGAAATCAAACAGGGCACGCTGTTACGTCTGAGTTCCTGATAAACAATGAGCAATAGTTTTCGCATAGTTGTATGTCCCAAATGCCACATCAGTTTGTCAGTGAATGTTCCATGCAATATTTTAGACACACCTACTTCCAAAAATATTTATCATCTGGAATTCAAATTGAGGTAATCCTTCTGTGTTTCGTCTGACACCCCACCCTGCCATGATTCTGCCCTACACTACTCCCCAAAGATGCTGACATGCTCAGTCCACTTCTGAAAGCAGCAGTTGATATTTTTCCTCTTCGGAGTAACAGCCCCCAAATCTCTCAGACTTCTCACTGAAACATTCAAACAAGTAAATCATCCCACAGTGGGGGTGAACCAAGGAAAACTTCAGAGTCTCCTTTTTGAGAAATCAGAAAATCTCAGAAGCATATATTGTTTTTGCTATCCAAGGAAAATGGTAATAAACACAAAATGAGGAAAAGCACCAGGACAACCACAGTGGCCTGACAGAAGAGAAAGCAGATGTTTTCCATTTATATAGAAGCAACATTTAGGAAAGTGAAGAATCAAAAGTCATGGCATCTGTTGGGCCCTAAATCCACCGGCTATGGGATCAGCAATTGCTCTCGAACAGTGGGATTAGCATCTAGCTCCACAAGCCACAGCTCCCCTGTTAGAATCTGGAATTCAGGTAACCTGCTCCTGATCTCCAGCCAACCTCTCCACCTCCAAGAAGGATCTGGAGGCCCCGTCTGCAAGTTCTCAGAGCTCTGGAGAGCCATTTGGCTGTGCAGGACAGTGGATCCAAGTTACATCAATGAGGGGGCCCTCTTAGGATCTATTTCCTTACCAGACACTACTCCAGAATTTCTTTATTAGAAAGTTGAGGGGCAGTATTCCAGTTGGATGAAAGATGACACAAATTACATATTCCTGATAGTTTATGTAAGAATAGGTCATCATTGTCTATTTCAGGAATAGAGGGGTGGAGTCGGTGGAGGTCAGAAGGAGTCAAAAGCTCATTCACCCAAAGAACTTGCTGACTTCCCCACCTGCTACAGTCGTGTCTTTACTTATCAAGGGCCTCTATCCTTTCTTCACTGAAAAAGTACTCTTCTGTAACACTCTTCCTAACCAGGACAAGATGCAAACAGGGATACTACCGTGCACATTCAATGTCTTCTAGACCTTACATGGGAGAAGCACCTCAGAATCCTCAGAGGACAATGCAGTGTCTGGGCCCAAGGCCAGACAGGGGCCAGGCTGGGAAGCATCCCCTAAACAGGAGCATCACTACAAAAGACTCCAGAACCCTCTCTTACACGTTTTCTTTTGGGGAGCAATATCAGCACCCCTGCCAAAATTCTAGTAACTGGCCAGGCTGCCTTTATCTCAGCTCTTCCCCTACCCACTGCCTGCCTTGCTGAGACTCTCATCCACGCAACACGGGTCAGAATTCACCCCCAAGCCCTTCACAACACTATCTCTTTGTTCTCAGGACAATATATATGTATGTTGACACAAATTTTAATTAGAAATATTTTAAAAGATAAAAGGGACCCAGAAAAATACCCTTTTCTTGTACAATAAAGGCAATATTAGAAAATTAGCAAAATATGAAGTACTATCGGTTAAAAACAGCATTGTAACAGAATTTGTCTTTATGTTTCTGGAGGCAGAAGTCCAAAATCATAATGTCTCTGGTGGTTTTCTGGCAACGGTGGTGTTGTTCGGTTTAGAAATGCATGCCCCAAATCTCTGCCTTCATGCTAACATTATTCTCCTTGAGAATAACCTGTGTCCAAATTTCTCCTTTTTATCAGAATAATAGTCATTGGATTAGGAGCTTTTCTTATTCTAGAATGACCTCATCTTAATTTATCCAATTACATTTGCAAGGATCTTATTTCCAAATAAGGTCACATTCTGTAGTTCTGAGGTTAAAACTTCAACATATCTTTCTTAGAGGACACAATTCAACCCATAGTAAGGGTATACTAGAGTTCCCTGTAATGTATTATAGATTTAAAGTTATTCCAACTGTCCCCAGCCCCAATGTCTCCCCTTAGAGAGGGGATGCTTATGATTTACTTAGGATGAGAATGAACGTATTCCTCCAAAACAAACTTGTAGCAGGCTGTACTGGCCCAGCATCTCAATAGATGCTCGTGGTGGTTAATTAGAAGAATGTTGCTAAACAAAGACAGCTAAATAATTGCATGTTTCACAGAAGTTTATTCCTTAACTAGTATCTCTTAAAAATAGCACACTCCATATGAGAGTTTTCCTTTTATTCAAATCATGTCTGAGTAAGAGTGCATTTCTACAGCAATACTTAATCAGCTCAGAGGAGGAAGGGACCTGAAAGTTAGTGGGTATTCTCCAGACAGGTGCACAGAGGGCCAGACCCCACTGATTTCATGCACTCTGAGTCTCAGCCACACAGGCTCCCATTTCTCATGCCTCCAGAGGCAGTAACTTGCAGATATGGGAAATATGAGGTAACATCTTTCTAGCTAGGAACTTCCCCGTACTTCAGCAGCATCACAAAGCTAATCCAAGTGTCATGCCCTGTTCTGTGCCCACCGGGCTGGGACTGTACTGGCCAGTCTCCAAGAAGACGTTTGCCATAGCCCTAGCATCATTCTCCTAAAGATGACCTGCAATGCTCAAGCATCCATCACTGAATCATTCTCCATCCTTGTCCAGGCCCTTCTGGACAACCACAGAGAGTGGAAATCGCACTACTGGGCACCACATAGAATCTCCACTTCTAGCTTTGCCCTTAACTCATGCATGACCCTGGGAATCTCTGGTTACTGGTCTGTAAAATGATTAGATTGAGTCAGATGTTAGGAATTAACACATATTTTCCAATGTAATGGTCCAGGCAGGGACTAGGCTTCAGAAAAGTTCTAACAGATCAGAAACAGAACCAGAGGCCAACTTCTCAGCCTAAAATGCCCCGTTTGTTTTAATCCACTTGGGAGACTGGGAGTACCACACCAGATTCTCATTATTGCTCTATATTCATAGTCATATTCATTATAAGTCTATTAAGACCCCCTGATCTTGTTTGTCCCCACTCATACACAGTTGGTTTTTCCGCCTTGCCACACTGATTTTCACTGGCCCTTCTGTAAAAGCTCCAAATGTGGTGTGAATTTTGCACATTTCTTCCAACTCGAACATAAGCTCTTTATTGGAACCTGTCCAATGTGCCGAGCAGATGTCTTCCCTCAATGGGGAACCACATAAGGGAAAAAATGAATCCATACCACAGGATTTCCAAGGAGGAAGTCCCCTGCGGGTCTGGTGGACAGGAAGGCTTCCTTAGTCCACAGAGGTTTAATGTAGGTCAGAGTATTGAAGGATTCAGTGGGAAGGGTCAAGAAAAGTACAGAAAAATAAGCACAATCTGAGTCGCTGGTGGGACAGGTACTGCCCATCTGAGGAGCAGCCCAGCAGGAGGAAAAGGATGCCAGGTGGGTGGAAGTGCAGGGTTTTGCAGATGGCTATTTTCTGCCATTGAGCACTCACTGACCCTGCTTTTCATAAATGTCCCCTGCTGTCTTTCTTTGCTATGTCATTCCTTTGTGTTCTTGATTCTGCCTTTAGAGTTCTCCCATCCACCCCGGCTCCACAGAGGAAGGATAATCTACGCCAATCAGTGAATTCCAGACTTTAAACAAGATGAGCAGCTTAGGAGGAACACACGGCCTGGGTGGGAACAAATCGGAATGAGTCCCGCGACTTGTGCAGGAACTACCAAGAAGTGAATCTCTGTGGGTCTGCTGCAATCAGACCAATGCACTTGCTGACAGTGATGGAAGAGCAAGAAGATAACCCAGAGGAAGAGGTGCTAAAAGACATCAGCACTGAGCCTTAATAACATCCTGAATCCAGCTATGCCTGAGACCACATCACTATGCACTTCCTGTTACATGTGCCAATAAGGTGTGCATGTGTCTGTGTGTGTGCTGACTTTGTTTACTGCCACTCACTCAAAACCCAATATGGCAGCTCAGGTTATAGGAAGAGAAAACACTAGAGTAGGCCGTTAGATCCCAACCTCAGATCCCAACTGTCATATAGCTGTGTGAGTCTGAGGAAACTGCTCTGGTCCCACAGGCCTCACCATCCCTGTCTACCAAATGGATATAATAACTTTTGAGTTATCATACATGAAAGTTCAGGTTCCTTGAGTTTTAGAGGGATTGGTAGTGTTTGTACTTCGCAGAGGGGGAAACGCTGTGGCATTCCTAGCAGAAAATTCACACTATTCAGATCCCTTACCCTGGACGCGATACAGCCTGAATAGGGCAAGTGATCCCTGCCTGAGGATCTACTGCATGTCTTAACTTCTCTAAGGTGAGAAGTAACACACCAATGGGTCCAGGATCAGATGCTAGCAGTGGAGAGCTGAAGTTTCTTTCAGACCAGGAACTGAGTGTACTCGCTAAGAAGTGTGGAAAAATAAATTATTGACACCCTGTGGCCTTTCTCCCTACAGAAAAAATAAATGGCCCCACCCTCTTCCTCTGGGAACAGGATGAGAATTAACTATGCACTCTACAAGCTACTCTGTACTCCCAGTGGAAGAGCTGCTATAGAGCTGTGAGGGGGTGATTAATTTTATCTCTCTAAATGTCTCAGTATCATTTGCCAAAATGATGATTTATTATTTAGACAACCTTTATATTTCCAAGGGGCTTTAAAATCATTTATAGTGAGAATGAAATAAAACTGATTAGGGCCCTGAAAATCAGGCATCGTGAAGAAATGCACAAGGAACCAGGGGTTATTTATTCACAACTAGAGAAGGCAAATGAAGAACACCCAGGAGCTGTCAATTATATGCAGAGCCGTACTGAAGAGGTAAGGCCCAACCTTCCCTGTGCATTTAGGAGAAGGGGAAATGGGAAGGAAGACAATGCATCTGGACAGGTAAAGGCTAGCAAGCAAGAAGATAACAGAAAGAACTTCCTAAACATACTGGCTCTTAACATCTAAAAAAAAAAGTGTTTTCAACTGCCTTTTAGGAAATGACACTCTGGGATTGAATACAGCATAGAACTAGTGGAGAAATGGTCAAAGAAAGGCATCTTTAAGAAATGATAAATGAAAAGCATAGTAGAAAACAGGTTCAAATGTAATGATTCAGGAGGAAAAATGTACTAACACAGTAAACACTCCTCATCATGAGCCATGGTGGAAGGTGCAGACTGGAGTACATTAATATAGAGAAACAGCACGAGATCTCCTCCTGGAGGAAGCACAGACTAAATAACAAGCCTTATCAAACATTCCCTTTGCCTCTTGAAAATTTCCCTACACCACTAGATCACCTGATGAAAGCACCTGATGAAATGGGGGACCAGGTGGAGAAGTGTGAACCAGCACAAGTATGAACTGATGGATGCACAGCTGGCAAATTAGTAATACCCTAAAAAGGTCCAGCAGAAGCAGCGTCCCTGGCTGGGTATCACAGGATCTATCCTCTGTGGCATTTTCATTAAGTCTTGGATGAAACCATTCAAAGGACACTCATCTAATTTCAAATGCAGAGATGCCTGGCCACAGCTAAACAGATGGAATGAACACTTCTACATGCTTTGTTTCAGAACCATCCCATCAGAGCTACAATGGATCTGGCCTGATCAACATTTATGTCACCAAACTGCAAACCAACAGCCAAGCTTCTGGAGCTGACGGACAGATGATCCCAACATAACCAGCCCTCCTATTTAAGAGCAGGATTCACTGAGAGGCAGACCTGTCCTGGAAATCTCTTTGTGGTTAGAAGGTCTTCAGACACGTGCCAGGACTGTGACCACTGATCCTGCACCTGTCTAGTTTTGTCTCATGTGATAAATCCAAGTGATTATCTGAGTTCCTGTTACTGAGTGTAACAGATCACTCCCAAAGTTTAGTGGCTCAAAACAATAGAATGTTATTATCTCTTACAGTTCTGCAGGTTGACTTGGCTAGGCCAGGCAGTTCTCACTTGGAGTCATTCAGGAAGTTGCAGTCAGATGTTGGTAGGGAGCAGGGCTGGCTGCAGTCATCTAAAGCCTTCACTAATGTTGATGCCAAAATGGTATCATGTGGCTGTCAAAGGTCAGGCCTTCTGGGACTGTTAGCATCAGCACCTACACCTCTGTGTGGCTTGAGTATCTTACAACATGGTGACTAAGGTCCCAGAGTGAATATCCTAACAGCTAGAGTCTCCAAAGATCCAGGTGGAAACTGTGCAGCTCGGTATGATTTAGCTGTGGAAGTTCCAGAACATCACTTTGCCATATTTTACTGGTGAGGCAAGCCCCCAGGAAATTACAGATTCAAGAGGAGGCGGATTCATAGACTCTATGTTGGCCTAGTACCATTGCCAAAGAGCATGTGAGATGGAAGATATTGTTGTAGCCATCTTTGAGAAACATAAGTAAAGCCACAGCTTTAACAGAGAGCACTATGATGAGAAGGATTACAACTGACAAGAGCACCATCATCAGTTAGAGATGTCCTGCTGGGTGTCACATCCCAGGAATCCAGAGCTAGACCTTTTAAGCCCCGCAGGCACCAAGTGTCACTGTGTCCAGCATAGTTTGTGCTTCCCAATCTATCTGCCTCTCAGTACTTCACCTCTGGCTCTTTCTCCTCATCTTCACTGTGAAAGCCACGTCAAAGGGAACTAACAGGCTCTCCATGGTGGACACACAAAGAACCACCCATCACACAGTCTTTGCAAAAGCCAGCATTAAAACAGAAGAAGGATTTTCCTTTTTGTAAATATCCAAAAGAAAACTCTTAGGGAAATCATATTTGTTTTCTATTATTTTGTGAGTTTGCAAATTGAAACATTCAGTGATTCATAAAGCCCAGGTATCTGTTCCAAATGTCAGTGTGTTTCTCTTTTGGCAGCAGCAGATGCTGGTCAGGGGAAGGGCTGGTGGAAAGCCTTCAGCATTTGTGCTAACAGACCACTTCTTACATCCTCCCATCTAGGTCCCCCATTTATTTCTTGTCACCCTACTTTTTGTGATACCATAGCCTACTGTCATGGAAACTGATGCTATCACAGCCTTTTGACTCAAAGAAATAAAATTTCTTTGTATTGACAATTTCTTGACACCAGCCTGGATCTTCACATGTATGAAGCTCAATGGGAAAATGACCAATACCCTGAGTATTCACTGAATTCCATATTACTGACTGACTTATGGAAATAATAGAAAGAACCCTACTTGGGTCCCAGAAGAGGCCCTGCATGACCTTGGCCAAGCTGGGCCTTAGTTTCCATATCTGTAAAATAAAATAATAATGCTTAGCCTTTGGAGTACATGGGAATTTCCTGTTACAAAGCCTAAGACAAGGCAGGTGTTCAGCAGGTACCCTTCCTTCCCCAGGACTCGCAGAACTTAGAATTGAAGCATTTGTGTGGCCCGCTTCAGCAAGAACCCCGGTAGCCACGACAAGGCAGGGATATGAGCTGGAAATTCTGAGCTCCTGAAAGGACCCTCCCTGATGGTGTCAGCTCTGCTGCTCCTCACTGTTCCCTCCCTCTCCTTCTATTTCTCTTGTCCTTCTGTCTTTACCCTCCATTTCTAGGATCTACCAAGTGGTTCTGCCTACAAAGGACTCCTCACTGGACCAACTTCCTCCAATAAGGACGAAGGTGAGTATGTACTCTGGTTTACACCTCCTCCTGAATGATTTAATGGCTTTTAAGCAAAAGCAATTATCTGAGTGACCACAGGTCCAGCGAAAAGTCAGGAGAGCCTTTAGACTCCATGTCTGAGCACCCAAAAAGTGTAGAGAATCAGAAAGCTGGGTGGTCGTCGTGGGGGGTTGGTATTTCTGCTTCCTTTTTGTCCAAGGTGGCTGAAAAAAAACATTAAGAGCAAAAGTATGCTATCTAAAAATGGAAAGGTCTCTGATGTAATTCAGATCTATTGTCTGTGCAAAATGAGGCAAAATAAAAACAGAAAGAACTTGGTGCTGGAGGGTTCATGGAGCACATCTGTCCTGGAAAAGTTTGGATGGTCCTGCTCACAAATAATACAGGATTATATTCTGCAACTTTACACGCCACAATAAATAAAGTCACAGGCATTCCTGAAAAGGGCTAGGCCAACTTCCTGGCTTTAGGGAGTATACTCTTTTGCAAAAAGAATGAAAAAAGAGTAAATAAATGTTGGTTGTTGCACCCTGTGACTGTGCATGCCACATCATCTACAACATCCCAACTCACAAGAGCTGATGTCTGAGTGAAGGGCCTCGACCACCTGAACTGTGGGAAACCAGGGTCCCAGGTACCCTGGCCAAGAACTGTGTGGAATTTTTGAGCCTAGACAGCAGCTACTGTGCTTTGGTGCTTACTCCCCCAGGCAGAGCACAATATTATTATTTTTATTTTTTCTTCCTATTCCCCTCCTCTCCCTTCAATCCCCCTTCTCCTCCTTATTTACAAGAGCTTTGTTTCCATTTCTTCTTCTATTCTCTTTTTTCTTTTCCTTTCTTCTTTTTCCCCTCCCTTCTCCCTTGTTCCCCTTCCCATTTGAACATTTTCTTCTTCCCGTTTCCCAATATTATACGTTTTGGTCCCTTTTTCTTTTCAGTGAGATTAACAATTAGATCTGTAGATTCAGTAAAAAGGACATCCTCTTTCCTTATATGACTTGGTCTCATCTGTAGATTGAAGGCCTGAGTAGAACAAAAAGGTTAACCATCCCCTGCATAAGAGAGGACTTCTCCTACCTGGTGGCCTCAGAACCAAGCAATGGATCCCCCGACACACACACACCTTTGGTCTTGAACTGAGACATCAGCTCTTCCTGGGTCTTGAGTCTGCTTGCCTATGGACAGAACTGCACCATCAGCTATCCCCGCTCCCAGCTGGCCTACTTGCCTTGCAGCTTCTATGACTTGTCTGCCAATTATTCATAATTAATAAATAATTCTATTGGTCTGTTTCTCTGAAATATTCTGCCTAACACAAATCCTTTCTTCTTTGTTTCTTTTAGTCAGAGTAGAGCATCAGGTACAAATATTCTAAGGCTTGAGGAAGCATGGAGAGCTCCAGGAAAAGAGAAGGCAGATGATGGCCGGTAAGGACACTGCAGGTGTCCCAGAAAAACAAAAATAAATAAACAAACAGCCACCGTGAACTTACTGTTAAAGAATCACTTGGGCTGTAGTTAGTTTGCTTGCTTGTCTTGGTGTGGAATAATCTGGTTATTTCTTTGCCTGTGATTAGAGGACCCAGCCTCCATGAACTGAAAAATTATCCCAAAGGATCTCTTTCCACATTCTTTCCATAAAAGGAACCCAGTTTCTGGTCCAAGGGAATTTTCTGTAAATGCAAGAAGGAAGAGAAGGGGAAGGGGAAGGGAAAGCGAAAAGGGAAGTAGGGATGGGAGGGAAAAGGAAAGGGGAAGAAGAGAAAGAGAAAGTAGGAGGAGGAAAGAGGGAAGGGGAAGGGAGGGGAGGGGAGGGGAGGGGAGGAAGGGGCCTGCTCTGGCTGGAATGTGGCTGATGGACCTGATCTCCCCTTATAAGGATGACACACAGCCAGAATTGGTCCAGGAGGTGACACTGTCCATGGAATCACCCAAAGCATGTCCACCATTATAAACAATTTGCATGTCCAGTACACATCCAGCTGGCATGCATTTCTTATGCACCAGCTGCAATTTCTATTCAATGCCTCTAGCTAAAGAACCCAGAGGGGAAGAGGCTGGGCCCCAGCATCCACAGTGGGCAAGTGATAAAACTGAGCATCAGAGAAATGAGACGACCCACCCAAGATTATCCAGCGGGTAAATGCAAGCCAGTTCCCTTGCGCCAGCTTCTTGCCTACATTCCTATCTTTAGTTCTAGGGCTGGGGGAATCGAATACCAGCGAAACCAGGCATACTTCTTCACCAGGACAGGGAAATAAACACCACCCACCTCAAAGCTCCAGTGCTCCCTCAGCCCTCCCACACTGGCCAGGGACTTGGAACCAGGTGCTAGGAGCACCAGTGCATCTGGCCCTTTAGGAGCTAAAGAGCTGCGCTGAGTCTAGAACCACTGACCCTACAGGCGTAGTGATACTATTGAGGACAGCAAATTCCTGAACCACAAAAAGGAGAGGGCAGTCTGAGGCTTTCCAACTTTATTTGTAAACTTTGTTTTTTATTTGTCGAAACAAGAAGTCAGTCTGTAAGCCATTTATTTGATTTTTTTTCAGTTACTCTATTAAAATATGATTTAGTTGATGACTGAGTATTTGGTGTCCCCTAAGATGTGCGCAGGTAAGTACTCCACCCTTCTACTGCCCCCCACCACACCTGTGCTAGCCTGTGCTTCCCCTTCCCCACACAGTACCATCCTGGGGAAGTCTGGGGAGGGCAGGGCAGAAGGAGCGGGCCATAGTCCTTTCTTTCCCATGGCAGGGCTGGAGTCATCCAGACCTGGTCACCCAAGGTGGGTCCTGAGCTCGAATCTCTGGGACTCCTGGTTATGACACATCAGGTCAGGGTCCTGAAATTCACCCCAGCACATGTGCCTCCACATGGTCTTTACAGAAACCTTGGGCCACCGTCTCTCCACATCTGCAGAAGCAGACAAGACAGACCTCCACACCAGCAATATATGGCCGAGACAAGGTATGAGCCACAGAGGAGAGATCTGGGGAATCAGCCTTTCTAGAAGGGGTGCTTTAGGAATCTATTCAAAATGGAAATAGAAATACAAAAGAAATGGCAATCACATTGGCTACCACAGCTTCGGGCACATTAGCTAATCCATCCTTCACAACTAGCTCATGGCATTCATGCTACCATCCCCACTCATCAGAGGAACAAACCAAGGCAGTCAGAGAGAGGTTAAGTAGCTTATCCAAGGCGAGGAGTAGAATCCATTCCAAATCGAACGCCAACACTCTCCTAAAGTGCTTCAGAAGAAAAAGTGTAGTTCTATCTGTTCAGAAAGCAATTTGGGAAAATCTCAGAGGCAGGAAAAGAAGGAGAAGGTGCCAAGGACACGGAGTGTGGTGCCATCAGTTACCTCTGGCAATTACTTAGTCTGTGTTTCCATTTCCAAGCCCCCACGAGTGCTAATAAATAAATATGACACAGTAACAATTGTTGAATCAGAGTGGAGGGGTTATGGGTGCTCGCTGTTCTATGCTACTGACTTTTTTGCACTTTTGGAAATATTCATAATAAATTGGGAAACAACAAAATGTCCTCGGGTCAAAACTGATATATGACCCCATCAAAAAAAAAAAAGTTCCTGGCACTAAAATAGCTGAATAAAAATAGCTCCATCAAACAGCTGCACCAACCTTCTCATAGCACTGTGGGAATATAAATTGGTTTAGCCTTTTTAGAGGGCAGCTTGTAACATCCATCAAACTTTTAAACAGATTTTCTTCTTAAAATTTTTATTTTAAAATAATAGCAATCACCCAGGAAAGTTTCATGAATACAACCAAAAACTTCCACGTCTTTTACCCTGAATCCCTAACTTTTGATACTTTTGACACATTTGTCTTCCATTTTCTCCCCCCATATAATGCACCATATTATATACATTTTTGCATTATACACAATTTATTATGTGTTACACACATACTTCCTTGCCTGTTTTCATCATTGAACCCTTGGAGTTGGGTTGCATATATCATGGTCTTTTGCTGATTAACTCTTCAATACTTATTTCCCAAGAACAAGGATATCTATTACTTGGTCACAATGCAGTTAGTAAATTTAGAAAATTAAACATTTTGTTATAATTCTTTCACCTAATGAGACCTTCTCCTTTAATTTTGGGACCCTACATTCCAGCTTTGTTGTCCAAATGTCCTTTTGACCAATCTTTTTCCTAATAAAAGATCAATTGCTAGAATCGTCATGCCTCTATAGTCTTCTATAATTTAGAATAGTTGAAGACAAAGGAGGAGTAAGAGAAGGAGGAAGAGGAGCAGGAGGAGGAGCAGAAGCAGGAGCAGGGAGAGGAGGAGGAGCTCAAAATGGGTTTGCTAAATTGTTCCAAGCCATCAATTCCCTGACTCAGAAGTCTTGAGCCTGGGACTCCTGGCCCAGGCAGCTCCAAGTTTGGTAGTTACAAGGTGGGGCCTGGGTCTGGTTCTAACAAATTCCCATGGGAAACCTACATCCTTGCTTGCTGACACACTAAGCAGGGAGACTGAGGAAGAAGTCTGAAAATCCAGGCCTCTTGCTATCTTTTCGGCGATGGCAGTTGGGCCCCAGGGCTCAGGATGTTACAAGCAGACTGAGCCTCCTCCACGGGAACACCTCCTGGGCTTTCTGCAGCCAGGAAGAAGAGGGCCACATGCTGCTGAGGCTGCCCTGCCGGTTCCCCACCCCAGATGAGTTCCTCCTAGTAAAGACAATGGGAAAAACATTCCTATATCCTACATCCTGCCTCCTGTAACAGCACAAGCTCACAATTTCCTTCAAGAGGTATCCACTCCTCCAGAAAGCCACCCTGGTTACCCTAGCCCATTCTAATTTCTCTCTTCTGGCACCTGACAGAACCAAGAGCCTGGCTGTCCTATTGAGCAGTTACTTGAATGTACTCAGTCTTCCTCAGGTGCTTTCCTATCTTCACACCTCGGCTTCTGCTCAAGCTCATGCATCTTCAAGCCCTAGCTAGCCCATGGGCTTTCCTTAGCAAGAGGTCCCTTAAAAGGCAGGTTACTTGTCTGAAGAATCCTCAGGCTTCTCCCCTCCAGCACCATGCACATCAGTCTTGTCTCCATATCCAGATCTTCAAAGGCTCAGAAATGAGCCCAAAGCATCCTCCACAACTTAGATGCAACACAAACCTTAGAGGTAAGAACAAGCTTAGATGTGGAAGCATTCAGGAGAAAGGCAACGTGCATCCTAAGGCACCCAGAGTCCTCTCAGATGGGTCAAGCCCTGAGGTTCAAGGGCTGACCCTGAATGAGCTTCCTGTGGGGTTTCAGACCGCCCTGCATGAGCATCCAATGAAAGAAATCACACCTTCTTTTCACCACAAGAAGACCCCAAATCAAAGATATCTGTAATAAGAATACTCCAAAGAAGAAATGCTGGGGGGTTTCTAAGTGCTCTTTGCTGCCACCATGGAAGAAGCACCGATGTACCTGCAACAAACCCTCCTTCATACCCAGGAGAAATGCAGATAAGTGGGAAGGAACACATGGGAATAAGCAGAGTAGTACCAGCCAGGTAATATCAACTATGGCTATGACATGAGCCTAGTTTCCAAGGTCCTAACCCCTGGTCTGGGTTGGGCATCTTCCCTAATAAACGACAAGCATCTTTGCTGAGAAATTCATGGTTATTCCCAAACACAATCCTAAGAATGAGACCCAGCAGGTACCAACTTATCATTTGTTCTACCCATCAGGGTAGCACAAACTATCAGGTTGTAGAGGGGGAGAATCTTTCTGATACCTCCAAAAATCATTCTTGTTGAAAATCAACCTGTAACAGAAAACTGAAAAACAACAACCAAAAAAAAATTGGGGCAAAAGATCTGAATATCTATTTCATCAAAGAACCTATCTGGATAGCTGATAAGCAGATGAAAAACATACCTTTAGTCATAAGGGAAATAAAAATGAAAACCAACAATAACATGCCATCTTACACCTACCAGAATGACAAATTTAAAAAGACTAAAAATCCCAGTTGCTGGTGAGGATGAGGAGCAACTGGGAGTCTTGTACTGCTGATGGAAATGCAAAATAGTACAGCCACTTTGGAGAACAGACTGGCAGTCTTTTATAAAGCTACAGGTGCATTTGACATACTGTCCAGCATTTCTACATTTAGGTACTTACCCAAGAGAAATGAATACCTATTTTTCTTTTCTTTTTTCTTTGTTTTTGCTACCAGGGATCAAACTCTGGCTCTTGCACTGGCAAGGCAGGTGGCGGAACCACTGAGCTGACTCCTCAGCCCCTATTTTTCATTTTTTAAAAAAGCCAAAACTAAAAACCCAGAAACTAGAAGCAAATGTCTGTCCACTGTTGAACTGACAAATCAATGTGATATATCCATGCAATAAAATACTAATGAGCAATAAAAAGAAAGTACACATTGATACACACAAAGATATCAATGAATCTCAGAAGCATTATGCCAAGTGGAAGAAACCAAACAAAAAAAGACTACATATTACCTGATTCCATTTATATGAGTTTCTACAGAAAAGACAAAATAATAGAGGGAGAAATCAGATCAGTGGTAGTCAGGGTGAAGAAAGGAGAATGACAAAAAAAAAGAGAGAGAGAGATTTGAGGCTGCTAAGAGAATGGTCTATACAGTATTATGTTGAACTGAGTCTACAGTGCTATATTCACCAAGTCTCTTGGACTGTACATTGGAAATTTTGTGAAGTATGCCTTAAGAAAGTTTTTTTTTTTCAAAAAATAGTCTCAGACTTAAGAAATTATATTCATATCCTTCAAAGTCGGGATTGACATTCAGTAACTACAGGCCAGCAAAATAATATTTGTTAAAATACCAAAACACTTCAATTCCTGCTGGCAAATCGCCACTGCCTGTGGTTTTTCAGTTAGCACTGTGTCCCAGCCCTTCCCTGGGCCTTGGAAAGCTCCAGGACCCAAGAGCTAATGGGTTGACACCTGACCAGCAGGGGGCCCTCCTGGGCCAGCTGAGGTGGACATCATTCCCAAGCCATACTGGGTAAAGAGATGTGGAAAAAGAAACGGTGTGAAGCTGTACTCTAACTCAGCTTAGGGCCAGCTAAGCAGCTGTGAGAACTACTTCATTTAGATCACACATTCTCAATAAGGATGCAATCTGATTCTTGGTAGGGAGGGAGAGCAAGAACATATCGTACTTTATAATGGTTTGTAAGGTGCAAGGTCCTGAGGACATAAGTAGTTGTCTAGTATATCTGTGGTATGAACATTTCACAGTAAGAAAAACATGTCCAAAAGCCTCCTTAAGGTAGCAACAATAAGTGTAAGATTAAGACATGATGGTTTACACACAAGAACTCATGTGTTATGGTTTAGATCTAAAATGTTCCCCAAAGTTTCATATATAAAAGTGGAGCCTGGTTGGAGTGGGTGGGTCACCGGGGCATCACCCAGAAGAGTGTATTCTTGTCCTCAGCTCCTTCCTTTCCTCTCTGCTTCCTGAAACCCATAGATTGAGCAGCTTTTCTCCACCGCACCTTTCTGCTATGCTATGTCTCCTCTGGAGCCAGCCAACCATGGACTGAGCCCACTGGAAACTGTAAGCCAGATAAGTCTCTCCTCCTTTAAGTTGTAGGTGCGGGACATTTTGTCCCAGCGATGGGAAAGTGAAGAAGTGACTGTGACAGAGAGTCATGACAACACAGCCCAGCCCCTAGGCCCAAGGATGGACCTCCACCTGGGACGTACGCCTATACAGTAGATCGCTGTCATCAACGCAGTAAGATGGGAAGTAGGAGACCAGCTGGGGACGTGTGAAGGAGTGAGCAGCCCCACATGCCTCTGTGGTCCTCCTTCACAGGACATCCCTTCCTAGGAAAGCCAGCCATATACCCTTCCTCAGCTCAGCAGACAGACAGGAGGACCCTGGGCACTAGCACCCTGTGGAATCTCGACTGTACATGTGTAAAGATAGCTACAACTGGGACTGCACACTCCAGCCCTGCAGTGAGATGAGCAAAAACTCCCAGGACTTCACTCAGTCCTCCCCCGCATCTTCTCTTCCTCTTCCTATCTAGTGCCCACAGCAGCAGAGCTGCACACAGAACATTCGTTGTTTCCAGCGGGTGTTAAGTAATGAAGACAACTTCCAAATGAGAAGAAATTAAGCACTGTAGCTGAGTACCGTGCTTTGTCAAGCTCAGCCAAGCCACAGCTTCCTTGGGAACGTCTGCTTTCTGTGCTGATACATTATGACAATCCTATAATTGTTCTTTCAGTCTTTCCCAGATATTTAATAACAACTTGAAGTGGGAGTTGCAAAGGTCAGTCCTACAGTAGAATGAGCATTGTTCTTATTGTCCTTTTCTGAATAACATCTTCCATTTGCCAGGCTGCTCCATGCCTGTGAGCTGTAGCGGGGAGGCCCGGCGCTGTTACAGAAGTCACACCACCTACTCGGGGTAGAGTTTTCTAATTTGCTAAATGGTCCAGTGCTGCTGTCTGTCTACATCATCTATATAAATGTGTATGCAGACGCAGGAGCGCTCGTGCACACACACACACACACACACACACACACACACGCACACACACTGCACACACACACACACACACACACACACACACACACACGCACACACACACTTCCCATGCCTTCAAGCCCCTAAATGGAAAGAACAGCAACTGCCAAGACCACAGACACTAGGTAACAGACATCTGGCATTTTCACTGGGATAGTTACTCTTGTGCTCCGGCTAGGCGAGAAGTCAAATCTCCTTAGGACTTCAGAAGAAAGTCACAAATCTATTCGAAAAACTTGTTTTACATTCATTCTGAAAGTTCATAATAATTGGCAAACGGAGGTCATTCTCAACAGGATGCAGTATGAGAAGGTGGAACAAGGATTTGGAAGGAGTGCACAGAGCCCTCTTTTTTCTCTGGCCAGTTCCACTTGCCCATCTGACCATGGCAAGATCAGGGCACCCTTGAGCCTCAGCTGCCAAATCTATATAATGGACTTAATTCACAGCCTAAACTCAGACAGCACTCTTCTCCAGTGCTGAAATCTGTGATTCTCTTTTTGAAGACATGCATTACAGGACAGATTTCCTGAATCAATGGATTATTTGGGGCCATTTAATGCCTGAGTTCCTTTAGAAGTCTGCATGCCCAGATAAGGCCAGGGGCAATGGCATTATAATTCACAGCCTATGTGATGCTCTGAGTAAATGTGCTTCGTGTCTGGGTGGGACTTGGTTTGGTGACTCAGGCAGCATAGAAAAGGGTGATGTAGCCCTAGCAGTCGGTGTCAGAGAGCAGCTTTGTACCTAATCCTGAGGGTATGATAGTTGCTAAGGAACCATTGAGATGCAAATGAATTGGCAAACACTTAGCAGCAAGATACCAGAAAAAGGTGGGGAGGGGATGCTCAGAACAAGTTAGTCAGGTGAGTGAAAGGAAAATTACGTTCTCCTGATTGGGAAAAGAAAACCACAGGTTTTCATGCAGAACAGTAGCATTTGTTGCTACTATGTTAAGAAAAAAGAAAAGAAAAAACTGTTCTTTTTCTGCTTGGCTGGAAATAGAGGGAAATTAGAGCCAAGAGCAGGGAACTTGGAAGAACAAATAGAGTCTTCCTCTGGTGAACTTTAAGTAGATCTTTAAGTGAAATCTCTCAACTGAGAAAGAGACATCCAAGGTATTAAGGAAGTAGCCTGCAGAGGACTCTGAAGATCCGCTACCTTATACAAGTACACAGAAAAAAAAAAGGCACACAGAAACCTATGAATAAATATTCTGTATGATGGAAATTCTGGGCAAGACTAGGCCATAGGTGATAATGGTGGAGAGAGGAGAACGGAGTCATCTCACTGTACCTGTGAGCTTGCATTTCTTTTATTTTTTTTCTCTACTGAGGATTCAGTGCACATGTGAGGTACAGTTAAGATACTCTGGCATCTGTGTTGCGATGAGAAGCGATGGCTCCTTCCTTATCCGTTGTGCTTTCATCCTGCCCCACAACGGGAATCCTACTCCTTCAGAGTCTAGATAACATAGCCTGGTCCTAAAATCACTGTTGTAGTGAAACACCACTATTATCCACCCACCTGTCACTCTGCATTTGGTCACCATGCCCATGAATATAGGGGACACCTTCAAGAAAGGAGCTGCTTGAAGAGCTATCTCCAGGCCTCTCTTCCTGCATGTTTACTTTCCCACACCTCCCATCTTCTGCCTTTCTTCACTTCTTCAACCAGGATCATTGCTGCCATAGTGGCCACCTTCAAAGTCCACATTCTCTCCTTTCCTGCGCGTATTATCCCCTCACTGCATCCCCCAATTCAGTTATTCCAGGACTGTGGAAGGAGTATGACGAATAGTAGCCAGTCCAGCACTCAGTTCTGCTGTTTCCGGTGACAACACCCTGACTTTTTTAAAGAAACCAGCCCTCCACCATCTCAGCTCAGGCAGATCTGGGAGCTCTGGCTCATTTTCCCACCCCCATCTGGCCAGCTGCAGGGATGGGTGGCCACAGGACACAAGCTCAGCCAACAGGTGTACTCACTCCATCACCCTGTTGACAGAGCCTGGCTCATGGGTAAGGTCAGAATCCAAGGAAGACCAAAGGGACAAAACTTTCAGGGCTTCTGCAAGAGCTAATGGGAGTAAGAATTCGACTTTCGGCTGAAGTTTGAAGAGGATGTAAGTTTGAGGCCCTCAACAACTGCATGACTGTCCTGGGGGAGAGCCTGCTTGAGGATAAAGACAACATAAATGACTCTGTGATGATTATTCTCCATTTGTTGCAGTAGATCCATTCCCTGCCATTGTTTCCCCTATTCTGTGTTTCAGAAGACTGACTTCTATGAACTGCGTCCACCAGACCTCCAAGTTCTCTGACTTCTTGCAGAGTTTGTCCAATATGAAGTACTGGCAGAGCGAGTGCAGCAGGGAGTACAAGGAATTCAGCCCTCCTATCTACCCATGCACAATCTGGGCAGCAGCTGCATGGCACATCTGTGTCAAGGAGCCCCTCTCCCATGCCACCTCCCTTGCCAGGTCCTGAGAGTCATGGGGAGCAATGGCTTCCCTCTACTGTCAGATCCTGGAAAGATCCCCATGCTAGTTGGTCCCTTAACTCTGTTCACACCTCCAGCAAGGGCTTCTTTGTTAAGTTCTCCTCAGTGAACCTTGTGAGAGGACTGTCTGTTTCCTGCTGGTATAGACACAGAGGTAAGAAATGAAAACAGACTGAGTCTGGAGACAGCATTGCTGTCCCTGAATACAGCCCAGCACTAGCTCCAGGCCATCTAGTGATAAGCAGGTTGTCCCCTACTCTGGGTTCCTTCAGCTGGAGTTGAACATCAGTCACTATAACCAAAGGAGACAGCCAATACCTCAAGCCTTTGTGGAAAGCCCTAGATGGCCCCCTTCACAAGAAAGGGAGAGGGAATGCTTACGTACTGTCTTGGTGTCTCACTCCTACCCACCCCACCTCTCTGACAACACCATTCCACACACATATCTATCTGTCTATGCCTCTCTGTATCTCTTTCTCTCTCACGCACACTCCTTATTTGTTTCTGTCTCGCACACATACACTCTCTCTGTCCATCCTCCTTTCCCTCAAACACATACACCCTGTCTGTCTCTCCTCCCTCCCTTTTTCTCCCCCCCCACACTCTACAAATACATCCCACACACACACACTTCTTCCCCGAATCCTCCCTGCTAGAGGCATGACCTGCTCATTTGAATTCTCCAGGCAGCCAGCATGTAGCCACTATCCCACATCTCCCAGCGTCCCTCAAATGTCCTGTTGCAGCTTGCAGTTTTCGAGACTCTGTCTCCCCGTTAATCAGTGAGCTCCCTGAAGGAAAAGCTGTCTGCTTTATCTTCATGTGTTCAGTTTCAAGTATAATGGTTCTCATGTAGCTGCTCAATAAATGCGTTGAGTATTCATGAACCTGCTGGCTCCCAGGCAAAGTGGACAGCTCTGTTCCTCCCCTCAATGTGCTGCCTGTGGAATGTGGGCTCTCAAGTCTCAGAGTGGCTCAGCCCTCCCCTGAAACCCCAGCGTAGGGCAGTGTCATCACTGGAGGAAGCCTCCTCTATCTTGAGTCAGCTTGACTGGACGGAATTCCACAACTAACCCCAAATCTAAATCCCATGCACAGTAAACCCGAGTCTGCTTGCCAAGGCTGCCTGCAAGTATTCCTACAAAGGGAGAACTCTTTCCTCCCCTATTTTAAGTTGTCCAAACTTGCAGCCAGCACCATCATGTCACTTGTCTGCCCCTTTGTAGCCCTGTCCTGAAATTACATTATGCATTACTCATCTTCTTCATGACCATCTGTCCCCAGAGTAGGAAATACACTCCCAGACACTAGGACATCTCCTGTTTTGTGCACACTGATCAGCACATAGTAGGGCCAAAATGTTCTTTTTTCTATAACATTAAAATAAATAAATGTACCAATAAACTCAATAAAAAGAAAAAAAATGATATACCCTGTCTCTTCTCCTTTCCTATCCAGCCCCCAAATCCCTTTCTAGTTTTCTCTAACCCATTTTTCTTCTGCTTTTCTTAGGATAGTTCAGTTATTCATTGATACACAGCAGGCCAATCCCAAACCCAGTAGTTTTAAAGGACAGCAGTTTTTGGTCATAAAGCTGCAGTTTGGACAGAGCTCACAAGGAAAGCTTGACTCTCCCCACTCAGAGAAAGCAGGGGTGGCTTGGAGAACCAGGTGCAGCCATCTGAAGAGCTGCTCATTCATGTCCAGTATCTGATGCTGGCCATAGGCTGGGTTTGAGCTGAGGCTATGCCTAGAACATCTCTGTGGCCTCTCTATGTCACCTGGGTTTGCTTACCACGTGGTAGCTAAGTCACAATGACAATCTTCCCAGGAGAAAGAATGCACCTTACTCCAAAGTTATGTAGCATAGCTTCTGCCACAGTTTGTTCGTGATCATCAGTGTGAGTCACAGGCTGATCCACATTCAAGCAGAGAGGAATTAGACTCCACGTTTTGATGGGAAGAATATCAAAAAACTTGGAGACATGTTTTAAACCACATAGGACATAATTCAGTTTTTAAGTGTTCTGTTGGTCTTTTCTTGCTTTTTATTCAGTCAATATATACTTGTTGACACCTCCTATGTGCATGTTCTGGGGATGTCACAACAACTGAGAGAGCCCCACATGCAAGGGCTCACGGAGCTGTGGGTATCTAGCAAAAGAAATCCTCAACTACAGACCACTGTGAAATGTGCCCCCTTGAGGAGACAGAGGTACCTGTGGGGCCCAGAGAGCATCTAGCCACCAGGTTAGGGGCAAGCAAGGGCTTCCAAGCAGAGGCGACCACAGAGATGAATTCTGAAGAATAATGTAGGGTTATCCCAGAAAAGATCAGAGGGAAACACACGCAGCATCAGCACAGCAAGCAGGTGCAGCCCAAAGCTCCTGGCACAGAAGAGTCAGGGGGCTCTGTGTGGATGAAAGAAGTGGACGCCTAAGGCCTGTGCAGCTGTGTAGCCCCTGTGCATGAGTGTGTACATCTGTGCACGTGCGCAGATGGAAAGGGCTGTGTTGCAGCTTGGAAGGAGAGAAACAGAAGGAGTCAGTTAGTGAAAGATCTGGCGTCAGTCTTGAAGGGAGTTAGCAAGGACATACACAAGTGGTGGCCAGGTAAAACCAAGTACCCAGCTGTGCTTTGATACCCAAAGTATGTTCCAAGCAGTATCCTCCCAGCCCCTGGCACTCCCCCAAAACCCAGTGGACAATCTGATGATGATGACGCACCATTCCTTGCCCAGAAGCACACAGTATGTGCCCCATCACCCAAGACCATTTGCATGCATTGCCAAGGGGGCCAAGGCCACCCCTGGATCAGCTTCCTGGTCTTGTGGCTATGGCCTCTGAAGCAGACAGCCCAGAAAGGGCCAGTGCAGGAGCAAGAGCTCCTAGAAAACTACTTGAAATGAGCCCTTTTTCCTCTCCTCCCAGCTCACCTCCAAGCTCTAGTCTCAGTGCCAATGAGAGAGACAAGGGCAAAGGTCCTATGTTGATGTGCTAGAAAAACAGCAAGAGGAAAACAACAGAACAATTAACTGTAGGGCCCAGCTGCCTCTCACAGATAAGCCATTCTCCCTGCTGCTACTGTCGATGAAGTCGCAATTATTCCTGTCTGCCTGCCCGACCCGCTCCACAGTCGGACCCTGAGGTTGGCCACTGTCTATGGAGGCTAGGATGCTGAAGGGTTCCTCTCCTCCCACAGGCTCTCCTGAACTCAGCTGAGTCTCAGTTCCAGGGTCTTCCTCTGAAGTCTGCACCTGGCCAGGAGGGTGGCTGCAGCCAGAACTCAGGAAACATCAGGGACGCTGAGGCAGGCAAGGCAGGATTTCAGGGAAAAAACTGGAGAGGCATTTGGAGGTGACCACTGTCACTGTCCTTTCCTCTAAAAGGTGGGCCTATAGAGGCAGCTCCAGGAGACCTGCACAGCATCCTGATCTCCAGGCCTCGCACCACCAAGCTCCAAGCCCTGATGTCACACTGCAACCACATAAGTCCCACAGCTCACCAAAGCCAAAAGACATGCTCAGGAAGAAACCATAATAAACACAGTGGGAGGTTCATAGGACAAGCAGTGTGCAAACAGAAAAATGCAAGTGGAGAAGGACAAAGGTTTTCCTCCAGCTGCAGAACAGGTGAGGAGGCTGTACAGAGAAAGAAGACGGTCTGGCCTTAGGAACCCAAGTGTGAACACCCAAGATGGGGACTATCTGGTACCCTGGATGGCACCTGGCAGGAGAGGAGCAAACAGCTCATTGTTAGTAAGTGCTCCCTGATTTAATTCACAAATAAGCAACATTAAATGGGAAAGGTGCTAAACTCAGAGGATAGGCATAGAGAATTTCACAAACTCTGGTCTGAATCTCAGTTCTGAGTGAGATAACCTCTGCAAGCCTCAGCTGCCTCAGCTCTGAAGTGGGAGAAAGAATGCTTGGTCACTAAGAGTAGGGAGCTCAATATATGTGGCAAATGCTAGGTGAGTGGACGGGAGCACAGGGTGGTCCTGGTGCTAGTGCTTCCAGGCTGTGAGATTCCTGGCAAATCTCTGCTTCCTTACACACCATCACCAGAACTGCTTCCAACATGTGGACATGTTGACACCACAGACAAGCCTGGCCCCTTGCTGGCTCCCTGAAGCTTCAATGGCCCCAGAATATGTCCTAGAGGCCTTAGAAGCTAATGCCAGGGTACAGTCCCTTTCTCTTGCCCTGGCCAATCCTGTCCACCTACCTCCACCCAGTTCTCTGCTCATTATCACCTCCACTGGGGGACGGAAAAGCAGAGCAAGGAGGTTAAATTCAAATCGGTTATTTTGTCGCTTGCTGCCAGGAAGCAGGAGGGGAGAGATGAGAGATGCAGGGCCTCAGGTGCAATCTGCAGGCTGAAATGAGTCCCGGTAATTCTCAGGAACTCTCCTATATGTTTTCATATTGGCCAAGTTCTGCTACAAGGAGCTCTGGTGGAACCTTCTATGAGCTGTCTCCTTAAGCAGCTGTTAATGGTGTTGTCTGCAGGGTGCTGGGACTTTACCTGACCTGGAGAAACATTTGTACTTCATCAGAGGGGTAAAAGGGCCTTCTCCTTCATTACCTTTTGTTCCATTTAGCAAGTGTATCACCTTGAAACTCAAATCACCAGGGTCAATAGCTACAGTGTACAATAGGGCCCCAGATCTTCAGTGCAAGGTATCCTCCCACAGCTAACGCTCCATACTTGGTGGAAAACAAGTGAGCAGGAGAATAAGATGCGTGTCCTACCCTGGAACGCCACAGAATAATGAATGATCCCATTCAATAGGCTGTGGAAATGAATCCTTTTTATTCACAAAGTTAGAAGCAGGCTTAACCAGCTGCACTGAAAGTCACCTGGAAGATAATGCCACATGGTGCCAGTGGCAGGTTCCTACAGCAGGGTCTTCCTCATGGAGGGCATTAGACCAGGGCCCCAAGCTGCTGACCACATAGCCCTGCCCCTCCTCCTCCTCAATTCACCACAGTCATCGGCCCCAAATGGAAATAATCTACAACTGTAGGAGCTGCTGCTTCTATCCTGGGTGTGTCCTCACTCTAAGCTCCTGCTACTGTTTCTATACCAACAGACCCCAACCTGACTCAACAATGAACAAAGTCGCAGAGAAAATGCAGGGGAAGCTAACCAGGCATCTGGCTGCTTCTTAGGTCTCAGGTCAGACAGAAAGCAGTTTCCATCAGCACAAAAGAATCCATACCCTGTCCTCCAGGCCTTCTGCAAAGTGTGCTTCCACCTTCTTAGCCCCAGAGCAATGATCAACAAAAACCAGCAAGGTGGTTCTACAAGGCCACGTGGATCTTTGATACAGCAAGTGGCCCTGAGCTAGCCACTCAGTGCCCCACCTTTAACTTGGACCCAAAGGCCCTGCCTATAGCTGCAGTTGAAATGAAATCTGCAGAAGGAGCTAAGGAATTTCTCATGCAAAATTTTTCTTTTAAATATGAAATCCCTCCCAAGGTATTACTTTATTATTGTAGTAATTTCCTCAGAAGGGCAGACATCCAATGCTGTTTTTATATCACCTTTGGAGACACGGAAATCTAATAGAAATTTCGGGTTGCTTAAACAGCTAGTGTAGAAGAGGGAGAAATAAAAAGAGCTCTTCCAAGGAATACAGACATACATCATCCAGGTGTAGGGATGTACTCGACAGGTGGGGACAGGTAAGGGTCCTGTGTGCCCTCAGGATGTAGAGAGTTCCCACACCATATCTGGAGACTCTTATCTGTTGACTGCTTCTTTGTGAGAACTGGCCAGGGCAGGAAAAACTTCAGAGATGCCAGTCCTTCTACTAGATTCCTTATGAAAAGCCATGATGCAGGCCAGACCTCCAGTCCCATGCCTTTGGGTGTATGGGGTGGTAATTGGGGTGGGAGGTAGGAGAAAGGGGCAAGAAGGGAGCTACATGGAAACCACTTGATCTTTATGTGCACAACATTTCATTCATCTCTTCCCCAGTGACCATGGAAACCTGAGTCCCAGTAGTCAGTGAAGTACCCCATGGCTGGTAGCTAAGTCATACCCAAACTCTTCCTACCTGTGGCTTCCAGCTAATATAAAATTCCCTTCATGAAAAGCCTACAAATATGGTGAAATGTGGTGTCACGGTTAAGAACACATAGTCTAGAGTCTGACTGCCTGGGTTCAAATCCATGCTCAGCCGCTTACTGGTCAAGTGACCTTATCAAATAACTGCTGTATACCTCACCTGCTCAACAGAAAACAATGAGAGAGATAATAATAATAATAACACCTACCTCATTGGGCTGTTGTAAGGATTAAATGCATTACTTTACATAAAACTTCTTGAAAACTATCAGCATGTTTCCAAATATACTGGTGCCAGGCTGTCCACATCTTAATCATTAAGGCCCCTTGATAAAATACAGATGGAGAGGCCATGACTGCTGACTGAAGTGTCTGTTCCATACTACTCTCCTGGGTAGCTTTTGCAGGAAGCACCTACAATGGGATCTTGTGGGAGGCCAGTTAATAAAAGTGCATATTTTCAGGGTCCATCCAGACCTGCTGCACCTTTGGGGTCAAAACCCACGCATCTGTAACCAGCTACCCAGATGCACACAGGCTTCTTGGAGCTTGAGAACAAACCACTGCCTGCGATGATATTCCCTTCTTTAAATTTCAAAATTGCTTTTATCCCTTAGTCAGGCTGGAAAGAAAAACACTATGCTCCCGATTCCTGGTGCTACTAATGACTTTTAGAAGTTAACTATAAATGATTTTTAATTACATATGCATGTATCTTTAATTTTAATAGTGTCTCCTTTCTTTTAGCCTATTGTGGAATATGTCCTCACAATTT
This sequence comes from Fukomys damarensis, assembly GCF_012274545.1. NCBI lineage: Eukaryota > Metazoa > Chordata > Mammalia > Rodentia > Bathyergidae > Fukomys > Fukomys damarensis. The sequence continues at coordinate 48,216,504 of NW_022900949.1, read as the reverse complement.
GTCCCACATCTAAGGTAAGAATAGGCGGACAGAGTAAGACTCTACAGCAGGGGTGATTTTCTAGCAGGGGTGATTTTCCCCGAGTGACTGAGTTGGCAGACAAGAAGCCAGGTAGAAGAGTACAGTGGCTGACTCTATGATCCTGTGATCTGTCTCTTAACTCGTGTCAGTTACAGACCCATACTTACAGCCAGACCCCATTGCTGATCCCAAGCTCATGAACTTTATTCAAGCAACTAGAGAAGGTAGTTTCTGGTAAATAGAATGTTCCCATGCTAGATCTAGAGGAAGGGGCCATATGGTTCCAACATTTCCTGGCACTACTCTTCTTCTTTGGTCCAATTTGTGCTACCAAAATTACTTTAAAGAAGGGGCCATATCATCCTCTGCCTCAAGGGTTTTCCCCAAGCCACATCTTGGTAATTAGGATCCATCATTTTGAGGGGTCAAGCAGGGGCTCTCAGTTCTGGGTCTGAGTTTGTACAGACTCACAAGGGGCAGGAGGGACTGGAGCAGGAGGCTTTGTAGCCTGGCAGCCCCTCTCCCTGCCTGGGGCATCACTGGCTGCTGGCAGCTCTGTTCCACCAACCAGAAGGCCCAGTCTGGGGCTAGTGCTTGCTGGATGGAGCTCTACAGCTGTGTGCATTGCCAGGACATTTTTCCTGCCTCACCAGCATCAGTTATGGCTTGAGGGGGCCTTTCCACAAATACTGAGTAAAAATAACCTTTCCAAAATGTACAGAAAATAAAATTGGTTGATAGAATTTTCTCAAATGTATTGTTCTTTCTCAGACTTTTTTTTTTTTCAGGGCTGGAAATTGACCCCAAAGCCTGAGCCTTGAATTGCACTAAGTCATACCCCAATTCCCTTTCCCAGACAATTTTTTAAATCCTTAGTACTGCTACTGCTTATAGACTGGAGCATGATTATGGACACCCAAAACACACAACAAATTTTCACAAAAAATACAGAAACAACCAATCACTACCTAGCCTGGTGGCCTGTTATAACACATGGACTTGGCTTGGGGTTTTCTACTTAGTGTCCAAAATGCATACAATGCAATTGAGTGCTCTAGCATTTCAAGGGGGGGTATGTCACAAAGGACCACCATAACTCAGTCATGTACTCCTGCATCACACTGAGAACCCTGACCAGTACCCACCACTTGTCAGGTACCACGAAATCTACCACCCAAACACATAAGGATACTGAAGGGTGACCAGCCCAGTACTTTACTCTAGGCCATACCAGAATAGGTCCCCTGGGGTGTTCTGCTCACCCAGGGTCCCTTACCCAGGCTATCTTCAGGTGTGTAGTCTTTCCTTGGTCTCCCCTTGTCCATAGAAGGAGGGTTGGGAGGATGCTATGAACAGTTAGCAATTGCTGCCCCCACAGAGCCAGCAGGCCTGGTCCAGGTATGCCCCGCTCTGTGGGTGGGTGTCTCTGCAAACCCAACATGTCCAAGCACCTTGGGAGAACCCAGGTCTCCAGATAATACCCCAGGGTACAAGCCAAGAGGCAGCTTGGAGAATGAAGTGCTTGCTTTTGCGCCACACACACCTGCAGTCGCTTCTCAGTATGCTCTCAGAGCTAGTGTAAAAAGACACTGGCTTGAAGAAGCAGTTGTTTGTCAGAAGGTAGAGGAAAGAGGCTTGGCTTTGGGTCCAGAAGGCCAGAGGATATCAGTGTCCCCGCCTCTATAGCCTGTCTTGCCCCTCTCTGGAAGTAGACTTAAAAGCCTTTCCCCAGCAGTGCTGTCTCTCTCCCCATAAAGCAGAATGGCCAGAAATAGAGGAGGGTGGTGGGGGAGAAGAAAGGGGAGCTCTCTTCTCTCTTTCAGCCTTCTCTGTCCTCAGCCACCTGAGGCCAATCAGCTTCCAGCCTGATGGCTTGCAAATTACAGCCCCTCTACCTCCACCTCTCTGGCCACCTACCAGCCCCTGCCCTCTTTCCTTCCCTGGGCTTAGGGTGGTAAGGAGCCCTGGACCCAACCTTCCTCTCCTTCCCCTCTTCCTCCTTCCTCCCTTCCCTCCCTCCTTTTCTTCCTTCCTTTCCCCCAGGCATAGGTCACCTAAGGCCCTGTCTTCCTCTGGCCACAGCTCCCCACAAGGCCCCTGGCTGCCACTGGTCCTTTGTCTCTGCGCTGGCCTGAGCTGACATCTCCTCAGTCTCAGAGCTGCTTGCCCTGGGTGAGAAGATCCCATTGAAATTCCCCCCAAAGAACCCAGGGAATTGGCTGAAATCAGCAAGGAAAGACACCCCTTGGCCACAGCAGAGTTTGGGAGGGCCCTGCTGTCTGTGCAGGCAGCTCACTGATTCACTTTTCCCATAATTATTCTTCACTCATCACAAACCAAATGATGCTGGCCCCGGCCCAGCCAGGCAGGAGGGAAGGTGGCTCCGTGAGCGGAGAGTAGAAAATGAACCTGCCTGTGTTCATTCGAGGAAAGGAGGGAGTGAATGGTGTGTACTATCCCTGCGCAGTGAGCAGGGATGGAGGGGTTGCTTTAATATTCTGCTGAATGTGGTATTTCTTTTAACCCTTGCTGGAGAGATTTGCAGCCCACAGACTAAAGCTTCTTCCTGACAGAAAAGTTGCCCAATACACGGGGTGAAGAACCACAGCTCCAACCAAGGTGGTCAGCACCAGCCCGCCTGGGTGACAGGGTCCTGCGGACCAGGCTGAGCGCTGGCACCATGGCACCCACGAGCAGCTTTAACCAAGCAGACATGCTGGCTAGCCAAAAAGAGGGGTCTGAAGAGGAAACTGGGTCCTATGTCTGGTTTATTCCTAGGCATTTGCTCTTTAAACTACGTGTTTTAATTACATGTGAGCCTGGTTTAGGCACTGAGTCCCTATGGATAAAGGAAGGAGCATGCACGAGTGCATCTGCTCTCCCAGACTCAGCCGGATCCTCTGGGCTGTGGATGATCTGATAGGCCGGCCCACCCAGCCTCCGACTAGGACCGCGGCCGACGCCCCAGTGCTACAAAGTCTAGTGTGCTATCATCGCTGGCTACAAATGCGCTCACAAGGCTTTGTTGCCAGGTTGAGGGTACACAGCTCCATGCTTTCCCTTCTATTTCAACTGCTTCCGCACGTGTTTCTCAGTAAGTCAACCCCAAGCACACCTTCGATGAGCTGTTGGCCATACTCTTTGTCTCTCCGGTCCCCTGCATGTTCCAGAAAGCAACCCCCTCCCCACAAACACCAGCAGCGGCAGGCTGGGGGGCAGACAAAAAGCCACCTTCAGAAAAGCAAGTGAGAGAGCTTTCTAGGTATGATCTCCGCACGCCCTCGCCACCAGAAAAAGCGAAGGAGTGGTGATCTCTCCCAAAGGCCAGGGCATCTTAGCAGCACCTCTAGGCCCCAGTTTCTGTTTGAGAAGGGCAGTGCTTTCCAGAGGGGTCGAGGGCACTGAACCATAGTATTCGGAGTTTCCACTGGGCATCGAGTCATAGTTTTCTTGGAAAAGGACATCCCAGTAGAGCGAGTTCCCAAATGAGAACGCAACGCAGAGAGAGCCAGGGCTGCGATTGTTTCGCGCGGGGTCCCCCGCGGAGTCCGCCCGCACCGTAGGTCTAGAAGCCGGCGTTCCAGGCGGGCTGAGGCGGTGCATCACCTCCCCCCCCCCCCCCCCGCAGCCGCCTCCCCCCCCCCACCCACCCCCCT
>NW_022900949.1:48211866-48212778 GCF_012274545.1 Fukomys damarensis | reverse complement strand
CGGGGAGCCGGGCAGGGATTTCCCACAGGGATTCGCGGGCGCGGCGAGCGCCCAGGCTACTCGGAGCACCAGGCGGGTGCCCACGGAGCGCGTTTTTCAGGCCACCGGCTGGAGGCAAAGCCCAGGCTGAGCTGACAGGGTTAGTGTCGCTGCCCTTTGGCTGCCAGTCGCCCAGTCCTCTCTCCAGGACGGTGGAAAGACTGGGCGAGTTTAAACGGGATCAGTACTCACACCGGTCCATCCTTCATCTAATACGAAAAAGATGTCCACCTCGCCCCTACTGACTCTTAAAAGATGCATCCCCAGAAGATGCAGGACCTCCACGCTATTCCCCCAGGGTGCAACCCATAAACTGCTCGACCCCTCTGCTTCTGTGGCCACTCGCCCGGTACGCGGGCAGAGCCTCTCTGGTGCGCGGCGCTTGCGTCCAGGAGCCCTGCACAGTGAGCTGAGGAAAGGAAGGAGGCGCGCGGCCGCTCTGGAGCGCATCGGTGCCCGGGATGGGAAAGCAGAGGAGAGGCGACCCTACTCCAAGAGCCCGCTGGCCCGAGGCGCCGCTTCTTTCCCGACGCCCAGCTCCACCCGGAGCTACAGAGCTTGCACCGCAATGCAGCGGGACCCGGGCTCTGGGGGCCAGGGAGCGGGGCATGCGGACTGTCAAGGCGCGCCGAAGCGCAGAGCCCGGGGACTCCTCGAGCCAGTTGTGAGCGGCGAGGGCCGGTAGAGTACGCGCGGGCGGTTGCCGCCCCAGCTCCAGCTCCGCCGCGGCCGAGACTCCCAGACAGCCTTGCCCGCAGGTTTCCGGGCTACTGACAACGCAAAGAGGCAAGAGAAGCCCCGAGAGCCGCGGAGAGGGGCGGCCCTGAGGCAGCAGCCACCAGCCGCCAACTTGCTCCATGAAGGGTACATTAC
>NW_022900949.1:48138268-48211736 GCF_012274545.1 Fukomys damarensis | reverse complement strand
GGGACCGGACTTCCTGGAGCGCGGCGTGGGCGTGGGCGGGAGTGTGCGCGCGTGGGGCGGTGCGGGCGTGCGTGGATGTGGGTGTGCATGTGTGTGTGTGTGTTTATGGGAGAGGTGGGTGTGTGCGTGCGTCTGTGAGAGAGACGGTGAGGGAGAGCGAGCCTGGGAGAGCGCGTGAGAGAGTGTGCGTCCTGGTGTCACATTGCGAGCTACAGCGGAGCCTACGAGAGGATGGAGCCCGCCAGACAGATGGGGGAGGGAGCGGGATCCCCCACCATCAGCTCTCTCCCCACCCCTAACACCTCCTGTCCAATCAAGGAATCAAACCTGCAAAATTCTCCCGACCAATCAGGCGCGAGCACCTCCTTACCCTGGCATTGTTAGTTTAAGAAAAACTTTTGCTTGCTAGGCTGTGCAGGAGGGCTGCGAAGGCGCTAGGAGGGGTCCGGGCTCCCCCTCGTGGTGCGCTCGGAGAACCGCACCGGCTGCCCTAGCTCCCCAGGTTGTGGTCTAGGGGGCCCAGCCAAGGAGTGAGTTGCGGGCCCTTTCATCCCTCCCGGCACTGAATGAGCTTCAGTCATATCTGCTTTCTTTCGTCTTGTCAGGACGAGGATGTTCTGAGTCCCCCACTTAGTGTAGCTCCTCTCCATAGCGCTTCACCTTTTGGTTGGGATGGTACTAATCAGTTTTATTTGTCGTGCTCTCCCCGTTTTTTGTTTTTGGTTTTTTTTTTTTTTTGGTTTGTTTTTGTTTTTGTTTTTTGTTTTTTTTTTGGTACCGGGGATTGAACTCGTGTCCTTGCGCTTGCAAGGCAGGCCACCGAACCGCTGAGCTAAATCCCCGGCCCTCTCCCCGTATTAAAACAGGGTTTCTGCTCTTGTTTTGTTCGCTCAGGAATGCCCCCTGCCCCGGACAGTTCCTGGCCCGTGAAATTCGATAGTGTGTTTGCTGAGTGAAGACTGCTTCGTAGAAGGTGTTGGCCACTGCTCCAACGTCCAGAGAGGCCCAGTGTGCTTCCTTTCCAACTCTGAAATGCTCTTTTACTCTTCTTCCAGCGCATTCTGTGAGCTTTCTCACAGGACCCTACCCCTTGAGGATATAGCCGCTTCCGGGGAAAACTGGAGCTGCACAGTCAACTATTGAAAAGTGGTAGCAGAGGCAGCCCAGGGCGATGCAAGGAGAGGCACACAGGGTGGGTCAGGCCTGGAGGTGGATGGGAAAGGCTTGTTTAGGCAGCTCAAGGGATGAAGGGTGTCAGAAGTAGAAGCGATTCTCCAGGACTCAGCTGTATCAGCTTTGCTCGCTCTCTCTCTCTCTCTCTCTCTCTCTCTCTCTCTCTCTCTCTCTCTCGTTGTAGATCAGGTACCCAGCTTAAGACTGTTAAATGTTGTGCTAGAGTAATGTCCTTTCCTCCTCCTCCTCCCACAAACTTCAGACCAGGAGCACCTGTTCTCTCCCCAAGATGGCTGTCCTTTTGATGCTCCACCTTTCTGGACTTTGCTAAATCAGCCACCCTTTCCAGGTTTCTCCTTTACTGGAACTACTTCCTGCCACCACAGCCAAACTCATCCGTAGTTCTGACAATTCTTTGTTTCCCAGACTCTGACTCAGGCTTTCTTTCTTTCTTTTTCCCTACCCTCCTGCCCACTGAGCTGGAGATAAGATGCCATTGACCTCCATTTCCTCATTGTCTTCTCAAAGCCGTGCCAGCTGCCCTCTACCCCTACAAAACACCGACTATGTCCTGATGTTTCCTGAGCAAACTGATGTTGCACTGGGCAGCAGCCTTCATCTGCCTGGACCCTTGACATCTTCTGACATTAGTGACCAGTAGCTCTTTTGGGGCTCTAGACACAATTTCCACAATCCCTTTTCCTTCCTGTCCTCTCACTTCCTGTTGTTCCTTCTGTGGTCTCATCAGCTCTCAAAAGAAATGCCCCCCACCACAAGCTCTGTCCTTGAAGTCCCTCTTCCTTGGATCCAAGGTCAACACACCGACAGCTCTTCCACCTTCAGCCATCCCTTGTGTTTGGCTGACTGGACAGATGGGTGGGGGAACAGATGGATGGATGGATGAGCTTCAGAATTTTTCCTCCCTTTCATCAGGCCAGAGTCTCTTGGGAGCCTTACCCAGTAAAGGGCCCAAAAGTGCCCTCTGCCACATCTTCCTCCTGATGTCTGTTTCCAAGCCCAGAAGTCTGCTCTGTTTCTAGCCCTGCACAACTGGAGAGTCCCTGAATGGCCATTTAGCTTCTATCCCTTTTTATGCCTTCCAAACTCTTTTGCTAATTTAATCTTTTTCAAGCCAAACTTGATCTTATCTGTTTCCAGCACAAAAACTTAGTGGCTTCTCACTGTCTACTGAAGAAAAACCGGCCACTCTGGCATGGTGTTCAGATTTATTTACAAGATCTCTGGAATCTGCCTTCTCAGCCCAGTTTCTGCCAGACTTCCAGCCTTCCTGCCTGAGGTGTTCAGCCAGCTTGTCTGCCTTGCAGTCCCCACACCCACACCCAGGCTGATCATGCACTCACCCACTTATTCAGCAAATATTTACTAGTGTCCACTATGCATAAGACAGGCCTAGTGTAGGTGATGGGGACATGATAAACACAGGGAATTTACCATATAGCGGAGGGATGACAATAAACCAGGCCATGGCACATCCAGTGGTGAACAGGACTGAAGAATAATGAAACAGGAACAGCAAAGGGAGATAAAGGATAGATGTGATGAAAATAACTTCTCTTTAATGAGCAACTTCTGCATGCAAACATTAGATTGGATATTACTGACAAAACCAAAATGAATTGAATTATGTTTCCTGTCCTTTGTTTCCACCTAAATCCCAGCTCTCCAAGGAAGCCTCTGCTATCCCTCTGCCAATCTCTCTCGTTACACCGCTGTGTGGGTACTGAGAGACTCTTCCAGACCTGGTTGAAGATAGACCTGGAGCCCACCAAGTACAGGGTTGCAGGGAAAACCCTACCTGAGTCTTTCCACCTATACCAAGATAGATAAGAAGAATTGCCAAATGAGGTCTCTGAAAACACCAATCCCTACTCCTGGACCTAAAGATTTTAAATCAGCAGGGATTGAGGAAGGCCCTCAAATGTGATCCTATGGCCCTTTCTTCCCATTTAATTCTGCTGCATAACAAGACTTGGAATCCACTCTTCTTGGTCCAAGAGTTTACAACTGCTCTGAGGCCTCTTTGGAGGATACCCAGGAAGAGAAGCACCAGACAGGCCAAGTGGCTTCAGACCTCACCTCTCTTCCAACAGCCGTGTGTGTGTGTGTGTGTGTGTGTGTGTGTGTGTGTGTGTTTACAGAGCATCTACATCAAGTCTGAATGAAGTGTTCTGCAGCCGGAAGGGAAGGAGGGAGGGGCTAGGTAAGAGGATTAGAGGAAAACAGAAATTCACCAGACTGAAGTGAAGGAAGGGAGTATCAACTCAGAAGGATGTGAGGAAAACAGCACTGATGATGTCTGAAACATGCTGATGGCCCTAGTAAGAAGAGAGTGGGTGTAGGCCTATTTGTTAATTCCCCTAATTATGTAAGAGATTGACTTTTCCTGAGCACGTTAAATAGTAATTTTGCTGTGGAGCAGATTGAATTTTTTCTTGCAATGGATTGTGATAAATATCCCTGAAAGCACTTGGTGCTGATTTGGCCCCCACAGCATCTCCTTGGTTATTTTCTCCCTCTCTGATGTCAACTGCTCGCTTGTTTTCTTGATTAATCACTGGGCTATTTGATATCGCTAAATCACTCCTTCAAGTGACGGAAACTTGCTACCAAGGGCAGCAGCTGAGAGCTGTCAGGCACCCAAGGGTGACTGAACTCTTTTGCTAAGATTCAGAGGCCCTTGTGACTAGAAAGTTTGAGGGCAGCCAACCGATTCACTCCCTACTGTTAAACAGTTTTGTGTCTAAATGGTTGAAAAGCATTTCTAGTGAAAGCAATTGAACAGACCCCATTGGTAATTCTACTCTTTATGAAGCTACCCTATTGGACAGGTTAGAAAATCCATGCATCTAACCTACCTCCATCTTGTTATATTTAAAACCATTTTTTCATTCTACTTATTAGTAGAGAGAAGGGGCATATAGTCACCTTCCTGAGGATGATTATCTCTGTGTCCTGTACATGAGAATATATTGTCTCCACTTCTTTTCCTTTTTAAGTATTACTGTACTGCATAAATGAAAGGTTTAGTTACATACTCCATGATCCAGACTACTTTAAATAAGATTCTTAAGTTGCAAGACACATTTTCATCAATTATTTTAGAAATTTGGGTGGGCCTTTTAAGATTCCTTTTAAACACTTTAAAGTGGATAACAAGCAAATAACAAAAAGCTTTCTCTTTCTCTTTTGTTCTTTATTCCAACAGCAATTCTTTATTCAGCAGCAATTTTATGTCAGTTGCTTGCAAACTTGTAGGGACCCAGTGATGTCTGGAACCCAGATCCTCCCTTTAGGATCTCATGGTCTCCCGAGGTAGACAGGTGCAGAACTGAAGTGCACTGTGGGACTTTCTGTCCAAAACGGCCTCTGGCTCAAGGCTTACAACAAGCCTTTCCCTGTTTCTCAGGAAAATTTCTCAGCAAATATAGTTAAATATGAAGGCTTACATAATACAAACACAGACAGATACCCTAATTGTCAGGATGTGGAAGAAACTGACAAGATTTATAAGGCAGATGAAGTTGGATAGAGAAAATTCTATCAAGTACATGTATGACATATGCTAAGTTCTTTAAAGAGAAATTGCTTTAAAGAAATAGCTAGAAGGGCATGCAATTCTCTTTCTGTCTGTGCCAGTCAGCTTTTCATCACTGTGACCAAGTACCTGAGAAAACCAACTGAAAAGGGGAAAGATTTATTTTGGCTCATGGTTTCAAAAGCTTCTATCCAGGGTGACTGGCATCCCTGCTTAAGGCTTGCAGCTAAGCAGAAATAACATGTCAGAAGGGCTTGGTGTAAAGAAAAGTTGCTTACTGCTTGGCAGTCAGGAAGCAGAGGAAGAGAACCACAGAAGAAGGATCTGGGGACCAAATATAGTGTCAGAGGTCACTATACCATGATTCACTCCTTTTCTACTAGGCCCCGCCTCCTGTTTCTTATTGCCCCAATAATGCCAGTAAATTATGATCTCATCAGTGGACTAACTCACTGATGAAGTTAGACCTCTCCTGATCCAGTCACTTTCCAAAGCCCATCTCAACCAAGCCTTCAACACAACAAGCCTTTGTGTGGACATTGTGGATCCCAACCATAACACTGTCAACACCTGACTCAAACATTCATGACATCTACTAACCAGAGAATGAAGTAAATATTCATCAACTCCATTGACTCAGCTTCAAACCAAACTAAGAACAGTTTTTGCTCCTCCTTTTGCCAGCATTTTCTTATATCCAGTGTCTTAGTTACTTTCTCATTGCTAGGGCAAAATACCTGATACCCACAAGTTAATGGAGGAAAGGTTGATTTTGGCTCACAGTTTGCAAAGGTTTCAGTCCATAGTCAGCCAGCCCTAAGACAGCACAGCCTGGCAGAGTGGCATGACAGATGAAAAACAGTTCATGGCAGGACAGCCAGGAAGCAGCAGCAAACGTTACTTTCTCTTTTATTCCATCCAGTCTACAAGCTGATAGGAAGGTGCCACCCATGCCCAAGGTGGGCCTTCCCATCAGCCACACCCTGACTATGCTAAACCAATAAGGGCACTAATTTAGTTATCACACACCCTTAATCCATATTCACACACATCTAACTCCTAATCAGATATATAATTTGTGAATATTTTCTTCTAATCCATAACCTACCTTTTCATCTTGATGTTTCCTTTATTGTTAAAAAAACTTTTAGTTTGATATATTGCCACTTTATTTTTGCTTTTGCTGCCTCTGCTTTTGGTATGATACTCAGAAAATCATTGCAAAGGAAGACCATTTTCAAGGAGACTTTCCCCTCTATTTTCTTCTAGGAGCTTATAATTTCAGTCTTACATTTAGATTTTTATAGATTTTTGTGTAGATTTTTGTGCGGTGTAAGGGTCCAATTTCATTCATTTGCATGTGAATATCCAGTTTTTCCTTTTTATTGAAGAAACTGTCTTTTCTCCATTGTGCCTTCTTGGTGCCCTTGTCAAAAATGAGCTGACCATAACATACTTGAGTTTATTTCTAGACTCTTTAATCTGTTCTATTGGCCTATGTGTGTATTTTTATGAAATAAAACATAGCCAGTTTTATGTCAACTGTTTTGATTACTAGATTTGCAATATAATTTGAAATAGAGAAATGTGTGATTTGCAATTTTGTTCTTTTTTTAAAGATTTCTTTGACTATTTGAGATCTTTTGTGGTTCCATGTGAATTCTATTTTCTTTCTATGAAATGCCATTGGAATTTTGAAAAAAATTGTGTTGAATCTCTATACAGTATTTGGGTGTAATGGACATGCAGCAAAATGAATTTTTTTCCATCTATAAACACAGAATATCTTCCTATTATTTGTATCTTTTTCATTTCTCTCATTAATATTTTATAGTATTCAGTATACAGATCTTTCATCTCTAGAATTTAATTTAATCCTAAATACTTTGTTCTTTTTAGATCATTGTAAGTGGGATTATTTTCTTCATTTCTTTTCTAGATAGGTTGTTATTACAGTGAAGAAAGGCAACCGATCACTCAAATTGAAATAAAATGCAGTTTATAAAAGTTAATCTCAACATATATATTGTTAAAAGTCTAATTACTGAAATCTAATAGTTCAAATTACATTAATGAAGACCAAACAGAAGAGGAATAGGAGAGGAGAGCAGAGCAATCTAAAAGTCTTTGATTACATGATAGAGGCTTAGTAGCCATTTTTTTCCACTCTGAGTCTTGTCAAATACTGAAATTGATTTTAAAAGGTAAACTTTGTTTTAAAATGGTTTAAAATTAAGAATAGTTTTCAAAAGTTAAAGGTTTCTACAAATATACTTTAAAATATTTTACCTTTGAAAATATTGAAGACAAAAATCATAATATCACCTTTATGTTAAAAAAGTAAACGAATTGAAAAATGCTTTAAAAAGAAAGTTACCATTTAAGCAGTAAAACATAAGAAATTCAGAAATCACATGCAATAGCAAATATGAATGAGTTGAATCTTGGCTAAAAGATAAGCAAGAAATGAGGCTGCTTAGCAGCAATTGTAAATGCAGAAAGAAAGCACAATTATATATAAAATTTAAATTATAATATTATACATATTATATATCCTCAAATATTATAGCCAGATAAATTTTTATTCAAGACTAACAATGGGAAAAAATGGAGTTTTCAAGGAAGCCTGAGAAAATTTACAACCAAGATACTGTCTCTATGAGATCTATTAAAGGAACTATTTCAGGAATAAGGGAAATAGACTGAGAAGAACAAAGTAAGAGGAAACAAAGAAGTACAAGAAAAGGAACTGTTTAACATGTAAGTAAATTATTAGGTTTTAGAAAACCAAGATAACACTAACATATACAGTAAGACCAGAGTTTTTATATGTAAGTTAAAAATCCAGAGGTTTTTAAAAACCATGGAACCATTTTGAAAGCAGGCAGAAGCAGTGAATAATTTTATGCACAGTAAAGTCAATCATGCTTTAAAATTTTAAAGGTGATCACTTCCAATATGCCATGGGAGAAAGAGGAATAATGAAATTTAATTAATACTTATTAATCAATTGTATCCTCGGACTTCAAAGGCATTCAGTTAGAAATCAACAATAGACTTTTAAAAACACATTAAATAACCTTTAAATAAGAATCCTAATGGGAACTAAAAATACTTTATACTGGGTGATAATGAAAACACAACCTCTCAAAACTTTGACTTGCACTCAAGGTAGCAGCTAAAGGAAAATCATACCTTAGACTAGAATATCAGAAAATATATTACAAATAAAGAAAGGCAAGAAGTTAAACAACCAACCCAAGGAGTTCAAATATATAAGGATAAGTGCTTAAAATTACAAAAATAGAGAAACTATCAACAAGACTTACATATCTCAAAGCTCACTCTCTGAAAAAATAAAAGTAAAAACTAATAAAAGACAAGAGTCTTCTGACAAGATTGAGGTAGTTTTCAAGTGGTAAGGTGAAATATGAAATGAGACAAGACAGAAATAAATATTAAGGATGGAAGGAGGATATACATTTAAAGTAAAACTTTAAAACATTAGAGAACACTCTGAACCACTTAAACTAAATAGGAATTTTTCTTGAAAAGAGAACATGTGGAATTTGATTCACAAAAAAATTAGAATTTTTCAGTGGATGGATTACCAGGAATAAATTTGAATCAGTAATTTAAATCTACCTCCCAAAAGGAGGAAACAACAAATGGTTTGCCACTTAGTCCTATTCTAAACACTCAAGGATATATTTCCCAGGTCATGTCTAGAAGCTAATATAATCTTTTTGGTCTTTTCCCAAGGTTTAAATAATGGTCCAATTTTAGAGAAATCTACTCACCTCATTAATTAATTAGGATGAGATGCATGTGATCACTTCAATAAACTGAACCTAAACATTTGATACACATTCATGACTTTTTTGGAAGTTTAGGGACATTAATAAAAGAAAAATATAAAGAAACTTTTCTGAAGTAGTACCTATCATACTCCAGAGCAAAAATGACATCGAATGGTGAAATATTGGAAGCATTACCTTTAATGTTGGAGAGAAAGCATACCTACTGTCCTGGCTTGTGTTCAGCATTTTATTACAGGTTTTAGCTAGCACTCCAAGACAGAGAAAATAAATGAAAGATTAAAGAAAGGGAGAAACAAATGTTAATTGACAGATAGTAAGATGACCTGTGTAGAAAACCCAAGAGGCTTCACAGATACACTGTTAGATTAAATTTAGGATATGAAGAAATTTGCTGGTCACAAAGTCAATATATGCAAATTTACTGCACTCCAAAATATCAAAAACAAGTAATTAATTTTAATGATATAGCATTTTAAAATGACAATAACACTTGAAAGTATTTTGGAACAAATTTAAAGAATGCTTTAAAGGCCTATCTGGAAAAGTTGTAAAACTTCATCAAATAATATTTAAATAATTAAGAAAATATGCTATGTCTATAAGCGAGAAATCTCATGACAATTCTACCCAATTTTAACTAGTAACTCAATACATGTACAAACACCGCACAATATTTTTTAAAGAATTTGACAATTTGATCCTAAAGCTCACAAGCAAAAGGCAAGAATAAAGAAGGCAATTTTAAAGAAAAACAGGGTGAAAGGTCTTGTTTTACCAGATATCAAAACTCTTACAGCTACCAGAATTAAAACAATATGGAACTGATGTAAGGATTTAGGAGCAAAGTGTATGTGGAAAATCTATATTAAAGGAAATGCTACCAAGTGGTAAGAAAGGATAAACTATTCAATGTATGTGGCTGAGGCAATTTAAAAAATAAAATTAGATTCCTCTTTTATAATAATCAGTTGCAGGTAGATTAAATACAAGCATTAAAGGAAATTAAAAAAAAATTTGAAAGAAATTCAGTGGGTTACCTTAGTAAAGTAAGGTGTTTGGAAGAAGAGCTCATAAATTGGACACAAAAAGCACAAATTACAAAGGGAAATATAGTTACAGTTAACTAGGAGAAATGAAAAACTTGGCTGAAAATGATGTCATAAATAGTTAAGGCCCACACTGAAAGAAATATTTGAATTGGAAATAATATTGGTATCTACAATATGTAAAGAATTTCCACAAATCAATAAGAAAAATGGATGTGTAAAAAAACACCCACACACTTGTTTTGGCAGAACTGTGAAACTAGAAGGATTCCAAGATCAAGATGGCCCATGTGCTAAGATGGCATGTAAACTGGTGAAGAATTCCATATTTTTAAGCCACATACAAAAGGACAAATTTTGTGTGATTTGCTTGTATAAAAACATCTACAGCTAGCAAATTTGTAGAGACAGCAAATACTTTAGAGACTCCCCTAGGGAGGAAGGGAGGAAGAAATAAGGAATCTCTGCTTAATGAGCCCAGAGCCTCTGTTTGGGGTGATGAAAGGTGTTTGGTAACAGTTATGATGATTGCACAGCCTTGCAAATGTAATGAATGACACTGAATTTTACATTTAAATGATTAAAATGCGAATTTTGTGTTACATATATTTGACCACAATAAAAAAGCACCTAATATCTGAAAGGGGCAATAGATTCACATGGACATTTTAGAAGAAATATGAATGACCTAAAAATACCTGAAGAGATGCACAACCTCTTCTTCAGATGAAAACTACTTTGACATAATGCTGTTCACCCACTGATAGACAAAAGTAATAAAATCAGACAAGAACTGGGGTTGGTAGAATATGGAGAAACAGGAGCTGTCCTAAAGTATTGGATGGGAGTATCAGCAGGTTGAATTTGGATGGGAGTACAGAGGATTACTCATGAAATTTAACACACGCTTCCTCTGGCATTAACTAGAGTGAGCCCAGGCTGCCACAATTGAGATATTAACAACAAAATGGCTTAACGGTAAAGAAGTTTATTTCTCTTGAACATCCTTTCTGAAGTTCAGTAGATCAGTGGGTAACTTTGATCTTCACAATCATTCAGGTACTTGGTTCCTTCCTTCGAATCCTTTTCTGCAAAGCTGAAGGTGGGTCACCTCTGCATTTGAGTTCTGGGTAATGGACAGTGAAGGAGGTGCAGCCACTGCCTGATGCCTGTGGTCCCAAGTAGCAGAATGGTAAACTGCTGGTCATGTTGACGAGAGCTTGGTCACAGAACCATGTATCAGTAAGAGGGAGACTGGGGAATGTGTGGAAAAGGCGAAAACTGATTTTGATGGAAGTAGCATCTCCACCCCATTCTAGGATTCGGCGATTTCAGGGCTAGACATACCTTAGCAACACTCCAGCATGCTTGTACCAGGAGGCATACATGAGAAAACTCACAGACACATGATCATTATAGCAAAAACAACCCAAATGTTCATTTTTGTACAGCAGAAAAATAAATCATGGCATACTAATATACAGGAGAAAAATGAATGAATTGCTACTGCACCATTGTGAGGGCCACTCAAGATGTTCCTGAGAGGTAGGTACTTAGATATTTGTTTTATTATTAATATTCAAGTAGTATATATGTATAGTATATACATTATAGGCATTATTTTTATATTTACAATTGCAAAGTATTATATTTATCTTCTCAAAATGAAGTTTCCCAAATGTTGGATAAAAACAAATGTTTGTTGATAATAAATGTAAGCAAGGATGTGGATAGATGGATAGTAAAAGTATAAATTGTAGTTTTACTTGGTAGAATATTTAAGCAGTATCTAAAAAAACTTAAACTGGGCATTTCTGTGAGCAGCAGCTCCACTGCTCAGCACTAATCTAGAGGAGCAGACACTGAAGTCCCTAAGGAGGGGATACGCAAAGGGGTCTCTGCAACAGGTTTTGAAATAGCAAAGCCCAGGTGCCATTCATGACAGCAGTCAGCTGAGCAATGATCCAGCCTCGTTCCAAGTGCCCTATGAGAGTTTCAAACAATGGTGTGGAACTGTTTCCGCTTAACATGAGCAGATCTTTAAAATAAAGTGTTCCATGAAGAGACAAGCTAGAAGACAATATTGTGCTTCCTGTGGAGTGATGTGTGTGTGCATTTTTTGTTTGTTCTGAATTATCTTCCAAAAACAACCTGCTACTTTTTTTTCTCATTGAGTTTATTGGTACGTTTTAGGTATACACTACAGTTACATTCATCATTGGGAGCTTGTACCTTTACATGACAGGTCTTGGTTCTCATTTCTTCCCCTTAACTCTTCCCTCCCTTCACCCCCTTCTCCCTTCCCTATTTACAAATACTTTATTTCCATTTTTCATTTTCTCATATTTTTTTCTTTTCCCTTATTCCCTTTCCTCTACTCTTCCCATTTCTACACCAATGAGAAATTAGAGTCATTCATAGGAAAAGGGATGCATATTGAGGCTATACTCTTAAGTGAAATAAATAAGTCACACATGTGTAAATACCAAATAGTTTCTCTGGTGTGAAAAACTATATTTATACATAAGATTCTAGTGGTATAATTGACAATGTGAAATAGGAAGAAAAGGGCTAAAAAGAACCTGCTACTTTTAAAAGCCTGTATATATGAAAACCAATTTTTAAATATAGTACTAATCTTAAAAGTATGTTAAAACTAGAAAAGTGATTTGATCAATGAGGAAATAATATACCCCATCCATCCATTTATTCACAAGTAGCTAATATAATGTGTCATAAAATGGATACAGTAGTGAATTAAAAACAAAATTCTTACCACAAGAAACTCAATAATTTCAAAGATTGAATCTCCCTTCAAAAGTGAATCTTAGAAACCACAACACTCATCAATTCCATATATTTTCATTAAATAAATTCTCAGGGCTTTTTATGTTGTTATTTATTTACTGGCTTATTTATTTATTTTTTTGAGAGAAGTTCTTGCTACATTGTTCAGGCTGACCTTGACGTCCCAGGCACAAGCAATCTTCCTGCCTCGGCCTCTTGAGTAGCTAGGACTAAAGGTGCATGGTACCACATCTGGCTAATTTGCTTTTAAGTGAGTCATTTGGACAAGTCAGGTAATTGCTCGAGGCTTTGGCTTAACTACCTGAGAAATGAAATGAGTATATATTCTGCTCAAAAGTCAGGTAATAGGCATCTAAGAGTAAAAATCTGATCATTTTTTTTATGGGAGCCATGTGTGGCTTATCAAGGAAAGAAAGAAAGGCAATTTATCTTCCTTTTTACAGAGTCTAAGGTGTAAAATGCTAATCATTAAAATAAGAAATACAGTCTAGATCAAAATACTGTGAGGTGATCACACAATTAATTGGAGAGTGAGAACAAAAGGGGACTTATTAATGGTAAAATCCACAAATGCTTTTTAAAAAGGTCAGTGCTGAACGTGTGCCTTTTTTAACACCTTCTCTGAGAACTCAAAAAGTGATAGAAAGCACGCCGGTTAAGTTTGTGTTTGTAACTTCTTAACTTTTAAAATCTTCCTTGAAAAGCTAAAATTAAAAACGGTTGGCTTTTCTAATAATTAACAGGTGTGACACAGTTTGACTCTGATACAAGGAGTTCTTGTTCCCCATGTAGCTTCAGTCTTGGTCTCACCGCTTGCCCACCTGCCCAAGTTCCTTCAGAGTTGTTAAAAAAAACACAAAAAACTGGCCCGAGCCAGCGTGGTGGCACATGCCTGTAGTCCCAGCTTCTTCAGAAGCTGAGGCCAGAGTTTAAAGGTCAAACTGAGCAACATGGTGAGACCTTGTCTCAAAAATCAATCAGACAAACAAACCACACACTGGCCAGAAAGTTCCTTTAGCACTTTAGTCAAGTGACTTATTTCCACCCCTTCTAGAAGGCCACAAGTATCAGACACTGCCCCACTTCCACAACTCCAATCCTAGAAGTTCCCCACTTGGATCATAACCTCCCAGGCTTTTAACATTCCTGTAGCTTCATCATAAACTTCAGTTCTCAGCTCCAGCCCAGTTGCTCCACACCATCAAGAACACCAGGTACTCCTGGCTTCATTGATTTTTAATCCAGTCCTAGACCCATGATCAGACCATTTCAACAAGCCAAGTTTGTTACCAGAATCTATAGAATTGAGCTCCCCAGTACAGTAGCCATTAACTGCATTATCTAGTACTTGATACGTATCTAGTCCAGATTGAAAAGTACCATCAGCATGAAGTATATACCAGATTTAAGGGCTTAATATGAAAAAGTAAAGTCATGGGTTGCTTAATGATGGTTAAGTTCTGAGTAGCTCAATTTGCCAATTTCATCACTGTGTAAACTTTAGATTGTATTTAAATTAATTCGGCTATGATGTCACTAGATGAATTCACCTTAAAGCACCACATTATATATGCAATCTACCATTTACTGAAACATTGTTATGTGGTTCATGATTGTATCTTACTGATCATTTTTATATTGACTACATGTTGAAATAATGGTTATGTGTTAAATTATATGGCTAAAATGAATTTCGCCTATTCCTTTTACCTTTTCAATATGGTTACCAGGAAACATTTTATTTCTATTGACCAGTACTTGCTCAGAACTAGCTGCTGACTGGAACAATGAAAAGCAGAAGCTGGCTCTCTGGGGCAAGTAATTAGTAAGAATCAGGGGGGCAGTGGTCCTATAGAAATACATCATGGTACAGGGCATCCCAGATGGGCTGGGCTACCATGCAGGACAGATGAGTTGGGAGACCCAGGCCTGTAACACCATAGGTATCTCTACCAACAAACTAAGGGATACCAAGATTGCTTGTCAAGGACATAATTGTCCATACTGGCAATATTTGGCATTTTTTGCCATTTCACTGTTAGTACTCATTGTGTAAAAGTGATGAAGGAAAGAGGAATGGTATAGAAATCTCCATATCCACAGCTAAACATCAGTAAGAATGAAGAGTCTGGAGAGGAAAAGTACCATTCCACAATAAGTGAATGATGCAGAGAGTAGGTATCACTGCCTGGATAACTCCACCAGCTGTCTAAACCCCCAAAGCCAGATGGACGAATGGGAACTTGAACACGGTGTCAGAAAATCTGAGATCTCCCATCTGAAGGTCAAGATACATTGTTTCCCATTACACACTTAAGAATCAGACTCTGAGACATAGATTAGAATGCAAATTTACTTGGAGGTACAGTATGCTGGATACTCTTGTGCCCATAAAAATCCTCTTTATTGGTAGACGTATCTGCCCTGTGTATTAGTCAACTTTCTACTGCTGTGACAAAAATATCTGACATACACAACTTAATGGATGAGAGGTTTATTCTAGCCCATAGTTTCAGAGATTTCAGTCCATGGTCAGTTTGCTCCAAGAAAGAAACATCATGATAGAAGGGCATGATAGAGGAAGGCTGCTCAACTCATAGCATCAGGTAATCAGAGCAGGGAAAGAGCATAAAGAATAAAGGGACAGGAACCAGATGGAGTCTCCAAGATTATGCCTGCATGCCCCATGTAGACATACCTATAAGTGTTCTTTACTAATCTTCTAGATGTCTGCCAAGCCATTCCAACTGATGATACAGATTAACACACTAACCCCTTCTCTGGAGAATTGCCTGTGAAAAAATGGTTATTACCTCATCTTGGGGCCTATGCCACCCCAGAAACCAGGGAAAACCTCAGGAAATGTCTGAGAGGGGACTCAATAGCCCAGCCCTCTTGACTCAACTCTGTGCATGGTCTAGAGCTCCCCAAGAGATCAGTAAAAAACAAAACCAAAAAAAACTAGTCTGTAGCTGAGATCACATCCTTGCTGAGCTCCTTCTCCTGCTCTGTACTGCAGCTCTCTTTCTCTCTCTTTCATCCCAACACAATGACTGGAACAATACTCTTATCTCAGGCTCTGTTTCCATTGACCTGGAGGTGAAGGAAATATGTGTAGGTGAGTTGGAAAATGGGAGAAGAAATAAGGAGGAAATAAAGTTATATTATCAAGCCAGTCTCACCATGTGACCAAAAATCCATCTTATGGGGAAACTCTGGGAGCCACTATAGAACACACACCCAAGAATTATCACTCCCAAGGGGTGAGGAAGCTATGAAGGTATTTATATACCATTCGAGCCAGATACTGTATAAAAGTACTTACAAACCATTTTAATCAGGCATTGTTTAAAAAGTTGGAAGCATCAATTCCACAGGGCATCCAGCCTGTCCAGCATGGGTAGCTGTTAAGGTTTAGATCTAAAATGGCCTCCATAGGCTTGAAAAGTGATCAGATTGCATAAGAGCAATGATAGTGGACATCCTGGTCTGGTTCCTGATTTTAGAGTGAAAGCTTTCAGTTTTTCTTCATTTAGTATGCTATTGGCTGTTGGTTTGTCATAGGTGGCTTTTATCAGATTGAGATACAGGCCATCTATACCAATTTTCTGTAGAGTTTTTATCATGAATGGATGTTAGACTTTGTCAAATTTTTTTTTTCTGAATCTGTTGAGATGATCATATGGTTTTTGTGTTTGGCTCTGTTAATGTGGTGTATTACATTTATTGATTTATGTATGTTGAAACATCCCTGCATCCCTGGGATGAATCTTACTGGGTCATGGTGTATAATCTTGATGATTTGCTGCATTCTGTTTGCCAGTATCTTATTGAGGAGTTTTGTACTAATGTTCATTAGGGAGATTGACCTGTAGTTCTCTTTTTTTTTTTTTTTTGGTTGGCTCCTTCTCTGGTTTTGGTATTAGGGTAATGTTTGCTTCCAGGAATGAATTTGGGTGTATTGCTTCCCTTTCAATTTCATTAAAGAGTTTGAGAAGTAGTGGCATTAAAATTCCCTTAAATTTCTTGTAGAACTCAGCAGTGAATCCATCAGGGCCTGGGCTTTTCTTTGTTGATAAGTTTTTAGTTACATCTTCAATTTCACTGTCTGATATTGGGTTATCATGGCATTATTGCTGACTTCCTGTTAGGAGGTGGGTTCTGGTTGGGAGAGCTGGGTCAGTGGGGGTGTGACCTAGAGGGGTTTAATCTCCTTTTCTAGAACTTTCCTTCATTCTCTCTGCTTCCTAGCTGCCATGAGGTGAACAGCTTTTCCTTATATCTTTGTCAACCCATCCTGCCTTGAAGCCAGGTGACTGTGGATTGAAACATGAGGCAAAATAAGCCTCTCCTCATTTAATTTGTGGGAGTCAGGTATTTTGTTCCAATGACAAGGACAGTGACTAAGACAGTAGCTTTGGGCTCCAAGGTTGGCATTTGTGAGTTAGGTGTTCTGGACCACAGTGCCAGAAGTCATGGAATTGGACAGGGAAGAAAAATTTTAAATTCAGCCCCCAATTTTTCTTTTTACTTGAAGAAAAACCTCAGAAACTTCTCTCGAGGCAGCAGATGGACTCAGGTCAAATCCTCCAGGTTTATGCACCTTATGTGATGGGGATTTCACTCAGGATTCAGGGCTGAAATACCTATACCTTCAAAGACAACACCGCAGGTTCCTGTTCTGAAAAGTCCTTTGGCTGTTCCGCCTAGGGAACCTTTGCTGGCTGCCTTAGTTCCAGGCTTCCCAGGGGAATGAGAATCTAGCAAGATGTTCAGTGGAACAAAAGGGCCTTTCATTTATGTAGGACTTTCTTTAGAAGGTGTTTATTGATTAATAAAGCAATTTTCCTCTCTGTTACATTAAGATCATGGTATGCCACCACTTTGCCTTGAGTGAGGAATTAAGTTTTAAATTTGCGTGTTAAATCGGAGGGTACACTTCTCATTGTGTTCATTCTTGGCTGCACAACTTAGCCCGAAAGAAGGAGCACGTATGCACATGTCAGCATCATTCAGAGAGACTTTGTAGAAGGGAACAAGAGGAAGGCGAGGAGACTGTCATTAGCCACACAGAGGGGCCAGTTAAGAAACTGTGCCCCAAGGCGTGTGGATGGCAACTGTCCTCTTCCATCTCTCCCCAAAGAGGATGTGCTTGCCACCCCTAGGAAAACCTCTGCACTGTTGAAGAGAGGCTGTTACTAGTGTTTTCCACTTATTTATTCAGCATATATTTACTGAGTCTCTGTTGCACGCTGAGGAAACAGTGCCAAGCAAGGCAGACAAGGTCCCTGTTCTGATGGATGTTAAACTCCGGTGGAAGAGACAGAATCTCCCCCACAAAAGAGCAAGTAAACAATTACAATAGGTAAGATAATTTCAGATGGCACCAAGTAAGGTTATATAGGGAGGGTAACTCCAGGTGACATCTAGTGAAAAGGAGGGTGCAACTTCATCCAGGTCCATTCTGGAGGGAGCCTCTGAGGAGACAGCATTTAATCAGGGGAAGTACAGAGAAATCAAAGGAGGGAGCAGGGCAATGGAGCCGAAAGCATTACTGAGAAACAACAGCTGAAAATGCAGGCCTGAGATTGGAGAAAAGGCAGAGCTTATGTTTGTGAAATCCACTTTATTCTGAATTGTGATTTTTTTTAAAGTAGCATATTCATGGAGATGGCTTTCTCTGAAGGACACACATGGGACAAAAGTAACACAGGAAGGTGCACTCGACTTTTCCTATACTCCTATCCATTAACAACAGCAGTGACTGGAACTTAGTGCTCCAAATAGACTTGATCTCTATTGGTGCCATTTTTGCCTGGGCTGGGGGAAGCACTTCAGTGGCTGCCAAAAGTCCTTCTCAGGCATGCCACAATGAAGGTTTCTACCTTCTCCAGGGAGAATCGCTGCTGCAAGGAGGAAGCTCAGCAGAGTTTTTACCCACCACCTGAGGCCCAGCCCCATTCTTGAGAGATGAGGGCAGCAAGCAAAAGGATCGTGAAGCCTCAGGTTGGGGAGGAGAGCTGGGGAGCAACTGCAGTGGCTCTCTACCTGGCCACCTTGTGACCCCTCCTGCACTGTTGCTTCTGTGTGCCCATAGGAAACTGATGAGGGGATGAGTCTGGCAAGTAACATGCTACAGGAATTCTCAGCAGACCTAGGGGTATGTAGAGGAAGGAGCCATATGTTCCCAGGCTTTGGAATTTGGAGACACCTCAGGAGAGGTTCACTGAACACAGTGCCTTGGTACACAACATCCAGGAGACCCGTTGCCACTTACTTGAAGCTAAATTCCCTCCTCTTTACCCGAGAAGGCTACAAAGGGCATAAACAGAATCACGGTTAAGCAGAATTTCTGGGTACCACTCTTGGGTCCCTAGTAACCAAGCTCTCTGTTCCCTATTGAAGCAGTCAAATTTCACAAGGAAAAGCTCACACTCTCCTGCAAGGCTGATGGCCATCTTGGAATGTCATTGGATGTGACACAAGTTCTCCAATCCCCATAGTGCTGCAGATCCTACACCCACCTGGGCTGTTAACTGGGACCACAGAACTCTGCATCCAATCCAAGAGGAGCTGTGAGTCCTTTCCACATGGGGTATTTCTACACCAAAGGGAAGTTAATGGGGAGTAGAAGGAGAAAAAAAATGGAGAAGGAAGAAGCGAGAAGAAAACAGAAAAGCATGAAGCCTCTCCTGGTTTCTCCTTCCCCCACCCAGAAGCAGCTGGCCTCCACACAAGGTATCCACAAGCCAAGTGTCTCCCTTGCAGCCATTACAGTTTCCCATTATGTCTGGCTAACAGAAATCAATCTTCCTAATGCTGCCTTGAACAGAAAGGGAGGACAGCCAAGTCTGGCAAGAGGATCCAGCCCTACATCAGCTGCACCGGATGTCTGGCATTGAAGGGTCAGGTTTCTCCCATCCACCTCCCCACTTGGCACTAAAAGAAGACAATGCCCACAGTGCCTCCAGGGGAGAGGGCAATGGGGCAGCCAAGACTGATGTTTCAGACAGGCTTGGCTTGGAGGCCTCTGCTCAGTGAGCCTGTGTCTGCTTTAACCCCATCAATGCTGGAAGGCTAGAGCCAGCTTCCAACACAAAGGGTTCCGCAACTTTGTCTTACCAGTGTGTTTGCAGTTAGCCTCATTCCTTGGGGTTTTTAATCCTAAATCAGGGACCCAGAATGCATAAGCCTTCAAGAATTTCCTTTAATAGTATTCTGAGTATATCTTAAGAGTCTATGACTGCAGGTGGAAGAGTCTCCTGATCTAGTTAGTGGCTTCTGAGGATGGAGATGGCATGGATTTCTTTGCTGGTCCATCAGTCTGTCTGCTTCTGCCCACCATGGAGAAGGAACAAAAAAGGCTCTTTGGGTTGTATCCAGGAAGCAACAGTGGTAATGGGGTAGAAGACATAATCTGGGTTGTTCTGCCTGGAGAACATTACTCCAAGATTATCTCAGTGCCTAGGAATGGAACAGAGGAGGTCAGCCACCCTTGGTAGCACCCATCCAAATGTCTTCCTCAGATTATCTTCCAGCCAACAGGGATTCAAATTTGGAATCAAATTTGGAGATGGTTGCTAAGAGAATCAGGAGCAAAGTATTTGGTGTGTAAATTTTATCATTGTTTTCAAAATTAGCATCAACACAAGCTGTAACTTTGAAAGACTTTGAAGCTAATTAGCACATGTTCTAGGGATTAAAGGAAAACAGACACAAAAGGAGAACTCGGGAGTGGGCTGGGTGATATTACTTCTTATCTATTTATACTTTTTCTTTGCCAAATGATGAGAATAAGGTGGAACCTGAGGAGAATGGTGAAAGATCCTGGAAAGGGGGATCAAATTACATCACCCTTCATCAGCTGTAAAGCAGTAACTTATGAAAAAAAGAAAACCATTTGAGTGGTTTTCAACAACAGAGAGAAGAGAGACAAATTATGAAATCTGAGATTCGTGATAAGAAATAACACTAAATCTTGAATGTGGAGTCAACTTAGTGGAGAGAAATTGAAGTATAAAGAATTGTGACTGTCCCAACATGTTTGTGTATCTTTCATTTTTACTGTAAACAATGCAGTATTATTTATAAATTTTGCCATTGCCAGTTTCTGTTTAACATCTGTAAGACATATTCTGTTTTTATGGAACTAACCTAACATAGTAAAAACAGATATAGGAATTCAGTGATTCCCAAACTTGCATGGGCTGGTTACATCATAATCCCCTGGGGTTTGTATGAGAATATTTTTTGGAGCTCCAATATTAAACATCCAGTTAGTGGGTCTAGATGGGAACCACTAGTAGGAATCCTTACAAGTTTTTCCAGAAGATTTTAGTGGGCAGCCAGATCTGAGAATTGCTCTTGGGGTCTTTCTATTATCTACCTGCTAAAGAAGCCTGGCTATATGAACTGCTAAGACAGGGGCCCACCACACAGCAGCTGGCAGAAAGCATCCCCAAAAGAAGAAAGCAACCTTTATATGCCAGCTTTGCACATCAGTGAACTGACAGGGAGTAGAGCTCTGAGGGTTGATGAAGGAGCTGGCATAACCTAGTTACTCTGTGTCTCAGAAATGAGCCCTTTTATATTCTATGACCCAGGGCTGAAGACATGGATGAAAGAGGGAATAGAAAAAGCTACTCTAAACTCCTTGTCCTGGAGCTACATTCACCTCTGACCCCTTTAAGCAAACGTAAGTAGGCCAGCTTAGAGATTAGAAATGGGCTCAGAGAGAGAATGGCAAACAAAACCAAGGCTGGAAGCTCCCAAAGGCTGGATACCCTGACTTCTCCCCGACACAGAGCACCCTGAGTCCTCTTAGCATCAGGCTTTGTGTTTACTTCCATGGAGTAATAGCCACTAACACCTAAGATTTGGTGGAGTATACTATTAATCATCTACCTGTTTAGGAAATACTTATCAAATTTCAACTATGTGCCAGGAACTTGAGCAGCAATTCTTAAAGCAACATTAAATCATTTGAGAAATTTAAGAAATTACTGATGTCCAGGCACCGCCCAGAAATTTTGAGTTGGCTTCAGATAGGGTCTTAGCAGCTACAGTTTTGTCCCAGGGGACCCTAACATGGGGTGAAAGTTGAGACCTATGATACTACAGTTACAGGAATGGCTGTCAAAGGGGAGTGGGCAACCGAATCACCAGAGGACTCATGTGAACACAGGTTCTGCCTCCCCATGCTTTCTGTGTCTGCAGGTCTGATGTGTGGCCCAAGGATTTATTTTTCCACCAGTTCCTAGATGATGCTAATCCTGCTGGTCCAGGACCACACTCAGAACCAAAGTTAATCTGGGTTTCTATCTCAGGAAACCTATAGTCAATGAGGAACATGGGCTCTTGCCTATTTCTCTGCCAACATCAGCGGTAACCTGAAATCAAATCTCTTACACTATAGAGCCACCCAAACCTGTTTTACTTTTTAAGCCTTGAAGCCCAAGCCCTCTGACCTGCTTTGATTTAAAAAGCAAAAAAAGATGCAGAAACCTCCATTCCTTATTGGAGATTCTAAGGAGAAATTGTTTCCAGGCTTACTCAGGTTGGTGGAAAAATCCAGTTCCTTGAAATTATAGGGCTAAGGTCTCTGTTTCCTTGCTGATTAAAACGTGAGGCTGCTTTTAGTTTCTAGAAACTTTATCTCTGGTCCTTGCTTGTGACTTTGGTGGAAAAATCCAGTTCCTTGAAATTATAGGGCTAAGGTCTCTGTTTCCTTGCTGATTAAAAGGTGAGGCTGCTTTTAATTTCTAGAAACTTATCCTGGTCCTTGCTTGTGACACCTCTGTTTTAGAGCTTGCAGCAGTACATCAAATCCTTCTGGAAATGCTTCTGCCTCTCTCTTCTAATTTTAAGGACCCATGTTGTTACACTGGGTGCACCTGAACAACCCAGGCTCATCTCCCTACCTAAAAGCCACATATTTGCATAGTGCATTTGAACAATATACTCTAGCTAGTGTCAGCCACGTAAGTAGTCAGGCACCTGAACATCTGGAAGCCCAGGCCTTGCCATGCCCGGACCAGCCCAGAGGTAGGAAGGAATGCCAATGCTGACTGGAAGAGAAGAGGGTTCTCAGTGACTTTTGGCACTAAGAAGAGGAAGAGAAGGAAAATCGCCTCTGGTCACTGTTAAAGCCTTTCACTGTCTTCATTAGAGCTCCAATAACTTTAAGGCAAGGCTTGGGAAATTCAGATCTGTGGGCAATGTCTGGATCAGGACAAATGAAGTCCTTGTTGCTGAAAAACTGTGGTCTGGCTAGCTAAAGATAATTCCCAATAACAAGGTAGCATAATATGAATACCCTATAGGCTCATTGCCCTTAATTCATTCCCGCACCATATCCACCCGGGGAATCAGTCTGATACGCAAATCTGATTGTGTTTTTGGCTATATCTGAGTCTTTTGCGGCTCCCCATTTGATGCCAAAGGGTGCGTTTTGTTTGAGTACGTAAAGTCTCTTTGTTCTGGACCCCTCCAGCCTCATCTCCATTTACTACAGCTTCATGCTGTGTTCTCTCTAAGTGCCTGAAGCTCCCTAAACACATGGCAACACTTCCTGTCCACAGGAAGTGCTCTGGCTGTCCGCTTACTATACTATCCCCATGGTCTTTACTTGTCTTATCATGCAGGAAGGCTCTTCTCTCTCCAGGGCTAGACTAGATTAGATGCCCGTGCACATAGAAGACCAATTCTGTGCCTTCTTTTTTAGATGAAGAATTTTCTGATCAGCACAAGGTACTTGGCACAACACACATACTCAAAAATATTTGCTTAGGAAAAATACTGGCAAGAACTTTGGATAGTCAGACGCAGACATGTGCACTGAAGTTGTCAGAATACTCAGCATGGAAGCGTGGAGAGCTCTAGAATAAGAGCTGGTCTTCAGACATCCTCCTTCCTCTGCAGAGCTTGCTGCAAAGTGAAGATGCAAGGCCCATGGTGAACACAGTATTAAAATCTTCAAGATATCAAGACATAGAGTCATTCTGAGTGTCAAGTTAGATATCCACCGTGATCCAGGTACCTGCTGCACAGGGGCCAGGTCTCATGACATAATCCCTAGCTAGACCCACTCAGCCCTCAATTACGAGAGTATGGGCAGGGCAGATGCCCTAAATTAACTTCCATGGCCTCTGTCTGAAACAAGACAAGAGTATGGAGCTTTGCTGGCACAAGCTAGAGCAGGCTCTACAGAGTAGCATAGGTAATAAACAATCCAGGCAGACAGTACTGGGGAAGCCTAGCTGTGGGCTCTGTCCCAGGCACAGAGCAGCAGTTCGTGAAGGAGAGGGTGGGAGAAGGACATTCAAAATAGTGCAGAATCCCAAGAATCTGAGAAAGGCCCACAAATCAGGGACAGCACTAGAAATGGGCATAGGAAAAAGCAGAACAAGACCTGACTCTCAGTCTTAAAGACCACTCCAAATCCCAGAAGGCTGCACATCTCTGTACTGACCTCTGATCCTCTCCCATCAGAGGAGGAGGAGGAAAGCCAGGGGCAGTGGCAGATCCTTGCCACTACCCACCCATCCATCCATCCATCCACCCACCCATGAATCAGGATCCTGATCTCAGATGCCTTCACAGCCTTAGTGACCTAAACCTCACCTAAATTTAGGTAAACACTGAAAGTCACCTGAAGGGCTTGTTAAAACCCAGGTTGAACTCTGATCCCAGAGTTTCTGACTCAACAGTTCTGTGATCAGGCCTGAGAATTTTCATTCCCAGTAAGTTCTCAGGTGATGCTGTTACTAAACAAAGGAGGACTTAGAGAACCACTGCCTAGCTCTCCCTGTTACCATGGCCAACTCCAGCCTCCATTGTCTCTCTACCCTCTTCCTCTCACACAGATACCTCTCCCATGAGGACTGAATTCTTCCAGATTCCATATTACACAACGCCAAAGCTCTTTTCATACCTTTACATGCTGTCCCCTTACTTGGGACACAATCCACATTTGGCTCACTCCTACTATGTTTTAAGATCTAGTATAATGCACCTCTTCCAGGACATCTTACAGGTCTTCTCCTTATTACTCAGTCACACCAAATTAACTGTGCTGGGGGTTCTTGCCTGAGCTCCAAGAGAGCCTGTATCTTCCCTCCTGTGACTCTTAACCTTTATGTTATCATAGCTTCTCAGATAGATCCATCACTAGTTCATCTGCATGACCTTGCCAGTGGTCAGTAGGCAATTGGTAAACATTTGTTGAATGAAAGAACAAAGAGCATGGGTATGATCATGGGTTTTTATTGGAATAGTAGTCTATATTCAAGTTAGATAAAATATTAGTACTTTGTGCATCCACTGCCACAATGGTTCTTGTAATGTGCTTCTTGGACCAGCTACATTAATGTCACATGAAAACCTTTTAGAAATGCAAATCTTTATGCCCTGCCCCTAGCTCTGAGTCAGAAACTCTGAAGGGGGAGCGAGTATCTGGTTCTTATAAACTTTACAGATGATTCTGGTGTTCTGTCAGTTTTTTTTTCCACTAAGTTTATTGGTACATTTAAAGCAAACAGTACAGTTACATTCATCTTTGGGATATTGTACCTTTACATGATATGTCTTGGTTCTTATATTTTCCCCATACCCCTGCCCTCTCTTCACCCCCTTCACCCTTCCCTAGCTCCTTCAGGTTTGAGAATCATTGTCCTGCTACACAACAACTCCCCACAAGAGTGAAAACACTGAAGCATTCTGAAAATAGTAGGGCTTTTGGTGTAGATGGAGTTGGCAATATGTGAACAGTGGGACGAGTATGCTCACTGGGGTCTTGGGGAAGTTCTACACCCCTGGGGACTGTACCCTCAAAGTTCTCCAGCCAAGTTTATTCTCCAAACTGTTGATATCTATAAAACCATAATGCCATGAATGCCAGTGTCACTGTGGACAAAGACATTTTGGAAGAGAGACAATTCTTTCAGGTGAATAAGTGCAAGCCTAGATTGAAAAGGGGCAACAGACAAAACCAAATGAGCTGAAAGTTAGTTGGAGGACTCAGGTAAGAAGCACTGGGGTGAGGAAGGTATTTTAGGCACTGGCAGAGTAGCACGAGCAAGGCCTGTCCAGATTCCTCTGTGCTGCACCTCTGGGCTCAAATACAGTTATGGGAGTGAGAGGTAAATGCAGAACTAAAGACCTTGTCTTAGGGCACCCAGGTATTATGGATCCTAGAGGAGAAGCCAGGAGTGAAAAGTATAATAGCACTCAGGACGATGAAGAAGAGAATGTTGGGGAGACATAAGGTAGTGCTACACAGTGAGGCAAGGAAGAATAGTCCATGATCACATGCTTTATAATGCCAAGACAAAAGGACTCAGGCACTGAAGTCCACAGATCACCACAGAAGGCTTTGGAAAGAAGAAACCCAACTTGGACTTGGGGGTTTGTTCTTGAAATCCCATCAGGAAATATTCACTTTTCTTTCAAAACTGAAAATAAGAGAACCCCTCTAGTTACTTGGCATTGAATCAAACTGGAAATAAGAGGCTAACTTGCTTATTAAACCATGGCAATCTACAGTCTGTAGTTTTACCATATGCTTCTAAATTGCCTGTGTCTGTTCCATTTTCTCTCAGATATTCCTCACCTGCCAACAAAATATATTCTACCCAGTAAATGAAGACAGCCTCACTTATGACCCAGCGAGCACAAACGAGGAGCCAACTGCCATCCTGGTTACTCCACCTCCTGTCCTGTGGGATGATTTCCCAAGAAATGAGCAGTGAGAGGTGGACAGACTCTACCAAGAGCAAAATTGTCTCATGAAACCAGGAAAGCATTCACTCGATCCCTAAGAACTGGGAATTGCCTAAAATTAGCACTTATCCTAAATCCCATCAATGGTCACAGCAGAGGATGCCATGGTCCAAGATCTTAGATACCTAGTGGACACTTGATTCACAAAGAATATTATTATCTTAAAGAACATTCACATTTGAGAAATATTTCTCCAGTGTATCGCTAATGGAGAGTTTCACCCTGAGCTATGTCCCAGCCCTTTTTATTTTCTTTTGAAATCAGGCTGTGTTGGAACTTGATAGCCTCCTGCCTCAGTAGAAGACTACTTTTTTATCAGGGTCTTGCTATGTGATCCAAGCTGGCCTCAAACTCCAGACCCTCCTGCCTCAACCTCCTGAGTACTAAGATTATAGGTGTGGGCCACCGTGCCTGCCTCAATAGATAACTAAGGAGGGAGAGGAAAAGAACATAAAGAGAAATAAGATCTGTCATGTACATGTACCAAATACCCACAATGAATGTGTCCTGATGTGCCACAAACAAGTGCTAAAGTATTGAAGAAAACTGATGAAACTGCTCCTGATCTCCAGTCCTCCAGTTGTTTTTGCCTTCTTCTTCACAGTGGAGACTGTTACCAGCATGAGCTCTTGAGGCTTCATGACCAGCTTTCTGGAACTCACGTTTTTTAATTTTGTTTTTCTTTTTATTGGCACCCAGGATTGAACTTGGGTCCTTGCGTTTGCAAGGCAGGCCACCAAACCACTGAGCTAAATCCCCGACCCTCACATTCTTTAATTGAGAGGTGGTTTTTGTTCTTGTGGTGTGTGTGTGTGTGTGTGTGTGTGTGTGTGTGTGTGTGTTTGGTTCATTGTTATTATTTATTATGAAGAAATTTACCTTTTACTTTTGGCAGAAGAAGCCCCCTGTATTACTTTGCAAGAACTAAGTACCACAGACTACGTGCCATAACGAACAGAAAGGTACTGTCCCATAGCTCTGGAAACTGGGGGCCCAGAACCAAGGTGTGGGCTTGTTGGTTTATTTGGAGGGGGTGAGGGAAGGATCTGCTCAGCATTCTCTCTGGGTCTCCATGTCCATTTCTCCCCGTGTCTCCACACAGTCTTCTCTCCATGCATGTCTGTGTCCACACTTCCTCTTCACCAGTTCTATGGAATTAGGATGCTCCATAATGACTACATTTTAACTTGATTACTTTTTCAAAGACCCTATCCAAGTAAAGTCTTATTCTGAGGTAGTAGGAGTTAGGATTTTTATCTTATAAATTTTGCAGGGATATAATTCAATCCAATACATCTCTCAGTCACACTCATGTGCATTTTTGCTAACTAGGGGATGATAAAGCAATGTTTTTTTTAACACATCTCCCACAGAAAATGGCACATCTCCCCAGTGGAAGAGTTCCCCCTCTTCATACAATATTTACACTCACAAAGCCCATGCCAAAGAAGCACACTAGAAAGGTGTGCACTTTCTCTCTCTCGGCCTATCTTCAGACACACTTGTACTTTTAGAATCTGGACCTGCAGGCAAGGCCTATGATTGTATTAACCATCATGCAGGCAAGGTGCTTCACCATGGCAGCATTGATGTGTCTGTTTTCCTTGCACATTGGACACTGTCTAGGGATCAATGTCAAGGTTTCTCACCTCTCATTCTGCCTAGAAAGCTATAAAATCTCAAGATAAGAACTGCTGGAAGACATTTCTCCTGATGGAACAAGAGGAGCAGCTGGAGAGTTAAACGAATTTCAGTACTATAGGTAAAATGTGAAAAGAAAATCCCCCAAGGTTCCTTTTGCTTTTGGAGTTTGGTAGCTGGAAGCTTCAGAGAAATCTCTTTAGCAACAGCCTCCCCATCCTGGAGACAGAAGAGGAGAAATGATATTAACATGTGCACACACACACACACACACACACTCACAGGGAAGGAGGCATCCCTTGAATATTCTGTTCTTCATTTCTAGACAAATTTGAAGCACAGACATCAGGGCTAGGCTTGCAGTATGATGAAAAGGCTGACACACTACTGTCCCTGTGTTCTCTCTCCCTTCTTTGCTGAGTGGAGGAAATGCCTGTGCTGATGAATACTGCAGCCTTAGCAATAAGTTTCTCCTTTGCTCTTTTAGGCAAGATGAAGCCTGTGAAGCTGGGAGACACGTCAGAGCCATTCCTCCTGAAGTCTGGGCCCAGTGACTATGGGTGGGGGACATAGGGGCCCGAAGGCCATGCCTTTGCATGAAGGGAGACCAAGTTCTGCCCTTCTACTCCAGGCAACAACAGACCCTTTTCCACTCCAAGGCTTCTCCCAGCCTCCTTCATTTTCCATATTCATGTTTATGGAAATTAGAAACCCTGAAGATTTCATTAGGAAACGATGTTGGAATAAGGAACGGGCTGTGTTGGATAGCTGGCTGAGGTAAGCTTGTAGGCTTGGACATGGGGGCATTTGAGTATTTAATTGAAGAGACCAGGGCTGGGGATGTAGCTCAGTGGTTCCAGTGCCTGCCTCTCAAACGCAAGGACCTGAGTTTGATCCCTGGTACCAAAAATAAATAAATAAATAAATAAATAAATAAATAAATAAATAAATAAATATAAATGAAGATAACAGTTCATAGGCACAGCAGTCACCTATTGACATTAGAAGCTGGTTCCATTTCTTCCTTGGACACAAAAGTGAAATGCTATTGCCTTAGAACGTATCATTTGATAGCAAAAAAGATCCCTCAGCCTCTCTTTACAACAGTCTCTTGAGCAATGAGTTTAGCTATTCAAGAAATTTGAACCACCAAATACCGGAGAGGGTACAGGCAAGAAAACTCAACGGAATCCTTCAGAGAAAGTGTTCTGGGGGTACTGAGGCATTAAGCATATGTGAACTCTTGTGATCTTGCAGAAATGCCTTTAAGTCCACAGAGAGCCCAGGACACATGGTTCTGCAGAGGTCTACAAAAGGAGTGGTGAGGAGCCTCTACAATGACAACTACAGCACTCTGAAAAAAGAGATCAAAGAGGATATAAGAAAATGGAAAGATATCCCCTGCTCCTGGGTAAGAAGCATCAACATAGTGAAAATGGCCATACTACCAAAACTGCTATACAGGTTCAATGCAATACTGATTGAAATTACAATAGTGTATTTCACAGAACTAGAGAAAATAATCCAAAAATTCATTTGGAACCAGAAGGGACCTAAAATAGCAAAAGCCATCCTAGGCAATAGAGACATGGCAACTGGTATAACAATTCCCAATTTGAAACTATACTAAAAAGCCACTGTGATAAAAACAGAATGGTACTGGCAAAGAAAAAGAACTGAGGATCAGTGGTATGGATTGGAAGACACAGAAACACCTACGGATGTACTCAGCTACCTTATCTTTGACAAAAGAGCCAACCATCCTCACTGGAAGAAAGATAGCCTGTTTAATAAATGGTGTGGGAAAAACTGGATTTCAACCTGCCAAAGATTAAAACTAGACCCTTATCTTTCACCATGCACTAAACTAAAATCTAAGTGTAGTAAAGATCTAAATATTAAAAAAGAGTCACTAAAATTGCTAGAAGATAAGTTAGGCAGAACTCTTGAAGACATTGGCATAGGAAAAGACTTTATGAACAAATCCTCAGTAGCATGGGAACTAGCAGAAAGAACCAACAACTGGGATCTCATCTTATTAAGAAGCTTCTGCACTGTAAAAGAAACCATCAACAGAACTAAACGACAACCTACAATGTGGGAAAAATGTTTACCAGATGCTCCTCAGACAAAAAACTATTATCTAGAACATATGGAAACATTCCATTTTCCCATCATTTGGAGACTGGATAAAGAAGATGTGGTTTTTCTATAAAATGGAGTACTACTGAGCCATAAAGAATGAGAAATTAGAGTCATTCATAGGAAAATGGATACGTATTGAGGATATACTCCTAAGTGAAATAAATAAGTCACACATGTGTAAATACCAAACAGTTTCTCTGGTGTGAAAAAGTATAATGGTACATAAGATCCTAATGGTATAATTGACAATGTGAAATAGGAAGAAAAGGGCTAAAGGTGTAGGGAAGTGGGAAGGGTAGGGGAAAGGAAATAAGGGAAAAGAAAAATAACATGAGAAAATGAAAAATGGAAATAAAGTATTTGTAAATAGGGAAGGGAGAAGGGGGTGAAGGGAGGGCAGGGACAAGGGGAAAAATGAGAACCAAGACCTGTCATGTAAAGGTACAAGATCCCAATGATGAATGTAACTGTACTATATCTAAAATGTACCAATAAACTCAATGAGGAAAAAAAAAAAGGAGGGGTGGGGAGCTATTTGTGTTGAATGTTGAGCTCCTCTCAAGCCAAGAGCATGTGAACAATTCTGGCTCTGGCTTAGCTGCAACCTATTGTAACTGTGTAACTTGCGACAAGTTCCTTCTCTTCGGTGGTCTCCCTCATGCCGTTGTTATGAGGACTAAGTAAGAGAATTATAATGCATTAACACCATCCCTGGAGAGCATATAGTAGTGGCTCTGTGAGTATTGACCCTCTCTATCACCATATTTACTTTCCTGTATCACTTGGCCAGAAGAATGCTTTCTGTGGATATACCATGTAGATATTTAACAGGCATGATAGTGCTGACTTTGGACCAGTCAGCTGACTTCACCTCCTCATCTGAAGGTTGTAGGTGAGGCGTCCCAAGCAACTCTGGGCACCCTAATGAAAATATAAATAGGAAATGCTCTGGGATCTGTGATAACACGAACTAAAATGTTTAAGTTGATTCAAGAGCACACTTATGGGAGACAGACTCATCTAATCATGGCTTGTAATTCTGTTCTTTATGCAGTTATTTAAGCTCTCTGTGCTCCAATTTTCCATCTGCGAAATGGATAAAATGGCAAACACCTTACAGGCTATTGTGAAGATTTTCAAGTATGTACAAAATGCTTAGAATGCCTGGCATATCATAAACACAACAAATAATATCTGCTACTCTCCTTTTATTGTTGCAGTTATTGTTGTCATTACTATCAATATCAGTACATCCAGTAACTGTGGTCATATTTTCTTTGAGGAGACATATTTCATGCTTACACATCACTGCCAGATAGGGAAACTTGGTTTCCTTTCATAGAAGTCACAATTCCAAATGGGTTCTTTCCACCACAGCTCTATAAAACAAGCTGTGCTTTAAGTTTTAAAATCTAGGTGCTGTAGGCAAAAGTCAGGGTCTATTTCCTGCTTGGATGAATTTTCCATGGTCTGGGTGCTGGATTCTTGTTGGTAACATGAGGTGAAGGTTTGATTTCTCTTGCCATGAAAATCCATTGGTTGATGATGCCAGAGAGAGAGAGACACGTACTCTCTCTGAGGCCAGGTCTTGCAGAAACACCAATTAATGGGCAAGTAAGGGCCCTGATTCAAAAGCACACACAGGTTCCAGCCTTCAAGGGATACTCTTATGAAGAGGCAGAAAGACCATAGGGTCAGAGACTGTATTGGTTTCATATTGTTGCTGTAACAAATTATCATGGACTTTGTGGCTAAAACAGCACAAATTTAACATCTCATAGTTCTGGAGGTCAGAAGCCTAAAGTCAAGCTGTCAGATGACATTCCTTTGGGAGGTCCTAGGGGAGGATGAGTACCTTTGTGATTTCTAGCTTCTGCAGGTCAAAGACACTCCTTGACTTTGATCCTTTCTTCCATTTTCAAAGCCAGCATTTTAACATCTCCTCTGCCTGACCTTCCTGAATCCCTCTCATAAATACTTTCATGGTTACAAATCACCTGAATAATCCATCATATTCTCTCTTCTCAAGATCATTAATCACATCTACAAAGTTTCTTTTGTTGGGAAGGTAACCTACTTATGGGTTCTAGGAGTTAGAACGTAGATAAAATTAGGGAGACATTATTTAGCCTACAACAGAAATTAATTCTGGGCACTCACATATCTCATTCCAAATTGCCAAGAGATTGGATGTGAACACCTTGGAAGTTTCCTAGGATGTGAATTTGGCATGGTTCCCTTACATCAGGGCCAATGTGAGGGTGTTTGGAAATGTTCCTGGCCTCAGGTTCAACAGTACTAGACTAGGAAGCACTCAGGAAACACTGCAAAAAGTCCAATGATCAAGTGTCCTTGCCTTCTCCACCTAGCCTTACCTAGGTGTCTCATGGGTGAATTAGATGTCAAGATGCATACATTCTGGGGAGCCCTGAGCTTGAGTGTAAATGACACCTTGAGGGAATGGAGCTGCCATTGACTGGAGAATACAGTTTGAGTGACCAAAGGCAAGAAAGGAAAAAGGCCCACACCTACCTGGAAGGTCAAGATAGCCTGTAAGGTAGAAGGGCTGCAGAGGGGCCCATCTAGAGGATTAGTATATGGTAGCAAGGGAATAAAATGAGTCATAGCTAGGCTGAGGTGGGCCTAGCAAAGTGAGAGCTAGAAGAAATGGTTAGTGTTCTATGCAGAGCTGCTACTCACACCAGCACCTGGGCCAGACTTGACCTTACAGAGGAAGAAATTAGAGTTCAGAAAAAGAAATATCCTCCCCCAAACACAGCTGGCTACAGTCCCAGGCCATGCCCCTGGTCCAGTGCCTTCCCTCTGCATAAAAAGCATTGCTGTCACCTCTATTCAAGGGAGTCACAATCATGTGACCATGTTACCCAGCACATTACCCAAGAGTGGTAGACAATGTGACAGACATAATTAGAGTTCAATGCAAACTCAAGTACTTCTTAAAATAAAGCTAGCTCGAAACATGAATAATAAGTTGGTGGTGAAAATTTCATTCAGTGAAATTCTTCTGATAGAACGTGATGTCCTTTTATGGAAGAATTTCTTGATCTATGTTTGCAGGAGCCACAGTTTTAAGGGATACAAAGAACAAACCTGAGACAAGTAAAAGAAAGGAAGGAAGAGGAGAGAGATGTACAGGGGAGAAAACAAGAGACAGGCAAGGTCTTGTTGACCCTGGTGAAATGTGTCCTTGGGGGACAGTGAGTGAATATTATAAGAGCAGAGGCTGTGCAAGGTTCCAGTGGTCATTACTTAACCCTGATGTGAACTCTCCTTGTCTCCCCAGTGACCTTCCAGTGGAGCCAGAACTGTCAAGGGATGGGAGTAGGAGTCAGAGGCTCTGAAGAGCCCAAAGGAGGGCTCTTACTTTGTGTGGCTACAGAGTGGACACAGCAGCATGGGGAGGAGAAAGCCATGAAAGGCACGTGTTCAGATGCCATCAGATGGAGGCTCTGGACACTCACAGACCATGTAGATCTCAAAGTGTAAGGAGGCTTCAGGTAATACTAAAGTCACATCTTTTAATAATAGTGACCCACCAGTTTTCTGAAATTGTCATAGCTACTGTGACAAGGGGCAAATTTGTCACAAACAAATTGAGTTTTTAGTTATCTTTCCTTTTAGTGATCTCATCTCTACACACAACATTAAATTGAACTATTTTTCCAGCCAACCCAATTTTAGTTTAAGCTCAGCTTTCTTGCAGGGACACAGAAAGTCAGACAAGGGCACACACCCTCACACATGGCTGCAACTCACTACTTCTCTGCTCTCTTGGGCCCAGGGCTAAAGCCCCAAAATGACCCACCTCTTGCCTCATGCCAGGTCTTCTCATAGCCCCTCTTAGCTTCTCAGTCCCCCTATTCTTGCTTGCTTCTGTTCCCCAAGTCTCCATTCCCTGGATCCTCCTTGGAGGCCTGCCATTTTGGCCACTTTTCCTCAGCCAAAAAAAACAAAAAACAAAAAAGTCTTTTCCCTTGGTCCTTCCACCCTCACTTCACCACCCAACTCTCTTCTGCCTTTCACTGCCAACAGACCTTCTTCATGTCCTCAGCAACCATCCCCACAGCATTGCACACACTGTCTGAGGCTTCCCTGCAAGGCTTCTTTCCTTAAGAGATGACACCAGCTTTTGGAAATTTTATGCTATCTCAATGCCTCTTTTTGCTCCCTGTGTGCATTCCCCCACCCCTCTCTCCCCAGTCACCTATATTAGTCAGTTTTTCATTGCAGGGACAAAATATCTGACATGCAACTTGAAGGAAGAAAGGTGTATCTTGGCTCATGGTTTTGGAGGCTTCAGTCCATGGTCACTGGCTCCAGGGCAGACCATCATGATGAAAGGGCATAGTGGAGAAGGATGTCACCTCATGACATCCAGGAGGCAGAACACAGGGGAAGAGCCAATGAAGAATAAGCCAGAAACCAGAGATAGTCCCCAAGGTCAAGCTCCTGTGACCTACCCAAATACACTCAAAAGTGTGTTTACTAATCGTGTAGGCATTTCTCAAGCTAATCAGGCCATCAACCAAGATTAAGCATTACATCCCCTTTCCCTCACGAAGGGGAACATGGCAGGATTCATACTTAACCTTGGCACCTCTACGGTCCCATTCTCTGTAGACCTAATGACTCTCGTGGCTATAACACTGCTACCCTCCACAGAGCCCCAGTGGCTTGTCTTCTAACCAAAATTGTCTGTTAAGTTACAGTTCTGCACCTTGCACCACCTCTGGGCCCTCTGCCCTTCAGCTCCAATGTGTCTACACAATACGCCCTACACACAGTGTATCTGAGACCTACTACACAGATACGCACACACAGTGCTCGCTTCAGCAGCACATATACAGATGCACAATTCAAATGTAGTGACTGCTCGTTTCTTCCCTAGTTTTATGCATTATTCTTCTTTCTAGGGTTGAAAACTTGAGAATAATTACTGATTCCCCCTTTTCTCTTCACCCCTTAATAGTCTGCCTATCATCAAATCCTGTTCATATTTCACAAATATCATTGAATTGAAGTACTGATTTTTTTTTTAAAAAAGCACTTGTCCTGAGAATCTAGATTTCTGTATTCTACCCCAAGATTTAACACTGTTTGGCTAGATTTTGCTCATCAGTGAAGTAGGGATTTGGAACAGATGAACTTTAAGTACTATGCAAAAGACTGCCCACTACCCATCCATTATTTGTTTTCCTTTTATTCCTTAACAAAATCTGATTGTGTCCTGAGCGGTAATGTGCTCACCTAAAAACTCACTTGCTTGGGTGGCCACTTTCAGCCCAGCGGTGACATCCTATAGATCTTCCTGGTCCCAAGTTGTCACCAGCTATGTATAAGCAGTCAGTCTCCATAGAAAAGATGTGAAAGGAAAGCAGCTACTTGCTTGATGTCCACAGGGACACATACTGGCCTGTGTTCAGAGCTCAGCACCTGGGAGCTGAACAGACAGGTTACTTCACTGAGTCCTCATTCCCGCCTGGCCCAAAATCCCAGATATAGGTAGGATTGATACAAGATTCCCTCTGCCATTGAGCAGTCTGAGCTCATATAGAGGTTTCTCCTGCAAACCCTGGTCTCCCTTCTGGAGCTAGAAGAACAAGGGATAGATAGGCTTTCGGAAGGACACATGCCCCTGTCCCTGGAGTCTCTTCCAGAATTAGTTAGAAATTCAGCACATCAGAACACAGCAGATTTCCAGACCCCATACTGTACCAGTCCCTGAAATACATCCCATGGACTGCAGCCCTTCATCCCTGAACACAGTAAAATTTGGCTCCCCTGGTGCCAATAAGGATATTCTTCCTAACCACTAGGGGATCCCCATGATACTTAACAATGGTTTACTGTTGTGTGAGAATTTCCCAGCAGTCCATGGAAGGTCCCCTCAGGAATGCTCTCATCTTCTCTGACTTTAAGCTGAGCTCAGGAAGGCTGGAATGAAGATGTTAGCAAGTTATGAAATGCCATCCAGACCAGGAATATTAGAAAATTTCACAGGGGCGATGACTGGAGAGACTCCTACAGAGGCTGGGCAAGTTCCCAGCACAATGGGCACGTGATGGCTATCAGAGCTCCTCTGTCCACCCTGTTGCCAGCCACGCTGGCTCAGCCTTGCCAGCAGGACCTACAGCTTCTCTTGCCTATGATGGGCCTCAGATGATCTCATGAACCACATCGGGGGTGTCTTTTTCCAAGCAAGGAGTAAACTCCCCCAAACACCATTCCTCAGAGGCAACATATGAATACTACTGTGCTATCCCGTCTGTAGCTGGTTATCTAGACATTGCTTTTGGGAAATACAAAACATCAGTCTGGTTCTTACAGCTCTTTCTGAAATCATAACTCAGAGGACCACATGAGCATGCAATTTACAATTATTTAGCAGCTGATATCCCAGTGGTGAAGCTACCAAAGCTGTGATTCCTCTCAGGACCTTCTCTCCACAAAGGAGCCAGGCTGAAGAAGAGCTGTGGAAAGAACCTGAAATTGGACCACAGCCAAAGATGGGAATCCTGGAACAGGGCTGGGGAAAGGCCTCTGCTGTGTGGACAAAGTACAGCCCCTACCAGCTGACACGTCTGAGCAGAGAGGGCAGGGTGATCTTTGCCTCTCAGAAGTCAAGTCAGCCATGGAGCTACTGTGACTATCCTGGAGCCAAACTTCTGTGCCTGTACAATACAATGGGTGCCACCCCTTGTCTTCGTCATCTGCAGACACCTGCTGGAAACTGAAGCGCTGACACCTGAAGTCTGAGGTGCCTTTCACAGACT
The DNA here is from genome assembly GCF_012274545.1 of Fukomys damarensis. Classification (NCBI taxonomy): domain Eukaryota; kingdom Metazoa; phylum Chordata; class Mammalia; order Rodentia; family Bathyergidae; genus Fukomys; species Fukomys damarensis. The sequence continues at coordinate 48,174,973 of NW_022900949.1, read as the reverse complement.
CTCCACTAGAGGTCAGACCTGGGAGAAGGCTGGGCCCAGGTCCTCCTGGGAGCTCCACAGGCCTTCTTCAGGGACCTGGAGCTCAGACAATGGAAGAAGCTACCACACAGGTGCAGGATGGGGCTCCCCACTCCTTGATATCTGTTAAATCCTTCATAATTCAGATATCAGAGGCAACATGGCCCCTTGAGGTCAACACCACCCGGTTTCACTTCTAGTTGCCCAGGAAGCCTCAAATGGTCTGACCAGGATCTGCATGAAAAGGGGGTGCACCAAGACCCATGCAGCCAAGACCCAAAAAGTCATGTAAAGGTCTGCCATAGAGCCTGCAGCATCCGTCTCAGCCATTCCATATCTTGCCTGTCCTGCACATATGAGGAGGGGAAGGGGGCATATGAGGGGCTGAACGTTTGCCAGTCCCTGTCTAGGAGTCGTGTTGGGAGCTGAGAACACAGTAGAAGGAGGGGATCTGGGAATACAAGGGGGCTGGGTATGTTCAATATATGTGTATTGAAGCCCGACATTTTATAAAACTAATAGAACGGTCTAACTGAGCTCTTACAAGAAAGCCCAAATTGTACAACACATAAACTCAGAGCTCTCCTCACCCAAGGAGAATAAACAGACTTCCAATCTCTGAGCCTCCCACACCCACCCAGGTACGCCAAGGCCAGCTAGGAGAGGCTGGAAATGACCAGAGTATTAAAAAAATCACTGGGCTGGGCGTTCTGATGTGCAGGCGACTCCACAAGGCCAGGAGGTCCTGGCTCAATGCACCTCAGAGAACGACCTCTTGTCTGAGAGACGGGTGAGGCTATGAAGCAGCAGGAGACCCTCGTCGTGCTGGGGCCATTCTATTGACAAAATGAACTGTGTCATTTACCAAAACCCCAGAAGAAAACTGAGTGGCCTCCTGAGCAGTTTCCTGATGGGCTAAGGTGGGCACACCAGGGTCTCTAAGCATAAACCCCTCCTGCCCAGCCCTTAGGGCTCAGACAGAAGCCTCAGGGCGCTGGAGGACAAGGAAGGGAGTCACAGAGGCTAAAACCTAACCTGGCCTGCCTAATCCATCCCTTAGAGTGTGTGTGTGTGTGTGTGTGTGTGTGTTTGTGTGTGTGTGTTTGTGTGTGGAGCTGCAAGGCAAGTACTTCACCTCCTACATGAGGTTCTGTTCACCTGGCAAGTCCTATGCACTCAAGAAAGCCATTTTGTCACATTTTCAGTGAAGACTGACAGGGTCAGTTTATGTTGCTATAAGAGACTCCCTAAAAAGAGGAACCAGATTTTAAAATGAAAACAATATGCATACACCATAGATACTCACAAGATGCACACACAGACCAGGATGTGGCTCACTTGTTTGTGCCCATACTGCAGTGCTCCGAGACACTGTTGCAAAGTAGCTGGAAGTGAAGAAACCAAGCCAAGGAAGCTTTGCTCTCTCCAGCTCTGTGTTCTCAAGTGAGACTTTATTTTGTCATTTGCAAAAGTACATTTCAAAATGGTCTACTTCCAAGGCTAACTGTATTTTACTGAGAAACAAAATGCCTGACATGCACAATTTAAAGAATGGAAGCCAGCTGACACAGCTGACTGAGCTCATGGTTTCAGAGGTTTCAGTCTATGGTCTCCTGGCTCCAATGGCACAAGCACCTGGCAGAGGAAAGCTACTCATCTCATGGCAGCCAGAAACAGAGTCAGGAAAGAGCCTGAGAGGAAGAAGCCAGGGCTCAGAATATTCACACATCATCAGGAACCTACTTGTTCCAACTGGGCTGCACCTCCTATTTTGCTATGAAGTAATTGATGCGTTAACCCATTGAGGAGATCAACACCATCGTGATCCGGTCACTTCTCTATGTCCCACCTCTGAACACTGCTGCATTGGCAATCAAGCCTTTGGTAAATGAGTCTTCGGGGGACACTTCATATTTAAACCATTATACACATTATTCTGGGAAACTGACCCCCAAAATACTAGGCCAAGAGCTTGTGCCTGACCACCAAGATGTGGCTCTTCAGGATGACAGTTCTGTTTGGAGAACTTTCCAGAAGTCAGTAGGTGCTGGCTCATACCACCCAGTTATGGGTTATGGCCCTGGCCTCTGTTGCTGTCTAGATCAGTTCTTCACCACCACAGGTGCAAGGCAAATGAGGGTCCTTAGTCACAAGGCCTGCAGTGTGTGCCTGTCAAAGGAATATGTGGGGCATTTTCTACCTGACTTTTGCTTGCCTGGAAAACCAGGCAAGGCACTGACCACAGGGAGACAATGAGAGGGACAGGGTGCTGGGATAAATATAGAAGAGAGCCTCTAAATAGAGTGGTGACTGATGCAAAGAGAACGAGCAGAGATGGTCTGTATATAGAGTCAGCTTAGAAAGACCATACAGGGATAGACAGCCGAAGACTACTGACAGGCAGACACAAAGAGAGAAGGACCATCTCCAGGACCTGAGCACGACTAATTGTGCACGCACAGACCCCCACAACTGAGGTCAGAGACAAAAGGACAGGAACACAGATGCCTGTCTGCCTGTGACCTTTGCACCCACTACGTGCCTAGAGGCCGTCTCTCTGGGCAGCTGGGTTTCTGCCATGCTGCCTGCCACCAGAGCCACATCGTGCCTGGGCAGCAATGGAGCCTGGAGCGGGTGGTTGGAGAGTGGGGCAGAGCCGGTCGCCAGCAAGCTGAAGCAGGAGGAGGAGACGCTGGGGATGCAGCTGCTTCACAGGACTGATTACCTGTTGTGGCCATAGGCAGTTACCGGGAAGCCTTCCCTTGTCAGCCCTGAATTTCAATGGTATTAATGACACCTCCTGCAATTTTCTCCCTGGATCAGGTGATTTTCTTCTATGCTTTTGGGCCTTGTGAGGCAGCATCTCTTTTTGTGCTGGCTTTTTGCCCGCTCCGTGGGGCAGCACAATGAAATTCTCTCTGTCTTCTTTTGATGATTGTAATTAATTCTTTCTGAGGGGGATAAATGAATGTACTCTTTGCATATGTAATAATCTTCCACCCCTTCAGGAATTGACCTGTGAAAGGAGTTGGCTATGAAAGGTAGGTACAGAAAGCAGAGGTGACAAAGCAGGACTTAAGCCAGGATGCCCAGTCCGGTCACCCCTCCTTCTCCTGCTCCTCTCCTCAATGGAGAGACCAGTCCTGTGTCATGCACACCGCTCCTGTGAGCTGAACACTTCCCTCACACACAGGGATGGTGGTGGTGAAGGTCATACCTGATATGGCCTCCACCACCCTAGGAACTTCCTCCCAATATGCAAAATGCTTCCCGAAAATACCTTCTCTTGGGTACTCTCAAATTTCTTCCTATGTATCTGAGCATTTTTCTTGATGACTTAGTAATTACTCTTTTTCCCTTCTCCTGTCCTCCTTCCTCAGCAGCCCCGAGATATCTCTTTGGCTCTCCTCTCTGCTCACTGGGAAGCACTCGTTTAGAAGTCCACTCGTCCTGGGGACCCAATGGACAGGCCTAGCAACCCTGAATCAGGTCCAGGGGCAGAGAAGAAAGACCAGTCCCTGCCCTCCAGGAGCTCAGCCTCTCAGGAGAGGATCCAGAAACACAGAGACAGATAAAAGCAATGAGCCCCATGTTTGAGGAATGCTAGAAGTACCAAGGGAGCCCGCACTCTTCCTCTTCTGGAAAAGGAGGATGTTCATTGAACCTCAGTGCTGTTGGGACAATTGATGAAAGTGCAGAGAATAGTGCCCAGAAAATGATAAATGCTCAGTGAGTTATGATGCGCCTGACAGCCCGAGTCACTGATGAAACCCTCCTTGGTCTCCAGGCCTTTCCTGTGGTTGCAGGTAAGCGTGACCAACCTACCTTCCATGCCCTTGTGGCATACCCCTACCTACAGTGGGGCTCCCACAGCGACAGCACCACCATTCACCTACTGCTCTGTTACCTGAGCTGGAACCTGGAGGCCTTCTCTCACCCACACTTACCAATCACGGGTCTTGAGAGCTCCCACAGTGTCAGGCAGGGGCAGGAAAACCCCTGAACTAAAAACATGGGGGATGCACCAAAAAAATAAGTATTTTAGCATATAAGTGATGATTCCAGCTTCTTGAGTATATCCCAAAAAACTGGAAATAGGTACTTAAACAAATCTTTGTACACAAATGTTCATAGTAGAACATCATAGATGAACTTTGACATAACTGTGCTAAATTAAATTAACCATACCAAAAGTCATATTTTATATTATTCCATTTCTATGAAATGTCCAGAGTAGGCCAGTTATACAAACAGAAACCCTTCTGGTTGCCAAGAGTTGGGGAGAAGGTGAAATGAGGTATAGCTGCCTAATGAGTACAGGTTTTTATTTTGGAATTAGGATGAAGTGATGGTTGCATAACACCATAAATGTAATCAATGCCAGTGAATTGTTCTCTTTTAGATAGTTAATTCTATGTTGCATGACTTTCATCTCAACTTTTTTAAAAGCATATAAAATTTTATTTCTGTGGAATCTGTGGTCTTAGACATACAGCCCAGTAAGTACCTCTAGATAAGAGAGACAGTGCTAAGGCCATGTGGCAAGTAGGACGAGAGGACAGACGCAGCTCATAGGAAGTAGGACCCTTCTTTCTTTCCCAGATCCTTCTTCAGATAAGCCAACCTCCTCCTCCCGAATGGGGAGGCTGCAGTGCTGCTAGTGTACTGTTCGGTGATGGGAAAGAGGACCATCCTTGCATGTGTACATTGGTACCTGGACAACTCCAGCCACCAGGAGGCTCAGAGCAGCCCTGCCAATACCTGAGTCTCATAGCAGGAGACAAGGGCACCCTATCTCATGAGAGAGAGAGAGAGAGAGAGAGAGAGAGAGAGAGAGAGCGAGCACTGATGCTCTGGGATCAGTTGCCTCTATCCAGACTGCTGGGGCAACCTTGCTCTGAAAGTCACCAGGATTAGGAGCAAAGAGTGGGCTCTCTGGGCCTGCTCCCCCAGAAGATACCTATAAAGGCTGGTTTATTAGCAGGGACGAGGGGCTCTTGGCAAAAACTGCAGATACAGGCCACAGCCAGAGGTCCTGCCTATCATACCGGACTCCTCCGTTCAGCATCCATCTTGATCTTGGATAAAAATGGCGTTCCCCAAAGAAGACCTAATTAGCTCACACTAGGAAGATTGGTCAGGGGATGATGATAGTGATCCAGTCTCCAGACCACTGCAAGCTATAAAAACAAGGGAAAGCAGCTTTGGCAAAGTAGGTGAAATGATGGAGTACTACCCAGCTCAAGGGATTCCCTTGCTTACAACTTCTCTGTCCCTCCAGAACCAAGCTTGAGTCCTGCAGGGGCTGGCAGCAAGGGCTTGATTAACTGCTAGAAGACAAGACTCTGCCACAAAGCACCTCAACCAACCCCTTAGCATCTTGGGGAACCCATCCCCACCCGAATGGCACTGCACTGGAAGCTCTGGTCTGTCTGTCTTCGCTCCACCTCTCCATCTGCCCAGCTCTCTGAGTGTCTGGGTCCCAGCTGGTGACTGATTCTCTGTTTGTCTCTTTTTTCATTTTATCATCTCACTTTATCTTCCTTAAAGCTTTTTTGCCTTGATCTGAATGATTCTCATTCTTCTTCTGGCTTGGGAGGAGACAGAGGGAAAAGGCCCAAAGGGTGGGGAGGATGTGTGTGTGTGTGTGTGTGTGTGTGTGTGTGTGTGTGTGTATCTAGACCATTCCTCTGGCTGGACACAATGACTCCTTGTCCTAGATTCTCAGAGAGTGAGAAAATCCACTTGGACTTTTATTTTACCTTCGCTCAACTACTGTGATCTTATTGACTTTGGTCTTTGATGTTTCTCCTTCACCTTGCCCTCCTCACTCCTGAACATCAGATTTCGGGTCCTTTCTGCTCTGTCAAGTCACTGAGCAGCCAGAGCCTGTACAAGGTGGCCCCTCTTCAGTACAGTCACCTGAGCATTTTTTTTTTTTTGCTTGCCTCAGTTGTTCTGAGTGTGGTTCCTGGACCATCGCATCAGCGTACGCTGGCAGTTGGCTGGAAATGCAAATTCTCAGAATGTATCCCTATCTACTGGTTCTGAAACTGGGGGAGGGTCCAGCAGCCTGTGTTTTAAGAAGCTCTCCAAGTGATTCTGTTTCCTGCAAAAGTTAAAAACCAGTGACCTACTTAAAGGCCTTCTGAGGCTCCCACGGCCAGGCCCAGATTCCTCAGCACAGTGTGCAAAGCCTCTGGGACCCACTGCCTGCCTATCTGCTGAGCTCTGAGTCCACCTTCTTTCCCACCTCCTCCACCCACCCCTTCCCAATATACCTTGCCTCAGCTAACCCCCCACAGTTTCTGAAACACTGGCTATTTCAGTCTTTTGTGCAACATTCCCTTGTGCCCAGATGCCCTTCCCTCCTCCCCAAAGCATACTATCTGACCCTCTCTGTGGTGCCCCTCTTTCCCTGACTAGCCCACATCCCTGTTGTACTTAGCTGTCAGCCTGTCGCTCCTTCTTGAGGACAGGGCTGTGTATTTGCACTTGATAATCTCAGCACCTGTACATATGTAGTACCTGACTCAAAGCCAGGATGTTACCACCATCCATCACAGGATGCATCCTGGACACCAACTCCATGACATCCCTGGACACACTCCAGTGTACAGGCCTGCTTATTTCCTTTACTATTATCAGGCCCTTCATAACAAGAAAGCCACTGTAGCTGTCCCGGTCAAATGTTCTCAACAGCATGGTTTTGCAGAACATCCAGAGTGTGTAAGATGAACTAAGGAGAGGGTCTAATAACCAGTGTTTGGATCCTAGTTCTGCTTTTTCCTATCCTTGTGATGTCCCAGGAAAAAAACCTCCAAGACTCAATTTTCTCATCTGTAAAGTGGTTTCTTTAAAAAAAAAACTCTAAGGAATTGTACTAAATATAAATATGTGTCTTAAATCTGCTTAAAAACAGAACCTGAGACAAGAACTTGGATGTAAGTGATTTATTTAAGATGTGATTCTAGGAAATAGGTGGAAAGATTTGGGAAGAACAAAAACACCAATATGACTCTTACTGTTGGTAAGGGGCTCCACCTCACAAACTTCTAAGAAGCTAATAGAATGACCCTCTCACAGAACTGTCATCCATGGGACAGAAGGGGGATCCTTTCTCACAGATGTCATCTCCGGTTGATTAAGGGCTCCATAACCATTGCCTCCTCCCATACAAGTTCCACTCTCAGACTACACTGGAGCTTCTTGTTTCCAGGTGCACAGGATTCTGAAGTTCCAGGGAAGGCCTGAGGCAAGGAACTCCAGAAGTGCAGGGTGTACTGCACAGGTGGCTGTCAGCTTGAGCTTATGCAGAACTTTCCTTCACAGCTGCAGTTGAAATAATCAGGTGGGCTGAAGGCAGGAGAAAGGGAGCCCAAAAGCACCTGCTACAGCCTGTGAGATGCACTCCTGTACAATGTGTAATTCTCTCCAATGCAACCCTTGTACTCTGACCTGAGATTGCTGGTTAGCTGTCTTTGTCCTCCACCTCATTGTTTTTAACCCGGAGGGACAGTGTCTGTCTTGCTCATCACTGTATCTCCAACACCAGAGAGATCATGACACAAGCAACAGTCTCAGAAATATTTATCAAAAGATTGGATGAATGGAAGGATTCACATAAAGGATACTCAAGAAAATGAACCACAGCACTATTCAGACTTGGCTAATTGAAGGAGAGAATGCACTATTTGATAATCATGTTACAGAAAATCATTAAATGTGTGCAGGTTGGAATTTCTCCTCTACTCAAGATGGACTAACAGAGACCAGGTCCACCCTAAAGGTTGATCCAAATGAAAGCTTGGCCAAAATGTATGAATTTTTTGGCCACTTAATGTGATGTTGGCTGTTGATTTTTCATATCTTCTCCTCAGACAAAGGACTACTATCTAGAATATATAAAGATCTCAAAAAAAAAAAACAGGCCCCATTAACATAAAGTCCTGATTCAAATTGGGCATCTGAAATGAACAGACATTTCTCAGCAAATAAATATAGGAAAAAATATTCCACATCAGATCATTCGAGAGATGCAGAAGAGATTCCACCTCAAAAAAGAATGGCTGTTATCAAGACATTAACCAATAATAAATTTTGGTGGGGTTGTGGGGAACATGGAACTCTCCTCATTTGTTGGTGGGAGTGCAGACTGGTGCAACCACTGTGGAAATCAATATGGAGATACCTCAAAGAATTAGGATTACAGGTTCCATTTGACCCAGCCATCCCTCTACTGAGTATCTTTCCAAAAGATTTAAAAGAATCATACTGCAGTGATATATGTTCACCTATGTTTATAGAGGCAGAGTCTGTAATAGCTAAAACTTGGAAACAGCCCAAATGCCCATAATTTGATGACTGGATAAAGAAGATGTGTTTTTTTTAAAAAATGGAATACTACTCAGCCATAAAATATGAGAAATTAGAGTCATTCATAGAAAAATGGATGCATATTGAGGATATACGCCTAAGTGAAATAAATAAGTCACACGTGTAAATACTGAATAGTTTCTCTGGTGTGAAAAACTATAATAGTACATAAGATCCTAATGAGATTACTGACAGTGTGAAATAGGAAGAAAAGGGCTAAAGGTGTAGGGAAAGTGGGAAGGGTAGGGGAAAGGAAATAAGGGAAAAGAAAAAAATATGAGAAAATGAAAAAATGGAAATAAAGTGTTTGTAAATGGGGAGGGGAGGAGGGGGTGAAGGGAGGGCAGGGACAAGGGGAAAAAATGAGAACCAAGACCTATCATGCAAAGGTACAAGACCCCAATAATGAATGCAACTATACTGTATACCTAAAATGTACCAATAAACTAAAAAAAGAAAAATCCCATTTTCAGTGGAATTGAAGAATTTGTCAGGAGCCCCATGGACCCAAAACACACTCATAAGTTCCTCAGGAATCACTCACCAGTCAAGATCAAAGCCAGCTGCTTCTGGAAGGACACATCTAGCTCACTAAGCCACACATCTGGCTTTTTTTTCCCCCCTTCTGGAGATTTCAGCCCAGCTCCCTACATTCTACCACTTCCACCAGAGAAGACCCTTTCCCCCAGGATCATCATCACCACCTTTCCAAGATCTCTTTTATTCCCCCTGTGCCTCCTTGCTGATGGGCTGCTGGGGCTGCCTACATGGAGGCAGCAGCACCTGCTGCTCCACTGACCACTCACTCTCCTCTCCTTTCCTGAGCTTGCCCCAAGGAAGAGGGTCCCTGAAGAGTTGCTTGGGGCCTAGTGGATGATTCTTCCCAATTTTCTACCCATTTCCCTTGCAGAATTAAGACACAATTCTTTCAGTTTGATCCTATAACCACCTACAGGTGTTCCGGTGATTAAATTATGCTATATGCATGGATGAAAATGACACAGTGAAACCCAATATTCTCCATTCAACTCAACTGATCTCCCACACTCCTGAGTCAATATTGTGAAAAGATTTAAAGTAGCCTCATGGGCCTATGTTGGGTGTATAGAAGAGTGGCCTAGTGCCTCCTTCTCTTCAAGACCTGAAGACTGTATGTCCACTGTGACAGCCCTCATCTGTATGAATGGGATCTTTCTTTTCTTTGGGGGTTCTGTTGTCCTTTTGATAACCTGGCATCACTGTGGACAATATTCCCTCAATCTAAAAATCACACTATATACTACCCTCAATTGTAGACAAGACCAGTTATTTTCCACTGGGAGTCTAAACCCCATGACTCAGCACAGTGGCTGCATGGCTGGGTGGGGAAAACACACCTGACAGACACCCACAAGTACAGGTTAACAGGTCAGCATGCTCCACGTAAAGCCTCTCCATGTTTTGGTGGGAAGGAACCAGAAGAGAAAGCAGAAAATCAGGAGAGTGAAAGAATGACAGGCAGAAAAAGGTCCAAATACTAATGAGAGCTGGGGAGCCAAAGAAGGGGAGTGTTGGCGGACAGATGTGAAAGCCTGTTCTCATGAGCCATGTCCTTGTGGGCAAGAAGTGAGAGGATGGAAGTAAAGATTAGCCCTGAGCCCCTATACTCCAAGTTAAGGAGGAAATGAGATCAAATCAAATGTGCACCTCCATGGGCTGTGTCCTTTGAGCGCGCACACACACACACACACACACACACACACACACGCCACCCTCTTGCCATTTGTCAGTGTTCCTTACCAGCCTAAAGCACTTGGCTTGACTCCCTCCTGATGAGTCCAAGCCTCTCTTGGGCGGAAACACAGAGTCCTGAGGGTTCCCTGGGAGGGGACAGGGAGAGGCCAAGCCCCTAGGGGCCTAGGCAAAGTATGGCAGAAAGGAACAAGCAACCCCAGAAACAGACACAAGACTGCGTAAGTATTTGGTTTGCATTCCAGGCTATTCCAAATCAGTAGAGGAAATAATAATATGCTGTTTAATAAATTGTCCTAAAACATTTAAAAAGGGAAATTCACATCACAACCAAAATATACCCAGATAAGTTCATTGGAAACACAAAACCACGATGTAACTAGGGAAAACATCTGTAAATATTTCATTTTCAGTCATTGCTAGGGAAGGCTCTCTAAGCATAGAGGAAAGGCAGAACTCATGAAAGAAAGATTGCTGGACTTGGCTATGGTTGACTGTAATTTTCACTTTGCAGATAAAGAAGATGAGGCCTAGAAAGTTTAAGAACCAGCAAATTGAGAGTAGCACACATCTGAGAGGAGATGACACCACGCTAAAAGGCCATGGAATCCAGAGCCACAACTCAAATGTTTCCAAGAGCAGGGGAGGCAGGGAAGGAACTCAGAGCAGAAGCCAAGAGCTGGCAAGTGTGGGGTAGGGACACACCCACCCTGGAGGACCGGAGAGCACAAATCTCAGCTGGAGCAGAGCCTGCTCATCACCCTCCACCCAGAAAAATGGGACTTGAGGCCTGTAGGGAATGAAAGCCTGGCTGTCAGAGCTTCAGAGGCTCAAGAACTGAGCATAAAACCTCCCAGTTTATGGTTTTTACAAGGAAGAAAAAGGATGTGCAGAGCACAGATAGCAAGTCGTAAGGCCAGGCTGGGGGACTGTGCCCAGTGAGTTAAGGATTCAGAAATTCAGATACTGATGACTTAGGGTCTGCAGGACAGAAGGGGTGGCTGAGGAAGGAAGGGCAGAAATTTAAATCTCTAAATAAAAATTGAGAGTAGACAGATATCACACATTTGCTAAAAGGGCATCAATATATGAATTGAAATTAGGAGCCACCCTCAGCTTACACCCCATCCATCAGCCTTCGCCAAATAGCACAGCAATATCCAAACAGGAACCAGCTCAGAATCCTGGCAGGGTCCTCAGAAAAGGCGTTGAAAGGAAAATAGTGTGCTGAGAAATGCTGAATATGCAACTAATTCTATGCACACACCTCACAGCCGAACTTTTCTCTCTAACTTGTGCCCATCTGAGTCTCTCCTCAGAGGCCCCTCCTCCTTGCCTTAGAAGAGTTAGCTTAGGGAGAAACAGGGAGCAAAGGAGACAAATTCTTGGCTTTGAGTTCCACATCAGCATTTTTCGACTTTAATGTAGCGAGAAGTAACCTGAGGATCTTACTAAAGGGAAGATATTCCTTTAGAGGGTATAAAATAGGGCTTGAATTTTTGCAATTCTCAGGAGAGGATTGGGCTGCTGTGGGCAGATCACACTTTGGGGAGTGAGGATCCAAGGTCTGGATGCAGGACAAGGAGGAAGAATATGTGACACCCATGTTCTCGGACACAGTGGCCCAGTGGGAGGACAGGGCGCAGGGAAATATCAATTCGCAGCTACCCGGAGGCTGTGCACTTTGAGCAGCTGGAAAGCAGGACAAGATACCCCAGACAGTTGCTTGGGAATCTGGGCATCAGACTCTCCCTGTCCTACTCTCCCTGTCACCCAGCAGACAGCAAACTGTGGCCAAGTGAAGAAAGGTGAATGGAAGTTGCCCACCGCTGGGAGGGAGGGGCCTCCCATTCTCCCCCTGGACAGACAGGGACTACGTGAAAAGCAGGAGATCGTGAGCTTTGTCTAAATCTTGAAGCACAGTATTAAAAAAAAAATACTTAACCCCAGTTACTGAATCCCAGGGTGGTTTGGGGGGAATATGTTTTTTGTTTTTATTTTTGTTTTTGTTTGACCTTTTCCTCAGTCTGTTCTTCCCATCTATAACCACAACCTGGTCATCTTGTGTGTCATTTCTGTGATTAAGTTTGACAACGTCCATTTGCTTCTCCTAAGAAAAAAGTGTTGTTTTGCGTGTTTCTAAAGTTTGTATTCTTGGTATCATATTGGACATCTGGGTTTCCAAAATGAATTCTTTGCTTAACCTCTGCCTTAGACACATCCATGTTGATGTGCCTAGCCCATTCACTAACTTTTGTCATTGGCTGATACCTAAAGTGCCTGTTTTTCTTTTGACAGACGCAGACTGTTTCCACACATTTGTTATTATCAGTGCTGCTACTGTGAACATTTCTGGCATGTGTATAAGAGTTTCTTGAATGTTTTGTTTTTTTTAATTTGATGGGTCATAAGGTGCACATATTTTCAACATAGACTCTCTTGTCAGTAACTGAACCAATTTATACACGCAGGAATGGTACATAAGAGTTGCAATGATTCCACATTCTCAATAATTCCTGGCATTATTTTTAATTTCTACCAAACTGATGGGTGTGAATTTTCATCTGCTTGCATTATACGGCATTTCTTAATGTGTTAGGTTCAAAGTGGTGGCTTCCAAAGAATTTCACCTCCCAGCACTTTTGCCCTTATCCAAATCCTTCTCCTTGAATTTAACCACCTTATGATTTGCTTTAACCAATAGAATATGGCAGATACAGGGGAAAGAGCTGGGCCTAAGCCTAAGGAAGCCTCTTGGGTTCCGTTGCTGTGCTCTTGGAAGCTGTCATGTAACGTGTCCACATACAGTATTGAAAGGCTGTGTGGAGACCAGAGTGAGAGGTCACTTGGAGGGATCACTTGGAAAGAATAGCCATGAGAAGCGAGGAATCTAGCTGAAAGAGAACAGAGATCCCAGGTGTATAAGCCCTGTTGAGTCGCTCCGGCTCTCACCAACTGGCAATCCCCCAAGCAAAGTGTCAGATTAGGGAATGAAGAAGCCGTGTTGTACCTCCAGATCCAGCAGATAGGATGAATGTAGAGCAGAGGGAAGCTGTCCTCACTAGTTCTCTTGGAAGTGTGAAAAATAGTAAAACACTGTTTTTTGCAAGCTACTAAATTATTGTTATAAGCTAAAGAAGATAATTGAATGATGCCTACTAGTAAGGTTGAAGCTCTTTTGGTGGATCTATTATCTACGTGCTTTCCTCCTCTGTAAACGACTTATTTGTATCTTTTACTTATTTTTAATGGGATCGTCCTTTTGTTTTTGGAGTACAGAAATTATTTGCGTGGTCTAGACGTGAACTCTTTTTTTTGGTTGAGTACATTGCAAATTGTCTTCTTTGGTTTCTTAGTTCAATTTCATATATTCTTTTGACAACCATAAATTTAAACCATAGTTTTAAATTATGATGTAGTTGAATTCACCAATATTATCCATTAGATGTTGTGCTTATGTTTTGCTTAAGAAGTCCTTTCTCTATATCTTCTTCTAAAATATTTAATGGGATTTTTTCATGTTATTTTAGATGTACCTGTAATAGCTTTTGCTTATATTGACAAGTAGGAAAGTCAATTTTATTTTGTTTCCCTGTAAACAATAATTGACCTTGTATTATTGAATAGTCTTTCTCTTCTCCACTGATAACGGTGTCTCCTCTGTCACATGTCTGGGAAGCTAAGTGTTTTTGCTTTTATTTTTTGGGGGGGGCTGTGTATTTCTTCAGTGTGTTTGTTCAGACCTGGACCATATCACATTGTCTCTAGAATAAGTTACCATCCCTTCGCCTTTCTCAAAATCGTTTTCATTGTTTTGAGCCCATTCTTATGCCTCTGTGTGGAATAAATGTTCTTCCATGTCAGTTTCAGAATCACATTGACAAAGTCCAAAATAAACCCTTTAAAGATTTTGATTTATAGAATACTGTAGAAAGAATTTATATTTATGATACTGAATTTTCCTACCCATGAATGTGATATATCACTCCTTTCAAGGTCTTTCCATAAAGTGAAATAATTTCTTCAGAAAGGTCACAAGCATTTGTTCTTAGATTTATTCTTTTATACCTTACATTTTTGTTGTTGCTACTGCGAGTGGTAGTTTTTAAATTGTATTTTCATGGTTGGTAAATAGAAATGTATTTAATTTGTATACACTGACCTTATTCTAACATCCATCATATTAATCCTAATGTTTTTATGTAGATGGCCACTTTACTTTTCTTCCTTTGCAAGTATTTTCTTAATAGTTTTTTTTTTTTGCTTACTTTACAATTAGTTATTTTTTTTCTTTCTCAGTGGGAGCCAGAACTCCAGTAAAATGTTGAGTAAAAGTGGTAAGTGGGACATATTTTCTTGTTCCTAATGCTAAGTGTGCTGCTTCTAATGTTTCACCAAAGTGCACAATGCCTTCAACATTCTTAAACAGATGTTTTGAACATCTATATATATTTAATATCATTTCTGTAGTTTTTTTAAAATATATGAATGATGATAATATGCTTCTTCTCTGCTTTATTTGAGACCACAGTGAATTTCAGTTTTATACCACTAAGTCAGTCATTCATTCCTTGGATAAAACTTAGTCATGTTGTATTTTTTTCCTGCTTGCTTTTGGATTCAGATTTCTAGTATTTTGTTTAAATTTTAATGTTTTTCCTTGAGTACCAGTGGCTTATAATTTTCTTTTCTTGTACTATCCTTGTCTAGTATTAAGGAAATATTAGTCTCTAAAATGCTCTAGTGAATCACCAGCCCCTTCCCTGGAGCCATTAATACAAAGAAAAACTTTTGCAATTTGCCTGTAGAATTACTTGACTTGATTTTGTGTTTTGTTTTTACTTTTATGTTTTAGGCTTTTTAGTTGATAGGCTTTATTGATTGATCTTTATTATTTGCGGATTCTGTCTCTGAAAATTTGCCTGTTCTACATATCTAGTATCTATCTGTAAGTCCCAAATTAATACCTGTGGCATTGATAGAAATGCACAACGTGGTAAAATTTTGAGTCAACCCACATGCGCATCCTCATTGAACTCAAACAAAGTGACCCTCTGCTTCTTGCTTTGATTCTCATACTGTAAACAAGTATTTTTTCAAAGTCTATTTACCGCCATATTTTTCATATTTGGGGGCTTTTTTAAAAAGTGATTTTGCTGTTTAAAATGACCTCCAAGCAGTGTTAAAGGGTTGCTTAGTATTTCTCAGAAAGCTGTGATGAGCCCTATGGAGAAAATTTGTGTTTTAGGTAAACTTAATTCCAGTCTAAGCTATAGTGCTGTGAACTCAGTGTTAATGAGTCGATAATTCAGCACATCCAGAGAAAAGCAGAGGAAATTTAGTGATCTACACAAGTGGCTGCTCCAGAAAGGGCAAAATACAGTTATGGAAAAGACAGAAAACAATTAAATTTGTGGATTGATTAGACAACAATAGATTTTTTAAAGCATGGTCAACAGGCTTGTTGTGAGGTTGAGAAAAAAATTGCAGTAGTGCTACTCAGGTCAGAAGAACATTAAGCCCTCAGCTACAGCTAGCTAGGTTGTACATTTAAAAGACAACACAATGTGAAAAACGTTAACCTTGAATGCAAGGAAGCATCTCTTGATCAGAAACCTACAGAAGAATTTTTAAATCACCTACTACTTGTTATTCAGGGAACGGTTATTTCAAACCAAGGAGCAGGTTTCCAACACCTAGAGGAATTTCTTGTTAGAAAGGACATTGGTCAATCAGCTTATGAGATATAAAGAGTTTCAGTTGTTGAGACCATTTTAACCAGAGGTTCACAGGAGCAATGGGTAGCTCAGTATTCATTAACTGTCTTTGTGGCAGCTTTGCCCCACATAAATACCATGACAACTAGAATCAACTTTACTTCAATGATTATGAGACAACTTTGAGTTTCTGTTTCTTCTTGTGTCAGTAATGGTGAATGTTTTTTCCAAAAAATTACCCACTTTGTCTAAATTTTAAAATCAATAGCAATAAAGTTGTTCATCATATTTTTTCATTATTTTAAAAAATTCCTGCCATGTCCAATGCTATTATTCTCATTAATAATGTTGTTTATTTGTGTCTTCTTGCTTTTTCTTGATCACACTTGCCTAAATTCCATCTGTTTGTGAAATATTTCTGTGTTAGCAGTAGCTATTTTCACTTAACAGTATTCTTGAAGTCTATCCACATTTTTTACTATATAAACAGTTTATTTCTTTTTATTGTGCATAGTTTAATATGGCATGGTGTTAACAGAATGTTTAACCTTACACCTTTTTTAGGATGTTCTGGTTGTTTCCAGTTTGGGGTTCTTACAGATAAAGCTGCTGTAAGTATCCATGGGCAGCAGGTTTTTCTGAGAATATAAATTTTCATTTCTCTGGACATTTGCCTGTAGCATGATTGCTGGGTCTTATGGTAAGTGTATGTAGCAATAGTTTCACTTCTCTTCTAATTCTTACATTTTAAATATTTGTTCTTATCTAGTTACATTGGCTAATACCTTAATACCTTTAATCATACTGAGCATAGCAGGCCCCTTTGCCATAGTGGGAATACCTGCAGTGTTGCCCTATCCACTATGATAGTGGCTTGTGGATTTGAAGTTTATAAACAGAAATACCTCAGTTCACCAGTGCTTTTGTTCACAAGCCATTTGTTTCATAAACAGAAGCGTTTGCAAAATTTTGCTTCCCTTTTGCAAACCCCGCAGGTGAGGAGCACAAACCATGGCCATGTTCCCCAGAATTATGGAATGAGTTAAGTTCATGAAGCAAGCGTAGTATATTATCATATTGCAAAAGCATCTGTCTAGTTTCCTAGGGCTGCCTTAAGTACCACAAACTGGGTGGCTTCTGGAAATGAAGTGTGTTCTGAGGGCTAGGAGCATGAAATGGAGACACTGACAAGGCCATCCTCCCCTCTGAAGCCTGAAGAGGAGAATCCTTCCTTGTCTCTGCTCAGTTTCTAGATGCTTTGTTGAACATTTGACATTCCTTGGCTTGAAGCTGCACTCCTTTAATTTCTGCCTCCATTGTCACATGATGTCCTTCCCTCCTGTATCTGTGTCTCTGTGCCTCTTTTCCTATAGTCTTACTGCCCAGACTGGAATAAGGGCCTGCCTAATCTAGCATGACCTAATCTTAACGAACTATTTTTGCAGTGACTACATTTCTGGATAAAGTCATCCCATTCTTTTTTTCCTTTGCATCTTGCTCTTGAGAGGACTGATGAACATCTAATTTTCTTACACATTTAAGGAACTTGGTCACTTTGCCTAGAAACATTAAACTTTGTCTTTAAAGTCTTTATTTTATTGAAAAGTTTTCATATTTGAAATTTAAGCATTCTGGGACAATTATTCAGTTGTAGGTGTTGGAAGAGAGTTCTCCATGGGTTGCTCATATTTCTGTACATAACACAGGTGAGGCATTAGACTATCTTTTCAGGTAAACTTGTACAACAGTCTTGAAAGAGCCAGTGTCTTGGGCCTGGGATTTAGCTCAGTGGTTCTGCTGCCTGCCTCACAAGCGCAAGGTCCTGAGTTCGATCCCCGGTACCAAAAAACAACAAGAAAAAAGGAGTCAGTGTCTTCCTTTGGAACAAAGGGAAGATGTGCTTGCTGAGCAGTATAACAGAGTCAAGGGAAGGAAGGCTTCCTACCCTTTATAAGATTTAAGTTCTGTAAATTCAGAGTTCTTCTGTAACAATGTAGAAGCAGATGTCATCTGGTTCTCTTTATGTCACCCTGTGAACACAGGGGCTCAAGGAGCCAGTGTAAAATGGCAATATTTTGGGTACTGCTATTGCTGCAACTAATAAATTATCTTTTCTCCCTGACCTAGGAGTTCCATATTTTCTGTATCTATAAAACCATGGCAAGATAACTTGTTAGTTTATTAGTAGGATAAAATAGAGGACCATAGTTCTTGATGGTCCCATTAATATTATTTAATTTTCTGTTTACTGAAAAAAATTATTTAATTTTCTCATATTGCTGAAATGTCTTTTCAGGCAGTGTTTTAAATGGTGCTGGTGTTCTCTTGTGTTTGTTGTCGTTTCTTTCCAGGGACTCTTTAGGTAGGCTGACTCTCCTTAGCTCAGCTTGCATTTCACGTTTTCTTAGAATAATTTTATATCTTTTCATTACTTTGGCTGTTTTATCTTTTCTTCAGTGACCCTTTTTCTTTTTTCAGTAGTCAGTTTTTATCTAAATGTATCTCTTCTTGAAAACCTTGTACTTCACTCTTCATTTCAGAATTCGTGTTGCCTTTTCTGTCCTTTAATATCCTGAGTTTACTCAGCCCTTGCTGCATTTCTTCTCGTGTAGGGTTCACTTCTGTTTTTAATGTTTCAATGTCTAGTTCTAGTCTTGTTTTATTTCCAAATGCTTTTCTACTTATTTTTAATCCAGATCAGAACATTATGTTATCTGTTTCTTCCGCTTTGTGGGTGTTTGCTAGGAAAGAATTGTTGTAAGCTAGTTGTCTTATGTAGATTTGGCTCAATTTCTGCCCTCACTCCGAAGCACCTCGTGGGCAGGTCTGCTATTTACAGAACCCTCTCCTGTTGGTTTAGTGAGCTGCACCTTCTTCATGGATGACAATAAGGCAGGTGGAAAGGGTTGGCATAGTCTGCTCCCTTTCTGTCTCTGCAGGATCAGTGTTTGTCCTCTTAAATTTTTTCTGCTACTGCCAAATCTACAAGGGACATCATCTATCTCTAATTACCTGATTGTTTCCTAGAAGCCATACTCTCTGAGGATGCCAGTTCCAGTCCCACTCATTTTCAAATTCCTTGCTGAAGCTGTGAATTATCATGTCCCAGACCCATGTTTAGTACTTGACACTTACTGTCAGGCTTTCTTGCTCTGTGAATGATTTTGAAAGTGCTTGTCTAAGTCTCTTCTCTTTATTTCCCTGCTCAAAGATCTCTTACGCCTCCTCTACTCTTGCCCACAGATCTCTACTGGAACATTGGGTCTATTTCTCAGCATATAGCTGGCTACATCTGTTGCAGTCTCTGTCTGCAGGTAATATTAAAATATGAGTCGTGAGTGGTTTTATTTTATCTCCCATTTGGCTTTGTTGATTTTGGAGACAATGCATGGAGTTAAACAGATTCAAGTGACTGCCTTTATTTTCCAGCCGTGGAAGCTCTCCTCCCTCAGAAGAACTTTAAATGTTCATTTTCATTTCTTTTTTGACCTATATGCTATTTACAAGTATATTTGAAAATCTCAAAATAGGTAAGGTTTTTAAATTATTTTTGTTTTTCTGTTTCTTTATTGCATTGGAATCAGATATGAAATCCCTGTGTTGTTAATTCTTTGAAATACACAGAAAGCAAATCAATGGCCTGCTTTTTTGGTTAATTTTTATGCCTGATTCTTGTGTGCTTGAAAAGAATGTATATGCTCCAATTTCTTGATGCAGAATTACATTATTAATTATATTATTCAAATATCCATAAATTTTATTGTCTGCTTGAGTTGTGAATTGCTGAAAAAAGTACAAAAAAAAAGTCCCAGTGTGATGTGTATTTGTTAATTTAGTCTTGTTGTTCTGTCAAATTTTACTTTATATATTTTGAAACTATATTTCTTGATATGCTCAAGTTTACAATGACTATTTCTTCTTTATGAGTTAAAGACTTTATCCTATGTATCGACTCTCTTAATCCTTAAAAAAGATTGATGTTGGTATAGCTGAACTAGTTCTGTCTTAGTTGTTTTGTGAATATCTTTTTTCACCTTTATATTTTCAGCCTGCTCCTGTCCTTCTGTTTTAGTATGCTTCTTGCAAGCAGAATGTATATGGATTCCACACCTCCAGCTTTATTAAGATATAACTGACAAATAATAAATTTTAAAATTTAATCTAATAATTCTATCTTTTATGAATAACTAGAGTATGGTGCATTTATATTTGATCATAAACACATATAATACAGAATACTTTTCCATGCTATTTTGTGTTTTTTAACCCCATTTTTAATATATTTTTTTAAAGTTTAGAGACGTAAGAGACTGACTCTCAAGAAAAAGATCTATCTGGAGTTTGGTAGTTCTATCAGGTGCATGTTATATTTCCTTTTGTCGAAATCACGTAAAATTAAATGTACTGTAATATATTTGTACGTATGCACGAGAGCCTCCCTTCACTGAATGAAGCTGAGGGATAGAAGAATGTGCTCTCTGATTGGTCACCCACCCAGCTTCCTCATCTCTTAATTCATTTCATGAGGTCACTGTTGCATGTGGTTTCCAGGCCGATGGAACCAACATCCTAGGGCTCCCATCTGACTCCTCACCAGCAACTCCGGCATGGCTCCCCTGGACCCTTTCTCAACCCTTCTGGCCCAGATCAGGAAAAACATCACACTGAAGGATCATGTGTAGGCATTGCCTTCTCTCTGAGTTCAAGAAAAGACTGGTAACCAGTTTCCCTCCCAGGACTTTTCTTGTTCAAAAACAAGTTTCTGATCCCAGTAGGTATGGATCCCTGCCAAAGTCCCCTGGATTTTTTTTTTAATCACACTCTTCAATTCTTTTCCACCAGATTTCTTGCTTGTAGTTATCTAGGAACTCCTGCTATTTCCTCTTCTATCCTTAAATAATTACGATAAGCTAACAATTTCCCATTTTGGGCAATTCTGTGTTCTCTGCTCGTTTTTCCATTGTGTCTGGGATGCTTATCCCGCAGCACAGCTCAGACAGAAATGGCACAGGCTCTGATTCCAACAGGCGTGGCTTGGTGGGTCTTGAACCATTGTTTTCCAGATGTGTGACATGGAACAATTTAGAGTTTCTCTGAATCCCCCCCTCTCATTTATAAAATGGAAAGAGTAGGAGTGATTTCTTTGAACCAGACTTTATTCTACTAGAAACCATTCAGACTAATAGGAAAAAAAAAAAATGCAAACTCGATTTGAGCCCAATCAGCCTTTTAAAAGCCATGTAGATTAACAGGAAAAACTTTACAAATCTCATTTGCAGCAAAACTAAGCAGTGATCAGACAGATTACAAATCCTGCATTCAGAATAGCATTCAGGCAATAACAAAATGAAGAAGTTCTTTAGCCCTTACAATTATAAGGGATAGACTTTATTTTAGAAAGAAAAATGAGATGAAAAATAGTATATACAACATGCTACCTTTGGTGTAATAAAGGAGAAATATAAAAATATAGTTTATTGGCTCATAATTCACAAGAACTTAATAATTATTACATCTGGTGTGAGGATGGGGGATGGTAAGGACAATGGTTCAGAGAGGGGTGGGAATTAACTTTTTCACTATATAACAGTTTATATTCTTTTGATGATGGAACCATGTAAATATATAGCTTATTAAAAATAAAAATTAGGGGCCGGGGATTTAGCTCAGTGGTTCGGTGGCCTGCCTTGCAAGTGCAAGGGCGCGAGTTCAATCCCCAGTACCAAAAAAAAAAAAAAAAAAAAAAAAATTTTAAAGTTAAACTTTTTAAAATTTAAAAATAAATCTACCTTTTAAAATTGTTAGATAAATAGACTATGTTTATATTGTAGCATGTGTGTGGTTCACATGTGTTTGTGTGTGTACATTTGTGTGCACAGGTGTGTACCAGTGTGCAGTGGCCAGAAATCTACATAGCATATAATAAGCATTCGTTAAACGTAGTACTCCCCTTTTCTATGGTTATTTTTTCTAATTATAAAATTACATCTTTTGTATAGAGAAAAAGCTAAGGAAAAAATAATCACTCACTATCCCAGTGGTTAGAGGTAAATCTGTTTTATTTTACCTATTTCTTATTAATGTTTTATATTTTATGTAAATATTTTATATAAGGCTGGATGTAGTATTATTCATTTTGTGTTCACCTTAAACCAAAGCCATCCCATGCAACCTCCATTTTTAATACCTGCAGATTCTCCCCCATATAAAAAGCCCTGGTCACCTGTTATCTGTCCATGTTCCCACTGCCCTGTCAACTCCTTGAGCATAGGGGCTGTGTCAGATTTATCTTTGTGTCCTATGTGTCTGGCATATAGGGAATTTTCATAAATGCCTATGAAATAAATTAAAAATTAATTATCTGAAAATTACTGAAGTAGGTTTTATTGTTGGGTATTTGGGTGATTTCCAAGTGTGTTTAGCCCCTTCAACAATGTTAGCACAATCATTGTCTACTTAAATCACAAATCACTGAGCACATCTTCACTTGAAATTCCTAGAAGTGGAATTGCTGGCCCAGTGTGTAGGAAAAAGCCTCCCCAGTTGTTGAAATCGCATTGCTAATTTGCTTTCCAAAAAAGCTGTCCCAGTCTGCACTCTCAGCAACTTCTTGGGGGTGACCAAGCAGGTACTGATGGCCCCTTAATTAGGAAAGCATACTTCTTCAATCTTTGTTCAATGTTGGAGAATGGAATAGGTATCCAGTAAGCCAGGGACAGAAAGACAAGTGCTGCACGATCTATCTAATATATGGCATCTAAACATTAATCTCATTGAGTTGAGAGAAGAATGGTGGTTTCTAGAGACTAGAGAGAGCAAGAAGGGCAGTATGGAAAGAGGAAGGTCTAAGAATACTAAATAATACATAGGAGAAGTAAATTCTTGAGTTCTGTTAGAGTACAGTCGTGTTAAATAAGGAAAATGTATATTTCAGAAATTCTATAAGAAAAACTTTGTTTTCATGACAAAATAAGGACAAATGAGATAGCAATATTTAACCTGATTTAAACATTATATAATGTATACATGTATCAAAACATCACATGGTTCTCCACAAATATCTATATATAGTCCTTGAATCAATTTTTTAAACAAAAAAATGGTGTCAGTTTGTTTTGATTTACATTTCTTTAAGGTAGAACAGATTTTCCACTTTTCTAGGCATGACTTTTTTCTTTTTTAATGAATTGCATGCTCATGCACTTTATCTAGTCAGGCCTCCATGTTTTTCTTCTATATCTCCTCATTTCAATTTTCCAGGCTCTTGCCTGCCTCATCTTGTAGTTTACCTAATATAGCGAATTGTTTTAGAGGTACAGGGAGGATAGATGTTGTGGAAAATTTACAACAGACATATCAACCAAAAGAGCAGTACAATGAACCTCCATCTTCAACTGACTTCAACAGTTCTGAGCACTTTAGAAATCATGTTTTATCTGTTTCTTCCCCAGCACACATACAGACTTTCTGTTTTTGTTTTTGCTGGAGTATTTCACCTATAAACATACAAAGAATTTAAGCTGCTGTATTTGTATATAAAATCCACGTATTAACTTCACAGTAAAGGGATAGTTTACACATTTCAAAATCCTGCCCTCTATCATGCCTTCTCATTTCAGTTACTCTGCTGTATATCACACGTGACTTTTGTCCTTTTTTAGACCAGCTGCAGTCCTTTAGATCCTCTGGTGAAACACCCGCAGCCATGCATTGAGGACAATGAGGGCCAGGGCCTTATCAAAGTTCTCCAGATCTGCAAGATAAAAGAATCATCAATTTGATTTGCTAAGCATATAAACAACAAATCCCCCAGGCTTGTGTTCTGCTAATTGATCACTCACTGTAATCAAACTCATAATGCAACAGGGTTAATACTGTTAAATCTGTCCTAATTTATCTTAATTAAATAGTAGCTCACACTGAGAGAGGAAACAGGTTCAACCCCCACCAGTTATACGGGCCTTCAATGTCATCCTGGAAGCAGAAAATCCTCTTGTCCTTTCCTTTGCAGACTAGGCTTCAGGTCTTGAGCAGAACTTCCAAACAGTGGCAGTGTCTTCATTTCCTCTGTGGCAGCCATTTGTCTGGTTTCAAATCTCAGTAGAAATCGGAATCTGGGCAGGTGGCTTCACATTTGAGGTGAGCAGGGTGGAGAAGGAGGAAAAACAGAGGAAGAGACAGGGAGAGTATGAGGAAGACTTGTCCACAAGACAGCAAAAGTATTTTAAAAAATAAGTGCTTGCAAAGACATAACCACAGCCAGGCTGGAAGAGGAGAAGGCCATGTTAGCCCCATGCTCTGGCCAGCCATTCCCTGTGCTAATCCTGGTGAGAGCAACAGGAGCTGCTGGAATCTGAGCTGCCTGCCTGACTTCAGCATCTGGCATGAGTGCCAGGCTGTGGATCAAGGAAAGCTATGTGGTGTGGGTGAAGAAATACCAGCTTGTCAAGGCCCAAGACCAGCCATGGCTGGGATCCCAAGCCTTCTCAGAAAAGTTCAAATGCCCTTTTTGACCATACTTGCATTCAGGTCAAGCTTTCTCCTCCTGCCAGCCCTTTAGCATCTCCTGGCCTGATGTGACAGATAGGGAGAGAGACAGAGAGAGGGAACGTGAGAGAGACAGAGAGAGAGATGGGTGGCTCATAACAATATCAGGGTACATTCTCCCTGGGTTTGTGCATTTGTGCATGTGTGTGTGTGTCAAGCTCTGGGAGCTGGAAATTACAAAGCGCTTTGTTCAAAATGAAGCCCGCTGTCAGGTGGTAAACAAGGAGGATTCTGGGGGATTAAAATGTCAAGCCCAGCGGAAAGCCAGGCCTTTGCTAATGTTCACAGTGGCTGGGTGGTGGCCAGGTGATGCCCGGAAAGGTTTTGAAAGGCTCGAGGCCGGCACGAGGTGTGTGAAACCAGAGCTCTGCCTTTCCGTGGAAAAAGCCGGAGAGAACAAGAAGGAGACAGTCTCTCTCGCCATGAAACGTGTTTAAAGAAGAATCATTCGAATTAAAATAGATGCACTCCCAAAATAATCTTGTTTTGAAACATCAGAAATCTTAGGAAGAGGAAAAAGCTATCAATACACTTACCCTTTGAATCTGTTATGACCCTTGCTATTTATAATGTATTTTTCCTCCATGTGGCTTAAAATAATCAACAGACATTATCACATTAACTCTTGCCACCCCTCTTTGCTTCCACAGTCTCCTGCCCTTCAGAACCACAGAAAGACACAGTCCGTCCTAGTGGGTGTGGCCTCTGCTGCCCTTGCTCCCCTGATGCCCCTGGCCTGCCTGGGCCTGGGAAAACCTCTTGGCCACAGCAGTTTTGGCCCTTCCTCGTCTGCACAAATTCTAGAGAGTGAGGAACAGGAGATATCAGAGCCGCAAGCTGACCAGATCCTAGCAGCTCCATAAATTCTGGTCACTGGCAGTGTCCTGACCTGGTGGCCTCCCCAAGAGGCCTATGACAGGGACTGTTATCAGCAATAAAGTGTGTTGCTCATAGATCACTTATTTTCCCCAAGTAAAGTAAAACAAAGTTACCTCCAAAGAGGGAGCAAAATGGCAGCCCATACAACGTGTACATATTAACTTTTAAAATTCAGGAGATTGGGCATCAGAATCCATACTGTCACCTTCTCTTGGAAAAGCAGTAAGTTGGCAGCCCAGGACTGACAGGCCCAGGGGTCAACCCTTGCTGGGAACAGTTGGCTGTGCCACTTCAGCAGGAGAGAACTCTCTGACAGACACTGTGAGCTCCCTGGAAGGCAGTGCCAGCCTCTTGTAGGCATTTGAGGTGTGACCTCTGCAGAGCAGGGGAAGAAATAAGTTTCCTGGTCTCTGAAGCCTATAACTTTATGGGGCACATTTTATGAAAACAAAATTTGCATATGTAAAATGTCTTAGTCTGTTTTCTCTTGCTATAACAGAATGTCTTAGTAATTTATAAAGATAATAACTTTGTACAGTTTTGTGAGTCGGGAAGCCCAGGGCATAAGGAAGGAACATACAAGGAACAGAGCCAGACTGACTTTTATAAGAGATCTACTCTCAAAATAACTCGTTGTCATTAATCCAATATCCATGAATATATTACTCTATATACAAGGGCAAGGCCTTAGTGACCTCATCATCTCTTAAAGGCTGTACTTCTTAATACTTCACATGGGGAGTTCAATTTCAACATGAGTTTTGGTGAAGACATTCAAACCCTAGCACAAAGTTAAGTCCAAAATGAATGCTCATTTAGACTGAAAAAAAATACATGATAGAAAACGGCAATGCTGATGACAAATATGAATGATGACAATTATGAACTCCAAAAACATAACCAATAGGAAAACACCACATAATTCAGAAAAGTAACACAATTTGAAGAAAAAACAATAGTGCATTTGTTGACATGCCTCTATAATGCTTTTTCCCCCTATATTTCTAGCTACATACTTTTTTGATTGTCTTCAAATGAAACTGATTTTATAATACTTTCTCTAGAGAGAATAAATGGAAATTCAATCATTCTTCTAGATCAGCTGGCTGAAATTTGTTTTAAATTATTGATAGTTTAGAAAAATTTCTTTTAGCCTCACTGATCATTATTGGCAATGTCCTGTGCATATTTAGGATTGTTGTCAAATTTAGGAAAAATTTTTATCAAGTTTCTTTCATATATAAATACCTGCAGTCATACTTTAGTTTGAAATATTGTTATAGGCTTGTACCTATAGCATAGGAATTCTAATCAACTCTATATGATCTCCATCAAAAAAGGAAAAAAGAGTATATAATACAATTATAATTGCATGTTGTGCTTTATCGAGTGTATCTGTATAAATGAATTTCTCTTTTAACGAGGCATTGATGAGGACTGAAATGATCACTTACACTTTTATATAACTAATGCTCAGAAGATTATCCTGCAGAATACTGACAGCTCTGAACAAGTTTTCAAGCCCTGTTTTTTTTTTTTTTCTGCCTTACCCATCTACTTCCTGAGCTGGGTCCATGGGTACATTCATGTTTCAACATTGAGAGAGTTTGCAGAGTGGCCAGTAAGGATATTTCTGGAAACCATCCCTATACCAACACAGCCAGCAATGATTTATCCCTGATAGTGATACAAATCACAGAAATCCGTCCCACTAACCCCAAACTAAACACGTCCCAACTCAAACCTCTTTAGCAGAAACCAGAAAAGCTTTTGGCTACTCTAATACTAACTGACACAAACAGGAGTTTGACAGAGCCAAGAAAGAACAGGTAGTGGTAGTGCTGTTACAGTTGCAGCTAACTCCTCACCTTTACAAAATCTACAAAAATGTAGAACCATGTGAGCACACTGCAGAGGTCCCAGATGAAGGGTCTGATGTTGAAGCTTCACTTGCTTCCCACTGATTAATAACAACCTTACTTCCAACTTTCATGAATGGAAAATATAAAAGCCAAAGTACCTGTAAGGATGCTAAACTCTCACATCCCACATATCCCTTAGGACAGAAGCCAAGTCGGATGTAAGGGCGATCTGGCTGTGACATCTGTCACCCCATTGATCACCAGGGTTGATTCGGTTCATCTGGCTGGCTAGGCAGGTGTCCCCTTCCTCCCTTACTGTGGCTCCATGTTTGTCCCTCCGAAGCTGCTTGCTTGATCAGAGAGGATGACCACCTGTGATAGAAGAAGACTGTTTCCTCAGTCAAGGGTACAGTAGATGCACTCTCCTGCTACAACTTCCAAACAAGCCTTCAAGGACAGAAGCCAAGTGCTGTGTGAGCTCCTCGCTATGGTACCACTGGGGTACTTATAAGTTACAGTCATTTGCTTCCCCAAGATAACCATTTGGAATTTGTTGAAATCTGTGTCTTGTGGAGGAAAGGCATCTTATCCACTGCCCACCAGAAATGTCCCATCCTAAAAGAAACAGCCGAGGACTACTGTACTGTCAAGAAGCCCTTCCTTATTTTACAGGTACCGAGAGAGAAAAACTGCTCAGGATTGCTGGACAAGATTAGATTCCTCCTAAACCATGCTCAGCCCAAAGCTCTTTCCACTAGTTCAGACCCTCAGCTTTCTTCCATTCTGTCTCACACCTGGCGAGTACTATCTGCACAGCCTTCAACCGAGTCTTACCTACTACACTGGTGAGCTATTGCTTCCACAGTGCTGTCATCCACCAGTCCAAAGCCCCTTGGCTTGAAACTATCAGTCATTTGCTGGAAGTTGTGTAGATTAGAAACAGCCTGCTTCATGTAGTAGGATAGTGAGTCTAGTTTTGTTCTACCTACTTCTCATCATTCTCTGAAATAGAACTGTTCTAGACATGTTCTTTTCAAGATCATGGTACAGATACAAGACAGTGGGGAAAAACATGTGAGGTCTCTTAAGAATTAAGACTTTTGGGGTTTGGGATGTAGCTCAGTGGTACTGCAACTGCCTGGCAATCACAAAGTCATCCTGAGTTTGATTCCTGGTACAAAAAAAAAGGGTCTTCTAATTAGTCACAGTGCCTTTCATTCGTACTTCACTGGCCAGAGCAAACTGTAGGGCCAATCTCAAAGTCAAGAATGTAAAGTATACTGGTATACTTCTCTCACAGAAAGCTATAAAAGGGTGTGAATTCAGGAAGGGGGAAAGGGTCAACAATTCCATCCATCACACCCCAGGAGAAGCAAAGATGACAGATGGCTGAAGCCAGAAACCCACTTTTGGGGGAGGGAAGAGGGGAGTACCACAGACAAGACAGCCTTCACAGGGCATTTGGCAGGGGCAAATGTAGACAGCTGGGTGGATTTATTTCCGAACCATTGTGCACAAAGAACACTGACTAATGGATCGAAGTCCATATAGAAGAGGTTTGCAGAAGCACACCATCAGCTTTCACCTTGCTCTACTGTTTTACCCACATTTGGCTTTGGAATCATGATTTACCAGATTTACAGATGATACACAGCAGGGAAGCACGACTAGTAAGTACCCTTTAAGATAACAATATCAAAATTCAAGTTGACATCAACAGGCTGGATTTACAGACCCAAAACCAGGGTGAGTAAATCAAGAGGGGAAACTAACACTTATTGAACCAGGTTCTGTATACTGTGCCAGGCACCTATGTTATGTGATTCTCACAATTCTGACTTAGTTAAAATATTATGATATTTTCTAATTTTAAGATGATATTCTGGAAAAAAACAACAAACTACACCTCAATCAAGTAGAATAGAGGGAATAAACATGAGGATGAAAATTAATAAAGCAAGTAACAAAACAATAGAGAAAATCAACACAACCAATGGTGTTTTTTTTAAAAGATGAGTAAACCTTTAGGTTTGACAAGCCTTTAGGTAGACTGTTGAAGAAAAGAGAAGTGATTGAAATTATTAAATCAAGAAAGACAGAGAAGACAGCACTATCTACCTTAAAAATGTAAAAATGTTTATAAGGAAATACTATAAACAATTATATGTCAACAAATTACAGAATTTAGCTGAAATGGACAAATTCCTAGAAAACCACACATTACCCAGACTGACTAAAGAAGAAGTACAAAACCTAAATGGGCCTATAACAACCGAAGAGATCAAGTTGGTAACTTTTGAACTTTTCATAAAGAGAAGTTCAAACTCAGAAAGATGCACTAGCAATTTTTATCAAACATCCAAAATAGAATACGAAGTCTTTCATGAAATCTTGAAAGAGGAGGAAATATTTTCCAACTTGTATATGAAATCAATATTACCTAATGTCAAAACCAGACAAAAACATCACAAAGAAAAACATAAACCCTATAGAACAATGAAATCATTTATCAATACAAATGCATGAAAATTTTCAACAAAATGCTAGCAAACCAAATCTAGCAACATTTTGAAAGAATGATGTGCTATGCACAAGTGGAATTAACACCCAAATATAAATTAATATACTATATTAAAAGAATAAAGGACAGAAGCCATAAGATTATTTTGATGAATGCAGAAAAGGCATTTAACAAAAATCATTGACATAACAATGATTTTTAAAAACACTCAACCAAATAGCAATAGAAGTAAAAATAGAAGGGAACTTCCTCAATCTGACAAAGGGAACCTATGAAAACACACAGCTAGCATCATTCTAAACAGTGAGAGACTAAAACTTTTCCCCAAAGACCAAGAAAACGGAAAGGATGTCTTTTCTCACCACTTCTATTTAGTACATATTATAGATTTCAGTCAGGGCAATTAGGTAAGAGAAAAAAAAGCATCAAGATCAGAAAAGAAGAAGTAAAATTCTGTTTGCAGATGACATGATCTTCTATAAGAATTCTGAAGCAACCCTCTAAAACACTATTAGAACTAATAACCTAGCTCACCAATGCAGCAGGTTACTAGATCAATATACAAAAATCAAATGTATTTTTATACAGCAATGAACACTGCAAAGTTGGACTGAGAAAATAATTCCACTTACAGTAATATCAAAAGAAGAAATACTTAGATGTATATTTAACAAAAGAAATGCAACATTTGTTTGGCTTGAATGCTGAAAACTTTATGTGAAATTTGAATGCAAATTTTATTGAAGGAAATTAATAAGATTGAAATAAATAGAAAGACAAATCATGTTTACTATTTGGAAGACAATTTATTTTAAAAATGGTAACACCCTCCAACCTAAATACAAGTTTCAATGCAATCCTTATCAAAATGTTTTTGTTTTATTTTATTTTGTTTTATTACAATCTTTTCAGTAAAAGATTCTAAAATTTAGAAAAATTTAAATTTCTAAAATGTGGAAAATTTTAAGTCCTAGAATAGGTAAGACACCCTCGCAAAAGAACAAAATTGGAAAGTCTCACATTTCCTGATTTCAAAAAGCTATTACAGTGTTACAGCACCCAATGCTATATGGCACTAGCGTGAGGACAAGACATATAGATCAATTAAGTAGAACTGAGAGTCCAGAAATAAACTCTTATATTTATGGTTAGTCAATTTTTGACAAAGATGCCAAGCCATAAATTGGTTAATAGTTTCTTCAATAAATGTGCCTGAGACAGATTTTCATCTGGAAAAAATAGTTAGTCCTCCTATTTCATACCACATATAAAATTAACTCAAAATAGATTGATAACCTAAAATATAAACCTAATCATAGTAATGAATTTTTATTATGTAAGATTTGGCAATAGATTCTTAGAGAAGACAGCAAAAGCATGAGCAACAAATTTTTAAAAAGAAACTTCATCGAAATTAAAAACTTTTGTGCACCAAATAACACCAACAAGAAAGTGAAAAGGTGAAGGGTGGAGTGGGTGAAGGGAGGGCAGGGGTATGGGGAAAAAATGAGAACCAAGACTTGTCATGTAAGGGTACAAGATCCCAATGATGAATATAACTGTACTGTAAACCTAAAAAGTACCAATAAACTCAATGAAAATAAATAAATAAAAAGGAAAGTGAAAAGGTGACCTATAGAATGGGAAAAAATTGCAGATTCTATATCGGATATAGGACTTGTATGTACAATGCATGAAGAATTCTTACAATGTAGAGTAAGAAGACACTTCAACTTACAAAATCAGTAAGAGATTTAAACAGGCATTTCTCCAAAGAAGATTTACAGTGACCAATAAATAGACACATTAAAAGACTCTCAAATTATTAACTATTAGGGAAATTGAATCAAGACCACAATAAGATACAATTTCACACCTACTAAGAAGATATTATTTAAAAATTGTGTTTGCGAAGACCTGAAGAAATTGGAACCCTCTCACACTTTATTGGTGCAGCCACTTTGAAAAACAGTTTCATAATTCCTCAAAAGGAAAAATATAGAGTTATCACAGGATCCAGCAATTTCACTCTGAGATATATATCCAAGAAAATTGAAAGTATACATCCATGCAAAGATCTGAACATAAATGTTCATAAGATTACTCTTAATAGCCAAAATGTGGGAAAACCCAAATGCTTACCATCTGATGAGTGGATAAACAAAATATGGTACATTTATAAGATAGAATATTATTTGGCAATCAAAAGACGAAGCTCTGCTACAATATGATGAACCTCAAAAATGTTATGCTAAACAAAAGAAGTCAGGTGTCCCCTCAAAGCCTCATGCTGTAGGTCCTAGGTGGGGCTTTTTGGAGGTGGCTGTACCTAGGGTGTGTGATGCTTGGATTGATTCATAGTGCTATGCTGGGATGAAGGCTACCCCACCCCAGGTGTGCTTGCTGGGATAGGATATAAGGGACAGAAAGAGGGTTACTGCTGATTGCCTGCTGCTGCTTTGCTGCCCTCTGCCTGCTAATCTCTCTGATGCCGCTCTGCCACGCCACCCACCCTTGGAACCAGCCAACTATGAACTGAAACCTGCACGCACTCCTCTTTTAACTTTGGTTGTTGAGTATTTTGTCTCAACAATGAGTAAAGTAACTAAACCATCAGGCATAAAAGATTGCACACTGTATTATATTATATTTATATGAAATGTCCAGAATGGGCATACACATGAGACAAAAAGTAGATTAAGTGACTGCTTAGGGCTAGGATGGGAGTAGGAGCAGAACGGGAATTGACCACTGATAGATACAAATGCTCATAAGGGTGGCAAAATTTGTCTAAAATTAGACTTGGCAGTGGTTGTACAACTCTGTGGACATGCTAAAAGCCACTAAATCATATATTTATTTGGGTAGAATATGTGGTATGTGACATATCTCAACAAAGTTCTTTTAGAAAACTGACTATACAGATGAAAAGAAGGAGCTATACCCTACCGAAGAGTTTCCTCATATTTTAGCATCCTCACAGACCAGCTGGGTATTGTGCTAAAATACAGATATTGAAGTGTAGGTCTAGGATAGAGCGTAACATTCTGAATTTCTAACAAGCTGCCTGATGAGGCTGCTGCAGCTGCTCCTTACACCATGCTTGAGAAAGCAAAGTCCCCAGGCAATCTACAGCTTTCTTCAGTTTTATACAGCCAGTGAATGGGAGAGGGGAGCCTAGATTCCATCCATGTGACCACAGAATTCCTAACAGCGGTCAAGTGAAAGATAGATTAGGCTTGGCTTCTTCATAACTATTGTGAAAAACAGGGGTTTTATATATCATAACCTCAAGATATCAAGAATTTACCACAGCCACTGAAATTATGAATGGGAACTTCAGTGGATTTGATGGTATCCATTCTGTTGAGAAAAGGGTCACCTGTGTATTTCAGTTCAATCGGACTTTGGAATTCAAGGCTGTGATGTGGAAGCCACACTAGAGGAACACTAAAAACCATAGTTTGTCTAGAACAAGGTAACTTCCGTGGTGAGGGAAATAGGAACCTTACCATAAGAAGAACAGAAAAATGACTGGTGGGCTGTGTACTCAAGAAGTAAAGATTTTTGCCAGGCATGGTGGCTGCTCCTCCTGGCCGAGCCTAGGGGGTCACCTGAGACCCAGAATTTGGGCCAGCATGGCTAGCATTGCAATACCTGTCTCAAAAGGAAAGATCAGAAAAGTTGGAATATATTTAA
The DNA here is from genome assembly GCF_012274545.1 of Fukomys damarensis. Lineage (NCBI taxonomy): Eukaryota > Metazoa > Chordata > Mammalia > Rodentia > Bathyergidae > Fukomys > Fukomys damarensis. The sequence goes on along the minus strand of NW_022900949.1, from coordinate 48,141,623 downwards.
GTAACAACTATCATACAAAGGAAGAGTTGGATGTTTTCTATGTGACCCAGAGGGCAGAACAAAGATTGACAGAATTGCATTCTGACAGATAAAAAAGTAATAAAATTCAAATAATCGAAAGCTTCCTGTTTCATTCAGGTCTCAAAAGCCAAACACAATTGGCTTAAGTCAAGTGAGAAAGTTACTTGTTCACATAACATGAAAATCTGGAGATAAGCTTCAGGCATTACATCTTTCCACACTATTTTCTCTACCTTGGCTTCATATTTAGGCATAGTCTCCTTCAGTGGGGTGAGATGGCTATTAGAAGCACCATACTTGTATTCTATCAATTTACCAAGAGAATGAGTGCATTCCATTCCTAAAGGATCCATTAAAATTCTCAGGGCCAATTTTCGTTGAACACCTTGGATCACATGCCCACTCTTGAACCACCATTATGGCTGTAGTGTAAAATATGATTTCCCAGACTCACCACTAAATCTGGGAGATGGGGTCAGCCAAACCACAAAGACGGAGCCCAGAGAAGGGGTGTTACTCCAAGAAAAACATTGCCTGGGTCCTCTTTCCTGAATAGAAGTTTGTCAATAAAGCCAACAGAATTCCACAAGTTCTCTAAAAATTAAAGAGACTCTCCTGGGAGAAGGAAGTGATGTTACCCATCCCTGGAGGCATCAAAGCAGAGGGTGAATGATCAATTTTATCCATTATGGAACAGTGAATGAGGGTCAAATCATAAATTATCATCTCTCTTCTTAGGACAGTGATTCTCTGCTATCTTTGCTCTTAATCTGAGACACTCACTTCTGTCTCAAAATGACTTTCTTCATGAAAGAAGCTATCTAATTCACATTGTATAGAATTTCTCAAGTCCTAGCTGGAAACAGCCTTATTTCCTCTTGCCTTCTTAAATCAACTTGGTGGCCTGAATGTACCCTCCTGTATTTCTGGCCTTGTGTGGTGGATTAACTAATGGTAAACTTGGAAAGCCAGCTGAACTGAGTCAGCATGGTTCTGGGCGTGAAAGACCCACCTGAGAAATGTTGTCAGTGGCATAAAAGGAGAACTGGAACTGGAGGGGAGGATTGTATGCTGCTGATTTTCCTGGAGAAGCTTGCTGTGATTGGTTGTCCTGAAACATGGCTGATATTGGCACAGGAGATTGATCCTCCCTGTCACTGGGAATGGCTACTATTTTATTCAGGGGAGCTCTGGTCTTTGATTTAAGCATCATTTCCTGGCTCCAGTACAGATCCCTCAGCTGGGTGGCACAGACCCTTCACCCCACCAAGGCAGACTTTCTAGCTTCTACCACAGGTCTTTGGGCCTTCCCAGTGCAGATCCTTAATAGGGACTTTCATGAGACATTGCTGTGCGTTCTACACCTCTGGCTGGGCTCTTGGAGGACATTGCCTGGGCTCTAAGCCTTCAGCTGGACTTGTGAGGGACATTGCCATGGAATCCCAGCCCTGGGCTGGATTCTTCAGGTGTCCAGTGAGAGGACAGATTTCTTGCACTCTGTATTTGACTTTTTGGGAGAATAATATAAAATAATCCTATACATTATGTGTCCTGTATTAAATCTTTTCCCTTGACAAGCCTGACCATGACACTTTGCTTTATGTCTTTGCTCTCATTAACAGACTCTCTCAAGTGCTGCTGGAATGAAGCCTTGGCACAGTATTATCATTTCTTCTACATTACTCGTCAGCAAATCACTCTGTAGTCAAGTATTTCATTTTGGCATAAAGTAAGATCAAGCCAACTAAAAAAGATATGTGATTTGTTTACATGTGTGTATGTGTGCACATATAAACATGAATCTGTGTGTGCACATGTGTGTGTGTATGTGCACACATGCGTGGAGAGAAGGATCAGGATGGCACTGAGAAGATGTTGCAGTGCTTGGGAGTCTAGAACAGGAACCTTTGCCAGACCTCCTGGATGCTGGAAACCACCTGAGTTTCTACAGTCTGGCCTTACAGAAGGGCTGGCCTGGGAACTTCATCATTGGAGTTCATACAGCCTCACCCCACACTCTGCCACCATTCACTAGGCTCACCATTGGCCATACACTTGACTCTTCAGACTCACTACCAGCTACTGCCTTTGTGGAAGAGGAATCTCACTAGATCAGCTCCTGTTTTGCTCCAGACAACAGGCGGCCATTATCTAAATCTCTGTTTCTTTTCCAGACATCCATGCCCAGAAGAGGAGGCCTGGCACAGATTTGCAGCTGAGAGCTGCTCTGAGTAAGTCTGTGTCAACCACCTTTGGAACAGGGTGCATACATAGCCAGCAGCTTGGATTAGTCAAGTGCACTTGTGTGTCACCAAGAAGATCCACATGATTTGCCTCACATCATCACGGTAACCAGCCAAGTGGAAGGGTGTTCAGTGGTCAGGCCATCATCAAAGCAGCACGGAGTCATTGTGTTTTCAAATGGCAGAGGCAGAGGAAGCTGGGGTGGGGGCTGGTATGCATAATTCTAAAGGCAGTGCTAAGAGACAGGTGAAGATTAAAAAGAAAGAAATCCATCAAAGCACAGGTGTCTTCTGCATTGTGGCCCATGGAAGAAGTAGGTTTATGTCTGTGTATCCACTCTTCTAGGTGACAAGATATACATGACAGAGGGCATATGATCCCCCATAGCTCCCTTCTCAGAAACGGACACCTCTCTCCTCAAATGTTGCATCGTTTTTTTTGTAGGACTTTTAGGGGATTCACTGGGGAAGAGGCCATCGGTAGAGGACTTATGTATCAAAAAAGGCAGACCAGAGTACTTCAGCTCCCTGCTCCTTGCTGAGAATAAACCTAAAAACACCTGATAAATCTGAGCATCTGAGGGTTCACCAGCCCCAGCCGTAGATATTTTTCCCATGAAAATATATAGCCAGAGGGGTTGATGGGAATGCTAGGGAATGTTTCCAGGCACTTCAACAGAATTGGACATAGTAATTAATGGAATCTTATAAAACAAATTCAAATTGATCGGTCAGTAAATTAGAGGATTGCCACCCAGACTAAAACCGATTTAAAGGAACATAAATTGAGTCAATAATAAATGTGGAAGGAGACAGGAGTCAGGGGAAATATCTGCTATAGCATTATTGGAGTTTGTGTTATTTATTATAAGGGATGGATTAATAGTAGTAAAAAAAAATAGCTCCCATGACAAAGCCTTTGAAAGAAACTACAATGTAAAATTTAGATCTATAAGAAAGATCTGGTTAAGAAGCTTAATTGAAAATATTAAACAGAAGACAGGACTTTAATTAAATATAAAGATGATGATAAATTGGTAAGTTGTATCCAGTTATGTGAAGAGACATCTTGAACAAAGGGCTCTAGTGTG
>NW_022900949.1:48097486-48130111 GCF_012274545.1 Fukomys damarensis | reverse complement strand
TGGGCTCTTGGAGGACATTGCCTGGGCTCTAAGCCTTCAGCTGGACTTGTGAGGGACATTGCCATGGAATCCCAGCCCTGGGCTGGATTCTTCAGGTGTCCAGTGAGAGGACAGATTTCTTGCACTCTGTATTTGACTTTTTGGGAGAATAATATAAAATAATCCTATACATTATGTGTCCTGTATTAAATCTTTTCCCTTGACAAGCCTGACCATGACACTTTGCTTTATGTCTTTGCTCTCATTAACAGACTCTCTCAAGTGCTGCTGGAATGAAGCCTTGGCACAGTATTATCATTTCTTCTACATTACTCGTCCGCAAATCACTCTGTAGTCAAGTATTTCATTTTGGCATAAAGTAAGATCAAGCCAACTAAAAAAGATATGTGATTTGTTTACATGTGTGTATGTGTGCACATATAAACATGAATCTGTGTGTGCACATGTGTGTGTGTATGTGCACACATGCGTGGAGAGAAGGATCAGGATGGCACTGAGAAGATGTTGCAGTGCTTGGGAGTTTAGAACAGGAACCTTTGCCAGACCTCCTGGATGCTGGAAACCACCTGAGTTTCTACAGTCTGGCCTTACAGAAGGGCTGGCCTGGGAACTTCATCATTGGAGTTCATACAGCCTCACCCCACACTCTGCCACCATTCACTAGGCTCACCATTGGCCATACACTTGACTCTTCAGACTCACTACCAGCTACTGCCTTTGTGGAAGAGGAATCTCACTAGATCAGCTCCTGTTTTGCTCCAGACAACAGGCGGCCATTATCTAAATCTCTGTTTCTTTTCCAGACATCCATGCCCAGAAGAGGAGGCCTGGCACAGATTTGCAGCTGAGAGCTGCTCTGAGTAAGTCTGTGTCAACCACCTTTGGAACAGGGTGCATACATAGCCAGCAGCCTGGATTAGTCAAGTGCACTTGTGTGTCACCAAGAAGATCCACATGATTTGCCTCACATCATCACGGTAACCAGCCAAGTGGAAGGGTGTTCAGTGGTCAGGCCATCATCAAAGCAGCACGGAGTCATTGTGTTTTCAAATGGCAGAGGCAGAGGAAGCTGGGGTGGGGGCTGGTATGCATAATTCTAAAGGCAGTGCTAAGAGACAGGTGAAGATTAAAAAGAAAGAAATCCATCAAAGCACAGGTGTCTTCTGCATTGTGGCCCATGGAAGAAGTAGGTTTATGTCTGTGTATCCACTCTTCTAGGTGACAAGATATACATGACAGAGGGCATATGATCCCCCATAGCTCCCTTCTCAGAAACGGACACCTCTCTCCTCAAATGTTGCATCGTTTTTTTTGTAGGACTTTTAGGGGATTCACTGGGGAAGAGGCCATCGGTAGAGGACTTATGTATCAAAAAAGGCAGACCAGAGTACTTCAGCTCCCTGCTCCTTGCTGAGAATAAACCTAAAAACACCTGATAAATCTGAGCATCTGAGGGTTCACCAGCCCCAGCCGTAGATATTTTTCCCATGAAAATATACAGCCAGAGGGGTTGATGGGAATGCTAGGGAATGTTTCCAGGCACTTCAACAGAATTGGACATAGTAATTAATGGAATCTTATAAAACAAATTCAAATTGATCGGTCAGTAAATTAGAGGATTGCCACCCAGACTAAAACCGATTTAAAGGAACATAAATTGAGTCAATAATAAATGTGGAAGGAGACAGGAGTCAGGGGAAATATCTGCTATAGCATTATTGGAGTTTGTGTTATTTATTATAAGGGATGGATTAATAGTAGTAAAAAAAAATAGCTCCCATGACAAAGCCTTTGAAAGAAACTACAATGTAAAATTTAGATCTATAAGAAAGATCTGGTTAAGAAGCTTAATTGAAAATATTAAACAGAAGACAGGACTTTAATTAAATATAAAGATGATGATAAATTGGTAAGTTGTATCCAGTTATGTGAAGAGACATCTTGAACAAAGGGCTCTAGTGTGATCAGAGGCCTTGAACATATAGACTTTTTTGTGAAGGAGAATATCCATTTCATATTCTTAATTGAGTTTATTGGTACATTTTAGGTATACAGTACAGTTACATTCATCATTGGCATCTTGTACCTTTACATGACAGATTGGTTCTCATTTTTCCCCCTTGTCCTTGCCCTCCCTTCACCCCCTCCTCCCCTTCTCATTTACAAACACTTTATTTCCATTTTGTCATTTTCTCATATTTTTTTCTTTTCCCTTTCCCCTACCCTTCCCACTTTCCCCACACCTTTAGCCCTTTTCTTTCTATTTCACATTGTCAATTATCTCATTAGGATCTTGTGTACTATTATAGTTTTTCACACCAGAGAAACTATTCGGTATTTACATATGTGTGACTTATTTATTTCACTTAGGAGTATATCCTCAAAATGTATCCATTTTACTATGAATGAATCTAATTTCTCACTCAGGAGAAGAGTATCAGTTGAGAGCTTGTTTATGCTTCTCCCCCTGGGAGGGCTCCCAGTCTGATACCAGTACCAGGGCAAGCCTTAAGTGGCCAAAGTCCCCTTTTCCAGCCAGCATTTCTTCTAGAATCTCAGGAGATTGGTTTGATGTTGCAACATGCAGTGCATCAGTGGACTCCATGTCTGTCTACCTCTCACGCCTCTCCAGAAAAAGTCTTTTCTCTGCCCACACATCTATCTGACATCAACCCCATCCCTGCAGATATATCTGTACAGGATACTCCATGTTTGCAACACACAAAGATGGCTATCCTAGAATCACCCAGATTCTATACATAAACCTGGAGAAGGAGTGTAATCTATCACCAGGTGACTCAGAGTAATACATGAGGAAATTCAGCATAGAGAGCTATATGTTGTTCAGTCCTGGAGCACTGACCTCCATCCCCTTGCTGGCTCCAAAACATGTCATCCAAGAATCTTTACTCCTTGTTTCCTCATACAAGAGATAGGAGGGAAGAAGGAGAGACAGACAGTGGTGTTCTAATAATTGGATGAGGAGGAAAATTTGTATTACCATCACCTGGGGGTCCAATTATGCAGTTTGCTGGATCCCACCCCAGTTTTTGATTTGCTGGTCAAGATTTGAATTCCCTCCAGAAAACTTCAGGTTCCTACCAAACCTTCCAATGGCAAAGACCCTAGTCATTAAATTCAAGCATCAATGACATGTGCTCTTAAATATGACCCACTAGCCAGAGATTGCCAGAAGAGCAAAAGCTGAGACCATATAAAATAGCTGCAAGCAGACTAAAGGAGAAAAGAACTCTGATGAATCAGAAAACCCAGGGGGAAGAAATGTTTTAAAAATTAGAGATAAGAAAATATTTCACATTTAAAATATAATGTTATTTTTGGAAAGAGAAGAAGAAATTATGAAATTTATAAAAGTAATTAAAAGTTTAAATGTCAGTAAAAAAGAAGATAAAATTAATTGCCAAAAAAGTCCAATATTTTTTTTAAAAATGAAAACTGGACAAACATATAAAAAATAAAAATAAAGTAATTGTATCAGTTCTAGAACACAACCTCAGAAGATCCAGAAAGATGCAACAGAGGAAGAGTTGGGGATAACTGTCAAAGAAAGAGTACGGAGACGTGTCCTAGGACTGAGGATAAAATTTTCCAGATGAAAAGAGCTCAACCAAGGTCCAGCACAATGAATAGATGGGGAAGAAACCTATCCTCACAAAAGCACATGATTACGAAATTTTAAAACATGGGTCAAAAGTTTCCAAAGAAAACCAAACTAAAGTCACATATAAAACATCAGAAATGAGAATGGTATTAGATCTTCCTAAACAGAAACATCTAACAGAAGACAATGGAGCAATGCCTCCAAAATGACAAGAAAAAAAGGTGTTTTAATGGGAATTCATAGTCAATTTATTAGTCAGGTAATATTCTCAAACAATAATGGTCTCCAATTACATACATTTTCTTGGGAAGCCTGAAGAAGTCATGTCACCAAACAAGGAAAAGACCTGAGAGAAAAGAAGAGGTGAGATCCAGGACATGGGTGAGTTCTAAGACAATAAAATGAAGTGGTAGGATCACAGTCACGGATATGCATAACCTGGAGAGAAACCAGGAAGTGTGGAAGAATTCAGGGTGGATGCCCCAAGAAAACATGGAACTGTTAGACTGTTTGCCATTTTTGGAAAGAAAAGTTGGGAGATTAAGTTAACATAAAGTTAAAACAAATAAAAACCGAGGCAGTTAGTCCCACTTCCCAACCATCAACAATAAGTTGTTAAAGAGAGGAAATATATTCATAGAAAACAAATTGCTTAGTTGTCAATTATATTTCAGTATTACTGGTATAAGCATGGACCATTTATTTAGTCAAATCTTGAGAGATGAAAATAGTGAGAGAAGAGTAGGTGTAATTGTGTGTGTTTGTATATGTGTATGTGTTTGTATAAAAGAGCTAAATTCTACTCTTGAAATAAAAAATCAATAGATAATACCTAAAATTGGAAAATTAAAAAATAGGAGTATAATTGTGTAATTCAGAAATACAGGAGTAGACAGAAGAAGCAGATGATGGGACTCTCCAGAGAGTGGGGTTGTGTAGAAGGTAGTGAAGCAGGGATGACTTTTATTCATTATAAGCCAAGGCCGAATGGTGCTCTTTGAATTATTAAAGTATGCTCATATTATTTCTGTAAAAATATTGTTTGAAGACAGAAATGATTGCCACTTGTTCCAAGAGAACCTGCCAAAGTCTGGACTTCTCATGGTGATCTTGGGGACTTGGGTCAGGAGTGAATGTGTTTTCATTGGGAACAGCACATGGATTCACCTCAGTTGCTGCAGAACTCTTCACTTTGAACAAATGAAGCTTCTAGGGGCTGGGGATTTAGCTCAGCTGTTCAGTGGCCTGCCTCGCAAGCACAAGGACCCCAAGTTCAATCCCCGGTACCAAAAAAAAAAAAAAGAAAAGAACAAATGAAGCTTCTAAATCTTCCAGGGAGAGACCAGCCAGCCATTTTCCCCATTGGCCTCAAACCTGGAGCTTGACCTCCTGGGTCCCTGAGACAACAGCAGCAGACCTGTGCTCACAGTCAGAGAGGCTGTGAACCTAAAACCTAGAAACAACCCTCGGCCTTGGCACACCCTGAGAAGACATCAGACTACAGAATGTCTGTCACAATGAGGTGTGAGGCCTGGTGGGGACTGAAAGATGGGCTTTCACATTCCCATGAGGCCCAAACCCCATCACACACACACATGGGTAATCTTTTTGGCATTGTCCCTGCTTGTCACCAACTGTCCTCCTCACTCAGTATCAGGAGAAAGCCAGGGCAGTGGGTAGAGGAGCAGAACAGAATTCAAGTGTAGAAAGCCTTGTGTTCCACTCCATGTCCAAGCCTAACGAGCTGTATAATCACAAATTGCTAATTATTCTCTGCCATCAGCTGATCACTACCATATTCCAATAATTCCACCCATATTCTCAATCTCTTACTCTTCTTAATGAATGTGTTAAGTGACTCCACCTTAATAACACACTAATGCATCTCTGTTGTCCCTAAAGTCTGGATTCTCTCCATTATTCTGAACCAACTCCATAAATGTGGAGAGACATCTTATTCACAGGGAGAGTCAGAGTTACATGGGAAGACATTTATGAATGAGTACTCCACTATACAAATGCTTATTTGTCAACTCAAAAAATATTATGCAAAACCTATGATATGTACAATTCCTGCCCTCAAATATGACAAATCCAACATGTGGTAAAACACCAGAACAAATTACCCCTACTCTTTGCTAAGTATCTCTGACCCTCCATGCTCATTTGGTTATTTGAGAGCTCTCAGATGTCTCTAGTGTAACATGTCCCATGACTGTTCATATAAAAGCTGTCATTTACCTCCTTTTCCGTCGTTATTTTCCAGGTGTGTTTATTTGACTATTTCCAATCGCCCCCAATTCCAGGTACAATCACCCTTGCCTCCCACCTCTAACACCTCAGCAACAACCAGTGCTCTGGAGTCCTAAAGTCACCAAAGTAGAGCTATAGTCCTCCCATCTGGGAAACAAAATCACATTGTAGTCAATACCTAAAAAAAATTCATGTGTTCTTGACTCTCCTTTCTGTGCCACCTGCTGCCAAAACAAGATTGTTCCTGCATCTAAAGTTATGGAATTAATATGAAAAAATGAAAACAAAGTCTTTGTAGATAAGGAGGGAGAGAGAGGTTGAAGGGAGGGCAGGGGGATGGGGAAAAAATAAGAACCGAGATGGATTATGTAAAGGTACAAATTTCCAACAATGAATGTCATTATATTGTATACCTTAAAAGTACCAATAAAATTAATTTTATAAATTAATAAATAAAGTTAACAAAGTTTCCATTGAAATATCTCCTGGGTCTTTCTTATATGTGTCCCCAGAGCACCAAGCTGGGGGCATATCTAAGTGACAACACAGTGAAGACAGATGTTTTGTTCATGATCCCCCCCACCTGACTTCCTCTTCCCAGAAAGCTCCTCAGTTTCTCATGAAATAATCTCCCCAACCTTACTATTCTCCAGGCATGCAATGACCCAGCTAAGCACCTGTGATTAGCCAACCCCCAACACATACAGACAACTCCCACCCTACCCTGAATCATCCTGCTGGGCCAACCCTCCATAGCCAAGTTTCAGCAGGCTTAAAGGGTGATAGGAGAGCGCCTCTCCTGCATCCTTCCTTGCTAAATCTCAGGAGAACCTTGAAATGTCAAAGGACACAAATATTTCATCGACAGCTACATAATAGAAAATAAAACATGGTAATCTAGGAACAAGATATACAATATAACATGCATGTACGAGATCTCTGTGCTCTAATGGGCCAAGAGGTGCATACTTTTCAATAAGGTAGACACTCAAACCAGGGAAAGCATGGGGGTGATTCCCAGCCTGGAGAGGCCACAGACAGGGCCCTCCATGATCAATTCTGCCACAGTGAGCCTATAAATTTCCAGACTTCTTGCTCATTCCCTAGATGACCTATCAAGATAATAAAACTCTCCCCACTTCTGTGGCCCATTCCCTTGGGATGCTGGTCTCTTTGCCAGGCAAAGCTTCATTGTTGTTGGAAACCCCTGACTAATCAGACAAATTAATCTCCGATAAAAGATTAATGCAAGGATGGCAAATAGATTTCATTTCTGCTGCCGACTGTGATTGATCGGTGGGGGCTACCTAGAGTGCTCATTCGAGAAGGACTGGCCAGAGCTTAGCTCAGCAAGCAGGAGTGCCAGGATTGATTTGCAGTGTCTGAGCCCTGAGCCCTCTAGGGACAATGGAATTGTAGGTGCTGCTTTGGGTCCATTTTAGGATTAGTGGCTGCTCTGCATTAACCTCTCTACTGCCCTAGGAGGAAGTCTTATCCTGATCAGCAAAGGACATTGAACCTTTGAGAATTCCAGTAAAGTAGGTGGACCTAACATCTCCCTTGGTGGCAAGAAACTAATACACAGGCTTAGAAGTGAGTGTTTAGAATATTACCCACCAAGGGATGACACCAAGGGTAATGTTAAGCAGCCTGAGACTAGGGTGAGACAGGTGAACAGCCTAGGGTCAGCCCTTAAAATAACTCATTCTCAGTTCCCCACAGTTGCCTTCTCACCCTGTCCCAGCCCTGGTACTAATAGTCCCCTGCCAAACCACCCTTTCCCCTCTCAGACCCTCATAGTTGGAGGGCCTCTAAGTGCAAACTCACCACTTTGTAAAAGGGGAAATTATAGGTAAAATGGTTTTCCCTAAGCAATAAAACCATTTAATTGAAAATTTGAGATGATAGTTTGATTTGGGACCTATAGATCTACAAAGAATCTTAAGGATCAAACAATCCCCCTCCCCTCAGTTTGAGGAAAGCTAGATAGTAGCTTGCTTAAGGCCTCCCACTACATTATCAAGTTTTTCATAATGCAATAAAAAGAGATGGGCTAGAAGAGTTGAAGAGATTCTAGTCAAAGTGCTAATATTTCTAACCACTATATTATCTTCTTTCTACCCCTAGCTCTATTACCTTCACTGTGGCACTATACCCTGAACCCTTCCAAGATTCCCATCCATGAAATAAAGGGTTAAGTGCTGGAGGCTTCTAGTTTTTCCAGCTCAAATATTCCTTGTTTGTAACCAATAATTTGGATTTTCAACTAAAGAAGTTACCTAGTACACAGTAAGTTATACAAGGACTTGAATCAGAAGACTTCAGCTCAATCAAAAGTATAAGCAAAGAACAAAGGAATTAATAGCTTTCCCTATGGATCCTGAATGTGTCCCACCAAAACCCTCAGGGCAGTGACAGTCACCCAGGTGTATCTAGCATGAGCCACCCATTTCATTCAGGCCAAAGCATAGGTGAGAAACTTTGAATTCCTGGAATAAAGACTGGTGTCTTGTGGATACTCTCAAGGTGAAGAGAAAGAAGATCAAAATTTTCCACATCATTGATCATTCGAGAGATGCAGATGAAAACAACACTGAGATTCCACCTCACCCCACAAAGAATGGCTGCTATCAAGAAATCAACTAATAACAAATGTTGGCAGGGTTGTGGGGAGAAAGGAAACCTTCTCCATTGTTGGTGGGAGTGCAGACTGGTGCAACCACTATGGAAATCAATATGGAGACACCTCAAAGAGCTGGGACTAGAGGTTCCATTTGACCCAACCATCCCTCTACTGGTTATCTTTCCAAAAGAATTAAAAGAGTCATATCAAAGTGATATATGCGCACCTATGTTTATAGCAGCACAGTTTGTAATAGCTAAAACTTGGAAAGAGCCCATTTGCCTATCAGTTGGAGACAGGATAAAGAAGATGTGGTTTTTCTACAAAATGGAATACTACTCAGCCATAAAGAATGAGAAATTACAGTCATAGAAAAATGGATACATATTGAGGATATACTCCTAAGTGAAATAAATAAGCCACACATGTATAAATACCAAGTAATTTCTCTGGTGTGAAAAATTATAATAGTACATAAGATGTTAATGGTATAATTGACAATGTGAAATAGGAAGAAAATGGCTAAAGATGTAGGGGAAGTGGGACGGGTAGGGGAAAGGAAATAATGGAGAAGAAAAAAAATATGAGAAAATGAAAAAATGGAAATAAAGTTTTTGTAAATAGGGAAGGGAGGAGGGGGTGAAGGGAGGGCAGGGACAAGGGGAAAAAATGAGAACCAAGACCTGTCATGTAAAGATACAAGATCCCAGTGATGAATGTAACTGTACTGTATACCTAAAATGTACAAATAAACTCAATGAGGAAAGAAAAAGATCAACCTGGAACCTAGGTCTGGCTGTACTGAAGAACAGCTAGAGCTCAGAGTGGATCCAGAGTGTAGGAGACTCAGCCTCTTGAAGGCTACTTTTTGTTTGTTTGCTCATTTTTTCAGGACTGCAGACAGGCTTCCTGAAGCATTCCATATGAGACTCTGAAAAGGAAAACCAACATTAGTGATGCTGTATGAGACCTGCGATTTTTAGAAACTGAGTATAAGACCTAGAATGTTAGAGGGGAATTAGCTGATTCTGCTATGCTCCTAGAGAGTTGGCAGACTGTGAGCCATCTCCCTCCAAAAAGAGCTCAAAAACCCCTGCCAGGCCCTACCTCTCCAGCAATCCACTGCCTTTCCATTCTGGGATCCACACACTATTTGCAGAAGCTTCCAGCCCTTGAACAAGTCCCTGCTTGCCTAGTTAGTCCAAATAAAGCACTTGGGGACTATGAAGGCAGGTTGACTTACAGGAAAGGGGCACTGCCGGGTGTCTGGGACAAAACACCCTCTGTAAGTAGGCATGATCTAGCCCTGGCTCCAAAAGACAGAGACTGCTGCTAACATCTGCCCATCACAGAGCTGGAGTTAGAGCCAATCCTAATCCAAATTACTTCCATATGCCACTAAAATGCACTTCTAAGATGGGCCTACATCATCTCTCTCTCTCTTTTTCCTTCTTTAGGTAACTGTTTCTGTGTGCCTTCTTTGCCCCTTCTCTTTTTCTACTTTCATTCTCTCTACATAAATGTATATGTCACCTCAGGAAGTGGGTTGCTGCCAGAGCCCCTTATAGGGTGGATACAGGTGAGGAAGCTGGATGGGTAAGTAGAGATCATGGAGAGATAAATGAGCTAAAATAGGATGAATCCAGAAGATACTGGGAAAGTGCAGTTTGAGCAGGACAGCAGCCTAGCCAGATTTACCTGCGAGAGACTTCTGTATCCAAGAAGGTTGTGGCAGACCAATGCTCCTGTTGCAAAAGCTAAAAATAAAAGGATAAACTGAGGGAAAGCCACACCTTTTAAAAGATAGATCTGTGGAAGCAATAAGAACTACATGAACTAAAATTCCCGAGCAGGAAGAGCATTTTCTAAGTTAGCTAATGAATTTTGGCTCTTTTTCTCCCTTGGGAACTTGTCATTTCAGGATGCAGACAAAGTCTCTAACTACCTCCATAGATTAGAAACTAGAGGAGACCTAAAGATAAATCTGGCCTTTCTCTGGGGCCATCAGGGAGGCTTAGCATCAGGTTGGGACGAATGAAATCTCTTTCTTTATCATAGGGAAGAGGCCTATGACATACGAACACCAGTAGTTCCTAGGCTACTTGCCAGACTATGAACCATGCCCAGTAAGAAGTAAAGAGCTAAAGCAGAAGTATCAGTGGTAGTAAAAACTGGGTTAACTTGGCTAATTTAAAAGTATTTTTCCCAGAATTCCTTTCCCTGTTTGATACCACCCTACTGAGGGTGATCACAAGGTAAGTTCAAATGCAATTTGGAAAGCAGATTGAGGCCCCAGTAACTTCAGGCCTTCCACCGGACACTGGGGCAATGGCCTTCTGTAGATTTCCACTCCAGCTCCTGCAACTCTATTAGGTCTAATCCCTACAATGAATTCTTTATTCCATGTATTTCTTAGTGGTTCTGCTTCTCTGATCAGATCCTAGCTGTTACACCAGATGTCAGGAAGCATTTTATGTAAATATTTTGCCAAGAGGCAAAAAACTGAGGATATTAAAAAGGTATTTAAATAACAAAAGAGAAAACAAATTCCCATAAATGTTTTTACTAAATTCAAAATATAATTAAAATAGAATATATTTTTGTAATACAGATCTACCTATGAGAAAAACACAATTGGGGAACCAGGATAATATTTTGTTGAATAGAAATTCAGTTTTTATTTCCTACCATCAAGTAGATAACAAATATTCATCAGAAAGAAAGAAAGGAGGGAAGGAAGGAAGGAAGAAAGGAAAAGAAAGATTTGTACCTGTGAACCATATAAAAATGGGCAGTGGTCGTGATTTCACCTGCAGACCATAGTGCTCCTCCTGTGATATACTCTCCAAAAATGGGGAGAACTCTCAGGGCTGAAGAGCTAGAGAGCCATCAGGGTTTTAGCAATATCTTGGGAAGATTTTGCCCAAGGAAGAAGGACAAACTAAAGATGGCTGAGTACTACCAAAATTGCCCCCCTCCCCATCCCAGATCAATCTCTGTTGGATTAAACTGAGTTAGTCTTTTATCCTATCTACCAAACAGAAAAAGCAATTCTTGCTGGCTGAAGATATTTCCTGAAGCCACTATAGTTCTATTTATTCACAAAGACCAATATGCAATTTAAAAATTATTAGATACACAGAATCAGGAAATTGTGATTGACAATACAGAGAAAAAATAAATAGAAATAAGTTGGAAGAATTCAAAACAGCTATAGTCAGTGTGTTAAAGAAGGTGGACACAGCTGAAGAGAGGAATAGGACACCCAAAAATAAATCAGTAGAAAGTGTCCAAAATAAAGCATACAGGGATTTATCTGAAAGATCATTCTGACTGCAGAGTGCAAGATGGATTGAAGGAGACAAAAGTTAAAGCCAAAATATCTTGACAGATTGGTAGAGATGACTTCTTTAGGTCACCTAAAGAGCAGGCAGGAGAGGTGCAAACAGCACCCAAAACATGTTTTCCTTCTATCCAAGGAAAGGACCGCACTGCAATCTCTTTTCGCTCACAGATTTATTCAACTGAAAACACATGAAGTCTGAAGTTCCTGTGAGAAGCATCCCCATTGTGCAGTCATCACACAAGGGCTCTTCATTTCTTTCCAACACCTGTATTTCTAGTTTGAAGGAAAAAAGGAGGGAGAAATTCCCCCAAACTGGCTCTTCCTTGGGCAGGGAGAGAGAGTCCAGGTTCCAACTCTGCCTGTTGAGGGTCTCATCTAAAATACACAATGCATATTGCTTTGGTTTCCAGCTGGACACAGTGGATTGAACACACATATTTCTCCAAACCCCAATAAAATGCCAGAGAGAAAGAGAGAGAGAGAAAGAGAGAGAGAGAGAGAGAGAAAGAGAGAGAAAGAGAGAGAGAGACGTGGAATTACCCTATAGAGACAAAAATAATGGAAAGAGTATAGAGACAGTAGAAGACATAGCAAAATGTAACATAGAAAGCAGATGAATAAGGGACAGACATGTTGACAAAATAGCCAAAATGAAGCAATTCTCCTCCAAATGGGGGGAGGCCAGGAAGGAAGCTGACTTCTGCTGTGAAATCTGGATCCACAAGTACAGAAGTCTCTGAAGGCTGGGCGAGCAGGACACAAACAACTCTAAACTCCTCGGTGGATTAATCCCCCCATGAGCCAACCACCTTGCAAATTCTTACCTCTGAACACATGAGACATTGGGGGGACATACTAGATCTAAATGATAACAGTGGGAATCCAATACAATAACTAAAAACCTTAAATATTAGCAGTATGCAGGTGGTGGAAACTGCCAAGACGGTGGAACATGTTCACCTCTGAAAGTAGAGAGAGAGAGAAAGAGAGAGAGAGAGAGAGAAAGAGAGAGAGAAAGAGAGAGAGAGACGTGGAATTACCCTATAGAGACAAAAATAATGGAAAGAGTATAGAGACAGTAGAAGACATAGCAAAATGTAACATAGAAAGCAGATGAATAAGGGACAGACATGTTGACAAAATAGCCAAAATGAAGCAATTCTCCTCCAAATGGGGGGAGGCCAGGAAGGAAGCTGACTTCTGCTGTGAAATCTGGATCCACAAGTACAGAAGTCTCTGAAGGCTGGGCGAGCAGGACACAAACAACTCTAAACTCCTCGGTGGATTAATCCCCCCATGAGCCAACCACCTTGCAAATTCTTACCTCTGAACACATGAGACATTGGGGGGACATACTAGATCTAAATGATAACAGTGGGAATCCAATACAATAACTAAAAACCTTAAATATTAGCAGTATGCAGGTGGTGGAAACTGCCAAGACGGTGGAACATGTTCACCTCTGAAAGTGTGAATTGTGACTGAGAAGAGACAGGAGCCCGCTGTTTTTCATTATAAGCTTTATGGAACTACTTGTCTTTTTAAACTATGCCCATGTATTATTTTTACAAAAATAAAAATTAAATTTCTGGCTGCTTTGTGGAGAATTGGTTGGGGGAGAGCAAGGATGGTGCCAGGAAAGTTCATTACGTTGTCTTGGGAAGAGACGATCGGAAATATGGTAGTGGTGAGAAATGGGTGCATTTGCAGTTTTGGAGATAGAGGCAACATGACTTCCTCAAAGATTGAATATAGGCAGTGAAAAAAATGAAAAGAATCAAATATAATTTGTAGGCATTTAGCTGGAATAATTTGGTATAGGCAGGAAGGTAGAATAAGGCGAGCAAGCCATCAAGGGTGTGAAATACAAGGGTGCTGTTACTCTCGGTATCCTGCAGATGCGGGGTGGACACTGAAAGGAGGGGCTTCTGTCCAGCTCTGCCTTGGTGGGCTCCAGTGCCATTTGCTGAGATGGCAAAAATTAGTGACAGAAGTGCAAAGGTCACAAAGAGGACTGACAGCTCACGATCAAGTCATTTAAGAGGGATCCACATGAAGTCATCAGCATTAGAGATCACATCTCGGGGGAGGGTCAAGGCTGGAGATAGGCACTCAGATGCCTCAAGCCTAGAGACGATACTTACAGTAATGGGTGAAACTGGATAGCACAGAGCGAATAATTATGAAGATACAGACAGGAGGAGCCAGATCAAAGGCATTCCAATATCCAACAAGGAGGACAAAGGAGGAAAAGCCAGCAAAGTAAGGGAGAAACCAGAAGAGGCTGCTCAATCAGAAGCCAAAACAAAAGCTTTTGAAGTGGGATACTGTCTTGAATCCTTCATCTTTTCTACTCATTGAAGCGTATGTGAGGAGCAGTCAGATGCTCTGGGGCTCTGTCCTGCCCAAGCCTAGCCCCTGTGTGTCTACCTGGAACCTGGATGATCTACCAGCTTTTCCACCTGCAGCAGTCCCTCCGGGCCAATGTTGCCCCCGGCTTCTGGGCTACCGCCTACCTCTGGAGTACACAGCTCTCCCCTTCCCCAGTATTTCAGCAACTCCTACTTTCACCCGTCTTCTTTTTATGGGTTGGGCTTTAGTCATCTATTCAATGACTTTCTCTTAAGCATCTAACATGCAAAGTGGTGCTAGCCACAGTGGAAACAGAGGTGCTTAAGACAAGTATGGTTTTCCAGGGGGGCCCACATTCCCTTGGGAGACTCCATGCTATAGGCTCATTAGATAGATCTGCCACCCTGCCCCAAATCTGAATTCCAGCTGCCACCCACAACCAGAGTCCCAGGCAAGCCCACAGATCCTGGGGTTAGAGAGAAATGAGAGCCTTAACATTTCCTCTCCTTCAAGGTGCAGCCTCATTGGTGCCGAGTACCACCCACTTAGGTGAAAGGCATGCCCAGGACGGTCAAAAAAGAGCAAGCTGGTGATGTAACTACCCAGCCCTGAACCCAATTCACTGTCTGGCACACAGTAATGCCTAAAATGATTGACAGATGAAATACTTGCCTGATGTTAAAATACAGATGACCATTGGCAGCAGCAAAAACAAACAAGGTATGTGCTTTTGGGAGACACATGAAGGTGACCTGAGGGAGGGGAGAACCCTGTCAGCCTTTCTGGAGACAAGGTGGCTGAGGGCAGCCCACAGAGCTGCTACCCCTTAGACTCGCTCAGGCCAAGTGAAGGGTGTGCACCTGCTGCCCCTTCCAGCCTCATGCTGACACTTTCAGAGGCTACATCCTGGAGTTGGCCCAGGACTCCATTCACCACAGCAGTTTGGAGCCACCCCTCAACCTGATGGACAGCAGGTGCAAACTAGTAAGAGTCGACATTCTTGGTGGGTCATTCCTGGCCTTTCATTCCCATCTCTGTGGAACTTGGTCCTGCAGGAGAGAATGGGGAGGACAGCTTTCCTTGCACTCACCAGCAGCCTTGGCTTTTTTCAAATCCTGACCCCCTTCATGTGAAAGCTAGAGAAGCTAGCAGACAAAAGGTGCCTGTCTGCTGTTCTCTGGCTCAGCAGAGGGCTGCTTGGTGCTTACCTCACTCAGCCAGTCCTGTGCAAACTCTTACATTTGTTATTCCCCAAGGCCCAGAGATGGTCTGCACTGCAGTCAGAGATGCCTTGGACATTTCTGAGCATAGCTACACAGATGCGCAGATTTCTGGTTTCAAAACAAATCCTGCTTAGGGCCGCCAAGAAAAGGCAGATGGGAAGTGTACCATCCATGTTGCACCATACATATCCATCATTCCAGCACACAATGTGTACAGGACAGCAAGCCTGTGCAGGTGGCATCCTGTGTCTGGATAGCCTGCACACTTGTGCTGCATACACTGACACACTGCCCAAATGTGAGGACATGTGTGCCTCCAGGGACAGCTCACATCTGCCCCACGGTGCTTCCTGCCAGCCCACTGGAGCTCTCTCAGCCCCATCAGTTTCATCCCTGTTGATTCTCCCAAGTTTAATATGTTTTTTTGTTTTATAAATTTTTAATAGTTTATTGCAGGTAGCTCTTGCATCATTTTGTAAAACTAACTAGGAAATGAGAAGAAAATAGAATTGATGATATTGATATGACTACATCTCAAAAGCTCAACATAGAAGACATGAAAGTGGGAATCTGTAGACATTAAAGCAAACCAGTAACTTCAAGTTAAGCCTCATTAGACTTAGGACCATCTGCAATGTGTGGGTGTGTGTGTGTGCGTGTGTGTGTGTGTGTGTGTGTGTGTGTGTAGAAAACAACAGAGTAAAGAACATAAGTGCTAGCAAGTAGGCTTTCAAAGATCATGCCTAGTAGGAATGTCATGTAATGTTTAACCCCCTAGAATACTCATTCCTTGGTCCTCTTCTCTAATGCGAGAATCTGTTCTTGGGCCTGTATACACCCCACCTATTATGTATATGTTGCAAAAGGTGTATGGCCAAAGCTATATGCTTTGGAGGGTAATGTACATCTTGCCCTCTGAAACACCTCTGCAAGTTTCAGCCTGCACTGTTAAGACAAAAATCTATTATCTCACCTAAATTAATCTTTTTTAAAAAGTTCTTTCGTTCATCCTGGTCCTCCTTCCTCTGAACATCTCTCCAGCATGCTCACTTCATCATATGGAGGCATCTGTAGAGATCCCCCTTTCTTACAGGAAAGCCCTTGAAACTTTGAAGAACTTCTGTGTTCATACCATTTCCCTTTTCAAAGTGAGAGAGTTCCCACTCTCTATTATGGCTTGTGTGTAGAATGCCCCCCTTCCCCACCACAAGCCTCATGGAGTCATAGGTGGGGCTTTTGCAGAGGTAGCTGGATCTATAGTGTGTGATGCTGGAATTTATTCATGGTGTAATGCGAGGATCAAGGGCACTAGGATTAAGGGTGCGAGTGCCCTAAGTAGCCTGGAGAAGATACAAGAGATAGAAAGAGCTGTGGTCTTCTCTTGCTTGCTTTGCTACCTCCTGCCTCCCACGAACTCTTTCTCCTCTGCAGTGTCTGTTTGTGATGACACTCTGCCTTGGAGCCAGCCAACTATGGACTGAAACCTCTACAAACTGTGAGCTAAATAAACATTTCTTCCTTTAACTTTGGGCATCAGATATTTTGACTCAGCAATGAGAAAGGTACTTAGACACTCTCTATTTTGTCAGGGGAGATGAAATCCAGATCAGCCTGTCCCTCACCTTTGGACAAATTCTATTATATCAAAGCCCCTTGAAGCTGGGCTGGTGTTTCATCAATATATATTGAGAAATGTAATAATATTCCCAGTTTTTATTTTCATAATCTGACTTCTAGAAATCCAACCTAAGAAAATGATCACACATGTACCTGAGTTTTGCCCCTATAACTCTGCATTATTAGACATTATACCAGAGGTATATGCAATAATAGGAAAGTGGTCATAGAAAATTGTATATACAACTATAAAAATACTACTTCTGAAAAGTAAAGAAAAAAATCATAGTTGATGCTCAGTGTTAGACACCCATATGCCCTCATGTGCACACACATGCATCTGTGCCTGAGTGTGTACACAGACACACATATAGAACAGGAAATAAACACCCTTATATGTGACAAGTGGTAAAATGTTATATAGCAGTGATATCATTAATGATAATTCTTTTATATTTTGTTGACATTTCTCAAAGAGCCTACAACAATAATGTACTACTTCTAATTCACAGAAAAAAATAACTTTAAAAGCATGGTACCTGGAGCTGGACACTGATTGCCTCATGCAATCTGGTCAGCACAGGGTTTTGGTCTTGTCCTGCAGCCTGACAGGCACTGTGGATTCCTATTTTTTCACTCTCAACCAATAACCCTGGGACATTTGCAGGATCCATCCTTAACCAAGCCCTCCCTGCTGGGATGTCATGTGAATAAAGATTTTTACCAAAATGTGAGGCTTGTCCTAGACAGGAAATGCACAAACAGCAGAGGATGAAGGAGGTAATTCAAGGATAAGATATGCTTAGAGAGTGCATAAATTCATGCCCATAGTAAAGGAGCATTCCAAATATTGCCTTTGTAACTAGATTTTCCCAGACCATTTATTTATATAAAGGGTGGCCAGGTGGACAAATTTCACCTATATATGGGATCTCCTGAGTCTGTAAAGGAGTGTGTCAAGGTGTTTGCCTCACTAGAGGTGTAAGCAAGATAGGCCACTGTTGCATATGGGCAGCCCCTCCTCTCTTCAAACTCATCTCTCAGTAATGATGAGTGTTGCCACCTCTCGGGGAGTCAGAATAAAGTATGCTGCACACTTCCCAAGAGGGGCTTTTTCCACAAGCTTTTGCTTCCATGGGGAACATTAGACTTAAAAGGAAATGGGATTTTTCCCCTTCAATATTCTTCTTGGTTGACAGGTCTGTGATTGGAATCAGGGCATGAAAAATCATGCCCCAGTGGTTATTTCCATTAGTGACTTTTGACTTTTCAGAGACACCTGGTGCACACAGCTCCCAGCGCTCCCCACCTCTCCCCACCACCCCACCCCCCAGCTCAGGCAGGTCCTGGAAGGCTGACTTGGAGCTCTTTGGTCTATCAGAGCCTGTGCTATCTGGCCAGGAGCTTGGCTACCCCACCATTGCAAGCACCTCCTGCAGGGTCTTTCTTCACAACATTGTCCTGTACACCACTGCTCTCATCCAACCTTCTTCTTCTCAATGGGAAGGAACCCCTGATGTGCACATGCACACACAAGTGCTCACACACATGCACACCTACACACACACACACACACACACACACACACACACACACACAGCAAATACTTGGTTCTCTGTCCATGGTGAGACTTGGAAGCACCAAAAAATTTATTGTCTAGGCTGCAGGGTGCCAGAACCAGTGGAGTCACAGTGAAAAATTGGAATGAACTCTCAAAAGGAGAGTAAAGTAAGATCACACTCAAGAACTCTCAGTCTACAGTGCTGTAAAGCAGCAGCCACATCAGAGCTGGTTTGCACGTCTACTCCTTGTGCTAGCTGCAGTGCTGGAGTTCGTATGTGTCTACTCTGCCATTTTATGTAAAGAATCTATCTACAGAGTAATAAGAAAAATTTCTTATTTTAAAAATTATGTTCACCAAATAGAATCTTAAAAGTAAATGACTTAAAGACAATAGATATTTACAATTTTTATTTTCATTGTTTTATTTACAGAAGACATCTGAAAATAATTCACTCAAGGCTTTTTAGGCATCTCCACAAAGCCATTTGGGACCTAGTCTCCTTCTGGCTTTCAGCCATACTGACCTCTATCCAGGTAAGGACCCTGGTCACCAGATCTACAAGCTAATTCTGCAATTCGTCATTCCAAGTAGCTCCAGGAAGGAAAAAGTGTTTTTTAAAGTATTTCCCAAGAATCCGTGAGGGTCCCCGAGACCCCTTCAGGGTTTGTGAGGTCAGACTATTTTTTCAATAAGCTAAGTTATTTGTGTATTTCACTCTTTTTTTTTCTCAACTAGTGTACCAATGAATTAGTTCTCTAGAGGTTATATGACATGTGATATTGCAACAGATTAGATTCAAAAGCAGATTTAAGAATCCAGCTGCCTCCAGATCTTTTAGAAAAAGGAAATAGAGAAGAAATATTCCAAAGAAATATTCAGTAAATATAAAACAACACCACTCTTATTATTGACTTTTGGTTTGGAAAAAAAGAGCTATTTTGCATTAAACATATATTATGCTAACATGTGATGGTTTATTATGATTAATTATTCATATAAGGTTTATGATTCATTACTTTGAATAGATTGAGAAATCTTTTAAAATTGCTTGGTCTGAATTTCTATATAAATATTAATAGCTATAGCCTACATTTTAAAAAAGCTCTTTGATATTCTCAATGATTTTTAAGAGTTTAAAAGATCCTGAGACCAAAACGTTTGGTATTTGATGCCCTAAACTACTAAAGGTATGAGGATGGGGAGCTAGGGTCTAGAATCTCTTGGAAATTACTACATGGGACAAGGCTGCTTGCATAGAAACTGGAATAGGAAGACAGCAGCTCCACAGACTTCTGCCTCACAGAGTGCGAACCAACCCTCTATTGCTGCACATCTGCAAATGTGAGACGTCCTCATAGACTGGGGCAAGACTGTGAACTGTTTGTCACCTGTTAACTGTTGAGTACAACAATTAAGAGAAGCTTGTAGAACCTTTCATAGCATCTTGACAGAATAACTTTGTGTCTGTTGAGACAAATGAGAAAAATTGGACATGTCTTTTGTCTTTTGCATGTTTTCTTTCATTTTTTCAAGCAATTTATTTTTACCATGTTTTAGAAAAGTATTCTATTATGCATTGAAAATTTTAGGAAATTTAGTCATTCTATGCTTATTAAATAAATACTAATTAGTCAAGCAAAGAGACAAAGCACTGTATTACATGGAAGACTTTGTGTTTAGGGGAAAAGTGTGAATTTATAGCACACCCGTCCTGCTTCTAGGCCTTTACTGAGCTATTTTACTATGTTATATATTGTAGATAACTAACAGAAATGCAAAATAATTTCTACATATAGACATGTGAAAATTCTGAAGAGGATTATTTTGCCTCCATTTGCTTACTTATTTCCTGATTTCTAATTAGATCTGATTTTGGATTCCACTTTCACCCTAGTAACCTCATATTGGCTTTTCTACTAAGAGATAAAATAAAATAATTAATATGATCATTAAAAACAATACCTCCACCCCTTGTCCATGACTCCTTCGCCTCACCCATGAAAAATCACCCCACCATATGTCTAGCAAATAAGATATCACCCAATGTTCTCCACTACTGCATAACCTATAAGAAAGTGCCATGTAACTAAATGTTCCTCCCATGCTCCTCCCTCATGGTTGTCCACATGTAAGCTACATAAACCTGTGCATTTCCTAAATAAAGCCGAAGCTTCCAGAAACCTCCCCGGAGTCTGCCTGGTGATTCCACACCTTACCCTCCCAGTCCGAGCTCCCAAACTGAACTCCGCAGACCAAGTGGTGGAAGACAACATCCTTCACATTATTCACAAAGCCTATGAAGCTCTGCTCTCATGGCCCCAACACAGATGTGGCTCAACTGCTTTCTGAAAGTCCTACCTTCCTATTGCTGACATCTGTATTCTTCTCACTGGATATTTTTTTTCCTATCTCTTAGATTTTCTTTCCTCCTAGTTTTGGCTTCCTCATTATCTTGGCTATGGGATGGGAAAGAGGACACAATATGTCATAGCAAACACTGTGTTAGATGCTTTCTGAGAGAGAAAGAGTGACAGGGAGAGGAAAGAGACTCACAGGAGATTGAATCAATGGGTCAGAGGGCCACTACATGTATTTCTTCTGTGCGGATAACTATTCCTTCTGCATGGGTCGCTTCCTTCTGTAAGATACCTGTGTTGTGTTCAACCATCATTAAGTACCTTTTGTATTTTATGAGCAAAACTATTCTTCTTTGGGCTCAATGGCTGAATGTTTATCCGTGGAAGTGATCTCCAAAGTTTCCATGCCAGAAACTAATTCCACTCCCAGGAGCAAACCTGCAGAAGTTTCTAGACCTTTGTTGCATGGATCTGAGCCTGACATCTCTAATGCACTGGAGAACTCAGTAGCCAGGGACTACATTTGAGGAAGCCAAAGTGATAGTCCCAGCTACCTGCTGTCCTGGGGTTGAGTGACGGGGATCCTGAAGTCTCCATCTGTCCAGAAACCCTTCCTCCTACTGATGCTGCTGAAAAAGCAGCACCCTGATTGGCTTTGGTCCCTTGTGATCATCTTGGTACATCTGTCAAGTAAACTGCCGCATCAGGGGACAGCAAAAGAGTCTTCTCTGACTCTGTTGGAAATCTAATTTTATTTTTCAACAATTTAATTGAGCTATAGTTTATAAACTATAAAATTTATTTGTTTCAAATGGTTTTTAGTAAATTTATGGAGTTGTACAACCATAATCACAATCTAATTTTAGAACATTTTAATCACCCCAAAAAGTAACCCTGAATCCAATGGAAAGTACTGTCTATGCTCAAAGCAAACATTAATCCATATTCTGACACTATAGATTTTCCTTTCTGGGCATTCCATAAAAATAGAATCATAAAATACACATATTGATTTTGTTTCATCTGTGTTATAACATGTATTCTTCATTCCTTTTCATTAAAAGCAGCATTTCACTGTGGGTATACCATATTCTGTTTATACCTCCACCACTGATGGATGTTTGGTTTGCTTCTGCCTTGAAGCTCTCATGGCTAGCTCTGTTATGAGCATTCTTGTGCAAGTTTTTATGTGAACTTCAGTTCTCCTTTCTCTTGAACAGATACATAGGGGTGGGATTTGGGGATTATATGATAAATCCATGTTTAATTGCTTGAGAGACGACCAAATTGTTGTCACTTTTCATTTCCTGCAGAAATACGAAGATTCTAGTTGCTTCACATGCAACATTTGCTATTGTCTGCTTTTTTGAATTAGACATTTCTATGTTGGGAATTTGAATTCTGAGCCAACTACATCAAGAGCCGGTCACAGCTGTTGAGGACCCATCCCAAGAGCAACATATGTAAGAGGCTACCCCCCTCCTACTACAGGTCCTGGCTTCCTGGTGCATGCATCTGTTTTGAAGACTGATTATCCTACTCTTGTTAGGGTCTGTACATTACTCCTATAACCTCCTGATAAAATATTTATTTAAGCATTTAAGGTAGGCAGAATAGTGTTCTGTCACTTGCAACAATGCCATTTACATTTCTCACAGCCCTCCATCCCTGACCCTGGACAGAGCCTCCATGCCCCACCTCTGACCTGAGCATTGTCTGCTGGAAATGAGCCTGGCAAACATCATGGGAGTCAGGATTTGCTGTTTACAAACAAAAACATTGGGGAACCTTCCAGCAATCAGGAGGACAGTGCTGTCTCCCAGATCTTCAGATGCCTTCAGGCCCCTGGAGTGACAAACAGCAAATGCATCCAGGCTACAGCGCACTTCTCTGGGTCTGTTGCAGTCTGGATCAAGTTAGAGCTACAGTTCCTTCACACATTTTTCAAGTGCTATGGTTTAGATCTAGAACATCCCCCAAAAGGCTCTTATGCTAGAGATGGGGGCTTTGGGAAGGTGATTGGATCATAGGGATCCTGTAACTGACTGGCTGTTAGAAAGTGGGTCCCTGGGGTTTGTTCTTTGCTTCCTAGTTGTCAGGACATAAGTATCTTTCCTCCACCAGACCTTTCCACCATGCCCTTTCTTCCTTGGAGTCAGCCAGCTATAGACCGAATCCTCTAAAAACACGAGCTAAAATAAACCTCTACTCTTTGAAGTTATTGATCTCAGATATCCTGTTCTGGCAACAAGACAGTGAATAAGACACAGGAGAACACATATGTGGTGGGAGAAACTGATAAGTTTTGAGAAATTTGATGAAAATGGAGGCAACCTTGCTCAGTATGAGAAAACGTGTGACCTGAAACATTCTGAGAGCTTCTCCATGGTATTTCTTTTCCTGCTTTAGTGCATAGAGCTGTATAATCTAGAATGAGTCACTTGACCTCTATGAGCTTAAAGGGCTATCAAAGGCTTGAAGGTGAAGAGAGAAACATCATGGTTGATGCTTTATCCCAACATTGGCATTGTGCTAAAGTTTACTGAACAGGAGTGAGATGAAATGTTCTCCCCTTACCCCCATCTTTTTGCTTTGGGGAAAGAACTTCATGGTTAAATGAATGAACTTCCATGCAAGATATATGTAGAGCAAGCACTGTGCTTCCTGTGCGCAGCCAGGAAAATTGTCCCTTCTCCTTTACCCTCAGTTTCTCCATCCTTAAAGTGATACCTGTGATATCATTTCACCCACAACATGTCATAAGTCTCACCTGAGATGGTGACAGAGAGGCCCTGAGCAATTTTCTGGACCCTAAGAAGCCCCCATCAGCATTTACTGTTTTCATAGTTGGTGCTATTTGAATTTTTCTGGCCCCCTTGATGCTGCTGATGTGGAGTTTTCTTGGGAGGAGCTATGCTTATGTCTGGTATGGACAGTGGGGGGCAGCTGGATAAGACAAAAGAAGCAAGAGGGCACAGAGCAACCCCCACTTCCCCTGCCAAGCTTCTGGCTGCCTACTCCCAGCCCTCACTTCCAGTACGAGGCTCCTGGCCACCCAGCACCTCAGCGTGCCAAGGACACTGCTGACCCAAGCCCAGGTCAGAGTGTGCTTGCTCTGTCCTGAGCTGTTCAGCCCTCCCAGCCCAGAACAACAGGTGTGTGTGTGTGTGTGTGTGTGTGTGTGTGTGCTTAGTAACCTGAGCCTGCCTGAGAAACCAAGAGAGGACAGACAACTCTTTCTTCAGACAGCCACAGGCCAATAAACAAGTTTTCAGGGAGAGCATGGCCAGCTCCAGGTTGCATGGGGCCAGCTGTCCATTTGTGATCATCAAGGACCTTTGCTTTCTGCAGTAAAAGTGGCAGCAGCACCAAAACCACTTGTTGAAAACCAATTGGTGCTGGGCATTGAGCCAGCTTCTTTTCATGCCCGTGCCCTTTTCTTCCTCTCTGTAGCCCTGTGAGCAAGGTGCTTGCTAAGAGCAGAGACATTGGGACAGACAGGTCTTAGGCTGTTTGACCTTCCAAAAATTGGTTACACTATGGTTTTTAAAAAGTATATGAAGAAATGCATGTAATAACAGCAGCCCTGAGCTTGTAACAGAGTAAATCTTCTATACATGACAGCCAAGGATATTATTGGGGATGCATCCCTACTTTCTCCACGAGGACACTGATGCCCATCTAGCCAGAACCTAAAGAGTCTGATGAGCTCAGGCTCTCATCCACTGTGTACACCACCCACATAGTGTCCTGGTTACTTCCCAGCCCTGGTAACTGCTGGTGGAGAGACTAGAGAGGGGTAATCCTCTGACTTCACAAATAAAGACTAAGCCAGGCCCAGTGGTAAAGACCTGTAATCCCAGCACTGAGGAAAGCTGAGGCAGAAGGGTGGTAAGTTTGAATTTACCTGGACAACTTCTTGAGAACCTGTCTCAAAATAAAAAAAGAAAAGGAGCTGAAGATGTAGCTAAGTGGTACAGTGACCCTGGACTGTATCAATCATCTATCACTCAAGCTCTTTTCAACCTGCCAAATCTGCACATTCTGGAAATGAAACCTAGAGATGAAACCTCAAGTTATCCAAATACAGACTATAATCAATACACACAGAACTGAAGACCACATGTCTATGCCTAGACTCTGGACAAAGGGCAAAGGATAAAAATAGATGAGAGCCCTCAAACACAGCAGGTGCTGAGCATCCCAGAGAGACCCCTCAGCCTGTCTGTGTGCCTGCATGTGCTCACACTGATGTTGTAGGCAGACAGGGTCTGCCTGTGCTCTGTGCAGGATCCAAGTGACCAGTTCCCCCAAAAAAGCCTTCATTATTTAGATCATTGCTTCAACTCAATGCAGATTAGAGTAGTGTAAATGCACTTATAAATAAGCTGTTTGGCAAGAGGTTGTGCATTTTCTCCAAACAAATACATGATGGTTAGGCTATACACTTAATTCATAAAGTTCTATTTAAGTCATAATGTGTCAGCAATGTTGTCTTTTAATAAAAAGTATATTAGAACACATGAAGTATATACAATTAAACACATCGTCATCTACTGGTATCTGATCCTCCCTCCTTCATTCCCTAGGCCCTATGACCCTGAGGACTAATTCATGCAGCTGCCATAGCACACACATGCTTGCCAGCATTGGGTTCAGTATTTCCATAGCACCTGGACTCCCTCTGGCAACTGTTAAAGTCCAGGGAGAGATATGAGACCTAAATGGGCCCAGCAGAACTCAAGGAATGTTCTTTCATCCTGTGCATGAAAGAGAGGTTTCCTTGCTGTCTTGCTGAATATGAACACAGGAGCTCGTTGTCCTTATGGCCGCTGTGGCCATCGTGCAAGCATAGCTAAAGTCTTCCTCAGGGTGAAGGTACAAAAGATAAGCAGGAGCCAGGAAGACCACAGGAAAACCAAAACTGGCTTCACAGTGGTGTGTCCAAGGCATCCCTGAAGCTCCTACTCTGCAGGATGGTAAATTCTTATGTTGAATTCCAGAAAGTTTCCTACATCAAGAAAGCATCTTTTGGGGCTGGGGATTTAGCTCAGTGGTTCTGCTGCCTGCCTCACAAGCACAAGGTCTGGAGTTTGATCTCCGGTACCAAAAAACAAAAAACAAACAAACAAACAAAAAACACATCTTTTTGCTGGCAGGAGGTATGTCTCAGGGTGAATGGAAAGGAGGGAACTTTCTTGAGACAACTAGGCAAAAGTTGAAGTAGAGAGTGGGACAAAGGCAAGGTATGAGCAAAGGAGCCTGGGCTTAAACAACAATATTTTCCCCGTGGCATTGTTTGACCAGAGAAGAATGACGTGATTTGGGCCTTATTCCCCTAGGGAAAAGGAGAAAGAGTTAAGTAGAGTTCTATACTCAGCCCAGAATGGCTGGACCTGCATCATACTGGTAAAAAGAGGAATGAGAACAGGGACCAGACAGTGAGCCCACATAGGAGAGAATACTGAAGGCGCCTACAATCCACTGCCCATAGCCACAGCTGGCTTCTAGTAACACTTCTAGTGTCTCCAAACGATTTTGAACCTAAAGCTCCTGTCAGCAGCTTGTATCATCTGCCAGGGGCCTTCTATCCCTGGACATACACTGGAGAGATCTTACTAGTCTCCCCTCAAATCAACAGATATTCTTACCTCTTGCTCATTACCTCAGTCAGGACCACCTCCCCATTCATGGTAAAAACCTAGAGAGAAGGGAAAATGTCAAAACTATTTGTTCTCATGAAACTTTGCAGCATACACGAGTTATTTTGCCTACCATACATCCACTTATCCTGCGTTTATTAACACAACCACATTTTGCTCAGAGGCAATACATTTTGCCGTGGGTCTGACCCCAACCTCAGATCCACATGTGAGCATGTGGCCAAGGTCTGGCCAATGAGAATGCTGCATCTCACTGCTAACAGTACCACTCCCACTGCGGACAGGTGACCTCCATGGAGCCTATCAAAACTAATGAGAGAACTGGCAGTGGGAAAGGGTGAAACGGGGTCCTTTACCAGTTACACGTATAAAGATGCGTGCCTTTGGTAACTGCTGGGGCCATTTGGGTGACTTGTAAGAAGAACGTGCCTAGAAATGAAGCAGGAACAACGAAAACAAAATGAGAGACAGGTCGAGTCCTGATTACATCATCCAAGCCCCCTGTCGGAAACCAGCACCTTAGACCTTTTACTTAGCCGAGAAAATGATAACTCTCTCTATAGCATTTTAGCTTCACTGCAGCAGTAGGTTTTTCTATTACTTATAACAGATGGAGTTTGCATTATAACCTTAAATTCTCAACCTTAAAAAAGAATGATGTTCTTTTTCTTATTTCTTGCTCCCTTACAGAACGCCTAAAGTGTGTTAAATTTTTGCTGTCTGACCTTGAGCAAGTCACATCCATGCATCCTTAATGGTGAAATGAGGGTGTTGGACTCGCTCTCCCAACTTCCTTCCAGTTCTGAAATTGTGTATATCTATGAAGAGGCTCTTAGCAACCTCAGAATTCACAGAATAAGATACCAAGCTATTTTCTTCAAGAGTATGGGTACAAAAATGAAAATTACTTTTAAAGTTTCACCACGTGTGAGATGATGAAAACCACCCAAGACCTTTTTGGTACAGCAAAGCACATTGCTGCAGTCATGGTGCAGATGAGCTATCGGCTCAGTTTTGGGCTTAATCCACTCCCCTGCCTGCTTCCCATGAGTAGAACCCAGGGCTTGCTGCTGCTAGCCTACCTTATGGCTAATCTGCAAACTGTTTCATAGGCAAGTGAGGCATAACATTTTAATAAGCAATCATCACAGCACTTTAGAAGCAGAACTGTGGTTGCTTTGTCCATAGAGTCTAGGGCCCCTGCTAAAATACCTTGAATATCCACCACTTTAGGTTGTAAGACCTTGAACTCCACCGTGCATCACTTAATCTCTGTGTACCTCAGTTTCCTCATATGCAAAATGGGATAATACCAGGACCTTCCTCTGAGCACTGCTGTTTGTACAAATGAGTATGGTACTCAAAACTGTTCCTAGCCGGGGATAAGCACAGCATAAACATTAGTGCACATCTTCACAGGTGTTATTCCTAATCAATTCCTCAGTGCAGTGTAGGCTGAATATTTGGTTGAGTAGGGAATGAACAAATGGAGTAAAGCATGAAGTACCCAAAGCATCTTGTATAATGTAGATTATTGGTAAATACATACTAACAATAGTGTTCTACAGATATGAGTATCATTTTAGAAGGACTAAGTCCCACTGCCTTGCTCTCCTTCCTGCTTTCCTGCCCACTCCATAGACCTCAATATTTTCCTTTTTGGGAAGCCTTTGTTATTTATTGGCTTGCAGGATTAGGATGCCAAGTTAATGATTTGCAACTCTTAATATAAATTTGTTCTTCTTGGCATTCAATATGGATTTCTCCCAATATAATTACAGACTAATTTCTCAATTATGCATATTTTAGATAAAATGTACCCAAAGTGACCAGATGTCCCCAGAACTCAATTCACCAGGGCATTCAAATGTAGCAGGATTTGGGAACTGGTTTTCCTGACCTTCTTTTAATGAACTCAATTGATAACTCATATCAGGCAGAGAAGAGATAAATAGACCAGACCCTAGTCCATGGCATCGCTTTGAGAACTCCCTCCTAGAGGCGGAGCTGCTCTGAAGACACCACCCAAGCTAAAAAGGTGCAGAACTAGACGAGGATGGGAGAGCCAGTGCTTCGCTGAGGAGCAGCCCAAGGGGTCAGCTGGACTGGACTGCTACTCCAGCAGGATGTGTTTGCCCACTTCTAACTTCTCTGAGCCTCGATTTCTTTAAATATAAAGTGGGATGGTGATGCTGCCTGGAACAGCAGTGAGAGCTTAATGAGATAATGCAGGTAAAATGCCTGTCACATCAACAAATCACAGGAAATGCATTGGCTTTAGCTTTATCATCGCATGAAGTGTTGCTGTGTGAGGAACCAGCACCAGTGCTGGATCCCCTTGCTTTCCCACCACCCACAGGAATGGATGGACTTCAGTTTTCCTGCTAAAACCCCTTTTCCCAGACTCCACTGCGTACTGCTATCACTTCATTATCCCCATACTTCTCACAAGCATATGAATAGGCTCTAGCTTAACATTTTACTCTAAATTAGAGATTCCTCACATTTTGGGGGACAGATCTACTGAGAGTTTAATGAAAATGACTAGGCATCCTAATCCTAGAAGCCAATAGCAAAAGCTCCCTCCAAATAAGGGGTATTGATGTCTAGGGAGTGGGCAGGAATAAAGCAAAGAGATCAGGGCTGTGGGATTTCACCTTTCTGAAAAGATACTCGTATCTTTAGAACACAATTATTATGTGTTTAACAATAACTTACATTGTAGGAAACGCTCTGGGTACTTCCATGTGATTTTCAGGAGCACACAGACTCCATAGTGCCTCTCTGCATGTTTCCTGGGGCCACCTGTGCCCTAAGTTCAGATCCTTGTTTAGCTGACCTTCGGAAGCCCCTGTCCTTACTGTCCATGCTCAGGCTGGTGCTCCTCTGAGCCACGTGCTCATGGATCCTCTCTGAGGGTGCAGGATAACTGTCCCTCACTTCACAGTTTACAGAGTGCCACCAAGCAATGTGACACGCTCTGCCTTCAACAGCTGCCAAGAGAATGGTTTCATCCCTCCTTAGCTCCCTTTTCATGGTGACTGCCTCAAAAGCTGTTTCTTGGCTTTCTCTTCAAAACTACAGCTACCCCTACAAGAAGATAGCCCTGCAAGGGGCCCATCTCTTCACCATTCCCCCCTCCCTGGTTTTCCCCACCCTTAGGTCCTGTCCTGCTCCAAGGACGGGCCCTCCGTGTTCCAAGGCTCCTGTCCCAAAGGCCACCTGTCCTGTGGCTTCACTAACAAGTGCCACTGTCCTGAAAAATTCCTCCAAGCTCAGCTGCTAGGGCAAGAGGGAAGAATTAAGACACCAGAGTTGAAAGATATCAGGCTTCAGAAGAGAGCTCTAAACAGACTTGAATAGCAGAAAGTTTCAAAGGCACTCGTTGAAGTCCTTATAAAACTCCACTGCCTCTTCTGTCAGCTGGCAGTCCCCAGCTCTTTTGGATCTGTTTGAGCTCTCTCCTTATCCTGCCACTAGCTCTGAGTCCTGCAAAGGAACCAGAACACCTTTGTATTTCACCTTTCGATAGAGGGAGGCTGGTAGGGGCTTTGAGCCCTCCCAATCTGACACATGTGTCTTGTATAGCATGACTAAACCAGAAATTCCACACCTCTTTCATCAGGAAATGATGGCATTTTTAGTTAGAAGAAACCTTAAACTTTTATGTCCCAGTGTGGTTTCCTAGAAGTGGAGGAAACTGAGGCTCAGTGAAGTTCACTTGCTTTCCCAGACCCTCCGCAAGTTAGCGGACATGCACATGACCATCTGGAATTATTGCCTCCTCAGCACGCTAACAGTGCACTGCATCCTCAGAGGAAAAGCTCTCCCCATACGCCTTTCTTCATGGCTAATGTTTTAGTAAACCTAGCAGTGTTGTGGAGACTGACTATTGAAAAGTTAAGCATACATAAATGGTCCCAGGATTCAACAGAGAATTAAAATATATATGTATTTTAATTTGTAAGACCTTTCAGGACAAAGTACCACAGACTAGGTGGCTTCAACATCACAAATTCATTTCCTCAGAACTCTGTATCTGGAAGGCCAAGATCAAGGTGCTGGCAGAGTTGGTTTCTCCCAAGGTCTCTTTTGTTGGCTGGCAGGTGGAGGCTATCTTTTCATTGTGTCTTCACATGATCTTCCCTGTCTCTGTACTTCACCGTGACAGTTCTTAACAAAGAGCTATGTCCTAACCTCCTTTTCCTATGAGGATACAAGTCACACTGGATGTGAATCTACCCTAATGATCTTACTTGAATTTAATCCCCCCGCTCTAAAGACTGTCTTCAAATACAGTCTCCTCTGAGGTCCTGGGGTTAGGATTTCAGTGTATGAATTTGGGGGAATACAATCCAGCTCATAATAACATGTATGTTCATAAAAGAAAATCATACCTAGCAAGGTAAAGTAAGAGCACGGAGAGCGTCTGTGAGAGGCCAGTGCTGTTGAACAGCGTGGCATGGGCAAAGTGCCCAGCCTGCTGTGGGACTCCCCAGTGGGGGACTGCTTTTGCCACCACAGCTGAATGATGTTCTACTGCCCATCTGCTTGGTAGCCAGACAGTGTTTAGATGCTTATATAAACAAAGTATTCACTTAAGCATTAGGGCAGCCTGGGTCCTGATCCACTGTGGGGCCTGGGGCAAGTTATTTACTGTTGTTGACATTCAGTGCTCTCTCCAATAAAGTGAGTCTGATCTGTCTGTTTTAAATACTTCTTAGGAAAACAGGGAAGTTCAAATGAGATAAAGAAAATAAGCTCACATGGTGGCACACACTTGCAATCCCAGCACTGTAAGAAGCTGAGGCAAGAGGGCCACAAGTTTGAGCTCAACCTGCATAGCTTAAAAGGACCTTGTCTCAAAATTAAAACAAATAAAATAAAAAGGGCAGGGGATGTAGCTCAGTGTAAAGGCCCTGGGATCAATTTCCAGTACAATATATACACAAAAGAAGATAAAGTGAGTAACAACACTATGAGAACTGTGAGCTCTAATTACACTAAATGTATGAGACAGTAAAATGTATGTTTCTCTTTCCTTTTGAGTAAACTACCATACTCCTCTCCACACACACACAGACACGAAGATGGCATTTCCAAACACAAGACAGAATATCAATGGCAGTGTTTTAAAATGGCCCATATAGATGGGCCTATGTCATCTGCTGTCTTTAGGATGCTACAGTGCTATTTGTGCTGGGACCTGAATGAGCTTTGGGGACAATACATTTAGTTTGAATTACTATTGCACTGGGGAGCTCTGCATGGCTTGTACAGAGGTAGGGCCTGAGCTGTGTCCTGAACAAGGTGGCAGAGATGATGGGGCACTAGCATTCTAAGTGGAGGGAAGGCGTGAGTGTGTCAGCCTTGGGTGGGCATGCCACATGGAAGGTTTGGGACAGGACCCTACAGCTGGGCTTCAATACAGCTGCACACCCTTGGGCAAGTTCCTCAGCCTCTGTGCCTCAATATCCTCATCTATAAATGGAGACTAAAATTATGGTGCCCATTTCATAAGTTTTACTGTAGTGTTCAAGTAGTTAATATATGAAGAGATCTTCGAACCATGTCCAGAATATAATGAGTGATTAGAAAATGTTGCCAACATGGCTCACTCACTAAACGTGGACTGAACAGCTGGGATGGGCTGGCTCTGTGCTAGGTTCTGGGGGGGCCTTGCTACAGAAGCACACAGAATGGCTATGAAGCCTATCTAAGTAAACAGTGTCTCACAGAGAAATGTCCACAGAGCAGTGGAAACTGGATGAAGAATGCATGGCCCATCCTGGATGGTGGTGAAGAAAGAATGGACATTGGGGTGGGTATCCAGAAAAGCATCCCCAAGATGTCATTTAGTCCAACCTTAGAGAAAGGGTAGGAACGTGCTGGGAAGGGATTGATAAGGGTGAGGATAGTATCATGTTACAGAGATGTGGACCTGCATAAGCGCCCCTTTGCAACTAACAAGCAGTCCTAGGTAAAAAAAAAAAAAAAAAAAAAAA
>NW_022900949.1:48064433-48097375 GCF_012274545.1 Fukomys damarensis | reverse complement strand
AAAAAAAAAAAAAAAAAAAAAAAAAAAAAAAAAGTATAGTGTGAACAGAGACGGTGAGAAGTGCATCTAAGAAGCAGATGGGAGACCGTATGTGCCGCCAGGTGCCCTACGAAGGACTTGGGTTTGATCCTATGTGCATTTAAGCAAGGAGTGGGACACCTAGACTTGTGTTTTAAACCAGAATGCAGCGAGAAGTGAAACAGGAGTGAGAACATTGTCTACAAAGTGCCCGGCAAGCAGACAGGCACAGACGGTGATTAGTGATGAGGATGTGGAGAGTGGATTCCAGGAAGGACTCAGAGGGAACGTGGATGACTGAGTGACCGGATGTGAAGAGATGGGGAGGAAGAAGCAGCATCGCCAGCGTGAGGGACTGGATCGTTAGGGTACTTTCAAAAGGGAGGGGGCAGAGGAGGGCTGATATGTAGTGCAGACGAGTCCCAGCATGAGGAACCCAGGTGCAAGTCCGGAGTATGACCGCAGCAGCCCGGGGAGGGGAGTAGGAGATCAGAGCGGGTACCTAGCCCAGACTTAGGGGAGGACAAATGTCCGGGGGGAACTAGAGAAAGCGCAAGACACTAAGGAAACCAAAGAGGAGAGTTCAAGTGGACACCCAAAGACCTCAGGGCTTTCCCAGATAGGGGTGATGATAGCTGGGAGAACCCAGAAGATGAGGGTCCAGACTAGCTTGCTGGATTTAGCCACAGGAGGGCAGTAGAGCTCCCCAGGGAGTGTGGGGGCTGGGACAGAAGAGGAGGGTTCAGAGGTAGGTAAAAGGCTGCATCGTGGTGGTGTGGATGGAGAGGAAGCGGCACTCTCATTGCGTCAAGGTACACACATGGTCAGTCAGTGTGCTGCTGCTATGTGAGGTGACAGAGACACCAATCACTGAAATGCAATTTAAATGAGATAACAAAAAGGCAAAATGTAGAAAAGGGGAACGTTAGAATAAGAAGCAAAGCTGCCCCCATCCCCAACCCAGGTGCTGCTCCCAGTGCAGGTCTAGAAACCATCACTCTGGGGGAAGAAGCCAGGTGCTCATGCTAGCCACCATTGCTCTCAGTGCCAGCTGAGCCCAGTGGTTCATTCCCAGGGACATGGCCTGGTGTCTGAGTTAATAACTGGAAAAAGTTTCCGTGTCCAGGGCTCCATTCCCAGCACAAGTCTGCAGATCAAGCCATTCTGTGAAGTGGCAGCTGTCAGGGGCAGAGTAAGATGAAATGGACCAGAACCAGGGAAGCACAGGGCAAAGAGAGTCTCGAGGGACTGAATCTAGGCTTGATAGGAGTAGTGAGAGATGGGCCAGACAATCTTGGCTTAGGCTTCTCCTTCCCTGGCACCAGGCACAGTAGAAAACAAGAGCCAGAGCAAAACACAAAGATCTGGGGCAGCTGAGACCTATGGACACCAGAAATAGGGAGAAATAGCCTGTGGTAGCTGAAACAACCTCTTTCCTCACCCCAGATACCACTGAAATCTGGGAATGGGTGTTCCTAGACCCAGAGCCAGGCATTCCAGAGACAG
Source organism: Fukomys damarensis (assembly GCF_012274545.1). Classification (NCBI taxonomy): domain Eukaryota; kingdom Metazoa; phylum Chordata; class Mammalia; order Rodentia; family Bathyergidae; genus Fukomys; species Fukomys damarensis. The sequence continues at coordinate 48,095,851 of NW_022900949.1, read as the reverse complement.
AGAGGGAAGGATGGGGTAAAACTTCCTGCAAGGTCATGGCTGGGAACCAGGCTTGTGAACACAGTCTAAGGAGAGCAACGGGAAAAGCCTACACTGGAATATTCATCCCAATTAATGTAACAGGACAATTGTCTTTCTGTTCTCTCTCTCTCTCTTCTCTCAGGTTTTTCCATTTTACACTGCTACAGATAATTTGTTTCCTATGGCAAGGGTGAGCCTTTTTATATATGTGAATATAGCTATATTAGTTTCCTGCTTTCACTCTGCAACACCCTATCTTGTTTTGTCATGTATTTCCACAGTTACTCTCAGGAATATCTGAATTTGTTTGACTGTTTAAACAACAATTGGATATAGTGTTCTTTTCTCCCCTCTCGCATCTCATTTAAATTCCCTCACTTTTTTGGAGGGGGGCTCTCTTTTCTTCCTTCTAGGTGCCTGGTTCTGTTTCTCTACTCTCCCCCACCTTTTCCTTTTTTAAAAAATATATTATTCTATTATTCTCCTTTTTCTATTTTTCCTTTCTATCTCCCTCTATATATATATTCTGTTTGAAATACTCTGAATATCATTGTTTCAATTTTCCCTAGCCTACTATATTGCTGTGTGATATTATTCTCCATCTTTTATTGGGATAGTGAAATAGTAGGGACTTTTTCTGTCAAGTTCTGAAGTACCCAATAATCTGTGCTTAGCTTCTCAAATGTTGATCTTACTGCTAGTTACTGTCTCCTCTCAAAGAAGTACTAGTGGCCAAACCTAGCACCCAGAGCAAACTGAGCAAAAACTCACATAGAGTCACACCCACAACCTAGGATATGATGTAAAGAGAAAGCCAGATTTAAAAAAATTCTGCCCAACAGTGGAAAAGACATCTGCACAACTGTTCTACAAACCTCAACATAGGAATACATCTAAAATGAGTAAATGAACCATCCTCAGACACTGAATTGGATGAAATTCCAGAAAAAGAATTTATAAAACTGGAAGTTAATCAATGAGATCAAAGAAGAGATGAACAAGCAGCTGAATTAATCGATTACTTGAATAATTAATGATAACACAAAATAAGCAGCTGTTTGGATAATGGAAGACAATGCAGGATACAAAAGACCACTTCAGTAAAGAGATAAAAATTCTGGGGAAAAATAAATACAAACTCTAGAAATGAAAACCTTGATAAGTCAACCAAATGGAAAGTCTATGCAGTAGACAAAATGAAACAGAAAAAAAAGCTATCAAAATTTGCTGACAGGTTGAGAGATGGAATATTCAGGAGGATCAAAGAAAAATGAGTAAGAAGCACTGAAAAGACTATGCACAAATTCCTGTATAAATCTAAAAGATATAGCTTAAGTTCACTGGGCTAGAGGAAGGCACTGAAATATAAGCCAATAGGCTTTTCTTTTTATCTATTCACTGAAATTACTGAAGAAAATTTGCCAAATCTGGGAAATGAAATGATTAGTCTAGTAAAGGAAGCATTTAGAGCCCCAAATAGACACAACCAGAAAAAAAAAAAACACACAACACATCATAGTTCAAATGGCAGAAATTCATAACAAAGAAACAATATTAAAAGTTGTTAGAGAGAAGCAGCAAACCTTTCAGAATAACAGCAGATTTCTCAGTAGAAACCTTAAAGACAGGAGGGCTTAGAACAAAATTTTCCAAGTCCCAAAACAAAAACATTACCAACCCAGATTACTACATCCTGCAAAGAAATATAGATCTTCTAGGATAAATATATTCTACTGAAAATCATGACCCTCTAATGCAGCACTGCAGAAAATACAGAAGAAAATCCTAAACAAAGACCAAAAAGACAAGAACTATGAGACAAAGGAAAAGAACAAGTCTCACTGAGAGAGAAGTTTTTAAAAATGAACAACAGAAATAAATCAAACACCAGAAAAACAACAAAATGACAGGAATTGCTATGCATATTTCAGTAATAACACTAAATAAAAATGATTTTAACTCTCCAATTAAAAGACTCAAATTGGCAGAATGGATCAAAAAACAAGACCTGGCTGGGGATTTCACTCAGTGGCTCCACTGCCTGCCTTGCAAGCACAAGGACCTGAGTTCCATCCCGGGTACCAAAAAAACAACAGCAACAAAAAACAAAAACAAGACCTGCCTCTATATTATCTTTAAGAACTACAATTCGCCTCCATAGACTGAAAAGGAAAGGCTGGAAAATAATACTTCAAGCAGCTCAAGCCCAAAAACAAGCAGGAGTAGCTATACTTACATTTGACAAGGTACACTTCAAGCCAAAACTGGTCAGAAGAGAAAAAGAAGATCATTACATATTCACCAAGAAGAGATAACAATAATAAATGTATATACACTGAACCCAACTTCATAAAACAAACTTTACTTGCCATGGAAGGACATATAGGCTCCAGTATAATTATAATGAGGGATTTCAATACCCAATTATTACAAATAGATCAACTAGACCAAGAAATAACAAAGAAATGTTAGAATTATAGTACACATAGATCAAATGGACTTACCTGATATTTATAAAGTATTTTATCCAACATCAGCAAGTTACACTTTCTTATTAGCGCCCCATGGAACTTTCTCCAAAATAGATAACATTTTAGGCCATAAAGCAAGTCTCAATAAAAATTAACACAAAATTTAAATAATCCCATGTGTCTTATTATATAAAAATAGAATGAAGCCACATATCAACAAGAGAGATCACGGAAATGACACAGACACATGGAGATTGAATAATACACTCTTGGCCTGGGATTTAGCTCAGTGGTTCTACCACCTTCCTTGCAAATGCAAGGTCCAAATTTAATCCTGGTACAAAAAAAAAAAAAAAAAAAAAAAAAAAAAAAAGAAGAGTATACTCTTAGTCAAAAACGTAACAGAGCCCAAATAAATGACCTAATGATACATCTCATGGTCCCCAAAAAACAAGAGCAAAACCACTAGAAGGAAAAGAAAACAAAAGATCAGAATGTAAATCAGTGAAATTGAAACTAAAAGAAAAAAATACAAAGAATTAATGAGTTGAAGACTTAGTTCTTTGAAAAGATATACAAGATAGATAAACTCTTAGCCAAAGTTACCAAAAGAAAAATAAAGAGGACCAAAGTAATGGAATTAAGGATAAAAAACCAAAATCTAAGTAGATTTCTCAGAACTTCAGAGCCTCACAGGAAATTATTTTCAAGTTTTATGTTCCAACAAATTAGAGAATCTATATGTGGATAAATTCCTAAGTAGATTCAACCAACCTAAATTGAATCAAGAAGCTATACAAATCTAACTAGATCTATACAAAGCAATTATGTGGAAGTAATTAAAATTATGTCAACTAGGAAAGGCTGAGGACCAAATGAATTTACTACTGAATTCTACCAGACCTTCAGATAAGAACCAACACCAATTCTCCTCCAACTTGTTCATGTAATAGAAAGGGAAGGTATTCTCCCAAATTCCACAAAGCCAACATTACTATGATACTGAAAACAGATAAGGTTTTAACAAAAAATGGAAAACTGCACACCCATATCTTTGAAAAATGTAGATGCAGAAATTCTCAATAAGATCCTCACAAAAGTCAATAAAATATTCAATCCAATCCCTATTAAAATATCAACAACTTTCTTCACAGAACCACATAAACAATGCTGAATTTCATATGTAAATACAAAAGACCCAGAACAGCCAAAACAACTCTGACCAAAGAGAGTAATGAAGGAGATGTCACTATAATGGACTTTAAGCTATCCTTTATAGTCATAGTAACAGAAACAACATTGTACTGGCACAAAGACAAAAATTCAGACCAACTGAATAGAATCAAAGACACAGAAACAAATTCATACACCTATAGTCACTGGAATTTTGACAAAGTGTCCAAAAAGACAAGCTGGAGAAAAAAAACAATCCCTTTAACAAATGATGCTGGGAAAACTGAATATCCACATGTAAGAGATGAAAACTAGATCCCTATCTCTCACCTTGTCCTAGAATCAAATCAAAATGGATCAAAGACCTAGGTAAAAGACCAGAAAACATTGAAACTGTTAGAAGACAACTAGAGAAAACATCTGAAGCCATAGCCAAGGCAAAGACTTCCTAAATAGGACTCCAATAACTCAGGAAACAATATCAAGAATCAGCAAATGGGATTACTGAACATCAAGCTTAAAGCTTTTGCACAGCAAAGAAAACAATTAACAGAGTGAAGAGACAACTCACTGAATAGGAGAAAGTCTCTGCTAACCACTCTTTTGAGAGATGATTAATGTCTAGAATATATAAAGAACTCAAAAGACTAACTCCCATAAAAAAAAGAACTCAATCAAAAAGTGGGCAAATGAACTGAATAGACATTTATCAAAAGAAATTAAAACATACAAAAAGTATTTGAAAAATGTTTGCATCTCTAGCTAGCAGAGAAATGTAAATTAAAACTACACAGAGATTCCATCTGACCCTCATCAGAATGGCTATCAGCAAGAATACATAAAACAGTGAGTGTTGTTAAGGATGCAAGGAGAAGGGAACCGTTGTACATTGTTGATGAGAATGTAAACTAGTTTAATCACTAGGGAAATCAGTATTAATACTCCCCAAAAGACTGAACATAGAAATACCATTTGATCCAGCTATACCACTCTGGGGCATATTGCTGAAATAATTTAAAAGAAAATACTATAGTGATATATGCATCCCTGTATTTATGGCAGCTCGATTCACAATAGCTACGCTATGGAAACAGACTAGATGCCCATCAACCGGTGGATGGCTAAAGGAAATGTGGGAATATTACTTAACCACATAGAATAAAAGCATATTATTTGCAGGAAAATTGATAGAACCAGAACCCATCATGTTAAGTGAAATTACCCAGATTCAAAGCTAAATATCACATTTTCTCTCATATGAGAAACTAAAAAAATTCACTCATACATATAGACATACAATAAAACAAGAAGGTTTTATAAAACTAAAAACCAGTGGACTTTTGAAGATGGGGAAAAGGATCAGTGGAAAGGGTGAGAAAAGGGGGACAGAGGCTGATGGGATTGCAATTGATTAAGATATTTTAAATGCGATAACAACTTTCCAAAACAAGCCCCAAAATTATACAATATTAACACCCACTAATAAAATCTCATAAAAATCAGGCAAGAGGTAAAAAGATGGGAAGAATAGAGAAACCACAAGTGCAAGCCAAATTTTTGGAGACTGAGTGAAAGGAGGAATAGAAAGGGGAGCAAAGTGGGATAGAGAAGAATTATTTTTTAAGTAGAAGAAGCATAAAGAAGGAGCCAGTAGGTAGAAGCGGAAATGCAGGAGGAAAGAGTACTGCCCCAGGAGGTCAGAGGTCTGTGTGCCAGCCTGGGATGCTTTGGGGGAAAGTGACAGAAAACCTGATTCACCGTGACCTAAGAGAAAGTGTTGGCTCACACAGCTGAAAGATTCTAGGGTAGTCCTGGATGAAGGGGCTCAGGCAGTATCACAGGATCCTGTCTCCACCTGTGCTCCTGATTCCTCACTGTTGCCCCATTCTAGGGCAGACTCACTATTCTTTTTAAAATTTGATATATAATTAACATGCCATAAAATTCATCCATTTAAAGGATAGATTTTTTACTGTGTGATTACTTTTACTACATTCATGGATGGGGCTATACAAATATAACTATCTACACCCAGAACATTTCATCATCTCTCTAAATATGTATGGATGTTAGCAGTCACTCTCCCATCTCTCCCTACCTCCAGTCCCAACCACTAAACTATTATCTGGCTTGTTTGGGACATTTTTTACACAAATGGAATCATATAGCATGTAGCCTTCTGAATTCCTTCATTGGCATATTTTCAAGGTTCATTCTTATTGTAGTATGTATCATTCTGCATTGTTATGCCCAAATACTACTCCATTGTACAGATATCCACACTGTATTTTGTTTATTCACTGGTAATTGATGAGCATGTGTGGTAGATCCTGCTTTTGACCTATTATGAGTGGTGCTACTGTTCATGTATAAGTTTTTGTGTGGACATATGTGCTCAAATTCACTGAGCATATATCTAGAAGTGAATTACTGGGTCATATGATGACTCTATTTAACTTTGTAAGGAACTTCCAAATTGCTCTCCAAGGCAGCCGAACTATTTTACATTCCTATTAACAGTGTATAAGAAATTCAATTTCTCCACATCCTTGACATAACTTGTTATTGTCTGTCTTTTTTAGTACAAGCAACCATTGTGGTTTTGATTTGTACTTCCCTAACAACTAATAATGCTCAACATCTTTTCATGTGCATAGCGGTCATTGATATACGTTTTTTGGAGAGGTACATATTCAATTCCCATTTGCCTGTTATTTAACTGGGCTGTCTTTTTGTTATTAAATTGTATGAGTTCTTTATATATTCTTGATAAAAGTCCCTCATGAGGTATATGATTTGCAAATATTTTCTCTATTTAGTAAATTGTCTTTTCATTTTCTTATGATGTCTTTTTTATGTTGAAACTTTTCTTTTTTAAAATAAATTTTATTTTATCCTATTGTCCCCCTCAAACCCCCTCCCCACCCTATGTGCAAAAGTTTAGTTTCTCCTTGATCACACAAACCTTTTTATTTTTAGGAAATCCAATTGTCCATTTTTTCCTTTGATTGTATTTTTTACCCTATCCAGAAATGATTACTTGATCCCAGGTCATGGAGTATTACATCTACATTTTCTTCTAAGAGTTTTGTAGTTTTATTTCTCATAATTAAGTTTTTTGTTTATTTTGTTTTCATTGTTTGTGGTGTGAAGCAAGTGTCCAAATTCATTCTTTTCATGTGATATCCAGTTATCCCACCATCATATGTTAAAAGGATTATTCTTTCCTGATTAACTGTCTTGACACACTTACAAAAAGTCAGTTGATGAAAGATGCATGAATTTATTTCTGAACTCTTAATTCTGTTCCATTGCTCTGTACGTCCATTCTTATTCTAGACCACACAGAATTGATGACTATAGCAGAGTCATCAGTTTTGAGTTTGGAAAGTACAAATTTTCTCTAACTTTGTTATTTTTTAAGATTTCTTTGGATATCTGGCTACTTTGTATCTCTGTATGAATTTTAGCTTTAGCTTATTTCTGAAATCTTTATTTGAATTGTGTCATAACAGTAGATCAATTTGGGGATCTTCTAACCAAAGAATGCAGGATGTCTTTCAATTTTTAAGGCCTTTTTTAATTGCTTCCCATAATTTCTGTGGCTTTCAGTTTCAAGTCTTAAGGGAAATTTTTTTCAAATCTATTCCTAAGTATTTTTATTCATTGTAATGCTATTGCAAATGGAATTTTTTTTCTCGATTTTGTTCTGGGAAAATTCACTGCTCAAGCATAAACATATGATTCATTTTTGTATACTGATCTCGTGTCCTGCTACCTTACCAAAGTCATTTTATTATATTTAATAGTTTTTTTCATGGTTTCCATGGGATTTTCTCTGAGATCGTTTCATCTTCAAATAATTCTACCTACTTTCCAGTTTGTTTGCCCCCCTTTTTTTTCTTTTCCTTGCCCAGTTTCTTGAGAGTGAAACTTCATTACAATGTTGAAAAGTGATGAGAGGAGATGTTTGTTTCACTCCCTAGATATCAGGGGGAAATATTTCCTTTTTTATTATTAAGTTCATATTAACTGTGGAGTTTTCATAGATTTCCTTTATGTGGCTGAAAGAGTTCTTTTATATTTCTAATTTGTTGAGTACTTTTAATATGAAAATGTGTTGGATTTTCTGTATTGTTTTTTCTTTTTGATTGAAATCATTTTCTTTCTTCTATTAATACAGTGTATTATATTGGTTGCTTTATTTGTGTTGAACTAGCCTTGCTTTCCTAGAAAAAAATCTAACTTGTTTGTTGTACATAATCCTTTATATTTCTAGATTTGGTTTGAGTGTGTATATTTGAGGATAAACTCATCTCTTGACAGCACAAGATGGCTGTCTGCAGTTAGATATTTTTTCCCAATGAGAAAGAGAGAACATCTCACCCTACAGTATAACAAAGGTCAGAGCTTGGTTCTCATTGATCCAAAGTGGGTCACCTGCCCTACCGTGAACCAACTAGTGTAATCAATGAGATTTGCTTATTGATTGAGATCTGGATCTGGACGTAGTCTCAATCCAGTAAGCCTTGGATCAGAGTGACCGATGATGGGCCTCTAGAAAACTATGGGGCTCTGGCTTGCCAGAATAATGATTGAAATCAATTAAGTGAAAGAGTTGTCCTATAGGAGGGAGAGTGGTGTGCCTGTGCAAAAGTCAACAGGTGGTGGGTGGGGAGGAGTGGGAGATGAGACCATCTGCTGCAGGGGAGGGTGGGGAAGAGATTAAGTGGAGAATGTGGGGAAAAAGGGATGAAGCATCAAGGTGTTCCAGGGAAGAATAGAAGATGAAAAGGTGGACTCAAAGGCCGCGTAGCCACTGGAGATCCTGGTTCTCAAGTCTGTGCCTTTGCCATCCTCCAGGCTGGTTGCTGCACCAAGCCAGGCTTGGGTTTTTGTCAAATGTAATGGCATAAGGAGGGATAGGAGGGAATCCTGGGAGCTAATGAGATAGCCACTCAGATGGGCCACTGATGGCACCATGCAGAGCCAGGAGGAAACAGAGGCCAGAACAGCTGATCACCAGGGAAAAGGGCAAGTCCTTGAGACTGAAAGTATCAGGGAAGTTCAAGAGCACCTTTTGGGTCATAAGACATCTGGAAGGGCGATATGGACTGTTAGAAGTCTCAGAAGAGAGGCAGTTCTAGAGGTGGATGAGTAGAAACCACTAGATTTAATAGGGGCCCAGGCTAAAAGGTAATGGCATCTCCAGATTATTAAGTCTTCTAGTGTGAACAAAGGCAGTGGCTTTACTTCTAAAGCCCTATTGAACACTAAGGGTGAATGTGATGGGCCTCTCTGAGTGAAGTTTAATCCTGGGGTGAGGAGGCGTTGCACAGTGGGACTGAAAGACCACAAAGGACAGGTGATAGCTGAGGCTTGTTGCTGAGACTACTCATCGGAGTCCTGTAGTTCATACTGAGGATTAAAGTTTTTTCCTAAAAATAAAGACAAATTATTGAAACCATGTAAGCCAGGACATGGCATGATTACAGCTGCATTGCTGAACATTTCAGTGTCTGTGCTGTGGAGAATATTATTCTCCTGGGGTGAGGAGGCGTTGCACAGTGGGACTGAAAGACCACAAAGGACAGGTGATAGCTGAGGCTTGTTGCTGAGACTACTCATCGGAGTCCTGTAGTTCATACTGAGGATTAAAGTTTTTTCCTAAATAAAGACAAATGAATGGGACGAGAAAGCAATTTATATAGTAACTGGGAGCCCCCAAGATGAAAGGTTTTCAAAAAAAGAGGGGTCCATCAACACAAGCAGCCACCTTAGCCAATTCTACATGGCATGATTACAGCTGCATTGCTGAACATTTCAGTGTCTGTGCTGTGGAGAATAAATGGGGTTGAGGGAGCTGCTACATGTAGTCCAGGCAATCGTCATTGGAGGCTTAGACCAGAGCAAGGGCCAAATATCCAGCACAGAGTTGGAGCAGATGCCACAGGACAGAATGAACAGGTGAGAGAGCCAGGATAGAAAAGGACAAAACAACAGGAGGAGGACAGCCAGTTCATACAGAAGGCAAGGAGAGAATGGGACGAGAAAGCAATTTATATAGTAACTGGGAGCCCCCAAGATGAAAGGTTTTCAAAAATGAGGGGTCCATCAACACAAGCAGCCACCTTAGCCAATTTCTGATGATCTGCCTGCCTCTCTCCTTCAGAGGTATACTCACAAAAGCTACTACACATCTAATCAGGAGGAAAATCAACTATAATCAGACTGGAATTTAGAAACCAGAATGTTCTTAGCCATATTTCCAAGTTGTGGGCGTGTGTGTGTGTGTGTGTGTGTGTGTGTATGTGTGTGTGTGTCACTATCACTGGATCTAAGCTGGAAAACGTTCCTTGGTAGCTGCCTTTAGATTTGAACTTCAACTATAATCAGACTGGAATTTAGAAACCAGAATGTTCTTAGCCATATTTCCAAGTTGTGGGCCTGTGTGTGTGTGTGTGTGTGTGTGTGTGTGTCACTATCACTGGATCTAAACTGGAAAACGTTCCTTGGTAGCTGCCTTTAGATTTAAACCGCAAAGTAACAGTGATCACAATCAGTTAATGGATGCTGGCTACGTGTTTTGTGCCAGAGTTTGTGCTAAGCATTTTATATGTGAAATCTCAGTTATTCTTCAGGGTAACCCAATAAGACAGGTGCGACTCTTATTACTCATTTTTATAAGTAAGAAAAAACTAGGATAACAGTGAGCAAATGACAGCAACTGAGTTAAAGGATGGATTCAGTGGGATTGTAGTGCCCAGTGATGAAATCTGTAATCTGTGTGCCATTTTTGTTAACAGGGCTTTGTGGTCCTTGAAGAAGTAAGAAGGTATTTTTCAAAAATTGTTTCCACACCCCATCGTGCACACTTGTTCATCACTCACTTGACAACCTGTCTGTCACTAAAGGTCCCTGGGCAGCCCAGGTCATCTTCCCAACCATGTATGAGGCAGTGCTCCCTGCCCACACACAGCCTTCCTCAGCTGTCTTCAGTTGGGGACAACAGCACAGAGGCAGGGAGACATCCCACAAGCTGTGAGAGCCAAGGAAAGGCTCAAACACTTTTATCTGATTTCTAGGTCACCCAAGTCACACTCTCATCCCAGTGCAAGAAGCGTTTGCTGTCTGTACCAGATAACGCTTGCATGGCTTCTGTTTAAACATTTCCACAGAGGCGAGAGTCTGTGTTTCCCCTTTCCTTCGCACATTTACTATTTTCATTATGAAATATTTCAAGAAGACAGAAAATTATAGTTGATAATACAACAAATGCCTACATGCCCACCACTGGGAGGGAACAAAGGTTAACATTTTTTTCAACGTTTACTTCAGATCCTTTTTTAAAGAAAGTAAAATATTACAGATGTATTGCTAATCTCTGTGAATCCCTCTCCAATTCCTCTCCTTCTCTCTTCCAGGAGGAATCACTATTCTGAAATAGTGACACATTCTATTCCCTTCTTTAAACTGTTGCCATACATGTATGTACATATCTATAGACAATATATAATAATGTTTTGCACATTTTGATACTACATGTAAGTGATGTCATACTGGAATACCCAATTCTCAGTTGTTCATTCAGTTTTATGTTCACATTTGTGTTGTAGATGATTCTTTCCAGGACCAGTCCATTTACGGTGACTGCTGTACAAGATTACAGTAAAAGATGATACTGTGATTTATATGACCACCTGCCACCGTGGACATTTCTCAGTTTTTAAGTCTTAAAAACTCTATTGTAATAAATGATCTAGTACATAATCTGAGATGGGTATGGGATATGAATATTATAACTTTATTAAATGCTACCAAATCCTACCAGCCAGACATGACCAGTCTTTTCACCACAGAAAGCTATGATGGAGTCAGATTTCACTCTCCTGCTTCTTTGCTAGGCATGAACTCCCCACTCTTCTCATGAGCCTCATCTCTTTTTCCTTGATGGTCCATAAGGAATTTCCTTACAGCGGTGAAACATTTTCCCCCACCGATTCTCACCCTACTCTCTTCACACCGTAGGGTCCACTTCTGGCTGTCTAAGATTCCCCCAGGGCATTTTCTCAAGTATCAAATCAGATGTCCCATAATTAGTAAATGGGTATTTTTATCAAATTTTAAATTTTATATGCAGTGTGCTTTGAGCAGGGGTTTTATACTGGAGGCAAACAACTTGCAATACTCTGTGAAAATAGCTCAGAGAGCTATAATATACTCAAAATATAATAATATAATAGTTCAAAAATCAATTTGTTGGGATTTTCGTCTTCATTTGGGCAGCTATAGCAAATTATCACATGCAGAAGACTGTAATATTGATTATGCCTTAAGCAGGCTGTAAAGAATTAACCCCACAATTGGCTTGTTTTGAGAAACAAGTCTGGCCAGGCCTACATGCTGAGGTCAGAGTAACTCACACCCAAATTTGGTCCCCACAACTAAAACCTTACTAGAAGGACAATGTTCTAATTACAACCATATATTTTGTCTATTCTATTCCTAATTCTAGAATGCTTTGTCTTGTCTTTATGAGCCTTGTCTACATTAATTTTCATAGAAACCACACATCACCTTTACCCCAATTGATTGCCAATAAAAGTCAGTTCCCAGGACTGGCCAGCTCCTTTGCAGTTATACCAGCATTGGTCGTCCCGGCACCCCTCTTTCTCTCTCTTAGTGTATTTTTTTCCTGAGGTCCACGTTGCACACTTGGCAGGTAGGTGGGGGTGGGGAGCTAATGATTTGCTGCAGGAGTCTCTGGAAATCACAGACAGGATAATGTATAAACAACAGAAATTTTTTTCTCCTAGTTCTGAAAGCTGGAAGTCCAAGATCAGGATGCCAGCAAGGCTGGTTCTGATGAAGGCCTTCTTCCAGATTATAGACTGCCAACTTCTTGTTGCGTCCTCACATAACAAAAGGAATGAGCAAGCCCTCTGGGCTATCTTTTATAAAAGCACTAGTCCTGTTCATGGCAGCTCTGCCTTTATGACTTAATACTTTCTCATCTCTTCTATCAAGATTTCAACATACTAATGTTGAGGTAGCATAAACAGTCGACAGCAATTGTCCAGTCGGTAATAATTGAAAATCTTTTCTGGTACTCAGAAATTTTTTGCCAGACCTCAAATCCCACCTTTTTTTTTTTGGTACAGGGATCAAACTCAGGTTCTTGCACTTGAGAGTTAGGCAGCAGAACCACTGAGCTAAATCCCCAGCCCACAAATCTCGCCTTTTAACATGTACTGGCTCATTTTTACTTAAGATTTTTGATCCAGCTCTCCAGGCAGTTAAGTAGTATACTCCAGCATCCGTGGAACAATGACTGAAGCACTTTATCCCTACTGAAGTCATCATTGGCCTCATCAATAAATGACATGAACTGAGTCATGTTCAGCCTGGTGGAGCACCAGTGTTACACAGTACATGTAATGATCCACATCGCACAGGAGCTGATCAATCAGAACTGACCCCATCTGTCAACTGTCAGGGCAGCCAGATCCTGCCAGCCAGCTGAAGAGCTACTTGGGCATAAGAGTCCCATGAGTTATATGGGTCACAGTGGCAGGGCTAGAGGAGTGTGTATAGTGTAAAGCCAGGACTGCTCCCCAATACCATGTCTGACCAGAACCCCAAAAACAAGCTCAGTAGGAGGAGAGACAGGCACTGAACTAAATCCATGATCTGTGCTCCTTTGACTGCGTTATCCTGCTTCCTTTTGGTTACTTGCCACCTTGAAAGTTGAGGGTCTTTGAGATGTAGGGCAAATTATTTCTAGGGTCAGGGGTTTGAGGAGTGGAAGCAGAGATGAGGGAGATGGAGGTGAGAAAGGTAGAGCTGGTAGTGGAGATAGTAGAGGAGGTAGCCGTGGAGCTAGAGGAGATGGTAGAAGTGGTGGAAGGAGTCTGTAGAGGTGGTGGTGGGAAGTTGAGGTGGTATAAGTGGTAGAGGTGGGGTGATGGAGGTGGGAGTGATAAAGGTGGTAGGTTCTTGATAGAAATGTGGCAATAAAATGTGCTTCATTAAGAAGGAACCAATCCAAAGGAAGAGTGGAGGATGCCTTCACTGTATGGAAATCTACAAGGTGTGAGTGGCAATCTAGTTTAGTTAAGTAAACATGGTTTTGTCATGACACTGAATTGGACACAGAAAGTAATTTGGAAGATGATGGAAGTCTGTTTTGCTAAAAACAGTTCCATGGTGGGTTCTTAGTTTGTCTCAAGAGACAAGAAGACTATAGACTCATAATTTTTCTTCCTAGTTGGGTTCATTTCCTGGGGGTGGAGGGCTGTTGAGCAGCTCCTCTTCTGGCTAGCTCACATCTGGATAACGTTTCTGAACACTCAGCTCCCTGGTTAGGCTGAGGCAGGCAGGGTTGCAGACAGGGTGCTTCCATGACCATGGGTTTCATGACCTCCCTCCCCTGCCCCAGCCTGGGTTGCATGAGAAAGAGCTGATCAGAGCACCTCTGGAGCTCAGCTGTATACTTCAAACTGTACTTTTTATGGGCCCACAAGTTCTCCATCCAGGCAGCCTCACAAAACAGCATCAGAGGCAAAACTAGCCCACATTTCCAGTTTGGGAACCTCTGCTACAAAAGCAGAAGAGAAGGCTATAGTCTAATGTTGGATGGAACCTGCAAATCCTGATGCTGGCTAGGTCCTCAAGCATGCTGGCCAGCATACTTGGCACCAAGAGGTTCCCTCCCAGAATGTGTCTCCAAGGCATAGGAACCTGTGAGGCAGAGCCGTGAGAGTTCCACTGACCCCATTGTTCTCATATTGTCCAGTCTGCATGCTTGTACGTATGAGCTGAACTTGACCATACCGATTTATATTTCATTGTCTAATTAGCTCTGCATCATCTTACCAATTAAAAATGTCCTCCTCTACCAGACCTGGTTCATGAGCCTCAGCAGCACTTCTTGACTCTCCCTGTCCTCTGGGCCTCAGCTCTTCACCCACAGGAGAGTCCCGCCACTGGCCACTCACCTTACCTCCTAAGGTTGCAGGCTACTGCCGTCTTCCCAGGGGGTGAGGGCAGGACTTGGCACCACTCCATTGCTTCCCCCCCATCCCCGTGCTAGGGGTTGCATCATCCCCATTCCATAGCCACTGCGCCCTGGCTGCCTAGGTGGGGCCATGAAACAGCTTGGAAGTACAGAGACGTTAATGCTTCATGAGATAAATAAGAGAGTGGTGGGAGTTGATACTTTTCTTTCCCTTTCAATTAGACACATATACTATTTCAAGGGAAGATGTTCAATGAATTTTTTTTCCAGAAGCAACTCCTATGTCTGAAGAAATGAGCTTTGCTGTTTGAAACAGTGATGTGCTCAGCAATGTGCTGCTTGGAATCTGCCTTTCACCTTTATAACCACGGCCCCTCACTCTCCTGTACAAGACGAATCCTCCCTTCTTCTAAAAATTTGCCTCAGGCTCTCTTTTCTAGAGTGCCTGGAAAGACAGCTACCTAAAAATCATCTCACTTCCAGAGGTGGATGTAACAACTTCAGGGGGAAAATGAGCTGCAAGATTACTGCTTACCTGGGTAAGAGGTACGAAGCCTGAATTTGGGGAGAGACGAGACAATAGGAAAGGGTGGTGATGAATGAGAACACTGCTGTGGAGCTGGCCCCAGAAAGCCCGGACAACAACTGAATGGTGACAAAGAGGGGTGCAAAAGAGCTGAGTTTGAACTTTTACCCCGAGAGTCAAGAGAGCCATTTACAACCCAGTTGCCCATCAACTTGAGACTGGATAAAGATGTGAGGTTTTTTTCTAAAATGGAGTACTACTCAGCCATAAAGTATGAGAAACTAGAGACATTTATAGCTAAGTGGTTGCACATTGAGGCCATACTCGTAATTGAAATAAATAAGTCACACGTGTAAACACCGAATAGTTTCTCTGGTGTGAAAAACTAAAAGTGTAAAAAAAGGATCAAAATGTATAATTGATATTGTGTAATAGGAAGAAAAGGTCTAAAAGAATAGAGGAAGTGGGAGGGGTTGGGGAAAGGGAAAAGAAAAATATGTGAAAAGCAAAAACATGGAAACAATGTCTTTGTAAACAGGAAAGGGTGGAGTGGGTGAAGGGAGGGCTGGGGAATGGGGAAAAATAAGAATCAAGATAAGTCATGAAAAGGTACAAGATCCCAATGATGAATGTAACTGTATTGTACAGCTAAAATGTACCAATAAACTTAATAAAGATTAAAAAAAGAGAGAGCCATTAATAGACACAGGGAAAAGGGTGTGAACATGGATTAGGGTGTAAGACAGCTCTGGATTCTTGACCAGGTGCTGCAGTTTACTTGCTGTGTGACCTTGAAAATATTGCTTCCCCTCTCTGGGATTCATTTCTTCACCCCAAAGGTGGTGGTCACAGAAATCCCTGATCTTTTAAAGAGGGTAAGATGAAGTAGTACTCAGCAGAGCCAAGCACATAACCGGAATTTGATCGATAGGAACTTGACAGTTGACATCCACTTGATGGATAGGAACTTGACTAGTTTTGTTGGCCAGGTCCAGCCACTGAGTCCCCTCAACAGTGCAGAGTGGCTGAGGCTGAGTCTGGATCTCTAAGTGCCTCCCAATCTACCCATCCTGGAGTGGATAAATGTCCATTTAGGAAGTCCCCATGTCTGTGGAGAAAGTACATTCAAAGCCCTCCTTGCCCTGGGCCCTCCCTGTCCATCCAGGTGCCCCACAGCATGGAGGAGGAGGCAGGAAGGAAGAGGTGCCAATTCCTGGCTCATCGTGGTCCCAGGTTTCAGGCTGGATTGATGCCATCTTCATGGTAGAATCTCTTGGGAGCATGCTAGAAATGTAGATTCCTGGCCTCCTCCCACGTGCATCAGGGCATCAGACTGGAATGGTCCTGAACACCTGAGTTTAGTCCACAGATCATTCTGCTCTTAACACCTGAGAACCACTGTCAGGAGCCTGGAGTCCAAGGCCGAGAACCAAGGGTGAATTCTTCCCTCAGTGTGAAGCTGGAAGAGTCTTAATTCACCAGGATGTTCCTTTCACCAGAGTTGTCCACGAGCCCTGTTGCCTACCCACCCCTGCTCCCTCCGACACCCAGCAAGCACCCTTACCCTTCAGGTGACCGAGTGAATTTCTTTGCCTCTGTCTCTCACATCCCGCTCTGTCTCATCTCTCCTATCTATCTCTGTCTGTCTCTGTCTCTCATTTCTCCTGCCTGTCTCTCTCCATCTCTCTGTCTCGGAATGTCCCTGACTCTCTGTGTCTCATGTCTCCCTGCTTATCTCTCTGTTTCTGCCCCTCTCTGCCACATTTCTCTGTGTCCCTCTTGTGTCTCCTCCCTCCCTGCAGGCCTCTGGTTCATGACCAGGAACAGATGGCTGTGAAGCCTTGGCCGGAGGCCCCTGTCATCCCAGAGGCTCCTCCCTGGATGGCAGCTTTTCAGAGACCACCTGGGGAGTGTAAACGGTGCCACAACCAGGTCACTGTCACCACTGTGATTCAGGGCCTGGCCCAGCCAGGGCCCAGCCTGCCTCGGTTAACCCTGAGTCAGGCCAGCTTTCTGCCTTGTTTGCGCAATAGCCATTGAAGTGGCCAGAAGCCAGGCCTCGGGGGAGCAGGAGGGGGAGGAGAGCCTTGCATCCAGTAGGCTTTGCCAGGTCCAGAGACAGCACAAGGAGCAGGGTCGTCTGTGGACACCCGGCCAGCCTCAACTCTCTCACTGAGACATGGCCATGGTAATTGAGAGGGCCTGGCCTATGACCCCCATCCAGAAGCCCCCACATCAGCAGATGATGTGGCCAAGATGACAGCCTAAGGCTCCTGCCTGATTTCACCTGGACTTGCAGGATGGGACCAGAGTGGTCTTATAGACCTGACCCGAGGGACAGCCCTGCAGAACACACAGATGACCTGTGAGAAGCCAGCTTCCCCTGTCCCTGCTGCCCATCCTGTGCCTCCCAGTCACTTCCCTCTTTCCTTCCCAGGATCAGACCCCAAGGAAACCTGAGGAAATCTCTGCACAGGGTAGAGGAGGAAATTGATTTTAAAATTCCCCTTGTCTACTGTGTGTCATGCAGTGGGCCAGGCGCTGGATTCAGAGTAGCCACATCAGGCAGGAATCCAGAGTCCAGAGAAGTGAGCACCAGTGGGGGACTTGGGGTTCACGTGGCCTTGTTAGACATATGTGAGTGTACACACATGCACAGGCACACATACACATGCAGAATTTCCTTAAAGCATTGCCTGTCGTGTGCCAGAAAGTTGGCTGTTCTAGAAAGACACAAGTGGATGGCACAAGCCCCTGGCCCTCCCTTGTTACACTGGGTTTCCAGAGTAAGTTGCAGTGTCCAGGACTGGCTCTGTCCCTTCTGCTCTGGTGCCCTGGAAATGGGGCAGGCAGCTGCAGTTACACACTTTCAGTCATGTCCCAGCCTTGTTGTTTCACACGTCAGGTCCGGGGTATGCAGAGGGCACACTCTCTGTTGTTTCATCCGCCTCCTACTCTAGGCAGTGGGAGTGATTGCACTGGATTATGGAAAATGCTGAGGTTCTGACCTGCTGGGAATGCTAGGACTTCAACTCCCTAGTTCCTAGATGGTCTTGTAGGATGAAAATAAAAATACCCAGCACGGGCCCTCCCAGATGCAGAGAAGCCAAGGGAAGGCAATTCTGCCAGGGAGGCAGGAGAACTGCTGGGCTGGACCAGCTTAGCAAGTGTCCAGATGCCAGAGGAGGCACAGGAGCCTGGGTGCAGGCTCCAGAGGGGAGGCCGGAGTCCTGTGGTTTCCCTGCACCCCACAGGTGGCCTGCCACCACAGCAGCCCAGAGGCAACTGGGCCTGGGAGCTCTCCCCAGCCCTGCCCTTCCCTGTCCCCACCCCTCCTCCTGGCTAGAGGGAGGACAGGATGGCAGAATGCAGTGGGAGCAGGCCCGGTTCATATTTCCCTCCTCTCTTCCTGGCAAGGATTACATGGTGAGCAAGGACAGCTGAGCTTGCATGTGGATAGTCAGCTCTGGCAAGGGGAAAGCTGGGAGGAAGGACGGTTGAGGTAACCCAGGCCCAGAGCAGCCTCATTGCCCTTTCGAGCCACCTGGGGCCTACATACCAGTGGTGAACCCACAAGACCTACGCCCATGCATGGGTACCAGCACTTTCTATACTGAAGACTCCACTCCCTGGCGGAGGAGCAAATAGAGTTCTCAACAGACAGATAAATAGAGTAACTTCCAAGAACTGAAGTCACACAAGTTTTATGGGGAAGTAGCATGGGTCAAGGGAGTGACAGCCTTGTAATTCTAGAATCTAGTTAGCACTGATCAGCTTCTCCCAGCCTCAACTACACATCCAACGAAACAATCCAATGAAAGCATCTGTCCCATAACCTGCAAGTCTGCCTTATCCCTACTGGGACCTTCACCCCAGATGTCACCAGAACCCTTGATTGGTTGGCCACCTACCTAACCATCTGGGAACACTTCAGCCTTGGGATAAAGGTTGTCAATCAAAGGTCCTCAGAGACTCATTAGAATGACAGGGACAGTTTGGTGATGTCCAGCAATGAGAATCGAGTGTGGATCCAGAAGGTGCCAGGGATAATGTGTCAGCAGAAAACTACATACATTGAGTGCCAGAAGGCCCAGGCCTGGGACGTGTGAAGCCCTGGATGAAAGTTTAGCAGATAGGAGACAAAGGTGATTCCTCCTTCCTGGGTCTCTGCCTCTAATCTCCACCTCTACCCCAGCAAAAGACCCTGGTCCTGCACAGCAAAGCTGGACATCAAACAGGCAGTGTGAATGTCCATAGATCTGCCTAAGGTTACTTCATAAATCCCCACCAGAGAATTCAGGGCCAAGGATCCCCCAGCTGGACCCTGGATCTGGTGCAGTCACCAAGGAACCCTCTAACTCCGTGTCAAACAGGTACAACCTGGCACCAGACTCCAACAGCTGCGTGTGTCCCACAGCCTCTTTCTGTCTGGGTGTTGTGCATGCCAGTGGACTTTGTGGTTCCTGTCCACGTGCACCTGTGGGAAGTGTGATCCAGAAGTTACTGTCGTACAGCGTGTTTGTCAATTGGTGACTCGATCCCTCGTTCTAAACCTCTGTATTAGCATGTTCAGCCTAGTACTTCTCTACTTGCTTCATGCCTGCTCAACAGGTGCCCTGTCAAGCCAGGTCCCCAACTCTAAAATATAAGTAGCTGTATCCAAAGTTTGCTGGGATGATTGAAAATAGTAAGAGCAGGCTAGAGATTTAGCTCAGTGGTGCTGCTGTCTGCCTCGCAACAGCAAGGTCCCGAGTTCAATCCCCAATGCAAAAAAAAAAAAAAGAATAATAAGAACATCCAAAAGGGCTAAAGGTGTAGGGGAAGTCGGAAGGGTAGGGGAAAGGAAATAAAGGAAAAGAAAAAAATGAGAAAATGAAAAAAATGGAAATAAAGTATTTGTAAATAGGGAAGGGAGGAGGGGGTGAAGGGAGGGCAGGGATATGGAGAAAAAATGAGAACCAAGACCTGTCATGTAAAGGTACAAGATCCCAGTGATGAATGTAACTTTACTGTATACCTAAAATGGACCAATAAACTCAATGAGAAAAAAAAAGGGGGGGATCAAACATAGGGCTCGGCACAGAGTGAGAGCCCCATGCATATTTCTTTTCTCCCTCTTTCTACCAGATTCCACTTACGTTACTAGAACAAAATACTGGTCATCATATAAACAACAGAATTTTTTTTCTCACAGTTCTGGAGGATGAGAAGTTCAAGAACCAGGCACCAGCAGACTCTGTGGAAGGACCCACTGACTTCCTGGTTTATAGATGGCACTTCTTGCTATGCCCACATGGTAGAAGGGCAAGGGAGGTTATTTGGTCTGGTTTCATAAAAGTGCAAATCCTATTCACAAGGCTCTGCCTTCATTACCTAATTACCTCTCAAGGGCCTACCGGCTAGTACCATCATCCTTAGAACTAAGATTTCTTTCTTTCTTTTTTTTTTTTGGTACTGGGGATTGAGCCCAAGGCCTTTGCATTGAACTACATCCCCCACCTTCTTCTTCTGAAAAAGGGCTTCATTAAGTCACTAAGTTTCTCTGGCAGGGCTTATATTTGCAATCCTCCTGCCTCAGCCCCCCAGTGCGTGAGCCGCTATACCCTCTTAGGGTTTCAACATATGAATTTGGGGAGGAGACACAAACATACAGACCATAGCTTATATCTTCCTTCCCTTCCTTTTTTCCCTCACTCCCTTTTTTCCTTCTTTGTCTCTCTTAATTAGTTTTGGTTTGAAATTTACTTTGTCTGCAAATAAGATAGCTACCCCTGCTTTTTTTCTGGTTCCTGTTGCATGGAGAACAGTTTTCCACCCTTTTACTTTCTGCCTATGAGTTTCTTTTTGAACTAGGTGCATTTCGTGTATACAAGTTGGATTTTGCTGCTGCTTCTTTTTCTTTTTTTTTTTTTTTTTCGTTTTTGAGACAGGGTCTCACTATGTAGTTGAGACTGACCTGGAACTAACTGTGTAGCCCAGGCTAGTCTCGAACTCACAGTGATCCTCCTGCCTCGGCCTCCCCAGTGCTGGGATTACAGGAGTGCACCACCACGCCTGGCTGGATTTTGCTTCTTAATCCATTCTGCCAGTCTATTTCCTTTGATTGTTGAATTGAGGCCATTAACATTGATGGTTATAACTGATACATACCCCTTCCTCTCCTCTCAATCTTCCCAGAAAGAAAAGTCTCAAGCACCCTAATTGATCCTCACTGAGCTTCCTCTCTTTACCTCCAGCCAGAGTGTTTGTGGGCTGAGAGGTTGCCCCCCAAGAACCCTCTTTGCCATTGTCTCCTTCATAATTCGATCTATACACTAGTTTCTAGTTTGGCTACAAGAGATTCATTCATCCCTGTGTCCCCCAACACCAGACGAAAGCCTAGAACATGGCATATGGTTCCACATGGAGTGAAGGCGTCATAATTGGAAGGGGATGAAGGGCAAATGGATGAATAAGGAAGGATAGGTGGGTGGCACACAGTGGATGAAAGGGGCACCGGGGTGCGGCTGGCTGAAGGCTGAGTCATGATGCCTGAGTAGAGATGGAAGGACAAATGGGCAAGTGAGATGGATGGGTGTGAAAGTGTGGTGATCGTGCATGTGGGAGGGTGGGTTGGTATGTGGTAAACAGATGGCCACTGGCACTCGTATGGTTGGTTAGGGCCAAGGAGGTAAGACTTCAAATTACTGCTCCAATGCTTTCTGCTCAAAGCAGTGTTCTCGTTCTGTCTCCCAGGCTGCTTAAACTATAAAAGTGGGGCTGGGAAGGAAGAGAGCCAATCACAACCTCAGGGCTCTTGGTGCAACCCCATTTCAGTTCTGCCCAAGACCCCACTTGGACAGTCCAGCTGCAGGCCCTCATATCCTGAAGCTCAGAGCCATGGGGCTCAGGAATGGGCAGAGGACACACTCACCCCTCTCCGCCATGTACCCAGTCTTCTCTCGGAGCTCACGTTGTTCTCTCATGCAACACGAAAGGCAGGAACCCAGCCAAGTGTGCTTCCCAGAGGACAAGCCTGCATTCTGGTCACCCAGACCAGCTGGACATCACTTTGTCACCTCTGTGTGGCAGTCACTAAATCAACAACTCTTTGACCTCAAAAATGGTATTGTCCTCACTGCCTCATCCCAGTGCTTGAGTTCCTGCCATAGAACTGCGGTAGAAAAAGAATTAATGCTTTCAGATTAAATAAAATGGATAAGGCGTCTAGACACAAATGACTGTTCTTGGGGGAAAACAATGGGGGCCTTGGTCTAGGACACTGAGTTTGAATCACAGCCCTGCCTCTTCTCAACCATGTTACCGTGTAAAGTCCCTATGGGGATACTGTTCAGCTCCCTCCTAAGGCTGTGAGGATCATGTGCGGAATTTCTTGTCTGGTCCTTTTGGACACCCTACCCTGCCCTCAGGGTCCCTGATAGCCAGACTCCAAAGCTGCACATCACTCCTGCCTGACCCCCTCCCTGACCAGGACAGAGCAGGCACCTGTGGAAAGATGAACAAGCCCCACTTCCAGGCTTCTGCACCTGGAGCTGTGCATAATCACCCTGACCTCAATCTTTCTCTGTGAATTATAGAAAGAGTTCTCAGAAAATGAGGCCGGTGAAGAGTTCCACAGGCTCCCTCTCCTTCCCTCATTTCATTCTTCCCAACTTAATAAGGGCCTGAGCTTGTTAGCTTGCTCCTGTCCAGCTCGCTCATCCTGTGCATGTGAGACTAAAAATACCCTCAGCTCCTAGTAGAGGCCCTGCCCAGGGACAGGCAAAGCTAGAGTCTTCATCAGCGCTACAGGCTGGCTTCCCTGTGCCCTTGGGATCCTGCCACTGCACCTGTCCTGGTGGGGCCGAGGGGCACCAACATCCTTCTAGCAGCCCCTGCAGTGTGCAGCAGTGGTCAAAAAGCTGTTTTTATTTATCAGTGGCTCCATCCACACTCTCCAAAACCTATTCTGTGCCCTCCCTCACTGCCTTATTAGACAACCTCAACTGCCCAGAGCACTGCCTTGGTCCCTGCAAGAGTCCAGACCAAATCTCAACCTGCCTCTGGAAAACACACTTGTGTCACTTTTCACTAAAACATGCAGAAAGCAAATGTATCTGCTCAGTGGGATAATGGGACCAGAAGCCACTAGAAAAGCTGCATAAACCAATCTGTTGCTATTTTGTTTCTCTATCAAGAAGAATGGGCACAAATACATGAGTCCAGTGATGGCTCCTTGGAGAAGGATGTGGATCGAGGAACACACAAGGGGCGTGTTGATCACTCACTAATACATGCTTGGCAAGGCTGGAGAGGTAATCTCTTCACAGGCTTTCATGTGCCACTGGATACTTCTATTGGCATTGCTCAAGATATTTTGGAAACAGTGGTGAGAGACAAATTGATTTTCATCATCTTCATCCCCAGGAAAAGGCCAAGAATGGAATTGAGCATAAAGAATCCAAACTTCAAAGTGGTTTAAATTTGGAATAGAGCGTTTCCTACATTTGCACATGGTTATATGCAAGAGATGGGATTTTAATGAGCTATTACAGCAAAATATGGAAAGTCAATTAAGGTGTCATAAACAGAAATACTGAAACAAAGAATGACGGATGGTCAGACCAGGGAGACATATTCCAAAAGGATTGAGAGTGGAAATTGCTTCTAACAGAATGAGTCCCAGCTTGGCTCCTGATTGGGGTGGGAGCAGGGGTAGTGGCTGCACAGAGGTGAGCAGCTCTGTCTGAGAACCGGCCTTTCCCGAAATTCATGTGCCAATACTTCCTGCCACCAGCAGAGGAAGGTGCTTTTAGGGCCACTTGTCCCCATTTAATCCCCTTCTCCTCCATTCCCCGAGGCTCTGGGAAAAAGACCCAGAACAGCAATTACTACAAATCTCTGCAAGTTTCCACTAATGGCTTGCTAGGAGTAATTCTCTCCAATTTGACTTAAACATTTATTGAGCAACTCCTGTGTGCAGAACACACAGGTACAGTATGTGGAAGGAAGGGGGGGTTCTGAAATGAGTGAGATCACAACCTAGTCCTCCAACAATTTAAAAGGGTCAGAGATACGATGCTGACTTCACTAGAGACTTTGTCAAGAAACACAAAAGACCTGAGGTAGATTGGAGAGTGGCCTTTCCAACTAACATTTAAATGTTTGTGCCGTTTCAGTAGAAAAAATGAACTAATGCTATGAACTTTAAAAGTCACATACACACACAGACATACACAGACACAAGTAAAGTTTATGTTAAAAAGTTCAAGAGGTAATACAAATAGAAATTAGAAAGTTATACTACATATCAATTACCAGAATGACAAAGGTTTATCTAACAATGATATCTGATGCGTGTGATGGTGAAAGAGGAATTTGACGTACACAACTAGTGCGATTGCAAATAGGAACAATCTTTCTGGAAAGTAATTTGACATTATATATCTCAAGCCTTAAAATAGTCATAACCTTTGACTCAGTAATTCCACTTCCAGGAATCTATTCTAAGGAAATCACCAGATATGTGGTCAAAGGTATAAGCAAGCAGATATTTATCATCACATCATTTACTAAGTTGGACAATGTGAAACAAGCAAGATTCCAACAAAAAATATAAAAATGTATTGTGGTACATCAATACACTGGTGGTTAGTTAGCCTTTTAAATTGGTTTTGAAGCATTTTTAGAAAACCAAACTATTAAGTAGGGGGGAAATCATGATGCCAAACTATATATGGTACAATTTTTTTTCTTTTTAGTACAAGGTATCAAACTCGGGTCTTTGTGCTTGTGAGGCAGGTGGCGGTACCACTGAGCTAAATCCCGGCCCTTCATTTTCTTTTAAAAGAGGTATATTCACTTATCATATACATTTTAGAAGTGATGAAAGGAAGCATTAAGTGACAGAATGCTCACCTCTAGAGGATGAGATGATGGGACTTGGGTGTTTATATTTTCTTATTTGTATAGTTAAGCATTTTCTGAATTTTCAGTGCTAAGTCAGAGTTTGGCAGGACAGCTTGTCCCATTCCTGCCCAGTAGAACTCCATGACCCAACTTCCCCACGGCTGGGTAAGCACTGAGCTGAGGCCTGGTCTTTCAGTAGGAGCACAGCTCCCATATCTCCTGCCTGTTCTGCCCAGGGCTGCCCCTGCCTATCCTTTCCATCTGAGCCCAGCTCCCCACCTCACATGGGCCCGCTGCCCCATCCTCTCAGGTCCTCCTTTGCTTACATAGCCCATGTGTTTGGTGCTCGACTGTCTTTTCACACCACCACTTCCCTTGCTCTCCTCACCTCTTGGAGCCCAAGCTGGGGGAACAGTGGTTTCAGTGCCCTCATACCTTTAGTACCATCAGACTTGTGCCCTCACCCTGTGACTATTTCCTGCTGTCACCACTGCTGATAACGACCCAAACTACTGCTCTCGTGCAGACCAGCCCTGGCTCTTCCCCAGATTCCTTCTGAGCCTTTCTCCAAACTAGGTTGTCCTCCTTTCATGCTTCACTGAAACATGCCACATTCTCCCCTCAAGCACTCTTCCTAGCTGCTGCCATATGCCCAGGCTCCTTCTAAGCCTGGAAGGCCCATGCCCTTTTTCTGCAGCCCTCTCCTACTTGTTTATTCAGATGTCACCTCTACCCAGTAGCCTTCTCAGGCCCTCCTTTCTAGCAGGACAGGGGCACCTCCCCTGTGCTTTCTCTTTCATTTCATCATGTGGCACAGCACATAGTAGAAACTTGAGAACAAGCTTGCTGATGCTGGGCAGCATCTTCATAGCAAAGCCAGCAGAAGCAGGATGCTCTCTTGATAGTATATCCATCCTCACCTTGAGACATAGGAACTTATTAAAATCCCTTATGATGACTATGAAAATGGCAGACCTCTACTTCCCTCACCATCCCTGGGAGGCTGCCTCACTACTCCTAAAGACTGTCGAATATTCCACCAACTTGTAACTATTGCCTCTGCCACCAATTGCCCCCAACTAATGGGATAGAGTCTTAGAAATCTGTCCCCAAAGGCCTAGCTCAAGGCTTGAGCTTAAAATTTTTTCTCTGACACTTCATCAGGGGACTTGGAAACCAGGGTCAATGTGAAGAGCCATTATTCTGCTTCCTTGAGGGTAAATTCCTGCTTCCTTTGGGGACCAGGAATACACCCATTTTCTTATATCTTCCCATCCCCAGCTGTGGAACCACACCTATAAGACCCTTCCCAGAACATGAAACAGTCAGGATTAATTGGAACATAGGCAGATGCCAAGGCTATAATTAAACTACAGCTAACTACTTCATCTTGTATAATCCAAGCAACAACCTCACTCACTTAATGGATTAGGAAACTGAGATTCTGTAAGAGAGAGGCACCACAGAGACTTGGCATTGCCCAGGAACTCCAGGGACTATGATAGCCAGGGAGGCTTCAAGGTGGAAGTGAGGGCTGGTGTCAGGCCTTGAGGGATGGCTAAACTGTACTTTCTAGGGAGATCTGAAGAGATTTCCTAGGAAGAAGTAATAGCAACAACAAAGACTCGAAAGCAGAAGAAACAAAGTTGGATTGGTCAAGGATCCATGAAAAGTCTACGCTGGCTATGGAAAAAGAGTCCTGGAAAGGTGTCTGGTACCCTGTGCAGTGAGCCACCTAACTCAGTAGGAGATGAGAGAATCAGGACATGGGGAGTTTATCTGTTGCTTTTTTTTTTCCCTCCTTACGGAGAATTGAACCCAGAATCTCTGCACTAAGCTACATCCCCAGCCCTATTTTATTTTATTTTATTACAAGGTCTTACTAAGTTTCCCAAGCTGGGCTCAAACTTGCAGTCCTCCTGCTTCAGCTTCCAGGAATGCTAGGATTATAGGCGTGTGTCTCTGCTCCTGGCCATGGTCTGTTGCTTTTTCCATTTTACCCTATTCCCAGTTGCCCCTTCCCCATTGTATCCACAGAGAAAAGGCTGTTTTGTCTGCAAATCCCTGCTCAAAGCCTTACCTATAAAACTGTCCCACTATCTCTGTGGATAAGAGAGAAGCTTCCTTCTGGGCAACTCAGGAGTTATAAAAAGAGTTACGAGAGCTGATGGCTCCTGCAAAACTGTTCCTGAGGAAAAGCGCAGTGAAAGATGGGACACACCCCTCTTGGGTGAAGGCCTCCACTGCTGTGAGTGAGTCCTCCTCACACTGACTATTTCATATCTCTAAGACAGCAAAGCCCACTCAGAACCCAGAACCATTCAGAGGTGACAAGTTTTGTCTTTGGGCAGAGGAGCGGAAGCAGTGTGAGTGATATCTGGTCATGTCTTAAATTCACAAGATGGAGGTGACAATACAGCAACTGTCACATGTTGGTTAACAAGGGAGATGTATTCTGAGAAAGGTATCCTTAGGTGACTTCATCATTGTGGAGACAACACCAGGTGTACTTACACAAACCTAAATGGTATAGTCAACTATACACTGGAGCTAATGGCACACATGTGCTCTCACTCTCTCTCTCTCTCTCTCTCGCCCACACACACACACACACACACACACGACACTCAGTAAACTGGAGATATGTGAGACTGCTGCAGGCATCACACGGCAGACTGTTTTATGGTAGTCATTTATAAGTAGCAGGAATGCACTCTAAAGTAATGATAAAAGCAGTAAATATGCAAAGCACTAATGTCATCATTTATTAACATTATCGAGTATCATCTGCTCTACCATTGCATGTGCTGCGTTTGTTAATACCAGTATCACTGCACACACAGGAGTGATGTGTTGTGCCACCACATTGGCACAAACATGACAGCACTAGGTTATGGGAATTTCCCAGCTCTGTTATAATCTTATGGGGCCACCTTTGTATATTTGGTTCACCATTGGCCAGAACGTTGTTACACAACATATACTATATTTTAATATTTTAGCTACTCTTTGTCTATTGATGTTGTAAAATTTCCACACACAGGAGTGATGTGTTGTGCCACCACATTGGCACAAACATGACAGCACTAGGTTATGGGAATTTCCCAGCTCTGTTATAATCTTATGGCGCCACCTTTGTATATTTGGTTCACCATTGGCCAGAACGTTGTTACACAACATATACTATATTTTAATATTTTAGCTACTCTTTGTCTATTGATGTTGTAAAATTTCCAACTTTTTTATTTTTTTATTTTTTTTTTTTTTTTTTGGTGGTGATACTGGGGATTGAGCCCAGAGCCTTTACACTGAGTTACGTCCCCAGCCCTTTTTTTTTTAAATTTTGAGACAGGATCTCACTAAATCACTAACTTGCCTCAGCTGGGTTCAAACTTTTAATCCTTTTCCTCAGCCTTCCAGAGTGCTGAGATTACATGCATGTGCTTCTATTCCCAGCCCTATTTGCTGTGATTCAAATAATTAAAACTTTTGGCCAAGAATGGAGGCGGCCCCTGGTTTGTCTGATTATAAGACAAAATTGAAGATTAATTAGTTCAAAATACAGAGATCTTTGAAGCCCATGGTATTCAATGGGGACAGGATGGAGAAACTAGTATGTTGAGAAAAATCTAGAAGCAGAAAGTCCAGATATGTATGGAGGCTGTGGAAGAAGAGACAGCTTTGGCTGCAGCGTATTCAGGAATAGCAGGAGGAGAGAGGAAGAGACGGGACTACAGAGGAGGTGGGGCCAGAATGTGAATTGCAGGGAGTCTGTGCTTCGTCCTGGGGGAGCAGCTGGAGGCAGGGCTTGGGCCAATGGGTCAGAACCTATGCCTATGTTCTATTCAGCAGCCTCCGTCGTTGCTCCTGCTCTCCTTTCCTGTTACATCCAAATGCCCTAAGCTACCTCACCTTCCCCATATCTCCCTCTCCATCCAAGAATAGCAGGTGAGAGCAGAAGGGGATGCAGCTGGGTCAGCTGAGGCCAGGGATGGGAATAGAGCGGGAAATGAGACAAGCATCTCACCTTTCTTCTCGGCGGGCCTGGGAGCTGGGCTAGTGCACCAATATTCATAAGAAGGAGCACTGGGTCCAGGCGCCCTGAACATCTGGATCCACCAGCAGTAGCATTTCCCAGAGCACTCAAGCTGACCAGTTTCAGAATCACCGCCCCCACCATTCCCTGCCTAAGCGGTGTTCTCAGAATGATTTTGGAGACATTTGTCAGGGTATGTCAAAGCTGTAGGTTGTCCTGAATAAAAAATAGGTACTACCGACATCCAGTAGATAGATCCCGGGAATGGTGCTAAATATCCTACACTGCACAGGACAGCCTCCTACATCAAAGAATTATCTGCCTAAATTGCCAATAGTGCTGAGGATAAGAAGCAAGTGCTGTTCCGAAGGCTTAGGTTTCAGATAGAGAAAAGAAGCAGGAGCCCTTATGCTCTCTTCCTGGATCTCTAGGGGACATTGTGGCTAGTGAGTTCCTACAAGTGACATTTTGCAACATGGGAGTGAGAGTACAAGGATGGGAATGTTATCCATAAGGTAAGGGGACTTCAACCTTCCTACCCTCCCCACTTAGCCCTATCCAGCAACAAGGGGTACCGGACAAGAGCTGTTGGTAGTTTCCCTATCTCAACAATCTGTTCCTTGAAGGAGTCAAGTGATCCTGTGCCAGGTTAGTGCGCGGAACCCTGGGATCTTGCCTCCACAATCTAAGACCCCAAGGGTTTGTAAGATCTAGTTTTTACTTCCTCCAGCTTCCAGTTGTGTGTGAGCCTGTGTGTGTGTGTGTGTGTGTGTGCGCGCACGCCTGCATGCACCCACACATATGTGAATAGGACTCACTTTAGCAGGAAAAAACCTTATCTGGGAGTCAACCGTGTCCACCTGTCCATCCATGAGCTCAGCTCCCCAGTGACTCTAGGGCCACATTATCAGATGCCAATAACAGTGCCCAGTGGGTAAGAAGGCAGTGGTGGTGCAATGAGCAGCAGCCCTTGCTCAGACCAAACAGCCACAGGCTTTGGTGTAAGACCATCAGAGTCTGAGGTGTGGCTCTCACCTCAGCTCCGTCACTGACTTGTCCCTCCGTCTGTCCCTTTCCTCCCCCCTAAAATTATTATTATCATTATTTTGACAGCAGCTAACATTTGGAAACCTCTTACCACGTGCCAGGCACCTTGCATGCATGTCATTCTCACAACAGCCCTGTGAGAATGTTTATTACCCCAATGATATGGGTGAGGGAATGGAGGGGAAATGGCTGGTCCTAGGTCACATGGGCAGCTAACAGTGGGGCTGGTGCTGGAACACAGCCCGTGCAGCACAGGCTGTTCTGAGGACGATGAAAGTTTTCAGGGACATCAGTACATCAAAGTGGGGAGGGGTCCTAGAACACAGGGCTCCACGTGGGCACATTTGTTAATGGCAGAAATTCAAATCAGGGAACTGTCGCCAACCTGGTGGGCCCATACTGCCAAAGGCTACCAGGCAGATGCCCATGTAAACACGCCTTAAACCTACAGCCAAATGCCCTGCTACTGTTGGCTGGATAGGCCAGGCCCTGCTAAAAATAGAGGGTAGTCGGGTCCAGCTCCCTGACAGCAGCAGGCAGCCCCTCCTCTCTCCCTCCTCCTTTGCTGTCCGGGCAGGAACCGTCTTCTAGAAGAAATAAAGATTTCGAGATTCCCATTTCGTGCCAAAGAGGATTGTTTGCTTGATACTCAGTGGGTATGACCCAAGTTCTGGAAGAATCAATAACTAGAGCTAGGTCCTGACCACAATACCCCACTAGCTCTGCCCTCCAAAGCCCACCCAGGGAATGAGTCCAGCTGAAGCCAAAGTTTGGCCGGCATCTGCACAATTTGCGATTCAGCCTGGAGCCCCTCGCTGTCTTGACCCTGAACAGACGCCCAATATTGGCAGCGCTGGGCGATTTCTTGTATTGGCCGGTGGCTTCTCTCCGGAGGCCAGCTCCAGGCGCTCTGGGGACGCCCCACCCCAGCTGACAGGGATGAAGCAGCACCCAGCCAGAGAGGCCAGGACCCGCGCTTCAAGCGCATGGGGCCAGAGGCCAGGGGTGCAGGGAGGAGGTCTGGAACGGCCTCTGTGGACTGCCCACCGCGGCCTTGGCGCAGGTCAGTGCTCGGGCCGGGGATTTCCTTTCAAAGGTGACTTAGAGCCGCTCCATTAGGATAACGCCCTCCCGGGCGGGCCCTAATGGCGTGTTTGGCAGAGTCAGCGAAACGCGGCCCCCAGCGTCTCGGGCGGCGGGGCAGCGCCCTCTCCCGCGTCCTCGCCCTCTCCCGCGCCA
>NW_022900949.1:48047678-48064386 GCF_012274545.1 Fukomys damarensis | reverse complement strand
CATTTGCAGCGCAGGCAGCCTCACGAGCAGCCGCGGCGCGCCGGCCAGGAGGGCGGCGGCATCATGGAGCTGAAGAAGGACAGCAACGCCGTGGCCATCGACATGCTGCTGATCGTGCACTCGGAGAAGCGGCGCGCCGCGCAGAGCACGCACTTGGACCCGCAGGCGGAGCCCGACGCGCGCCTGCAGAATGGAGGAGGTAACGCGAGCGGTCGGGTCCCCGGGACCCCGGAGCACCCCTCCCTCTTTACCCCAATGCCCGCCCACGGCTGGGCGCCCCATGTGCCCTTGAACGAAGTCCTCGATCCCATCACTCTTCCCCACCGCTGCCTGTGTCAACGCGCGCGTGTCAACGGCGTCTCGCTGCAACGTGTAGACCCAAGATTGTCCCAGGTTGACTCTTCGTGCAGGCCGACGGTGCTTCCGGTCCCTTGGGGGTGCCCTGTTTTCTCCCAGCCACTCCCCGAAGGGTGCAGAGCGAGTTGCAGAATTACCTGGAGGAAGGGGCTAGAGCCCCTCATGGGCTCATCATTGTCCTGCTTCCCGCACAGCACCCTTGGACTCAAGTGTGTTCAGGGGGAATCTGTGTGCAGTCGGAACCGTGGTGGCCTTGCATAACTAAAATACTCACTTTCTCTGTTTTTGAGCCTCTCCTCCAGCCTCCTGCAGACGGAAGGCCTGAAAGGGACTAAAGGAACAGTCTTGGGTGGGATGGAGTTTGAAATCTGCACTCTGTCCTTGAGCTTATCCATTGATCTTACTTGTCCAGCAGACATCCTGAGAGGTGAAACTGGCACAATAGAGACTGATTATAGAGAGGAAGGCAGGATCCATTCCTCTACTCTCCATACAAGACAAGGTGAATAAAGTATAAATTGTTAATAATGGAAGTTAGAAGGCTGGGGACCTCAAGGTCCTGGGTCTCCAAGGAAGCCTCTGGGACTGATGTGAGAACATGTCACTTCTTCAGCATTGAGGCTTGATAGCCCCTTCAGGAAAACAACTTCTGCCCCCCACCTTTCTTCCAGCTCTAGAGCTCCTTGGATCCTGGCTGCTGTTCCCTCCCTGGCTTTTTTGACCCCACAACCCCTGTGCACATGGAACACCCACAAAGCAAGGTTCTATGATGGCCCACCCCACCTCCCACACAAGCTGGGGCTGTCCCACAGCTCCTGGGTAGCCCTTGGGGAGATGGTCAGCAGAACAAAATAGACCAGAGGACTGACTGAGAATGTTGACAGGTGTGCCAGTGTTGGGAGGGACTTGGGGGTCAGGAGTTGTTTAGGTTAGCTGGTTCTTTAGTTCCACAGGGTAGTTGTATGTAGAAAATCAGCAGAGGCCATCAATTTCTTGATAGAAATGAGACAGTTCCTACTACCCACACCCAATCCAGGTTTCCCCCAGAGTGTACTGGGCGAGGCCCAGTTCAAGGTCAGCCCAAGAGTCCCAACCTCCTTCCCCTCCTAATAACATCTGCCCTGAGGACTCTGATATCAAAGAGGCAAAGAACACAAAGAAGGCCAGGAAATTGGACTCACCCCCCACGACTTCAGCAAAGAAAGCACCTACCCCTACTTGATAGGTGCTGTTACCTTTCTACAAATATTTTCCTAATAGAAGTTTCTTGAAGATGTGTCACCTATTACATCAGACAGTTCTATGTCATTGTGGAGAAAAGGGAAAGTGCATGGATTCCGAAGGCTACTGGACAGTGATGTTCTGAGACCCCATGCTAAACCAGCTTGAAGGCCCACTCCTCAGGACAGCCTTAGAAAGAAAACACTGAGCCAGGCTATCTTGTTCCAAGGCTTCCCATGGATGCATAAAATCCCAAATAAGTCCCTGTCTGCTTCCAGTTATCTTTTCCATGTGCCAGTTCCCCCAGTGGGTAGCAGATCTTCCCTGGCTCTGCAAACAAAAGAGCAAAGTTCAGTTTCTCTGAACAGACACTGAGGTCTTGTGGCAGAAAGGATTACAAGGACTAGAAGGCAAGGAAAGGGCAGTCAGGCTGGTCACTGGGGATTTGGCTGCAAGGTTGTCTTTCCTTCCCTCTGTAGCTCTAGCATTTTCCCAGCTATTTTCTTAGAGCAGCAGTTCTTAAAAAAAACATTCTTTGGAGAGGAGGATTCCTATCTTCCTGCAGCAATGGAGGTGGAAACCAAAAGCTGCCTGCACCAAATCTCTAGGTTTTATCCCAAAAGTCTGTGGAACTCATGCATTATACCACATAAGTATATCAGCCAGGGTTCCAAGTGGAAAGATGAGGAAACCTCCCAGGCCACCAAGGTGGTGCACTAGACCCTCTTTCTATGCCAGAGACTCACTTTTATTGCAGTGGCTTCTGCTGCCAGAGCATAAGTCAGTTCATTCAGGAACTCGATCTTGCAGTTACCACTTCTAGCTGCTGCCAAAGAATTCCTCTTCCCTTCCCCATTGCATCATCCCCAGACTTGGATACAGGTGCATCTGCTTGGCCAGGCCTAGGCCATGCTCTAGCTGCAAGGGAGGCCAGGAGAGCAGGCAACTGCCACTTCCCACTCCCATCAGGGTGTGCAGGATTTACCCACCCTTCTCGCTCCACATCCAGACTACGGAGAGAGGAGAGGTTGGGGTTGGGGGGTGTGACACATCTAGAAATAGTCAGGCAATGGATATGGAATATCTTCTAAAATAACGCTTTTGTATTTATGCAATGAAGATATGGGAGTGGAAAATAAGTGTTCATATTTTAAAAATTCTCCCAGTATAATTCTGACAATCAACCCCACCACTGTTGAAAATTACTATTTTAACATTTTTTTTAATTTTTAAAATTTTTGAGAGTTGCATTCATGTCCCAAAAAGCATCCCATTCAAGGGCAGCTTCCCTTGGATCCCAAGAGAGCCAAGTTCCACCAGTCCTGCTTTAACTAAGTTAGACAAGCCTGCAGCTAATGCATGGCTCACTTGCCCTGGTTTTCCACACAGAGAACCTCACACTGACCATTTTTGTCATTTCACAGGATTCCAAGGTGTCGGAAATGGAATCCGGAAATGGCAGAAATTAGAAGGAAATGACCTTCATGGTAAATTCTTTTTTTTCTTTCTATTTCTTTTTAAAATTTGGAATTCAATGTATTGAAAAATATCTGAAAGAACTAGGTTGTATTCATTTAAAGATTAGCACTAACCATTAACCACTAAGCAAAAGGTGGCTGCTTGGACTCAGCCCTCAACCGCACCCTGCACCCAGAGGGCTACTGTGACCCTGAAAGTTTTCCCTGGCATCAGGGGTCCTACTGTTCTAGAGGCTGTTGCTGGGGACCAATGCCATAAACTGGAGCCCCTACTTGTTTGATTGCTGAGCTATAGGGGAGGGCCTGATCTTACTTGGATTGATGAGGTTTGAGTATTCCCACAGGAGGTGTGGCTGCTCATGCCTTGAAGGCTATTCATCTTTTCTGAACAAAGGACAGTGGTCTGCTTAAAAATGAATTATTTGAAGGCTAGAGAGGCACCAGTCATGGGCTCTGTACCTCCCTAATGGCCTGGGACTCAGAATACCATAAAAAGTCAGCTTCCAACACCCCTATTCTCTGGTGCCAGGCACCTGTCTTCCAGTATTTCCCTGGCAACACTATGGATAGGCTGACTACAGCAAGCCTTACTCTGTACCCTTCAGAGATTCACTAGCCCAGCCTTCCTTGGCATTGCACATGTTGGTCACGTGAGTATTCTAATAAGAATTAGCTCTCCACTCTCATAGCCTCATTTGGAAGCTCCATGAAAATCCAGCCAGGTGAGCCCTGGAATCCAATGAGTAGGTTTTCAAATGCCAGTCTAAAGGTACTATCCTGCATGACCCTCAACAAATGGGAAATGAATCAGACCAACTAGCTATGCTCTGCCATCCTTTTGACAGTGACAAAGGGAAGGATGAAATTCCACCAATAAATTCATCCTCATTCATTCCTTCAACAAATGTCTTTAGTGCTTTCTCTGTACTGAGCAAAATTTTAAATGCTGGAGATGAAAAAGGGAGCAAGACAATCAAGAACCCCTGTTCTCATGGCCATACATTACAATGAGTGTAATTATAACAACATTCCCTTAAATAGAATTTCAAAATCCTGGCTTGGAAGAGCTTTCCTGCGTCCTTGGCCCTGAGCACGAGTAGGACTTATCTTTAAGATAAGCCCCCTCTCCCTTGCCAGGGAGACCATCCCTCTCTGCCCTGGCTAAAGGGTATGCATGAGTACAGTGGCTTCCTTGCCCTTGCTACTGGGACTGGCAGGTGGTAGACATGCCAGCTTTAGCTTGACTGAGGCAGACACCATAGCTAACATAGCTGTTGTGGGCTTATGACATAGCTGTTAAGAATTATGATAAGAATCAAACTTCAGAAAATAACCACAGAAATAGCCATGCATAGCATTCAAGCTAGCCCAATGTGTGTGTAAGTAAGTGGGCAAGGCAAGCCACAGATGGGCCCAAAGGGACACTGTCTTATTTATTGTAGCTCTCTCCTGCCTTGCCTGAGCCATTCATTTTAGGGTTCTCTGGGAAGTATTGAAATATACCGCATTCACAGTTTGTTTCCGTCTTCCAGGTTCCTCATGGGTGGGGCCAAGGGGGAGGGGGTAAGTGGGAGAATATTTAAAAAGCTCTAAGTGATGCAATAACTATGACAAGGCTCACATAAAAGACATAAAGTGGGTCTTAGTATGCTATGTCCATCTCTAAAGAGGATAATCAAAGTAGTTCTTGCTAAACCACCCCAAAGGCTGAGCGTTTGGACTGGAGACAGGCTCTATGAAGGTCCTGAACTCAGAAAAGATGATTCTGCTGTTCCACCAATATATGTAGTTTAGAGTAAAGTTTTATTTCTCAAATGTTATATTTGTATGCATGCAGAAGCTGGAATTTTTCTGATGCTAAGATTCAGGGTATGGGCCAGGAGTTTAGCTCAGTGCTTCTGCTGCCTGCCTCGCAAGTGCAAGGTCCCGAATTCGATCCCTGGTACTGAAAAAAAAAAAAAGAGAGTCAGGGTACAGGTATGGGAACCTTTCTCATACTTGCCTGGTTTGTCCCCAAGGCACCCAGTGCTGGTAACCAGCAGGCTGCCCAGCCCTAAAAACTGGATGGCTTTCATCTCAGAAGGAAGCAGCTGATGGCATGTGCTGCAGAGTGAGAGCACAAATGTGGCTGAATGTGGCATTGGTCCACTGGGGCACATTTTCCCCTGTTACTGCCCTGTATACTCCCTGGGCTTGGATGTTGGTGGGGGAAGGGGACTGGAATGCTTTAAACTTTTGGAAGCAGCAGGTGTTTGGGCTAAGTCTCCTGCCCGCCCCACCCCACCCTCCATAGCTTGCCCAGCAACGGGCTTCCCCTGTGGTGATTGGCTGCTTTCCTTGGTCCTGGCTGAAGTCTGCCTAGCAGCATGGAGTCTGATGCCCTACAGCTAGAGGGAAACCAGTTGTGCAGCCCTGACTATAAATACCCTGCTAAAGTTATGCCAGCCAATCACACTCCTTGAGGATTCCCTTCATGGATCCTGTTTCCTCCTGGAGATGCAGCCAGCTGTGCCCACAGGAGGCAGCCTCCTGTCCTTGCCTGAGTGTGGCCTGGGGCTCCAACCCAGCATGCCACGTCACCCTGCATTGGCACACAGAGTGGAGCTGGACTCACCAACTAGGGACTTCAGGGACCTGGCTGGGTCCATTCCTAGGAGAAGGTTAGAGCAGGCAGGCTTCTACAGGGCAAGACCCTGGGTGGATCATAAGCCTAGCCTAGCTCAATACCCCAGCTACCCACCCTGACTGGCTTCTGCTTGGGCCTGGGCACAAGAAGCACTGGGTGGCTGATCTTGTTGGCTGAACAAAAGGATCATTGGAATAGAACCTGTTCAGGCCAGCAACCCAGAGGCATTCTAATTCCCAAGCCAGGCACTGGTCTCAGGGGTCACTTCCAGTGGCAGGCCCCCTGCAGGGCAGCAGGCAACCAGAGGGAGATGATGGCAGGCCAGGATAGTAATGGTTGTAGAACCTACTGCTGCTGCAACTGGACCTTCCTGAACCACTTCCACACCCCTCTGAAGCAGGAATTCAAGGGCAGCCTCATTAGACGAAGTCACAGCCACAACAGCAGCTATAAAGAGAGGATGAAGTAAAGCTCAGGTTTCTTGTAGGAGAGGCAGGGAAGCATATGGTTCCCCCTCAGTGATCGATGGCAGGAGCTAGGCATCTCTCTATAGCAGCCTGACACCTTGTGCTCTGAGCCATCTCTGTGTTCCAAGGACAGTAATATTCATATGTGGGGAAAGAATTTGCATATAATAGGTGTCCTGCAATATTTGTAAAACTAAACCAAAGTGTACATCCTCCCAAACCCAAAGCTGGGGTAGGAGGCAAACTCCCACCAACCTATTCTTGTTCTTCTCAGAAGGGAGGAAGAAGCTAAGCTAGGAAACTTAGGGTCCCCTTCCATGGAAAGGTATGAAGATCAGAGAGGCACCCATTTGTGGGAGAGTACTTTGGAAATTGACTGACTGGGAATGCCAAAGTAAGGACTTCTGGTTCTGCAGACCTTGGGAGGTGTCACCAGCTTCTCCTATGAACCCCATCCTGTGCTGGCTGCTGCTGAGTGGTATAAGAGTGGGACGTATGTGCACATGGGCTCACAAGTGTGTAACTGAGTTGATTTATAGAATGTTATATGTTGGCTATGTGCACACAGGTGTGCATGTGGCTATGCACATGTTTAGGCCCGGCCTATGCATGTACTCAGCCCCTGCCAGCCTGCCTTTGTTGCAGATGCACACAACTTGCCATTCTGCTCAGGGAAAATTCCACCATGTTCCCAGTGGTCACTGCAGGCCTCTCGTGTCTTCCTTAAATAGGAAACCTGGCAGAGAAGCAGCACCCTCAGCAGCCCCAGGTCATCACTTCCTATGACAACCAAGGTAAGTGACTCTCTGCTAGCTGTGACCTAGCTGGCTCTGCCAGCCCAGCCAGAGATGACCAAGGGTGTGGACCTCAAGCTGTGCAGAGCAGGTCCTCCTGCCCTGTGGAGGTTGGAATATCCTTGTTCTGTCTCCATATGTCAAAGCTAGCACTGAAAGTCTCTGTGGTCCAAGTCGGCCTTTCACTTGCATTGAGAAATGAAATCCTTGGGAAATGGATCCCCAACATCATCATCATCACCATTTTTATCATCACTAAACTTAATATTTATTGAGTGCTAACTATGTGCCAAGTGTTCTGCCAAGCCATTTACACATTTATTCTGGAGTACAGCAGTTCTGTTTGATAGGTACTCTCACTATCCTTATTTTACAAATAAGTCAACTGAGGCTTGGAGAGGCTGTCAGATATCCAAGATCACATGGCCAGAAAGAGTCAGCTGGCACTCTGATCCCTCTCCCGGAAAGGTCTCAGGTATCATTCTCCATCTGGCTCAGCTTCTGCTGCTCCCCTGGAAACCAGTCTCCCCCTGCTGGCTCAGGGTGTCCAAGTCCTCTTTTGTCCTGAGACATGGCAAGTCCTTGGCCTTGCTTCCGGAGACTGAGCCTTCCCTGGGCATCCATACACAGCTGAGCCTGTTGCAGTGAGGTGCAGTGACAAAGCCCTTCCTTGGTGATCCTCTCTGTCCCAGGACAACCTGTGGGGATTAGGGGAAGACCAGCAAGGGCATCACCAGGTTGACTACATTTGACAGGATCTGAGAACATGACACTGTTGTAGGTGAGGCCTGGTTAGAGACTCCCACACCCACCTACCATGTTGCATTGTGCACCCATAATGCAACTACATTGCATTAGAGGCTCCAGCCTGGTGTCTGAGGGCTCTCTTAGGCCCAGCCATAAGAATTACCATCACTTCTCTCAGTGATGATGTCCTAACCTGAAAGAAATTATCTGATCAAATCAAGGGGGTGGTAGCATAACCCTCCTTCCACAGCAGAAGGCTTTGGGGACTCACAGCCTCTTGGGGAGAGCCACTTGTTCTCTGAAATGTAGGCAACCCAGTATCTCCACAAGACACTGGAAGGTAGTAATAAAGGGCCAAGACCTGGGACTAGTGAGAGATAGCCATCTCTGCAATCTGCATCAGTATCCCTTTAGGCTATTATTCCTGGGAATATATCTCCGGGACAGGTGAGACCACTGACCTCAGAGATACCCTGCTAGAAGAGGCTGGATTAGCAACCATTTATCGCACTTAATGAACAAAACAAAAGCTCCTGCCTTGTGCATTTGGCTTTCTAGTGAGGGGAGGCAGAGAATCCCAAGAAGGAAAATAAAAGAGTCAGATAAGGCTGAAGGAGAAAATAAAACAGGAATGATAATAAGGAATGTGGGGGTATGCAGAGTTGTATATTGGGTTCCTACAGTTGCTATAGCAAATTTCCACAAACTTCGTGGCTTAAAATAATACAAACTTAGCATCTTATACTTCCAGAAGCCAGAAGCTCCTGAGCTAATGTCAAAGAATTAGCAGGGCAGGTTCCTTTTAGAGACTCTGGCTGAGAATTCATCCCTTGCCTCTTTCTGCTTCAACTGGCTGCTAGAATCCCTTGATTTATGGCCATTATTCCAGTCTCTGATTCCATGATCCATTGCCTTCTCTCCTTTTAAGTAGTCAAATCTCCCTCTATCTCCCTCTTATAAGAACATATGTGGCTGCGTTTAGACCCCCACCAGATCATTCAAAATAATCTCACCATCAGCAAATCCTTGATGTAGCCATATTTGCAAAGTGCCCCTTGCTATATAAGGTAACTCTCCCAGGTTCCAGGGATTCTGACATGGATATATTCAAAGGCCATTATTCAGACTTCTGTGAACAGACTATATAAAACCAAGTAGGCTAGGGATATAACGCAAGGTTGAGTACTTGCCTAGCGTGCATGAGGCTCTGGGTTTGATCTCAAGCATAAGAGAAAGAGAGAGAAGAAAAGCTTCATTGAGGAGGTTCCATCTGAGCAAAGGAGATAAGGGGAGGAGAAAGCATGAGAATATCTGTGAAGAGCTCTCACCAGAAGCAGCAAGGATTGTGAAGGCCCCAGGCAGGAGTTTGGAGTACAACTGACATGTTCAGGGAGCAGGTGACTGTCAGGAATGGGAAGGAGGGATGTGAACAGGATAGGGACAAAGACAAGCCATCAGAGAGTACATGGGGCAGGACTTGCAGGGCCTAAGGGCTCCCTTCTGTGTGTCAGTTTCTAGTCTGAGTGCGGTTAGAAACCATCTGGTAGTTTAAAATATGACAGCTTTCAGTGGGTGGAGAATGAACATGAGAATGTTTGGAAGCAAGAAAACCCCCTAGGAGGCATCCTGATAATTCAGGCCAAGGTGTGGATTTAGGTTGTAAAGAGAAAAGGAGTCAAGTACTGGGACTTCAGTAGTGTGAAGAGTGGAGGAGCAGGTTAAGGAAGAAACACGGAGAATTCATGTTTAGCTCTGTTGAGATTGTGCCAGCAGCTGCCGTTTTGGAAGGCAGTGACCAGGGAATTATTATTCCCTGTGCTACTTTCCTTCTCATTCAATGAGCCCTGAGATCTTTAGGCTCTGTTCTATGGTCTACACTGGCCCCAGAGTTCTCTTAGAAACTCTTTCTATCACAGTAATAGCAGTGACTTGGTATATGGTTGACATCAAATTAAGTGCCTGTGCTCGGAACCTGGTTCAACCTCCCTTCCCATAATGTAGACGCTCTGACCATAAGTGAAGCAGGCTTTTTTGACCATGCATGTGGTCATTTCAACCGCTATGTTTCCAGACTGGGATTTCCCTTCGCAGCTCTCTCCTACAGAAGGAATCATGAATGACCCAACCCTGTGGTTTTAGGAGTCCAGTAGAAGCCAGAGACACGGGGCTGGAAGTAACACCCTTCATCACACACCAGCAGACACTCAGACAGGCTCAGCCCTGAGTTGTGGCACTCTAGGTTGTTATCTCATAATCTGAGCTGCTGACAGGGGGCTTCATGCTACATCTGACAGTAACCAGTAAGTGTGCTGCAGCATTGATCTTCTTCAGAAATGGGCAGTCTCCTGTCACCACCTAGCATGCTCCTTCCCAAAATGGCACAACCCACCACTTACCAACCACTGCAGCCTGGGCAGAACCACAGCATGCCTCTATTGAATACCTAGCTAGGGTCTGTTTAAGAGTGTTCAAGCGTTATGAGTGCTTTAACTAAGGCTTTTTTTGACAGTTGGATACTGTAGGAAAATTTTTCTAGACCACAGACAGCAGTGTGGAATGTGTCTGACATGTTCAGAGAGCAGGTGGCTCTGTCAGAAAGGAGAGGGAGGGATGTGCACAGGGTAGGGACAGAGATGACTCATCAGAGAGGACATGGAGAAGGACTTACAAGACCTAAGGGCTCCCCTCAATGTCCCAGTTATAAATGTGTCAGCATGTTACAAAAAGAGCTAATAAACACCTAAGTTAATGATGACAAGCATCTAACATGAGCCCCCTGGCTCCTGAACACACATATCTGCCCACCATGCATGTGCACTTGCAAACACACACGCACTCATGCATGCACACACATGCCTGACAGTCTTCGCTAATTGATGAGTGCTCTGGACAACCACTTCCAATCAGTTAGAGTTAGTGAACAACGGGAAACCTGTGTCCCATCCCTGCATTAGGTTATCTAAAAGCAAGTTAGATCTTTAAACAAATCCTGACTGAAACCTGAAGAGATCTGAGAGACTAGGTCAGGTGGGAGAAATCTCACACAAGGTGCAGGCAGGCCCAAGGCAGTACACAAAACATGTTTGGGCTTGCCAAGTGCATTTCTGCTTCTGAGAGGGCAGGGGAAAAGAAGGTGAGCAGGTAGGATTTAAGAAAAGTATCTGGGCCGGGCATGGTGGCACATGCCTATAACCCCAGCACTTGGGAGACTGAGGCAGGAGGATCACTGTGAGTTCTAGAACAGCCTGGTCTACATAGTGAGTTCCAGGTCAGTCTCAACTACATAGTGAGACCCTGTCTCAAAAAAAAAATCTGGGAGCCACTTCATCTACATAGTGAGTTCCAGGTCAGTCTCAACTACATAGTGAGACCCTGTCTCAAAAAAAAAAATCTGGGAGCCACTTCG
Source organism: Fukomys damarensis (assembly GCF_012274545.1). Taxonomy (NCBI): domain Eukaryota; kingdom Metazoa; phylum Chordata; class Mammalia; order Rodentia; family Bathyergidae; genus Fukomys; species Fukomys damarensis. The sequence continues at coordinate 48,053,290 of NW_022900949.1, read as the reverse complement.
TGGGGCAGTAAGAATCCTTCATATGCTTTTACTAAGACAGCTGAAGCTGTAGCTTGGGAAATGCTATTTGGATGACAGCTGGTAGAACAAGGGAGGTATGACATGAGAGAAACCAGCCTAGCCACCTACAGTCCTAGGAAAGGCCTCTTTTACATTCGGTGTGATGGTTATTTGCTTGTACTTAAGGTTTAGACCTGAGTATGAATTTGTTCCAAATGATGACTTTCTAAAATTGAGGTTGGTCAAATTAACATTTTTTTTCTTAAATTTAAAGTTTTATTTAGGATAGGAATGACAAAGTCAGCACAGTCTGTTCACTTAGGAAGTATGAAGGTAACTTGTGAAGACCACTCACCTTGAGACAGCGTGCCCAGCCCAAATCCAGTTCTTGGGTCCAGAGGAACCTCCCAGAAGTTCTTCCATGCATCGGTGAAGGACAGCAGAACTTGTCCTCCACACGGGCAGGAAGGCCAAGGCTTTCCTCTTCATCTTGAGGTGTTGCTGAGCAGTAGCACAGCTCTGGGGAAAAGTCAGGCAATGAGGCTCTGGAGAACTTGGACATTGGTCCCTGTCCAAGAGGGAAGGAGAATTGCAAAGAAGAGAGGAAGGGCTGGGAGTGGCGACTGAGCATTTCAGACCTTCAGAGGAGTCTCGATTGAAAGATCTGGAGAGAATGTGTGGACAAAGACCACACCCCCAGTATGAAATTACCTCAATTTTGCGACACAGCTGAATTGGGAGTGGTTGGAAGTACCTGGATGTGATGAGAAGTTTAGGAGACAGCTTTGTTGTTTGAACTTTTTGTTAAGGATTTGTTCACTTTCACAGTTCTTTTAAGAGGTTATTCCAATCCAGCATTTTCCAAACTATGTTTGACAGTATAATATTGGGTCAAACACTTTTTGCTGCAAAACTTCTCAGAACACCGTGAATTGGGAACTATAAGAGTGGACACTGGGCATGTTTCTTAATTCATCTTTCACAAACCACCATAGCCACGGACCACTTGGTGCTCACTTTGAAAAAACACCTAAGGGTATTTTTGGCAGAGAAGATGAAATAGAAAAGTAGTGTAGGCTCATGCTTCATGCAATGGGGGAAGACACACTGTGGGTATGTGTTGCTCAGGTGACATCACCTGATCCTATGTCCAGAACTGAAATATGCCTTGAACTCTGAAATAACATCTTCATTATGAAATCACAAGGTGGAATTTCTTTGACAGTGAATACACTAGAAACTACACTTCAAGAATGAGTGTAAATCCCAGCAGTGAGAGGCTGAGGCAGGAAGATGTCAAGTTGAAGAGCAGCTTGAGCAACTTAGATGACTTCAGGAAACCCTGTCTCAAAATAATAATTAAAAAAAATAACAAGGGCTAGAATGTAGCTTGGCAAAAAAAGGCAATGGTTTCGATCTTCAGTAATGCAAAAAAAAAAATTCTTCAAAGCAGAACTCTGTATCCTTGTGTTTGTTAATTGTTTTGAGAATTGTCCTTTTTGGCGTGCAGAGCAAATTAATGAGCTACACAAGAAAATCAGTATTGCTTTTCTGCAAAAAGTAATTGCAACACATTTAGCAGACAAAGTGTTAATAAAGGGAGCTTTTACAAAATCAGTAAGAAAAAAATAGATCAATAGGAAAATTGTCAATTTGCAAAATAGGGATGTAAATGGCAAATAAATATAGGAAAACAATACTACGTTAAAATTAAATGCACAAAACAATGAGATATTATTATTCATTGATAAAATGTAAAAGATTGATAAAAGCAAATGCAGTGTCAGTAACCTATTTTTGCATTACGCACCACCAGAAAATTCATCTGCTGAAAACAGTGAGCATTCACTAGCTTGCAAGTCTGCAAGTTGCCTCGCAGTTCTCATCTGAGCCATACCCAGCTGGGTGCAGCCTTGGCTGGGCTTCTGCGCATGTGTTGGTTGTCAACTGCCGGGTTGGCTGGAGACCAGCTAGTCCCGGAAAGCCTCACCTGAAAGGCTGTGCTCAGCTCCATGTGGTGTCACGTCCGCAGCCTGGCCCCCTCACAGGGCAGTTATAGGGGGATCCCGAGAATGAGGGCCAGCTCGGCAACATCTCGTGACAGCGAGGCTCAGAACTTGTATAACAGCCCTTCTGCCACCTGCTAATTGACCAAACTAAGTCATTAATGCAGTCTAAATTCAAGGAGTGAAACAGGCCTTTCATTGGGAAGGACAAAATATTACAGCTAATTTTGCCATCGCACAAAGTAAGAATGAGGAAAATGGACGTTCTCTTGCACTGTTGATAGGATCATGAACCAATAAAACGGTGCATGGGAAAAGTTTGCCAGTATCTAATAAATCCCTAAAAAACTCATACTCTTTCATACATATATAAATTATTTATTTAAAGGAATTGATTTGAAAAGTGTTAAATACACCTGTATTATCAGAGGCCTTTGTTAAACAAAAGAAAGGGAATAAGGGAGAATGCGAAACTAGTGTAAAGGAGGCTAATGGGGAGATGGATGCGAGAAATGTGTCATACTCATGTATGAAAATACCACTTTGAAACCCATTATTATGTAAGATTAAGGCACTATTTAAATATATTTTAAAGAAAATTTCAGAAAAAATGATTCCTATATCAGAATGTATCAGAGTGTTCATCATATCATTGTTTATAATAACAAAGTACCTGGGAAAAGCAAAATACCTCACAATATTGATTGTGTGAATGAATCATAAACCATCAGAAAATAGAGTGTTATCCATCCATTTAAAATAATGGCACATATTCACCAGCACGTGAAGACTTAAATAAAGAAAGCAGATTACAAATAGCATATTTACTATAATCCTGCTTTTGGATTTTTAAATGTAGAAATTAAGTCTGAAATGATTTTCACGTTTTCCTTTGTATCTTTTTGTACTATCCAATGTTTGTTTTTGCTTTAATTCTACTTGGGTTTTTTGTTTTGGTGTGGTTAGTATTTTTATTTTAAATTAACATTCAGATAATTCTAATTTTTGTGGTACGTAATATAGTTCTGACTTTTAGCACATGCCAAGATTCATGTAACAATCTCCATACTCAGGCTCTATACTCAGCTCTACTGCCCCCAAATTCCCTGGTCCAGATCTAGTCTTTCCATTCCTCCTAAGAGTTCCTTATATTGTTTGGAAGGATTTCTTGGTATTGCCGTACCACCAACTGTTTATCTGTTCATTTGCTGAAGGACATTTAGGTTGTTTCCAGTTTGGAGCAGAGCTACTATAAACATTTATGTATAGGTTTTATGTGAACATAATTTTTAATTTCTCTGAATTAAATGCCCAAGAATACAGTTGCTGAATTTTTTTATCAATATATTTTTGTCTCATAAGAAAATGACAGCCTGGAACCTGCATTGCCAGCTCCTCAAGAAGCTGAGGCAGGAGGATCACTTAGCCCATGAACTCCAGACCAGCCTGGGTAATATAATAAGACCCATCTAAAAAAAAAAAAAAAAAAGAACAAACAAACCAGAAAACTGCTAAACTATGTTCCAGAGTAGCTGTTCTATTTTATAATCTCCCCAGCAATATATGAGATCCAACTCTGTATTTTTGTCAGCATACAATAATATCATTATTTTAAAATTATATTAATTGCTCTTCTAATAAATCTTGTTGTGGTTTTGATTTGCCTTTTCCTAATGGCTAGTGATGCCGAATATCTTTTTAAGGGCTCGTTTTCCATCTAAAATCTCTTTTTTATGAAACATATGTTCCTTTGCCTTTTCACAATCATATTGTCTTTGCATGTCTATAAAAATGTAATTTTCAAGAATCATGTTGACCAGTCCCACTGGTGTATGTTATCTGTCCTCTTGCCAGTATCACATGGCTGTAGCTATTGTAGTTTTAATAATTTATCTTAAAGCCAGATAGTGGCAATACTTTGATTTTTTTATTTTTTATTTATTTATTTTTTCTTTGTTTTGTGTTGCTTTGTTTGGGTACCGGGGATTGAACTCTGGACCTTGCAATTTTTTATTTTTAAATTAGTTTATTATTCTAATTATTGCGTCTTACCATCTAAATCTTGAAATCACATCATCTCTATCTACAAATTTATCTGAAGAATTTGATTGAAATTGCATTAAACGTATAGATCAATTTAGACAGAATTTATTTACAATCTGACAATATTGAATCTTTCAAATCACAAATATGGTATGACTCCCCCATTTTAAAAAATCTTCTTTAATTGGTTTGATACCATTTTATAGTTTTCACCATACAATCACTGCATATGTTTAGAGGTTTTTGTTTGTTTTGAATTTATACCTAAATATTTCTATTTTCAAGGTATGAGAAATGGTAATTTTAACCCTGAATCCTGCAACCATGATAAATTCACTTACTAGTTTGAACAGCTTTCTTATATATTACTTAACATTTTTATGTAGACAGATATGTCATCTGTGAATAAGAACAACAATATGCCTTTTATTTCTCTTTCTTGGTGCACTGGGAAGTACTTCTAGTTCAGTGTTATTAGAAACAGTGAAAAGGAACATCTGTGACTTTTCCCCAGTATTAGAAAATACACTATTTTCACCATTTAAAATACTGTAAGCTATATACTTTTTTGTGGATGCCCTTTGTTTTGCTTCTATTTGGGGTTTTTTTCGGGGGAGGTACCAGGGATCGAACTCCAGTCCTTGCCCTTGGGAGGCAGACAGCAGAACCTCTGAGCTAAATCCCCAGCCCTGACGTTTTTCAATTTAAGAAGATTCTCTACTATTCCTAGTTTGCTATAAGGCTCTCTCATGAATGGGTATTTTGCTGATAGATGGATGTTTGCTTATACATTTTATCAAATGCATCTTTCTAAATCAATTGGTATGTTTCTGCAGTTTTTCTTTAGCCTGTTAATATAATGAATAGCATTTATTATTTTTCAGACATTAAACCTTCTTTACATTCCCAAAATAAACCACACATGTTTATGGTGGTTTATTCTCTTGCTATATTGCTGTTTTTAATTGAATAATACTTTTTGTTGATTTCATTATACAAATACTTTTTGTGTTTCTGTTTCTAGTGGATCCTGGTCTGTAGTGTTCTTCCCTTAGGCTGTCTTTGGTTTTGGTTAAGATTAGTAAATAGTCTCATAACACAAGTTATGAACTATTCATGTGCTTATTTTCTGAATGATTTCATGAAGAATTGATGCTATTTCTTTCTAAATATTTGTTAGAATTTACCAATGAGATCATCCGAGCCTCGATTTTTTTTTTTTTAGAGGTTTTAAACAAGTTTAATTTTAAAAATAGATGTAGAGCTATTCAGGCTATCAACTTCTTGAATGAGTCTTCTGTGATAGTTTGCAACTTTCAATAGATTGGTCCATTTCATCTAAGTTGTATAATTCATGTGTATAAAGTTATTTATAATATTTCTTTATTACTTTAGAATATGTGGAGGACTGTGGTGATGGCCCCCATTACATCCTCATAGTAATGTCTTAACTCCTGTTTTGTGTCATAACTTTTTTTCATGGTTACTCTAGCTAAAGGCTTATCAACTTTGCTAATCTTTTCAAAGAAAAAATTTGGTTTCATTTATTATTCTTTATAGCTT
>NW_022900949.1:48007066-48047657 GCF_012274545.1 Fukomys damarensis | reverse complement strand
ATATATATATTCATTCTTTTGACTTGCCCTGGATTTTATTTTCTATTATTTCTCTGTCCTATTAAGATGGAAGCTTAGATTAGTAATCTAAGATCTTTCTTCTTTTCTGATGTAAGAATTTAATGCTACGGATTTCCTTGACATATTTCTTTGGCTTCACAGCACACATATTGAAATGCTGGATTTTCATTTTTACTGAGTTCAAAATATTTTCTAATTTCTCCCAAGAACTTCTTCTTTGGAAGGATTATTTGAAAATATGTACTTAATTTTCAAGTGTTTGGAAATTTTCCAGTTACCTCATATTTTTAACTTCTAGTTTAATTGTATGATGGCTAGAGAACAACTTTATATGATTTCAGTTCTTTTAAACTGTTTAAGGCTTGTTTTATGACCTAGGATATAGTCCATCTTGGTAAGTATTATTTAGGCAATTGAAATGAATGTGTATTATGCTGTTATTTCATGAGGTACTCTACAAACAGCAAATTAATCTTCTTGGTGGTGTTGTTCACTTATTCTTTTTTTTTTTTAATTTTTGAAGATTCTTGCTTTTATCAGAAATTGAAAGATGAAAACTAGGGCCTCATGCATTCTTTTTTTCTCCTCATTGAGTTTATCGGTACATTTTAGGGATACAGTACAGTTGCATTCATTATTGGGATCTTGTACCTCCACATGACAGGTCTTGGTTCTCATTTTCCCCCTTGTCCCTTGCCCTCCCTTCACCCCCTCCTCCCTTCCTTATTTACAAACACTTTATTTCCATTTTTTCGTTTTCTCATATTTTCTTTTCCTTTATTTCCTTTCCCCTACCCTTCCTACTTCCCCTCCACCTTTAGGGCCTCATGCATTCTAAGCAAGTATTCCACCACTGAGCTGCATCCTTAGCTCTGAATGATATTTTTTTGACAAGTTCTCTTCCCCAGATCACTTAATTTTTCACTGAGCTGGCGGCATAATAAGCAATCCCTGTCCTTTCTTATGTCCTTTTTTAACCATCCGTTATTTTAAAAAACTACAATCTCACTTAAGACTTTCTTAATATAAGCATTTTTATTTTAAAATTTTATTTTTATTAGCACATATTTGCTTTTTAAATAATTACTAAACTTCTATTTGTGTAATATTTTATATATAACATAGATGTTTTGTGTGTTATTCACTAGACACATGAAAACAGCCTGTCTGAGCTATACAAGCATGAACCCAAGTACTACACTTCTGACATCACAGGAGTCACTGACCTGATTTTAGGTTTCTCTTTCTCTTTCTGGGACACTGAGTCCTGCTCATGCTGCTTCAGCCATTCCAGCAGCTCTGACTTGGTCATCTGCTTGTCACGAGGGAGGGAAGCTGCAACAGCAGATGCAGCTGCTACCAACGCAGGACTTAAGGGCTCATTTCTGTTCACTTATTCTATATAACTGCTAATTTCCTTCCTATTAAATATCTCAATTAGAGTACTTGAGAGGGTTCTAAAATCTCCTACTGTGATTTTAGGTTTGTCCATTTCTCCTTCAGTTCTAAGAGTTCTGTCTCATATATTTAAAACTTAACTGTTAGGTAAATATATATATTCAAGTTGTTATGTCTTCTTAATGAATTGGTTCTTTTACCATTTTGCAGTATTCCTCTACCTTTGACATTTTCCTTGCTCTGAAGTCTACTTTTTCTTTGTTATTCATTCTTTGTTATTATTTTTTTAGCCAGCATATATCAGGAGGAAGTTTAATCACTTGGGACAGAATATAGCTCAGTCTCACTTCTTTATCCTTTCTTATAATCTTTATTTTTTCTTTTATTGAGTTTATTGGAACATTTTAGGTATACAGTACAATTACGTTCATTATTGGGAACCTTTACATGACATGTCTTGGTTCTCATTTTTTCCCCCTTGTCCATGCCCTCCCTTCACCCCCTAATCTCATTTTTTAAAAATAATATACTTAGTGTATTTACACTTGATGTAATTATTGATGCATTGGTAGTTAGGTCTTCTACTTTATTTCTGTCTCCCCTTTCCTACTTTCTTTATTATATTGTGCCTTTAAGAATTACATTTAAATATATTAAATTGTTATAGATATATCTCTTTGTATAGATCTTTTTGTGTGTTATAATATATATATATATATGCAACTTTTCACAACTGAATTATAATTAATACTAACATTTCAAATAAAATAAAGAAACTTTACTTCCATTTAGGTAATTGTCATGTATTTTACAGCTATGTATATTTAAAAATCTATTAGACAATATTACAATTACTGCTTTCAGTCATTATTCATATGTTGAACACTTAAGAAGAAAATAATTGTCAATACTTAGATATTTACCATTTCTATTCCTCTTCCAAGTCTCCCTCTGGTACCATTTCTTGTCCATTCACAAAACTTCCATTAGTTTTTTGGTGTTTTTGGTTTGTTTTGGTTTGGTTTGGTTTTTGTTTTTTGAGTAAAGCTATGTAGTTCAGGCAGGCCTTGAACTCAATATGTAGCCCCAGCTGGCCTCAAACTTGCAGCCATCCTCCTGCTTCATCCACACCATGAGGGTTACAGGCATACACCACCTTGCCCGGCTCCATTATCATTTATTTTAGAGCAAGTCTGCTAATGAACTCTTTTGGTTCTACTTTATCTAAGAATTCTATTTTACCTTCATTCTTGAATAGTATTTTTGCTGGATGTAAAATTCTTTGTTGACAGCATATTTCTTTCAGCGTTTTGAGAATGTTCCACATCTTTCTGACCTAGTTTCTGATGAGAAGTCTGCAGCAATTCTATACATAATGCATTATTTTCACGGGTTACTCTCAAGATTATTTTTTGCCCTCAATAGTTTAATTATAATGTGTCTGGACTTGGATTTTCTTATGTTTACCCTATTTGAAATTTGCTAAGTTTCTTCAACCTATAAATTCCTGTCTATTGCCAATTTTTGAAAGTTTCTGTTATTTCCTCCAGTATTTATTTTCTGCACCACATTATTTCTCTTCCCCTTCTGAGACTTCATGTCACAAATGTCATACTTGTAAGTATTGTCCTACAGATCCCTGAGGCACTGATAAATTTTTCTGCTGTTCAGAAATGAGATAATACCTATTACTCTATCTTCAAGTTCTCTCTTTCCTTTGTCATCTCTATTGAGCAAATCCAGACAGATATTTTAAATTATTTTGTATAGTATTTCAGTTCTAAGACTCCATTTTTTTCTTTATATCTTCTGTTTCTTTGCTGATACTTTGTATCTTTACATTTACTGCAAAAATATTTGCCCTCACTTTTAGGAGCACAGCTATTATATTTATCTTACAGTCATTCCCTGCCTTTTTGTCCTCATGCAATCAGCATCTGTAGGTTAATTACCTTTTCCTTTTCCAAGTGAGATTTTCCTGGGTCTTTCGCTAATGTGAGATTGTAGCCTTTGCCATGCTATACAAATCTGCCTGCATAGGCACCACCCAGTGGCCAGTCTTGGACTGGGACATTGGTCTTGCCCAGAGTTTAATTCTCAAAGACTGTAGTATGATGTTTACGACGAGATCTGTGCATACAGATCTTTGGGGAATTGCTTTCTACAGTTCCTCCTTCTTTACGAATCACTTCTTGGTCCTCTGGCCAAAAAGCAGGGGCTTGGTTTCCTTATTCTGCCATGTCCTATCTCTAACTGTGTCTGCATTTGGAGCCAACCAGAGAAAATGGAAAGAGAAAAAACAGAGTATTTGCCCCTGCACTCTTGGGCTCGTAGCATCTCTGATAGAAGATAAAACCTTAGGTGCAGGCCTGACTACTAACATCACTGCTGCCACTGTTACCAACAGAACCGCCTGGGTGCTGAGTCAGAAAACAATAGGAAAAAAAAAAAAGAAAAAAAAAGTATTAGGGATTTCCTCTTTTCTCTCAGCCCCCCACCCCACCTGTCACTCAAGCCAAAGAACTCTCATGAGTGCTTTTTCCCTGAACCCATTTTGCAATTCTGGGTTTGGAGATGCCTTTGAGTACAGGCTAGCTGATACCAGAGGGGAACGAGAATGGAAAACTCAGTGGAAGTTTGGTGACATTTTAAATACTGATTCTCTTCCATGGACTTCCTTCTATCACCACAGATAGTCTTCTAGGCTCTCTGTCCAGGGTGGATAGTTTCACTCAGTGGGAGATAAATACAGTGTACTGAGTCCACCACTTCACCTTTCCTAGGTCTAGCAACCATCTGCTTGGTTTGTTATTTCAGTTTTTTTTTTTAAGAATTACTTGTACACACACACACACACACACACACACACACACACACACACACACAAAGGTCTAAAATGAGTAAGTTCTTGGCAGCCTGGCTGAGATAGCACTTCCTCTCCCTCTGCAGGGACACAGCTGACCGTGGAGGTCCACCCTCGAGATGCCATGCCTCAGTTTCTCAAGAAGTTCTCTTTGGCTAAACGTATGTATGTGCAGGGCTGCTCATGGTGGAGGGCTGGTAGGGAGGATTGGGGGCAGTGGGGTGGGCTAGATCCCAGCCTTGGCATCTTCTGAGGAAAAGGGAAGATTAGCTCAGCTCCACAAACTTGGAAAAGCCAGAGGTATGACAGCATCATGTTCAGAGACTCTCCATACCCAAGCTGCACTGTTCTTGTGTCTCTGGAATTAGGCCTGGGTGACACAGTTGTGTAGCTAAAAGTGCGTTTTATCACAGGAGTGTTTCTGTTATTTTTAGACACCATTTGTTGACTATCTAAGAAGAGCCTACACAACCCTAAGTAATTTCCATTCATTCATTGACTTTACTATCCTTGTAACAGTATTATTGTCCCTTTTTTTTTAGATCAACAAAGTGAGGTTCTTAAAGGCAAAATAATTGCCCAAGTTACCCAACTAGGATGTAGATAAGAACTCAGATCCAACTCTGAAGCCTGTGGTCTAAATCATGGTACTTGGGTACTTGGCTGATTCAATACCTTGTGCACAGCATAGGCCTGGCCCATGAGCCCTCCTCCACACCCTTGTAGAGCTTCTACCTTCATGTGTCCATCTCTTGGCTAAACAGGAGCCTTTAGAGGAATAAAAACTAGTTAGTCTTTCCATTCTTTTTCATTCCATCTCAAAGGATGGAGGTGGTAACCAAACATTGCTGTGAGAAACAAAAGACCGCCATTTCTCAGAATGGCCCATGTATGTTTGCAATCTTTTGTTGTTATATTTATAGCCTACAGTGACTTTTAGGGAAATAAAGCATCCCCACCTCCTGTGCTGCCTGTTTCCATCAGGGACCCAACCTTCCTGACCTGGTTTCAAATCAGCAAGAAAAGTTTATTTTCATTTCCCCCAGAGCCTAACTGTTGGCAACCACTTGGCCTTAACTGTCCTGAATCACAGGATGCAGGTATCATTTGATAACTGCAGTACTTGACCTTTCTAGATCTCAAGCACCATACAGACTGTTTGCCCATAGTCATTTCTTGTCCTGGGGATATCTACAGGGAAATGCTTTATCCTCTCAGTGTGCCCAGTGGTGATCAGAGATGACAGGAGAACGAGAGGAGGGCAGAAGCACCAGGCTCCAAGTGGGCCTGCTCTGTAACCCAAGGCCGTGAGGTTGGAGCACCTCCTGCCTCTGCTCATAGACTTCAGATCCCTTTCCCTTTGTCCAGTCCTTGGTCCCCAGTCTTCCCCCATCCACATTCCCGACAGCAGTTTAATGGAGGTTGGGGACACGACCAACAGGACTGAAAAAGAGAGTAAAGAGAAGGAATCAGAATCAAGATCCACCATGATGAGAATCATCAGAGCTTACATTTCTTTTTCTTCTAAAATGACTCTACTTCTGACTTTTGGGAAATTGTAGGTTTACAAGGTGATAAAAATGGAAACACAAGACCCCGGCAGCCTGGAAACAAAGATGCCCATGGTGAGTTCCAGCTCCTCTCCAGAGCCAGTCTCAAGAGAATATATTTGCTAGCTGTGTGCACCAATCTCAGAGCAATTGGCAATGGCTTCTTGGGCCTCTAAATGACTGAGGCCACCTTCGCATTTGGAGAGAAGAGTGTCATGTTTGAGCAACTATGTTTTCTATGGACACAGGTGGAGAGGGGGAAAGTTCATGAATCAGAGGTCCTTCCAGAGCTAAAGATTACCCCTTTCCAATAACAAAGCTGCCCAATGCAAGAAACATTAAAAACTGAATTCAGGGCTGGGGATTTAGCTCAGTGGCACCGCACCTGCCTCAAAAGCACAAGGTCCTGAGTTCAACCTCCAGTACCAAAATAAATAAATACTTCTTTTACACTGGTAAAATTCTAAAATACTAGATATATAAACTGAATTCCAAATTATGTCCACCTTAAAAGAAAGCCAGCTGTGTGTGAGGTAGGAGGCAAGTGAACAAGCAGACTGAGGCGGACAAAGAGACGCTCAATGGGAATGGGATGGTAGATGGATGAGTTGGAAGCCTGCTTTTCCCCTCACTTGCCTTCCCTGTGCCTCAGTTTCCCCCTCAGTAGGGCAGATACCATTCAAGGCTTAGTACAGCTCTGAGCTTCTTCCTACTGTTTTACTTTAATCTTAGAATAATTTAGTTCATCTTACAGATGTTTTACATATATTTATGCAAAGTCATATTTGGATCTTGTATAATCTCAGAAAGTAGACTTCGTGAGGTTCAAATCATTATGGATTCTTTTTTGAAAAGTCCTCTTTATTATATAAGGTTCATATTTCTACAAGAGTGCTTTTCTAATATCAGTGTATTTAATGTGAAATATTAAATACCATAAAATAGGACATAGAAAAGAGAAAACTAGTAAATTGGTCTCCAGTTCCATTTTAGAAATGCCATTCCTCTTCTTTAGGCAAAAGGCAAGCTATACTGAGTGGTGACATGTTAATTTTGAAGTCCAATTCATAGCCGTTTAGGTTACCTGGCAGCTCCTGAAAATTGGGGATGCTCAGCAGGAGTCTGGTGGCTTGTCCCGCCTTCATGGCTAGAGGGTGGCTTTATTGAACCCCACGGGGCAATAGAACAAGGGTTCATGATGATCTAAGTTATGGTGCTCAGCAAAATAACCCCATCTCCAGAGCCAAGATAGGGCTGGCCCCTGAGCTTCCAACACTGACCACAGCTCTGCTGGGTCCCACGGGCAATCCCGGCTGGCTGCTGGCCCTGGGTCAGCATTAGTCTCGACTCTTCCTTCCTCCCTGCATCTCGGTCCCAGTGACATGATTTGAGGCCCAGTCTCGGAGCAGGAGGCAGCTCAGAGAGACTGGACATGGGTGAGTGATTGCAAGGCCTGCCTCCCTTGTGCCCCACTTCACAGCATGTCTAGCACCAGAACACCACCACACAAATGGCTTCAGTGGGGAGCTCCAATCTCCAGCTGGCCATGGACAAGAGAAGAAGCCTGTCTGGGTGCCGAAGGAGCCTCACCCCAGTGCACGGCCATGGCGCACACTGCGTCTGTCTGCTGCCAGCAGCATTGCCTGAGCACTGCCCACACAAATCCCTAGAGAACTAAACGGCAGGAAAGGAATAGCCGGGGATTTAGCTCATTGTTTTTGCCACCTGCCTCACAAGTGCGAGGTGCTTAGTTTGATCCCCAATACAAAAAATAAATAAATAAATGACAGGAAAGGGAATTTCATCATCAGTATGTTTGGGAACTGTGGGGCTGACTGAGGTCAAGCCAGTTTTTTAAATGCCGATTTCCCAGGGTCTGCAAAATAAGTTCCTATTCCCTGTGGATCTTCAAAAAGACCGCAGGAGCTGCAATGGTCCCCAAACTAATTAGACCAAGGAACCCTTCTAGGAGATACAGCTCTTGGGACCAGTGTTTTAGGCTTTGGGACTTTTGTTAGAGGTTGAGCGTCACAGAGCTTCAAAGAGCTAACAAGGTCTGGGCTAAGCAGCTCTGCTTGGAGGTCTTAGCTGCTGATAGAACCTGTGTTTCCAGCCTACCCCTGGGACCGATCCAGCCTGAAGTCTATGCCCCTGGACCTGCAGCAGTTTGAAAAAGTAGACACCTACGCCTCACAGGTAGGAGAACTGGACCTCTGGTCAAGGGCCCCCAAGCCTCCCTTGGCCACTACCGCAGGCATCCTGAGTCACTGGGATGATGGCGCAGGAGTGCCTTTTCACAGCATGTGGATGGGGAACAGAAGGCCCGGGCACAGACGCCTCCCAGAACCCGGGCCATTCCTTTACCCGGCACCACCCAGCATCCTATGCTTCCACCCCGGCTGCACACCCCTTTGGCCAGCCCCGCCCTGCCTTTCCCCTGCTCATCTGGGCGTCCCTACTGCTGAGCTCTGCCAGTTCCCAGCCCATGGAGGAAGGGAGGGAGAGGATGGGAGAAGACCATGGGTGCAGATGGTGAGAGCCCCTGTGACCACAACCACACTCATCCCAGAGTTCATGAACTGCTACCATCTCCTGCCTCGCGCCTGGGAACAAATCTGTACTTATTAAGGAATGACTTCCCATAGCCCCCCATAATCTTTACAGTCAGTGAAGTTGCCTATTCTGGATATTTCATTAAGTGGAGTCGCCCACTGTTTAACTTTTTGTGTCTGACTTATTTCACTTAGCATCACATGTTAGATGTGATAAACTTAATTATTTCTTGTTCTCGTTGAATAATATTTCATCGTATGTATAGACCACACTGTGTATATCTATCCCTCTACGGACAGATGTGGCGTTTGTTCTACCTTTTGGCTAATGTGCTGCCAGTGAATATTAGCAGACAAGTGTCTGACCTTTGTCCTGTCTTCAGTGTTCAGGGCTATATACGCCTTGGAGTAGAACTGCTGGTACTTCTCTGCTTAACTTTTTGAGAAACCTCCGCAGTGTTGTGCACTGTGGCTGCACCATTTTACATGCCCACCAGTAACCTAGACATATCCTAGTAGGTATACAGTGCTGTCATTGTGATTTCGATTTCCATTTTCCCAGGACTAACAATGTTGAGGACTTTTTCCCATGTGCTTCTTGGCTATTTGTGTACCCTCTTTGGAAAAATGTGTTCGATCCAGTCCTTTACCCATTTTTTAGTTGGATTATCCTTTTGTTGAGTTATAGAAGCTCTTCGCATATTCTGAATATTAAACCCTTGTCAGATACATGTTTTAAAATATCTTTTCCCATGCTCCCAAGTTGCCCTTCTACTTTTTTAATGGTATCTTTAATATACAGCATTGCTTATTCTAATGAACTCCAATTTATCTCTTTTTTCTTTTGTTGCTCTTATCTTTAGTGTTATATCTAAGAATCCATTGCCAAAATACAAGGTCATGATGATGATTTACCCCAGTGTTTTCCACTAAGAGTTTTATGGCTTAAGCTCTCATACGTGACCCTTCAATCCATTTTTAGTTGATTTTTGCAGATGGTGTGAAGGTAGACGTCCCATTTATTCTTTTGCATGTGGAAATCCAGGGTTGCAATACCATTTGTCAAAGAGGCTGCTCTTTCCCCTATGGAAAAACTTTTCTTTTAATAAGGATTGTGTTACATCCATGGATTGTTTGGGGAAGTAGTAACATAACCAGAGGCTGCTGCAGCTGTGCAGATAGATGGCCACTTGGCTCCAGGATCATGAGAGAAAAGTTATTGTGGTTCTCCTTCAGCTTCCCTGCCTGGAGGAAGGGCAGGACTGGCCATAAGTGTCAGATGCTGGACCTGGGTTGGGGCCTGGAGGGAGTTTTGGGAGAGGGGAGTGGTGTGCATATGAGAAGAAAGTGTGTATATGCAGGTCGTGTCCAAGGTACAGGGTAGGTAGGGAGGTGGTGGAGGTCAGGTTTTGGAGGACTTTGTAGATCAGTGTGAGCTTTGCATTGGCTCCCTGCTCTCCCCTTTCTTCACATCCAAGGCCCACTGGTGAACTCCCCCAGGCTCTGATGCAGTGTGCCTTTTCTGTTCCCCAGGTGACAGTCAAGAGTGGCCTGGATGAACTGGTGAGTGACCTGCTGCAGGAGGCCCACAGTGATCTGGAAAGAGTCCGAGCCATCTGGATCTGGATATGCCACCACATAGGTGAGCCTAACTGTGCTGCAGCTGGCTCTAGAACTCCTTGATGTCACTGCCTACAGGCCCCTGCTCCCATTTTTTCTGCACTAGTGAGTGCAGAGTGAGTTGGAAAGTTGGAGAAGACTCCTAGATGGACGGGTTAATTAAGAAAAGACTAATAAAAGACCCTCCAGAGCCAGTACCCTCATTCAGCAGGAGCTTACCCTCCATCATGACTTCCTAAAGAACCTGATCCATAGAGACAAGGAAACCTAGTCATCTCCACAGAGTTTCCACTGACTGAGGAAGTCACGGTTGTTTGGAAAGTCATAGCAACTCCATAAGTCATAAAGTACCATTGCTAGGAAGGACAGGCTCTTCTCTCCCTGCTCCCTGCCTCTACACTAGTGACCTTGGCCACAGGGCAGAGCCCAGGCCCATGTTCTCCAGGGACAGCCTTGGGAATCTCCTCAGGCCAAGCTAAGCCACAGAGGAGGGATTCCAGGGGGATGCCGCTCCTTGCTGAGTCTTTCAAAGGCAAATGAGAGGATGGAGGTGCCAAGTCACAGCACAGTCTCCTAGTCCTTATACAGGAAGAGCAGCCAGGCCTCTCTCAACCTGTTATGAGGCTTTTTTTTTTGTCCTCCTTGATCCAGCTTAGAGGATGAACTGAGCTGACATAGGCAGAGGGTGTGAATGTGGGGCCTGAGGCACCACCTCCTCTCACCCAACCCTGCCAGCAATGCCTGATCTCATAAGGGCAGGAACAGGAAGAGAAATCCAGGTGAGACTTTGTTTACTGCTCCTGGCTGCAGGCATTTGTGCACATACACCTCCCCCTGAGACCAGAGAGCCAGATAGCCTCTCTGCCTCCACCTTGCTCTTCCTCTTACTACTTGCAAAAAAAGGTGACATCTTCCCAGACATGCCTGGGTCTGGGGCCCTGCTTCCAGTCAGCCTGCTGTGGCTCCCCTGGCCTAATGATGCCCACCACACAGCTAGGGTTGGGGTGGTACTGATGCAGTGGGGCCTCTTCTCATCTCTGCACCAGCCTCAGCTGCATTAGGCTACTGGCTCTTCATGGTGCCCTCTCTGCCCTCCAGAGTATGACATTGAGGCTGCCCAGGAGAAGGACCGCCAGGCCTTCAAGCCCACTGACATCCTGAGGACCCAGAAGACCAACTGTGATGGCTATGCTGGCCTCTTTGAAAGAATGTGCAGGTATGACAGGTGGCCAGTGAGTGCCTTGTTCCGGGTGGACCTCCTGGCCCTCTCCCTCTCCTTCCAAAGCTCTGTGGACCTTTGCCACATGCCCAGCCCGAAGCTGGAGTTTGCAAACTCCGCTCTGGAATCCAAGTGAGTCCTGAAAAGGTCAATTTCTCCCTTTTTAACACCAGCATAATTGACTTTGTACCATCTGCCGAGCTTTGTGATGCATTAACATAATGGCAGATGAATGCATGGAGATAATTTGGTTATAAAAGGCCCCTTTTCTGCCTTCTCCCGTTTCCATGCAGCTGAAGGTTAAAAGAATAGCTGCTCTGGGAGCCAGAGGACAGTGGCTGCGGGCTCCAAGGGGACTGAAAGGCTGTCCTTCAGGCTAGTGCTGGGTCTCTTGTGTGGGAAACAAAAAACATACCTGAAAGATCTGTCAGTTGGAAGCTGAATAACCAGGAAGCTGCTGCTCTGGGCACCTTTCCACTCCATTTTCAGGGTTCTGGGAGTGAGCTTGTGCTTCTGGCCCAAGGAGAGAATGAGTCATTGCTGGTTTTCTATGGCCTCAAGACATGCTCAAGGCTGGTGGAGCCCTGCTGACCCCCAGTTTCCTGTGGTCCTTTCTGAGGTCTCCTGGGTTCCTATAGGAACCAATCAGCAAGCCCTGGGGGCCAACAAAGGGTCCCCTTTTCAGGAAGTAGGAGAACAACTGCCCAGCTTCCTGTATCTCTGAAGGCCTCTGAGAGTAGGTCTTCTCAGCCACACAAATGTGAGCCTACCAGGACTGCGGATGACAAAAAAATCAAACTGCAGCAACAAACAGTCCCCAGCATGCAGCCATGATGCCTCAGTGTTGCACAGACAGTGCAGTGTACCTGGGTTTGGGGGTATACACATCCTGTTCCTGGCCTGAAGCCAAGCTGGACTGCCTCCCAGCCTGGCCACCACCAGCACCCCTGAACACGCACCTGGTCCTAGGTTGCTCCAGCTTGGCTCCTGCTTGGCTCCTTGCTCTTCCCCTCCCTCACATCCAGGGCCCAGCTCTGAGCCCACAGCCTCAGATGCAGCGAGGGCAGGTCAAGGTGCAGAGCACCGTCCTGGCCACCTAGTCCACCCCCCCGCAGGGCACCCTTTCTGCACTCCCACTGCCACCCTGGATTCACACTCCGGTGTCCTCACTGGTCTTTGGGCCTCTCAAAAAACTGGACCCTCACTAGCCTCTCTGACCAGGCTCCCAGATGGAAAGCTCACACTGACCTACAAAGTCCTCCAAAATCTGACTCAGCTCCATCAGTACCTTTGGACACCACTCCCACTTCCCTCTCACGTGTGCACCTCTCCCCTGTCCCAAAGCTCCTTCTGAGCCCCAGCCCAGGCCCAACACCCTCTCCCTCCTTTGATGTCCTTGGCATATGTGTATACCAGCTAATGTGTTTCCTTATGCTCTCACTTAAATTGATTCAATTAAAAGGCAACTTGTTCACTGTACATGATTTAAAGGTATACAAAATGAAAAGAAGAAAATTAAGTGGCTCTGAGATAAGTAGAGAAAATGCTGTTAACATTTTGTCATATTCCCTTCCAGACTTCAACCTATGCATGTAGATATTATCTGTGTTTGTTTCTTCTTGCAGTTTATAGGTCTTACACACCTTTACGTGTCTTTACCCCCTTCTTTTTCTGCTTCCCCTGTGACACTGATCTCAGAATCTTGCACACAGTAGGCCCTCAAAACATATTTTTAGAATGGTAGGATATTCTTAGTGAACTTGTGTGTTTTCTTTTAAATAATGAAATAACTGCCTCTGAGAGAGCCCTGCTGACCCCCAAAGTTTTGTTTCAGTCTGTTTTCAGCTGCACTTGTCCCTAGAATCTTTCAGAATATGATTGCATTCATCTGAATTTGTAAATTTGAAAATATTCTGCTTTTTGAATGCTGTAAAATAAATGCTTCTTTGTGCAGTAAAAGCTCTCTAGCAGGCTGTAGGAGTGGCATATTTAAAGCCAGTCCCTAATTGAGCACTTACTCATTTTGTTCCTTGTGGTGAGACACTTAATCTCTCAGAGCCTTGGTCCTCCTCTCTGCACGATGGGGACTCAGCCTGCTTGGTGGGACTCTAGGACTCAGTGAGAATGTGCAGTTGGGGTTTGATCACCTGACTTCAGAGTTGCTGTTTTTTAACCTTTCCTGTCTTTCTTGCACAGTGTGGGGGGGTGTTTTTGCTCTGTGGAACTTTCCTACTGACTGCACTGGCCCACATAGACTCAGAAAATTGACACTTGCCTTGAGTGAAACTGTCAGCCTTTCTAGCTTAGCCAGATGCTTAACCGTGTCCATATTCTGGCCTGCAGCTGATCATTAAAATATATCCCAACATTTTGCTCTAGTTAAAGTTAGTTTCAAGCTCATGGTTACCATGCACAAATTTCATCACACTACCTAGGACATGTAACAATATCTCACAGTTCCCCAAATTCCTTAAATTTTTGCTTTAAAGATCAGTAACCTGTCCGTGTATCACTTTCTTAAGTACCTTTACCTCTAAGATAGCTGAAAAGTTTGGTCAATTCATTATCTAATTCCTTAATAACTGAAGACACGCAATCCACACTTGCTGATTTATCCCTGCTTGGTTATCAGGGTCACCTCTTAGTAAGAGTTGTACCCACAAGGCCATCATTACTTCCTGCCAGGGCACTCTGCCTCCTTGGAATGGCCTCATTAGAGACTGATTTAATATAGTAATTTGGTAGGGAATTTAGATATTTTCATAGCATCATGCATTTCCACATTGCCTTTCCCGAGTTACTGATGTGGGGGCTTTTTGTTAGTGCAATTGCTAGTAATGGCTGGTTCAGTTTCTTTCTGACTTTGTGTCATCAAGCATTAATGGCTCTCCCTTTGCCACGAGTGCCCAAGCTAACTGATTTTGCCTAATTTCCTTGCAGGGAACTTGGTTAATTCCCCCAGGCTCCTGCCACTGAGCCAGCTCCCAGTAAACCGTTTTTCCCTGCTGTCATGGCTCTAGCCCCACCAGCTAGCAGATTTCCAGGGATTCTGGATGACCGGGATCTTATTGCCAGTCTGAGGCTTTGATACCAAAGTGGGCTAGTTGTTGCCAATGAGGTGTCAGTTGACTTTCCATCCATCCTCCTGCTTTCACAGAGAGAAAGGGCAGAGGCGCACAGACTCAGATGGCTGCTTCTGCACAGCATGAAATCCCCAAGGTCCTAAACCATGGCTTGGTTCCAAGTGTCCCCAAAGACAGGGAGCAGCCATAAGCCTCCTGGGAAATGCAGATTCCCCAAGGGAGAGCTAAGACCTCTAAAAGGGACATCTAAACTCCCCTCAACCTTGTAGATAATCTAAAGGATGATACAAGGAAATATATCACTAGCAAATCATTTTCTAATTTCACTCTGTTTGTAAATTAAACTCTAGTTTCATGCATAAATTTATGAATTAAAATGAAGTCTTGATTTACCAAAAAGCTTGGTACGATGCAAAGGCTCCTGAACTGTGCCTTGGTACACTTGCATTCCAGGCTCACTTTGGCCACTAGCTAGCTGTGTGTCCCCAGACAAAGCAGCCTCCCTGTCCAAACCACTGGTCCCTCACCACTAGGGTCACATCTCAGGAGGCAGTACATGGGTGTTAGAGTGAGAATTAGCATTATGATTACAAGTCACTTTAGCCATAGGATAGTGTAAGAAAAGGCAAAATGAGCATACAGCAGCAACACAGAAACACTGTCAAATATGCAAAAAGTCAAGCACATAAATTCTAAGCTAAGTTATGGTTTGTTTTTCCTGCTGCAGTACGGAAACCATACCAGTTCCAACAAGATACTAAAAGAAAAGCATGTTCATTGCTTCTCCTACAACTACGGTTCTTCCCTCTTCTCTCCCTCCCTTTCAATTCCCCTTGCTTCAGACCTCTTGGGAGAGGTGATCACAGTGGGAGAGTCCGCTGTGGTCAGAACCGATATGAACAGGGCACCCCTGCCTGCCCAGCCTTTCAGCCACACTACTGGAGCCTGGCAGTGCCTAGACTATGGCAGCATTACACAGTGTCGAAGGCAGCACCTAGACCGTGTCAGTATAAAGTGACAATCAATCTTGACCCACCACCTGCAAAATTAATACAGCAGACACACCTCACTAAAATGGAAGCAGCAACAGCTTCAGGCCACCAAGGCCAGCCAGGGTCCACTGCCTTCTGCCTGCCTGCACCTCTTACAGTCTGTGTCTATCAAACTAGGTTGGGCAGCCACATGATCCTGGGCAGCCTTACAGCCCAACACCCTCAGAACTTCCGAGGTTGGGTCCCTGAGCCCTGGCACTTCTTAGGACAGGACTATGGCTTTCTCCCACTCCTCTGGGTGTCCCAGAGGGGTTTGCCTGGATGTCTTGCATGCCCTTTTCCTCTGTGGCTTGGGATACACATCAGCAGTATGCTGCTGTGGAGTTGGCATTAGGCTTGTCAAGATGGTCAAATGGAAAATCCAGGATTCTTCGACTGGGGCAGTTAAATTGATCTCATTGGGGGACATTAGGCTCTAGTTTGGCTGGTCGGGCTCTTTTGCTTGTGAGCTGTTTCTCAGTTTCTCAGGGCACCTGACTCCCTTCACTGAGCTCCCCAGGGACTTGTTTATACATTGTATTTTAGTGACAGTCCACAGATCTGCCCTCCTTCCAGCCAAGAACATGCCTAGAGAAGCCCCTGAGCCTTATTTTGGTAATAACACATTTGATTATATTGTACCGTGCTGTGTCTTGTGGTATCTTACTGCCTGCTACCTGCTCCTGAGCTTGGTACAGCTTATACAGGTGGTGGTCTTTGTTTTTGTTTACTTTGTTGGTTGGTTATTTTTGGGGGTTTTGCAGTACTAGGGGTTGAACTCAGGGACACTGTACCACTGAGGTATATTCCTAGGCCTTTTTATTTTGAGACAGCCTCACTGTATTGCCCAGGCTGGCCTTAAACTTGTGATCCTCCTCTGTCATACTTCCAAGTAACCTGTGCCACTGCACCTGACACTCAGCGGTCTTTTGCTGAAATGAGAGGGTCATGGGTCATCCTATCCAGACACAAAAACGCAAACTAGTTCTACAGTCACTGTTTTATATATGGACTACTTGACTTTGCATGAAAACTATGGCTTATTAACAATAATGCTTAACATTATGACTTCTTCTGTCTAATTCATCTTGCACATGGCTGCCAGGTAATAAAATATCCCCATGTCACAGTCAAGTAACAGATAAGCTTACAGCTGAGTTCATTTTTCATGTCTTTTCTGCTGCAGGCATTCCCCATGGTCCTCCCAGATTCTCCTCAGGCTGTCAGAGGAGAATCATCCCCTGGAGATCACTTAATGCCAACCTTCCTGTTTGCCCGTGATGTGTCTGGCAAGGTCACACTGGAGGTTAGAGCTGGGAGAAGACCCCTGATTTCCTGGCTTAGCCCAGTGGCCACCCACTCCAGCTTGGAGCACAGGTGGACATCTGTGTCACTCACTCTTTCTTCCGTTAGCCCTTTCCGGAATTGGGGGAGCCCTCGCTGTGTTTGTTAGATCTTCTCCCTGCTTCACCTCTCACAGGGAGGGTACCCCTAGGCACACTAGTCAGGCAGGCTTCTCCCAGCAGAGCTTCCAGGGTGCCCACCCCCATTTGCCCCAACGCCTGAAGATTGCACCAATGCTAAGTGTGCCTCCTTCTTCCTTCTTCTGCTAGACCCCAGGTGGCTCTAGCAGAGGACGAGCATCAGCCAGCTGAATGTCCTGAGGCACAGCAGCTCCACTAATGAGTTCACCTTAAGCAAAAGGAGCCATTCGCTAAACACCATGGTTCCCTGGACTCCCCTTATCCTTCCACAGACTACTAGAAACGAATAGGAAAGACATCCTGCAGAACAGTGGCAGATTCTGCAAATTCACCGAAGGATATAATTTTAAGAAGCATTTATGAATTTTTTTCCATTTCTAAAAGTAATACATAATCATTACTACAAATTTCCAAAATGTAGAGGAATTTAAAACAGATAATTAAAATTGCCCATCTCCTATTGCTTCCTGTTTCTAAGAGATCTGGTGTCTTTTGTTCTCTCTCTGTTTCTCTCTTTCTGTCTTTCCCTATCTCTCTCTCTCCCTCTCCCTTTCTCTCTCTTTCTTTGCTATCCAAATACGAACATTATTTGTGTACGCACAGACATTGTACTAGTTGTTAAATTTTACCACCATATTAGAAGCATGAATCACCACCCTAATTTTTCAGATTTTTCTCCTCACTCAATCTGAGTGGATGTAACCCTACCTGCTATTGAAGGCTCGTGCTGCCACCCATACCTCCCTCCCAACTTCTCCCTTCCCTGCTGGCTTTGCACTCTACGGCTGTAGAATCGTTCGCATCTCTTCATGCGGGGGGCACTTCTCTGGGCCCTGCATCCCTCCAGGATGACCAAACACCCTGCTCTCTGCTCTCTGTGATACGGAGAGATGAGGCCCAAGGCACACACACCCTGTCTGCCCACAGCTCATGGGCCAGCACCTACTGTCTCTGGGCAGCTCTTGTCCACTAGATGCCATTTTGGGCCACTAGCAACAGAAAATCTCACTGTCAAGGTCTAATTACTCTTGCTCTCTGCCCCAAGGGTGCCCCAAGTGCTCTGAAATCCCTGCTATGTGTCCTCATGAGTTTCCTTGAGGATTCAAGGAGGTCTAGACCTCCTGTGTGAAGCTGTGGGGAGAAGGTAAAGGTTGCCAAAAGTTCTCAGCCTGAGTGGCCCAGGTTCTGCACAAAGAGGAGGGTTAAGGCTAACACAGTAGCACATCTTCATTATGTGCACACCAAGAACCTGGATGGTGAGGGAACCAAGAACCCAAACCCTCAGGATGCCACATGTGACTTTCTCAACAAATGATCTATAGATATAGCTCAGTAATGTTTAATCCAATATTCTACTAATTTTTAGACCATCCCTGTACTAAATGTGTGACCGTTTCACTCCATTACCTTGAGAGGCCCCATGGCCCTGATGTTTAGAGCTACTGGGGCTGTAGACCTGGTCCAAGGCAGGACCTGGCCCCAGAGGACCATTTACCATTTACCACTTACATCCTAGATTGCAGTTAGAGCTCATCTGAGGGGTGCACAGAATCTGCATATGTGGAGGACTGGATGGCTAGTGTGGTGCCAAAGGAGCCCCATGTGAGGGGCACCCTGTACATTCAGGAGGTCATGGCTTTACTGATTTTCCACAAGGGCAAGGAAAATGTTCGGAGAAGGGATTTATTTCCTAATTTGCACAAAGGCCTGAGAAAAGCTAGCACGGCAAGCTCCCGGGGTCAGATCAACAGTGGAGTGACCCACACAGTCCATCGCATGGGGCCAGGGCTGCTGAGGAGGAAGGCCAGCTGGCCATGGCAGGACATTTGGGGGTCCCACTTTGGCCTCAGAGTAGTGCTTACAGCCCAAGCTTCAACCTCGGTGTCTGATTTTATGTGGACCCCCAAGGTGACCAGCACCCAGGGTCCCAGAAAGTTGTGCCAGCTTAGTTTGAGCAGTGGGAAAGGACCCCAAAGCTCCAGCTAACTGGCAGTATTTTCAGTCCTTCTAAGACAGTTACAGAGGACTACAGAGTGGTGGCCACGGCAGCCAGGCAGTGAATGACATTAATACAGTAGGGTGGTTCTTGTACCACCTCGGCAGAGGACGAACCTGCACATCCGTCCTCCGCAGGTCACTGCTGGAGACACCAGTCTGTCTTCCCTTCCGGTCCTCATGCAGATGGGCTCCCAAGGGCATAGCCAAGAAAGTAGCTTTCTCCGCACTCAAGCCAGCACCTCCTAAGGGGCACTGGCTCTCCCAGCCTCGGTCCCCACCCCTCATTTGTAGGTTTTGCTCCAAGAACATCATCCTTTCCCTGGTTCCAGGGCCATACTCACTCTTGCCTTCACTTTTCTCCCCTGAAGAGCTGCTCACAGATCATGTCAAGCAGGCTCTGGGGAGTCATTGCAGAAGTGATTTGAACAGCCTTGAGGGAGGAGCAGACAGCAGGGCCTGCAGCCAGTCTGCACTGGCAAGACCAGCCAGCACTGTGTCCTCTGTCTCCACCCCCAGGGACAAAAGCTCTCCAGGCTGCATATGTGTGAATGTGTGATAGGGAGGAAAAAGGAGAGACAGGAAGGATCGATGGACTGCAGCTGTGACAGGCGGATTTGGGGGGCCATCCCAGTGGACACCCCTCTCAGATTCCATGTCATTCCCAGGATCGCTGGTGTGCAGTGCATGACAGTACCTGGCTATTCCAAGGGCTTCGGCTACCAGATGGGACAGAGCTTCTCTGGAGAGTTTGACCATGCCTGGAATGCTGTGTACCTGGAGGGCAGGTGGCACTTGCTGGACAGCACCTGGGGCAGTGGCCTGGTGGACAAGGCCACTTCAAAATTCACGTTCCTGTAAGCACAAGTCAAGGTTGGGCTGAGGATCTTGGGCATGGGGGAGGCACAAGGTAGAGAAGGCTGTGGGGAGGAAAGAGCAGGTGGTCTTGTGGTGCTGCTGGCTGTACCCACCCACTCACAGCTGGGATATGAGCTAGCTGTAGGCCCAACCTTCCTGTGACCTCTCCTCCACTAAATCCCTCCTCTGGTTCCCTATTGCTCACTTCACCTAAACCCCATGAGCCTCAGCATTGGCCCCAGGTCCCACATGAGGAAAACCAGGCCAAGGTGCCAGCGGCTCCCTCAGGCCTTGTCCTGACTACCATGCATAGACACCGGAACTGTCTACTACCATTTCCTTAGACAGCAGCCTCCTCCTCCGGGCTGAAGAAGGGCCATGGTTTCCAGAAAGGAGTGACGTGCTTGGTGCAGAGTTGCCATGGACCACAGTGGGCAGAGTGTCTGGCATTAGACTGGACCAGTTCAGTCCCGCAGGGCTCTGGCCTTGACCTAAGTCCACAAAAAACATTCTCATGGGTCACAATGGCCATCAACAGCTCAGATTCTACTCAGAAAAATAAGAGTGTTCTGTGACTTTTGCAGGTTATATCTTGACACTACCACGCTCAGAAAAAACAGACCAGGTGTCCACATATCCTGCCATGGGGCTTGCACATTCACAGATACCTTTATTACCTCCACCACTCTGAACGTGGCTCCTTTAGGTGGAGAGAAGCCTCCCCGTCTCAGGATGACACTCACCCCATTCTCTTTGGGTCCCCATCCCAGGCCTCTAGAGCTCCAACCCTCTAGCTGGCTCAGGATGCCATAGAAGGGCCCACCACATCTGCAGAGAAGACACAGGGCTGACGGAGGTTTGCCCTTGAGCCCTCTGCCTCCCCACCTCCCGCTGTGCCTCTGCTCATCTCTTGTCCATGGGTTATACCTTAGCACCCTTAGATTTCTTTTTAGTGTTGAGGAGGGGGAGGCCTTTTTCCCCCAGACACTCAAGGGCCCACAAAGCACACCACAGCTCCCAAATTTGGCCTTCTCTCAGAAGGTGTCTCGGGTCTTTCTTTGGCTCCAGTGTCCAGAAGTAGCCACCAAGAAATCTCTAGTGTCTCTTTTAGGATTGGTGACAGCACTGCTTCCCTGTCAGGCTGTTGGCCATACCTCTGGCAGTGTGTCAACCAGGCGAAGGCCCCCAAGGTTCCCATGAGCTCAGTCCACAGTGAAGCTGAGTAAGGCAGCCAGGCAGATCTGTTCACCATGGCTCCTGACCAGCTTTTCCTCTGTCCCAGCTACAACGAGTTCTATTTCCTCACTCATCCTGCACTGTTCATTGAGGACCATTTCCCAGACAACAAGAACTGGCAACTGCTAAAGCCTCCTCAGTCTTTGAGGCAATTTGAGAACAGCATGTATCACAAGAGTGAGTTCTACAACAAGGGAATGCTGAGTGCCCACCCGGATGTGTCCATGATCAGAACAGGTAACCGGGGCAGGTAACCAGGCTGTGCACCAGTGGCAGGGACAGAACAGGCCTAGATGCCCCATCCAGGGTCCATATGGACATGTGGGTGCACAGGGGTGGCACACAGGTGCCTAGGCCATCAGGCTATCAGGGCAGGGCATAGCTATAGGTCACACTGATGGGGACAGAAGCCCTCTTACCCTAGAATAAGCCAAGAAGGGGATATGTCAGAAGCTGTGGGTTTCCTAGCACACAGGATCCAGAGCTGGAGGGTCCTCAGCTAGGTACATCCCTCCAGGCTCACAGAGCAGGGTTCAGATTGCTCAGCTCCTGGTGTCCAACAGAAGATGCCTGTCCTGCTGTGTTCTCCTCCCAGACTCCTGGCCAGGAGAATGTGTGGCCCATAACTGCGTGTCAGGGGTCTACCTGGCAGGTTACTACAGACAGTTGGATTCATTCTTCCCAGGACAGAGGATGGAACCAGCTGCCACAGGGAGATGGCCAGTGATGTGAGGTACAGCTAAGGTGCACATGGGGTAGGCAGTGGGAACAGAGGAGAGGAGAGTGTGCAGTAACCCCCCACCCTCCACACTGAAACACCCCAGGAAAGGACTGGACTCCTCAGGGCTCAGCCTGGCCTATTCAGAGCTCCTCCCTTTGGAGGTAGGACCTAGCCTTTCCTACAGCTGCCGCGGGCTGGACAGTGCAGAATACCAAGCTTAGCTCTCTCTCAAGGCTGGCCTGGGGAACAGGTGCTTCCCACCTCTGCAGAGGGCCTCCTATGGCCAAGTATATTTTCACATTTGGAGGAGCATGAGGAGACAGAGCCAGGTAGCCAGAACCATGGACCTGGGCTGCAAAGGGCTTTCTAGAGGTATCCATGAATGAGGCTGGGGAGGATGCTAGGGTGGCCTCAGCCCCTCCCACCATGCAGAGTAATGGCAGCAGCCAGGAGCACAGGTGCCCCCAAGTTAGCTCCAGCTGGTGTGTTTCTTCCATCTCCCAATAGTTTCCTTAACCAGGTTGCTGAGCTCCTGCACACTCTTCAAAGCTGCAAATATCCGGCAGCTCCTGCTGCTAAAATAACAGCATGAGGTTGCTCACTTTGAGAATCCGTTCACTGTGCTTGCATCAAATGGAGGCCTGTTCAGTCTGCTGTGGGCCATTGAGCCACAGGGAAGAATCGACCAGGCCAAAACAAGAGCATGCTGTCACTGGGCTGAGTTCTCATTTTCAGGAGGCATAAAAATATAAACACCAGATTCCTTAATCTGTAGTCATCTCAAACTTGCTTTTACTGGTGTAGAGATTTACACTAAGTGTACAGATGGAAAGAAGCAAAAGAGGGAAACTGAAAGGGGACTAAAGGAAGGGCAGTAAGAGAACCCCAAGATGGGGAGATAGAAAGCTGCTGAGTACGGGGGAGACAGCTCAGGAGGAGGTGAGAAGGAGGAGGCAGAGAAGGTAGAGGGGACACCATGGCTCCCACGTGGGGCCCGAGGGTCACCAGTCCTCATGAAGACTTCCTATCAATCCGCACACCTTTGCCAACACCCTCTGCCCAGACCCCACGACTGGGCTCTGGTACGTGACAGAAAGTGGAACAAGCTCTTTCCAAACAGCCTCCAGCCCACCCAAGGACAGACATTGCACAGAAATGCTCACATAATTAATTACAGTCGTGCTAATGTCCCTGAAGAGAATCAGGGCCAGGAGAGGAGATTAGAGAACCCTGGCTCACATGAGGGGTGGAGAAGGGCTTGTTTACAGGGGACCATAGGGTGAGGCCTTAGCAGGTTCAAGAAAGGCAGTCACAGTAAGCATAGTTCAGACTGAAAGTCTCTTCCTTTGCCTGCTTCCACCCATGGATGAGGCTGAGGAGGATGCTGGGGCGGTAGGAAAGTAACCAGCTTCTGAGAGAAGTTGAAGCCAGGCTCTCAGAGAGGCTACTGCCCCTTCTTGTGGTCCAAGTAAGTAAGTTCTCACAGACTACAAAAACCAGGGAATTGACCACCTGTCCCTGAAAAACAATGACCAGGACACAGGATGGCCACATGGCAGGGAAGGGGAGAAGGGATAAAAAGACCCTTTGGTGCACACACTGTCTCATCAAGGTCCCATTCCCAAAACACAGTGAAGATGCCTGTGTGCCAGTGTGGGCGGGGCGGTGGGGAGCAGGGGAGGAGTCTTTCTGACTTGTTTAAGTAACTGTTGACAGGTCAGCTGTTGACAACATAACGAGCAACATGCTGGAGGGAGGGGGGAAGCAGGACCTGAGAGCTGGAGGAGGTCGTGCCTTTCCTGCCCCTTGACCTTCTAGGCAGCCCAAAGCTAATTCAAGCAGGATGGGTGGGAGGAGCATAGATTTGTGCTAAGTCTCCAGCCCGCCCCTAGCTACCAGCTCCCCCTAAAGGGGGTGGAAAACCCCTTCCAGGGCTATGCTATAGCTGGCCGATACCATGCTCAGAGATATCACATCGGTTGCTTAGTCAATCTCGACAAAAAGATTTATACCACAGAAATGGTCAAATGCTATAATTCAGAGTCCCCCACCCCAAGAGAGCTAATTGTTAAACATTTACCAGCACACAAGGGAGTCATCTCACCCAACCCTCAACTCTCTCCCCAGTGAATGGGAAGGCTACAATCACCATTGAGAGCTGTGCCCCAACGCTGTTCATGTTCATGCTCAACGGAAAGCAGGAACATGGGCTACTGAGCCTCCGGAAGAATGGGATGAAGCTGGAGGTGTACCCTCCAACCATGGGCACCCACAAGCTGCAGATCTTTGCCAAGGGCAACTCAGACCTCTACAGCGCAGTACTGGAGTACACACTCAACTGCAACTACGTAGACCTGGGGGTCCGGCTGCCAGCTGAGCTACACCAGCCTGTGGGCCCCAGCTGGTTCTCGGAGCAGATGGGCATCCTGAAGCCCTCGCACCCTGACCCTGTCATCCATACCAGGGATGGACGCTGCTCCATCAGCCTTGGCGTGGAGGAAGGCACCAGCGTCCTGGCTTCCCTGCATGGAGACGATGGCCCCGTCACTGAGGAGACGCAGCGGCGCTACATCTTCCAACTGCACCGGGAGAACCGGATTGAACTGAGAGTCCAGCTGCCCCACGCCGGCAGATTTGCCCTCAAGATCTTTGTCAAGAAGAGGCAGGAACCGGGCAACTATATCTTTGTCTTCAATTACCTTCTGTGCTGTGTCAACACCAAGGTAAACTGGCCAGTGTTCCCTGAGAGCTTTGGCAACTGGGGACAGGACAATGAGCTGCTGGAACCTCTGTCCGGTGTGCTTCCCGCCAACCGGAATGTCCCGTTCAAACTGAAGCTGCATGGTGTCGCCAAAGCCCTGGTGAAGGGGCAGGACACATGGCCCCTGACCCTGAACCACGAGGGCTACTGGGAAGGCAGCTGCAGCACAGCTGGCTGCCAGGAGGTCTACGTCATGGTGCTGGAGAATGCCAACCACAACTTCTACTCCTACATCCTGAAGTACAGAGTGAACACCCAGTGAGGGCCTGGGCCCCACATACCCTCCCAGAGGGCCATGGCCAGCCTTACCCAGGGAAGACCAAGTGCAGAGAGTTCTGGACACCACTGAGTCTGCATAAAACCATTTCTCGGCCTCTACCTCAGTCTCCCTGCTCTGTTGCAGGTGCTGAGATGTTTATGTTCTAAAGGCTTCACTCAGTATGGCCATGGCTAAGGGGACAGAGGTGAAGGCCCTTAGAAGAAAAAGGTGCTATGTAAATCCAAGGTATTGTGAACCGTACACCAGATGCCCAGATGCCCCCTTTCCATGCTAATGTTATTACCATAGGTAGGGTTGATGTGGGAAAGCAGGGATGTTGTCCAAGCTAAAAGCTTTCCACGTAATGCTTAGAGAATTCTCCTCCATACCCCAGAGGAGCATGACATGTGAGGCTGCATCTCCCTTGGATCACGGAGCCCCTTCCAAGTAGCACACGATGTCTCTCCACAGCTCCGGGACTGGAGGGAAAAATTGACCTGACCATCTTCTGCATCCCTGCCGCCGCTTCATTGCCACTTCTTGCTCTTCAAGAGCCCCATGGCGTGAGAGGAAGCAGGCTGACCCCTGAGCAGTAGGGACTGTGAGAGCAAAAGTAGAGAGCAGCCAAGGCCGCTTACAGACATCCTGGGTGAGGGATGGAGTGGTTCTCTGGCAGTCCTGCAACCTGGTCTTAAGTCCCCTGGCTCAGGCTCCTACAGGAGCACACAGGGCAGTGGTTCAGCTTCTCTGGCCCAAGCCTCAGGCCTGGCTCTGTCTTCCTGGGAGCCTCCAGAGGCCAGGTAAGCCTGTCATGAGCTTGATGACAAGGCTCAGTAAAGCCCCAGGCCAGGCCAGGCAGGGAGATGAGGTGAGCAAGTGGTATGGCTGAAGCAGTGCTCAGGAGACTCACTCGGGCCACTGCCAGCCCCGGAGCCCCTGCCAACAAAGCCAGGGCAGCGGGGGGACCTGCCTGCTCTGGAGCAGCTTTTGTGCTGGGGCTGAGAAAAAGTCCTATCTCATCTCCTTTCCATTTTTGGACATGAGACCCCACCCACCCACCCAGGGCCCCACCTTCTATGGGGACAGTTGGGGCCCTGGCTTGCTCAGGCTCATCCCAAGAAGCCCCAGCTGCCCAGCTGGCCCTAAGCATTGCCTGAGGCTGGTGTTGCCATGGTGACAGTGAGAGGTGGGTTAAACGAGGGCAGCAGAAAGGGAAGGGCTGAGAGAGGCCCTTCAAGGACAATGCACCAGCATCCTGGCACATGGACACACTCTGAAGAGGTCCCTGCTGAATCCCTGGAGTCCTAAGTTCTGTCTCCCCTGCCTGTCTCAGAGCTCCTGTCCCTGAGCTGGCTCCACCTGCACCTCTCCTGACAGCACCCTCCACATGGCCCCAGACTCAGTGGCAGTCAGAGCCAGCCTGGACCGATCATGTCTTCCCTCTCTCATCCATCTTCGTGTCTGGGCATTCAGTAAGTGCTCGTGGTACATAGTAAGTGCCAAGTGCTGTGCTAGATGTTGAGATTATAGAAGTAAAGCAAGGAATCTCGGTAGGGCTTGGGGTAGGTGGCTTGCCAGAGACACAGCCTCCCCTGTCGCAGGACCTCTGAAGTCCCAAGCTCCCACAGTCCAGTCCATCATGCCCTGGGGTCCCTCTTCCATAGGTCCCCACTGTCTGGGCCACAAGGCTAGGGCCCAGCTTCCACCAGGCGCAGGCCTTACACATGTGGGGTGCTGCCTGGGGGGCTGAGCTGCCCTGGCCTGTGTCACCTGTCCCTGATAGGGGCCACTGGCCACCATGTCATTCAGCCTGAAAAACATAGAGGCCCAAGAGACATAACCACTGTGCCCCAACACGGAAACAAGGGGAGTCTTCACATCCTGAAAACAGGCCTTCTCTCACATATTTGATTTTAAGGGCTGAAGGTAACGTGTTTTTGTCAAATTAAGTGACTTCGAAAGCTCATGTCACTCTCTGGACCCACCATGACTGCTGCAGATAGCCCTGCAGAAGACGACCCACATCTTTCTAAAACAGTGTAATTAATCAGTACATCCTGGAGCGTGTAGAGCACACCAGCCAGCAAAACAGGAGCTGCACCCAGCACCAGAGACAAGCCTAGCTTCTCCAAGCACCCGCAGGGCATCCGAAGGCCCTTCCCTACTCATTTAATCAGGCAGCCCCTTTGTAAAGACAGCTGTAGGCACAGTCAGAAAATCACCTGCATTTCTTTCCACTGAAGTAAAAATACGTGAAACGAAATCCAATCTTCACGAATTTTTACATGCATGCTGCTCAAACTACAAATCCGAGGTCGCACGTTGAAGGCTTTTATTCAAACGCCCATCTTTGTTTTCCGGTCGCCAATGGCATGGCACGAGTGCCCCCTGGTGGTTGCAATTCGGGGTCGCCGGTGCTGCAAAACTGGAGACTGCATTCATCTACGGACTTTTTTTTTTTTTTTTAACTGAAAGCTTGAAATATGCTGTTGAGATGTTTATGTTGAAATCATGGGGTGCTTTCTCGTGGCTTCTCGGCGTTTCCTCGTGTGTACACGGAGCACATCTTTGCTATGCACAGCTGTAAAGGGAGCCTGAGGGGCTGCCTGGCATGGTGAGAAGACATGACATGTGATAAGAATTGGGAGTCTTTTGCCAGAAATCCCTCCTTGAAACAGAAACCTCGAATGCAGGACTGGATGGGGCAGCTTTAATCACACATATTACTATGCCAATGGAAGTGTGATCAATCAGGGAGCCTTTGCTTACAGGTCAGGTTGGGTGTGGGCGGGGGCGGGGAGTGGGGTCAGGGGGTAGCATCTATCCTGCAATTAACTTCTTTTCAGCTTGTTTCAGAAGCGCCACTGTCACCGCTGGACTCTTACTTTCAATCTGATTGTGTTCATTGTGAGCTCCCCATATGTTACATTGTCTCACCAGGACAAACTCCTCGCAGCCTGCTGAGATTAAAGAGAAATAAATAGACGAGCTGAAGCATGAAGGATTTGGGCTAGACAAAGAACTATTTCCTGTCGTTGAGCTGCCAAGAAAGTTTGTGAAATTCTCTTCTCACAGGACTTGAAAAGGAGAATCGTTTTCCCAGTGGTCTGGAGTTTTATTTAGATGCCATGCTCTGTAGAAGGATTAGGCTCTTTCTAAACCAATTATTTCTTTAAATACACTGGTTGGCCTGCGGCAAACACAGGGTTAACAGTATTGCCTCGTCGTTCACTATTGGCAAAGGTTTCAAAGGTGGTGTACATCTGTGGCCCACACCAGTTTATCTGAGGTCTATAATTTCTTTTCATTGGGAATAAGTAGTTGGAGACCTGAAGAGGTGATTACTTCTCATAATGTGTGCATTGAGTTGTGTGGGCCGGTGGTTGTTGAGTGTGCTTTCCCCCACATTGTTGCTGGTGTTGTTTTTCAATAAAATTTATATTCATTTTTATCCAACGATGTAATTATCGATCCATTCTTATCACTGTTCTCATGGCGGGGGAGGAATAAAAACACAAGAAAAAGTACTTTCATGTTCAAAGGGAGTCCAAAGGAAAAAAATCAATGCCCCAGCCATTTGAATGTGATGGTGAGATGTAAATGGAATGTCAGGCAAATAGCTCTTCCACATTAAAGAAAACATAATTAGGTTAGCTCCAGCCCCTGTATGGCTCACATGCCTTTGAAGAACATGAAGGCAGTGTTTCTTTCATTGAATCTTGTTTAACTTGAAATTTAGAGTAAACCCAAATTTCTTCTTATAGTGGAAGGGAAAAAAAGTATCATAGATGCCCATTAACCTATTTTTTGGTTTTGAATATATAAATATAGGTAAATATAGACATAAATATAGATATAGATAATATAGATATTCATATACATGCAGAAACTTTCTAGCAGGTTACCTAGACAGATTATTCATAAATTAGGCATGTAGGAGAATATAGAAAATGGAGATATAGACACCTCTGAGACACTGCTGTAACCATGGAGACCATTCTCATAGCTGTAGTGTGAAGGACAAAAAGAACTCGCCTTCCTAAATCTGCGCTTATCATGTCCCTCGCTGCTACATCCACAAAACCAAGACACAACGTGCATGTCCTTGGGAAGGAGGCTTGGGTGGACTGTGTCTTTAACAACACAGTAAGGTAAAGTCAGAAGATGGGGTTTTCTGCACAACAGAAGAAAGAACTCCCAAATTGTCACAACAGTCTGAAAAATGGCAACCTAGAGGCTGGAATATATGACCCCCATCATCCCTTCTAGTCAGTTTGTGAAGCTGTGTCTCTGTGAACAGATGCTGGCAGGCGCGGGGTCTGGTTGTCAGTCAATGGACATCTGAAGGGTCCCACTGTGTTAAGAACCTGCTCCTCCAGCTCCCTCTCCCTACCCCCACACTGCGCTGCCAGCCCCTCTCTTACCTGAGGGCGCGGGGCTGGACTGGGCCCAGCAGAGAGACCAAAGAAAGACAAGAGGACCTGACAGAATGTTGATTCTCTCTGATTTTGCAAGCAGAACTAAAGAAAATTAAAAGATACCTGGGCTGTGCTCTTTCTGTTGCTGCACAGGCCTCTCCTGTGAAAAGATGCTAAATTGGAGTCACCTTTCTCCCCCAGATAACCTCCATGTGCTCCTCACTTCCCAACCCAGCAAATGTGTCCCTAGCCACCAGCTCCCTAAGGCAGATCAGTGGAGGTAACCAGTGACTCTTCCCCTACCTCTACCCCATGATGGAATCGAGTCCATTTTGGGACAACTTGTGTCTCACCTGCTGTCCCACCTCCACAGCTGTCCTGTGTGGTCACTCCCTGTAATGAGACAAGCCCCACATGCTCCGTTACTGTCCACGTTGGCCTCCCATGTGAGCCCAAGCACACCTGGGTTAGGGCACAGTTTCCATGAAAGCCCTCCAGAAGAAGCTCAGCGACCTTGAAGAAGGCATAATCTGTATTCGGCACTGGTGGAAAAAGTAGGCCTTCAAACCAAAAGTACTTTTAATTGTGAACAAGAAAAGTACCAGTTTCCTCCTTTTTCTCTGAAGAGACAAGGCGCCTATGTCCTCACTCCTGGGTAATGGTGTATAACATGGCTCTTGGCTCCCTAGCCTGATGAGGGATAGTAGCTTGGCCAATAGGGGACCCTCACCAGCAAGTAAACAAGCTGCCCCTTGTAAATCAGTTATCCACATCCACGGCTCAGATTATCTCTCTGTTGTTCTCATGGACCACAACAGTACTGGTCATACATTCAGGGGCACCCACTGGATTCTCTGGGAAGCAAATGTGGAGGCAGAGTTAGGAATGCAGTCAGTGTGCTGTGAGCTTAGTACCAATGGAAGGTAAAAGGGCAGGAAGCAGAGAGGGCAGAGAGCCCCTGAGACATGGTGCAAACCTGACCAAGTCCCAGCTAGCCAACAGGGAGCCCAGAGCAAAGACTTCCTGGTGTAAGAGTCTCATGCTGAGCAAAATGACCAGGTCCTAGACAACCCACCATGTTCCACTCCTGGCTGGGGCTGCCTGGGCAAAGCTCGACCTCTGTTCAAAAGCTAAGACAGGCTCTAAAAATGCTAACAGCTGAAGGCTCTCAGTGAACTTTATCCCTTGCAGACACGGAGGTCTGGGCAGCACTTTCTGTGTCTGCCACACAAGTACTTTCTTTCGGCCATGATGTAGAAGATTCAGAAAAGACTGGGTGAAGGTTATGGAAGTGCAGGTCACTTACGCAAAGCCTTTCGGGGCTTAGGAATCACTGGTGAGGCTCCACAAGCTGTTTTGTGGAAGGGACCCTCGGTCAGACCACCTCTGCTTAGGAGAGTTGTATCCAGACCAGTGAGGACACAGGCATCCAGAAAGCCAGCACACCACCTGACAACTAGTCAGCTGACAAGCCATTGGTCCCAGGATGCTCTGCGGCCCCTAACCACCGTGAGCTCCAGGAGGATTCATCCAATAGCCCTCATTGGTGCACACAAATGCACTCCAGAGAGAAAAGCCAAGCCAAACTAGCTTGCTATATCATGGCCATGACTAAATAGTGCCTTGCATTCAAAATAAGGGATCAGTAATTTGAAGTGAGCATTGATTTGTCATTTCAAAAATGAAGTGAGGGATCACTGGGTTACTTACATGTCTGTTGACCAAAATGGGCTTAGTGACAACATACTAGTCATTTTCTTCTTTATTCCAACTAGCAGAAGAAGCATATGTACAATAATGAGCTTCTTTGCCCCTGTGGGGAATGTATGTTTACAGGAAGAGAGAAATTGCCTCCTGGCTGGAAGAGCTCCTGGTGAAACAACTGATCAATAGGAGATGGGACAAGAGCCCCTTTCCTGAGGTGTGGAAGGGACACTGGGCCTGCACTTTGCCAGAGCTTGCTGTGTTTCCATCAAGCATGGTTAACTGCCTCCATGACACAAGGAATCAGCCATCATTTCACCCTGGCTGTGCAGAGACCAAGGTGGTGATCCTAAGAATCAGGATCAACCAAGGAGAGGTTTGGGGCTAAAAACTGAGCAGCAGCTTCATCTGTAAGTGGCCAAAAACAAGAGGGCTGTGTGATTACTGAACTGCAGATAATAAGAGTGAGCAGCTCCCAAATGGGCAAAGGACAGTGACCAGGGAAAATGAGGAAACATTTATTTAAAAGAAAATGACTGCAGGATTGCAAATTGCCCCTTGAATACTTAGCTGTATATATGTGAATAGCACAAAGAACTGAAAGTTAATGTTAACTTTCTTATTAAATTATAAAAAATGGAGTTAAACCATAGCCCCAGTGACACTCAGAGGCCACCAGAACTACTGCAGACTTTGCAGAGTTCCCCACCTGGGACTGGGGCCAAGCAGAGGCCCAGCGAACCCTTCAAGAGTATTAGTTACCCTTCCCACCACCCAGGGGAAACTGGAATGAGCCTGTCAGGCCAGTAGTGGGAGGGAATTCACTCTGGCAATAAAAGCCTCACTTGACATTTTTAAAGCTCAACAAAAGTGTTAAAAGTCCATTTTGAAAAGGAGCCAATGGGTTCTATCTGGAAAAATGGCCTCTTAGTCTCTGGTTCCACTTGACTGAAAGCTGTCTTTTATGGTGAGAGCTATTAACAATGACTGAAGTCTCATGTTTTCCTCTGTAAAAACCGATTTGACTTCGGGAGCCTTTGGCCAGCTGGGATCCCTCTCTGCACAGCTCTGACTAGAGAAAGGCTATGACTCAGACTCTCTTTGCCAATTGGCTGGGAGAGCGTTAAGGGGAAGGACATGAACCCTGAAGTGGGTCATTCAAATCCTGACCCCAGCTCTGCCAACTCCCATCTGGCTTTGGCAAGTCATCAACCCTCCCTGTCTTGGTTTTCTTGTCATGGAAATGGGAATAATCATTGTACCTCCCATGTTAGTTTTCTCTAAGGGGTAAATGAGTTAATACTGGCTTGATGACTAGAAATATCCTTGCCACATAGTAAATCCTGTATCAGTTGTCATCAGCATTACAATAATGAAGTTGTGTTATGGTGTTCCCTAAAGAATTCAAAGATCCCACATTGCTCATAAAACCATATCCATCGATGATTTCAGTCTCTAATTCAATATGGAAGTCCCCTCTCCAACTCACAGCCATGCTTCCTCTCCTAGAATCCTTCCGGAGGCCAGAAGTTCATCGCTCCATAAGATAGCCATTCCATTACTGGACACTTCTGTTGAAGGCCTTCCTTATCCACCCTTGCCTTGAATTACAGGGGTTTGAGGCAATGTACCTGCTGGACCTATGAACTCAGCTGTTTCCCATGGCAGGTTCCCTGACTCACCAGGACAAACCGGATTCTTGTTTGCAGGTCTTGGGGTCTGGATGGAAGCAATGCAACACACCTAGACAAGGAAAGGGAGATCCAAAGGCAAGAAGGAAAGAAAAGCAATCTCCCATTCAAGGTAGCTTATAAAACAAAATTTGAAACCATGTGAAG
This sequence comes from Fukomys damarensis, assembly GCF_012274545.1. Taxonomy (NCBI): domain Eukaryota; kingdom Metazoa; phylum Chordata; class Mammalia; order Rodentia; family Bathyergidae; genus Fukomys; species Fukomys damarensis. Next base: position 48,015,046 of record NW_022900949.1, on the reverse strand, counting down.
AAAATTAATGATAAAAAATGAATGGCTTAAAAAATACAATCTGTATACTATGGCAAAACCACCCCAAACCCTGATGTCATTTAACTCCCCAAATTCGTCTATGTGGCTTATACCCTCCATACAAATCTAGAGGAGTTTTCTCTGAGAAAACTGACCACCCTAAGAAAAAATGGTCACGGGTTCTATCTGTTGTCATCACTCCAGTGGAAGGACTCAGGTCATTTCGTCAACCATCTCTGGGAGTGGGGGAGAAATTGCAGGGGGAAAAAAGTGGTGTTTGGCATTTGTAATCTTTTTAAAAATACGGCCATGAATTATTTGGTGTTCCTGTCTTCAGAAGTAGAGCCTACTTCCCATGCTCTTGAGTGAAGTTGTATTTAGTGACTCTCTTCTAACAGAATGGGCAGAAACATGGATACTCAAGTTACATATAAAGGCATAACTGCTCCTTTCTTAGTCTCTCAGAGATTACCTGCTCCCTTCTTAGTCTCTCAGAGATTACCTGTTCTGGCACAGCCCCATGGAGAGAACCACACAGGAACAAGCCATCTTGGACATGGGTCTTTCAGAAAAATACAAAGCCCTGGCCAACTCCTAGAATAGGACCTTGTGAAAGATCCTAAGCCAGAGCCCACCTAACCCATTTTCAAATGGCTGACTCATAAAAGTTGTTATCAAAGCTTATTATTTGAAGCTATTAAATTTTGGGTTACTTTGTTACCTAGCCATAGATAACTAAGACAGCATTTTAGTATCTTAATCTTGAAGAAAATGGCCTACTTGTTAAGAGTTCCAGAAAGAGAATGGTGGCCTACCACTATCGTGGTGCTAGTTTGTGCCAGGAACAGCTGAGAATTAAATCATATAATCAATTTATTACCCATGATTATATGATACAAGGAGGGCAGTGAATGAAAACAGACATGTTTAAGGCTCAAGATTATGAATTCCAGAGCAGTAGAGACACACAGGTCCTGCATAGAACAAATAAAGCAAGTTGTGCCAATGCTTGGAGATCAGAGTGGTTGGTACTTCACAGCAGCACCAGGAGGGAGCAAACAGCGGACCACGCTTCACGAAATTCATTGCAGGAACATGATTTCCAACCTGGAGTTCTAGCCTCAGCCAAAATCTCAATCAAGTCTTAGAGCAGAATGAATACATTTATAAACATTCCAAGTCTCAAAGAACATCTACTTCCCATGAGCTATTAGCGATTTTTCTGATGTCATCATGCTCCAGACAGTGAGGGATGCAGACCAAGACAGGTACGTGAGGGACCAGCAAGTCCCGGCAACACAGCAGGGACACAGGGAGTTCCCAGGAGGACGATGGGAGGTGATGAGAGCAACTGAGCAGCAAGCTGGAGGTGCACAGGCCAGAGAGAGCGAGGCAGAGGTCCAAGAGGCACAGCACAACCCTAAGTGGGACCCGTAGTGGCTTCCTGACACAGCAATGTTAAGGGGGGTATTTTGGGGTGCCACTGAGGAATCTGGAGACCTGTGTGGTAAAAGATATGCCAAAAGCTAAGCAAGTGCTAACTCCATGGGGAAATTTTTTTAATTAAATGTCATCTATGTACTCGTTGGTATTTATATGTGTGGTCATATTAATATAAATGCCAAATACTGATGCATTATACTGTGTGTGTAGAAATATCATAGCCATTCCAACCACATTCTCCCTTTCTGGTCTCACACTCACAAGGGAGCAAATCCCTGCTTTCTCTTAATAATGCTTAGCAGCTGTGGCAGACTCTTCCCTACCTGTTAGTAGATGCATTTCTGGACATTTGCAGGTATATTTCTGGAGATGATGTAAATAGTATCAATTTTTAAGTCCATTTTCTAATTGTTCTTGGTGTGTAAAAATACAATTGTTCTTATATATCGATCTTGTATCCAGGGATCTTACTAAATTTGCTTATTTTTTAATTCATTTGTTTATAGGGAGATCCTTTTGGGTTTTCCACACACAGAATCACATTGCTGATGAATAACATTTTTATTTTCTCATTTCTGGTTGTTCTTTTATTTCTTCCCCTTGTCTGACCATGCTAGGTAGATGTAAAGATGATAGTGGGTATTAATTTTGTTAACTAATCTTGGCATGAGTGTTCAACATGTCACATACAGAATAATGTGAATCAAAAAGTATGAGATTGGAATCAATTTAGCTTGGTCATAATATGTTATACTTTTATACATGACAGAATTTGATTTATTAATATTATGTTTAGGATTTTCACATCTGTGTTCATTAGATTAGCCAATTATTATCTTTTCTTCCTCCTCCTCCACTACCTCCTCCTCTTCCTCTTCCTCCTCCTCCACTACCTCCTCCTCTTCTTCCTCCCTTGTCAGGTTTGGTATCAAGGTTTTACTGCCCTTATCAAATGAGAAGAGGACTGTTTTCCCTTGTGTCATTCTGTGGAAGAGTTTGTGTGGGGTTATTTCTTCCTTAAGTATTTTGAAGCATCCTGGTGAGGCCATTTGAACCTTGTGTTTTCTTTGTGGGAAGTTTTTCAATTAAGGATCAATTTCTTTAAATTATATATGACTCTTTGATTTTTCTATTTTTTTGTGTGTCCATTTTGGGATGCTGTGTTTTTAAAGAAAGATACCCATTGTGCTTAGATTTTTATATTTATTGGCAAAAAGTTATTTATTCCTTTTTGTTAGTGTCCACTGGATCAATACTGGTCTGCGTTTTACTCCTGATATTGGTAATTTGTACCTTTTCTATTTTCCCTCTTGATCTGTTTAACCAAAGTTGAATCAATTGTATTACACTTTTCAAAGAAACAACTCTTTTTTATTTTTTATTTATTTATTTTATTTATTTATTTATTTATTTTTGGTACTGGGGATCAAACTTGAGACCTTGCACTTGTGAGGCAGGTGGCAGCACCACTGAGCTAAATCCCCGGCTCAAGAAACAACTTTTGACTTTCTTGTTTTCTCTACTGCACATTCATCTCCTAATTCATTTATTTCTGCTCTTTATATCCTCATTTTACTTTTTAAAATTTAATCTACTCACTCTTTCCTGTTTTTTGGGAGATTATGGAGATCACTTATTTTCTCAATCTTTTTCTTTTCTAAACTATACATATAATGTCATAAATTTCTCAAGCACAACTTCAGTGAAACACCAAAAGTTTTCATATGCAGCACTTCCACTGTAATTCAATTCCAAATTTGGATGTGAGGGTCATCTGTCTGTGACATCTGTCACCCCATTGATCACCAGGGTTGATTCAGCTGATCTGGCTGGCTAGGCGAATGTCCCCTTCCTCCCTCACCGCTCCATGTGCATCCCTCTAGGAGCTGCATGCTCAAAGAGAACAACCACCCCCATAGAGGAGGACCGTTTTCTCCATCAGAGGTGTAAGAGTAGCTGCACTCCCCGGCTAGAACCTCCAAACAAGCTCTCAAATAACCTCTCATTTCATTTGTGGTTTCTTTTTTCACATATGTCAATTTAGAAATGTATGCTATCTCAACCTGATAAAAGCCATCTGTGAAAAACCGACAGGCAACATCATACTAAATGGTCAAAAACTGAAATCTTTCAGACTAAAATCAGGAACAAGACAAGGATGACCACTATCACCACTCCTGTCTAATATAGTTCTAGAAACATTAGCCATAGCAATTAGATAAGAGAAAGAAATAAAAGGAATAAGGATAGGAAATGAAGAGTTAAACTGTCATTATTTTTGGATGGCATGATACTCTACATAAAAACCCCAAAATCTCCACCAAAAGACTTTTAGACTTAATAACCAAATTCAGCAGAGTAGCTGGATACAAGGTCAACATTGAAAAATCCAGACCTTTTTGGTTTTTGTTTTGTTTTGTTTTTACTTAGTAATTTTTTAAAAAATGAACTTTATTGGCAGATTTTAGGTATACAATATAATGGCATTCATCACTGGAAATTTGTGCCTTTACATAATATATTTTGGTTGTGATTTTTTCCCCATTCCCCTACCCTCCCTTCGACCCCTCCACCCATCCCTATTTACAAAGACTTTGTTTTAATTTTTTCCTTTTCTCATATTAATTCCATTCCTTTCTTTCCTTTCCTAAACCTCTCCCACTTCCCCCACCCTCTCCCACTTCCTCTTCCCCTTTGGAGACTGGATAAAGAAAATGCGGTTTTTTGAAAATAAAATGGAGTACTACTCAGCCATAAAGAATGAGAAAATAGAGACATTTATAGCTAAATGGATGCATATTGAGGCAATACTCTTAAGTGAGATAAATAGGACACGTGTAAATACTGAGTAGTTTCTTTGGTATGAGAAACTGAACGTGCAAATAAGGATCAAAAGGTATAATAGATCATGTGAAATAGGAAGAAAAAGTCAATAACCTTTTTGTGCATGAAGAAAACACTCACTGAGAGAGAAATGGGGGAAATAATTCCTTCTATAATAGCATCCAAAAAATGAAATATCTAGGAATCAATCTAATGAAGGAAGAAAAAGACCTCTACTCTGAAAACTACAGCACTCTGAAAAAAATAGATCAAAGAGGATACAAGAAAATGGAAAGACATCCCTTGTTCCTGGGTAGAAAGAATGAATATAGCAAAAATGGCCAAACTTCCAAAACTGGTATACAGATTCAATGCAATCACAATTTAAATTCCAACAGCATATTTCAAAGAGCTAGAGAAAACAATCCAAAAATACATTTGAAACCAGTAGAGACCTAGAATAGCAAAAGCAATTCTAAGCAACACAGACAAGGCAGGGATAACACACTCCCCAAGTTGAAATTATACTGCAAAGCTACTATGATTTTTTTAAAGCATGGTACTGGCAAAGAAACAGACCAGAGGATCAATGGAATAGATTAGAAGACTCAGAAATAACTCCAACCATCTTATACTCAGCCATCTCATCTTTGACAGAGGAGTCAAAAACCCCCACTGGAGGAAAGATAGTCTCTTTAATAAATGGTGCTGAAAGAACTGGGCTTCAACTTGCCAAAGATTAAAAGTAGACCATATCTCTTACCATGCACTAAACTAAAATAAAAATGGATCAAAGATCTAAATATTAAAACAGAAGCACTGAACCTGCTAGAAGATAGGTTAGGTAGAACTCTTGAAGACAGTAAGAAAAGACTTTCTGAACAAAATTTCAGTCACTTGGGAACTAACACAAAGAATCAATAACTGGGATCTCATTTTCTTAAAAAGCTTCTGCACAACAAGACAAATGACCAACAGAGTGTAGACAACCCACAATATGCAAAAAAATGTTTATCTGCTGTTCCTCAGATAAAGGTCTACTATCTAGAATATATAAAGCACTTTTAAAAATCACACACATTCCAATTTAAAGACTCAGTCCAAAAATGGGCATTGGAAATGAACAGACATTTCTTAGCCAAAAAAAGTAAAAACAGCAAATAAACATGAAAAACTGTTCATCATCACTCATCATCCAAGAGATGCAAATGAAAGCAATGCTGAGATTCCACTTCACTGCAGAAAGAATGGCTGCTATCATGAAATCAATAAATAACAAGTGCTGGTGGAGCTGTGGTGAAAAAGGAACACTTCGCCACTGTTAGTGGGAGTGTAGACTGGTGCAGCCACTGTGGAAATCAGTGTGGAGATTCCTCAAAAAACTAGGATTAGAAGTCCCATTTGACCCAGCTCTTCCCCTGCTGCATATCTTTTCAAACGAATTAAAAGCATCCTACCACAGTGATATATGCGCATCCGTGTTTATAGCTGCATGGTTTGTAATAGCTAAATCTTGGAAATAACCCAAATGCCCATCAAATGGTGACTGGATAAAGAAGATATATATATATATATAAAATGGCATACTACTTGGCCATAAGAATAATAAAATAGAGACATTTGCAGCTAAATGGATGCATATGGAGGCTATACTCCTAAGTAAATAGGACACACATGTGTAAATGCCAAATTGTCTCTCTGGTGTGAAAACTGAAAGTGTAAGTGAGGGCCCAAATGCATAACAGATAAGGTGAAATAGGAAGAAAAGTTTCAAAGGGAAATGAGAAGTGGGGAAGGTGAAGGAAAGAAAAAAATATGAGAAAAGAAGGAAAATGGAAACAAAGCTTTTGTAAATACAGAGGGGTGGAGGGTGAAAGGGAAGGAAAGGGAATGGGAAAAGCCAAGCACTAAGATATATCAGGTACAGTTACAAATTCCTAATGATGAATGTGATCATAACGTATACCTAAAATGTACCCCAAAAGTTAATTTAAAATAATTAATTAATTAAAAGACATGTATTGCCAGCCAGGTGTGGTGGTGCACACCTACAATCCCAGTACTTGAGAGGCTGAGGCAGGAAGACTACCTCAAGTTCAAGACTAGCCTGACCTACATAGTGAGTTCAAGTCCATCATGAACTACAAAGCAAGACCCTGTCTCAAAAGAAAAGAAAAAGTATTGCCTATGCACTTTCAAAAGTTTAAGCATTTTCTAAAAATGTTCTAGCTTAATTCTTGTCAGGGAATATACAAAATCCAACCAAAAAGGAAAGAAAGAAAAGGAAAAGAAAAGCAGTATTTTTCTTTAACAGTCGGTATTACCCTCGTATGGGTGAATTCTAGAGTCTGTTGTACATTGCAGGACACCCACTATACTGCTGGCCCTTAGAAAATAAATTGAAAATGCACATGCAGAAATCTCGATGACCAAAGCAACTCTAGCAGCAATGTGATGTACTACTAAATGTCTGGAAGCTAATGGTCACTTTGAGCATCTCTTCAGGCCAAGTGGAACTTGTATCTATTTTATGATGCAATAAGTTTCGTATTAAAATATTTATGCAAGTTTTTTCTTTTGCTGAAGTATGTATACATTTCTTGGCCAACTATGTATGCATTACATTATTTAAATTAATTTTTTTTAGTCTTTCTTTATGGCCCAACAAATGTCCAGTATTACATGTGATTTAGAAGGGAAGCACAACCTGAACTTTTGGGGGTACAATCTTCTTCATATGTCCACCAGTTCAAGTATTTAAATCTCATACTTCCTTATTTGTTATTTACCTACTGTTTCTACCACCGAGAGAAATGTGTAGAAAATATCTTCTGTGGTAGATTTATTTCTTCCAATTTTTTCTAAGGCTACGTTATTAGTTGCATATAAATTTAGACTTTTATATCTTCTGGTGAATTGACACTGTGATCATCATTATCCTTTTCTGTTTTACTCATAAAATATGTTTCAATCCCTAGTTTAAAAACAAATATTTTTATCTTAAATGAGTATTGAGTCTTGTTGAATGCTTTTCTACATCTATTAAGATGACTACATGATCATTTTATTTTTCTATTAATTTGGTACATTCATTTTCTATTTTGACTGTAATGAATTACCTAAGTTAATGACTTATAGCAACACGGTTTATTATCCATGATTCCATGGTTAAAAAGTCCACACTGACTTTCATGGGGAGTCAGCAACACTCTTTTCTGGAAGTTTTAGTAGATCCACAGTTTTGTGTCTTTTCTAACTCATAGCAAGGTTTTCCGCATTTCCCATGCCAGGATCGCTTCCATCTGCAGATCCACATTGCATTACTCTGACTCTTTTTTCCCTCCTCCATATTTAAGGTCCCCGCACTAATATTGAACCCACCTGGATAGTCCAGGAAATCTCCCGTTTCAGGGTTAGCTGATTTGCAACACTAGTTCCATTTGCTGTCTTGATTTCTCTTTGCCATGTAAAATAGTTACATATTTCAGGGATTAGAACACAGACGCTGTTGGAAGAACATTATTGCACTTGCCACATGTGGTGAATACCATTGCTTCTCAAGTGTTAGATCAACTGGCATTCACCTGAGATAAATTTTCAGGGTTATGGAGTAGTATCTTTGTCCTTATTGATAGATTTGATTTGCTAGTATTTTTTTCCTTTTGTCTTTATTGGTACATTTTAGGTATACAATACAGTTACAGTCATCACTGA
>NW_022900949.1:47930377-48006792 GCF_012274545.1 Fukomys damarensis | reverse complement strand
TTTGGTATCAAGGTTTTACTGCCCTTATCAAATGAGAAGAGGACTGTTTTCCCTTGTGTCATTCTGTGGAAGAGTTTGTGTGGGGTTATTTCTTCCTTAAGTATTTTGAAGCATCCTGGTGAGGCCATTTGAACCTTGTGTTTTCTTTGTGGGAAGTTTTTCAATTAAGGATCAATTTCTTTAAATTATATATGACTCTTTGATTTTTCTATTTTTTTGTGTGTCCATTTTGGGATGCTGTGTTTTTAAAGAAAGATACCCATTGTGCTTAGATTTTTATATTTATTGGCAAAAAGTTATTTATTCCTTTTTGTTAGTGTCCACTGGATCAATACTGGTCTGCGTTTTACTCCTGATATTGGTAATTTGTACCTTTTCTATTTTCCCTCTTGATCTGTTTAACCAAAGTTGAATCAATTGTATTACACTTTTCAAAGAAACAACTCTTTTTTATTTTTTATTTATTTATTTTATTTATTTATTTATTTATTTTTGGTACTGGGGATCAAACTTGAGACCTTGCACTTGTGAGGCAGGTGGCAGCACCACTGAGCTAAATCCCCGGCTCAAGAAACAACTTTTGACTTTCTTGTTTTCTCTACTGCACATTCATCTCCTAATTCATTTATTTCTGCTCTTTATATCCTCATTTTACTTTTTAAAATTTAATCTACTCACTCTTTCCTGTTTTTTGGGAGATTATGGAGATCACTTATTTTCTCAATCTTTTTCTTTTCTAAACTATACATATAATGTCATAAATTTCTCAAGCACAACTTCAGTGAAACACCAAAAGTTTTCATATGCAGCACTTCCACTGTAATTCAATTCCAAATTTGGATGTGAGGGTCATCTGTCTGTGACATCTGTCACCCCATTGATCACCAGGGTTGATTCAGCTGATCTGGCTGGCTAGGCGAATGTCCCCTTCCTCCCTCACCGCTCCATGTGCGTCCCTCTAGGAGCTGCATGCTCAAAGAGAACAACCACCCCCATAGAGGAGGACTGTTTTCTCCATCAGAGGTGTAAGAGTAGCTGCACTCCCCTGCTAGAACCTCCAAACAAGCTCTCAAATAACCTCTCATTTCATTTGTGGTTTCTTTTTTCACATATGTCAATTTAGAAATGTATGCTATCTCAACCTGATAAAAGCCATCTGTGAAAAACCGACAGGCAACATCATACTAAATGGTCAAAAACTGAAATCTTTCAGACTAAAATCAGGAACAAGACAAGGATGACCACTATCACCACTCCTGTCTAATATAGTTCTAGAAACATTAGCCATAGCAATTAGATAAGAGAAAGAAATAAAAGGAATAAGGATAGGAAATGAAGAGTTAAACTGTCATTATTTTTGGATGGCATGATACTCTACATAAAAACCCCAAAATCTCCACCAAAAGACTTTTAGACTTAATAACCAAATTCAGCAGAGTAGCTGGATACAAGGTCAACATTGAAAAATCCAGACCTTTTTGGTTTTTGTTTTGTTTTGTTTTTACTTAGTAATTTTTTAAAAAATGAACTTTATTGGCAGATTTTAGGTATACAATATAATGGCATTCATCACTGGAAATTTGTACCTTTACATAATATATTTTGGTTGTGATTTTTTCCCCATTCCCCTACCCTCCCTTCGACCCCTCCACCCATCCCTATTTACAAAGACTTTGTTTTAATTTTTTCCTTTTCTCATATTAATTCCATTCCTTTCTTTCCTTTCCTAAACCTCTCCCACTTCCCCCACCCTCTCCCACTTCCTCTTCCCCTTTGGAGACTGGATAAAGAAAATGCGGTTTTTTGAAAATAAAATGGAGTACTACTCAGCCATAAAGAATGAGAAAATAGAGACATTTATAGCTAAATGGATGCATATTGAGGCAATACTCTTAAGTGAGATAAATAGGACACGTGTAAATACTGAGTAGTTTCTTTGGTATGAGAAACTGAACGTGCAAATAAGGATCAAAAGGTATAATAGATCATGTGAAATAGGAAGAAAAAGTCAATAACCTTTTTGTGCATGAAGAAAACACTCACTGAGAGAGAAATGGGGGAAATAATTCCTTCTATAATAGCATCCAAAAAATGAAATATCTAGGAATCAATCTAATGAAGGAAGAAAAAGACCTCTACTCTGAAAACTACAGCACTCTGAAAAAAATAGATCAAAGAGGATACAAGAAAATGGAAAGACATCCCTTGTTCCTGGGTAGAAAGAATGAATATAGCAAAAATGGCCAATGGTTGATTCAGCTGATCTGGCTGGCTAGGCGAATGTCCCCTTCCTCCCTCACCGCTCCATGTGCATCCCTCTAGGAGCTGCATGCTCAAAGAGAACAACCACCCCCATAGAGGAGGACCGTTTTCTCCATCAGAGGTGTAAGAGTAGCTGCACTCCCCGGCTAGAACCTCCAAACAAGCTCTCAAATAACCTCTCATTTCATTTGTGGTTTCTTTTTTCACATATGTCAATTTAGAAATGTATGCTATCTCAACCTGATAAAAGCCATCTGTGAAAAACCGACAGGCAACATCATACTAAATGGTCAAAAACTGAAATCTTTCAGACTAAAATCAGGAACAAGACAAGGATGACCACTATCACCACTCCTGTCTAATATAGTTCTAGAAACATTAGCCATAGCAATTAGATAAGAGAAAGAAATAAAAGGAATAAGGATAGGAAATGAAGAGTTAAACTGTCATTATTTTTGGATGGCATGATACTCTACATAAAAACCCCAAAATCTCCACCAAAAGACTTTTAGACTTAATAACCAAATTCAGCAGAGTAGCTGGATACAAGGTCAACATTGAAAAATCCAGACCTTTTTGGTTTTTGTTTTGTTTTGTTTTTACTTAGTAATTTTTTAAAAAATGAACTTTATTGGCAGATTTTAGGTATACAATATAATGGCATTCATCACTGGAAATTTGTGCCTTTACATAATATATTTTGGTTGTGATTTTTTCCCCATTCCCCTACCCTCCCTTCGACCCCTCCACCCATCCCTATTTACAAAGACTTTGTTTTAATTTTTTCCTTTTCTCATATTAATTCCATTCCTTTCTTTCCTTTCCTAAACCTCTCCCACTTCCCCCACCCTCTCCCACTTCCTCTTCCCCTTTGGAGACTGGATAAAGAAAATGCGGTTTTTTGAAAATAAAATGGAGTACTACTCAGCCATAAAGAATGAGAAAATAGAGACATTTATAGCTAAATGGATGCATATTGAGGCAATACTCTTAAGTGAGATAAATAGGACACGTGTAAATACTGAGTAGTTTCTTTGGTATGAGAAACTGAACGTGCAAATAAGGATCAAAAGGTATAATAGATCATGTGAAATAGGAAGAAAAAGTCAATAACCTTTTTGTGCATGAAGAAAACACTCACTGAGAGAGAAATGGGGGAAATAATTCCTTCTATAATAGCATCCAAAAAATGAAATATCTAGGAATCAATCTAATGAAGGAAGAAAAAGACCTCTACTCTGAAAACTACAGCACTCTGAAAAAAATAGATCAAAGAGGATACAAGAAAATGGAAAGACATCCCTTGTTCCTGGGTAGAAAGAATGAATATAGCAAAAATGGCCAAACTTCAAACACTGGTATACAGATTCAATGCAATCACAATTTAAATTCCAACAGCATATTTCAAAGAGCTAGAGAAAACAATCCAAAAATACATTTGAAACCAGTAGAGACCTAGAATAGCAAAAGCAATTCTAAGCAACACAGACAAGGCAGGGATAACACACTCCCCAAGTTGAAATTATACTGCAAAGCTACTATGATTTTTTTAAAGCATGTATACAGATTCAATGCAATCACAATTTAAATTCCAACAGCATATTTCAAAGAGCTAGAGAAAACAATCCAAAAATACATTTGAAACCAGTAGAGACCTAGAATAGCAAAAGCAATTCTAAGCAACACAGACAAGGCAGGGATAACACACTCCCCAAGTTGAAATTATACTGCAAAGCTACTATGATTTTTTTAAAGCATGGTACTGGCAAAGAAACAGACCAGAGGATCAATGGAATAGATTAGAAGACTCAGAAATAACTCCAACCATCTTATACTCAGCCATCTCATCTTTGACAGAGGAGTCAAAAACCCCCACTGGAGGAAAGATAGTCTCTTTAATAAATGGTGCTGAAAGAACTGGACTTCAACTTGCCAAAGATTAAAAGTAGACCATATCTCTTACCATGCACTAAACTAAAATAAAAATGGATCAAAGATCTAAATATTAAAACAGAAGCACTGAACCTGCTAGAAGATAGGTTAGGTAGAACTCTTGAAGACAGTAAGAAAAGACTTTCTGAACAAAATTTCAGTCACTTGGGAACTAACACAAAGAATCAATAACTGGGATCTCATTTTCTTAAAAAGCTTCTGCACAACAAGACAAATGACCAACAGAGTGTAGACAACCCACAATATGCAAAAAAATGTTTATCTGCTGTTCCTCAGATAAAGGTCTACTATCTAGAATATATAAAGCACTTTTAAAAATCACACACATTCCAATTTAAAGACTCAGTCCAAAAATGGGCATTGGAAATGAACAGACATTTCTTAGCCAAAAAAAGTAAAAACAGCAAATAAACATGAAAAACTGTTCATCATCACTCATCATCCAAGAGATGTAAATGAAAGCAATGCTGAGATTCCACCTCACTGCAGAAAGAATGGCTGCTATCATGAAATCAATAAATAACAAGTGCTGGTGGAGCTGTGGTGAAAAAGGAACACTTCGCCACTGTTAGTGGGAGTGTAGACTGGTGCAGCCACTGTGGAAATCAGTGTGGAGATTCCTCAAAAAACTAGGATTAGAAGTCCCATTTGACCCAGCTCTTCCCCTGCTGCATATCTTTTCAAACGAATTAAAAGCATCCTACCACAGTGATATATGCGCATCCGTGTTTATAGCTGCATGGTTTGTAATAGCTAAATCTTGGAAATAACCCAAATGCCCATCAAATGGTGACTGGATAAAGAAGATATATATATATATATAAAATGGCATACTACTTGGCCATAAGAATAATAAAATAGAGACATTTGCAGCTAAATGGATGCATATGGAGGCTATACTCCTAAGTAAATAGGACACACATGTGTAAATGCCAAATTGTCTCTCTGGTGTGAAAACTGAAAGTGTAAGTGAGGGCCCAAATGCATAACAGATAAGGTGAAATAGGAAGAAAAGTTTCAAAGGGAAATGAGAAGTGGGGAAGGTGAAGGAAAGAAAAAAATATGAGAAAAGAAGGAAAATGGAAACAAAGCTTTTGTAAATACAGAGGGGTGGAGGGTGAAAGGGAAGGAAAGGGAATGGGAAAAGCCAAGCACTAAGATATATCAGGTACAGTTACAAATTCCTAATGATGAATGTGATCATAACGTATACCTAAAATGTACCCCAAAAGTTAATTTAAAATAATTAATTAATTAAAAGACATGTATTGCCAGCCAGGTGTGGTGGTGCACACCTACAATCCCAGTACTTGAGAGGCTGAGGCAGGAAGACTACCTCAAGTTCAAGACTAGCCTGACCTACATAGTGAGTTCAAGTCCATCATGAACTACAAAGCAAGACCCTGTCTCAAAAGAAAAGAAAAAGTATTGCCTATGCACTTTCAAAAGTTTAAGCATTTTCTAAAAATGTTCTAGCTTAATTCTTGTCAGGGAATATACAAAATCCAACCAAAAAGGAAAGAAAGAAAAGGAAAAGAAAAGCAGTATTTTTCTTTAACAGTCGGTATTACCCTCGTATGGGTGAATTCTAGAGTCTGTTGTACATTGCAGGACACCCACTATACTGCTGGCCCTTAGAAAATAAATTGAAAATGCACATGCAGAAATCTCGATGACCAAAGCAACTCTTTCTAGAGTCTGTTGTACATTGCAGGACACCCACTATACTGCTGGCCCTTAGAAAATAAATTGCAAATGCACATGCAGAAATCTCGATGACCAAAGCAACCCAAGCAGCAATGTGATGTACTACTAAATGTCTGGAAGCTAATGGTCACTTTGAGCATCTCTTCAGGCCAAGTGGAACTTGTATCTATTTTATGATGCAATAAGTTTCGTATTAAAATATTTATGCAAGTTTTTTCTTTTGCTGAAGTATGTATACATTTCTTGGCCAACTATGTATGCATTACATTATTTAAATTAATTTTTTTTAGTCTTTCTTTATGGCCCAACAAATGTCCAGTATTACATGTGATTTAGAAGGGAAGCACAACCTGAACTTTTGGGGGTACAATCTTCTTCATATGTCCACCAGTTCAAGTATTTAAATCTCATACTTCCTTATTTATTATTTACCTACTGTTTCTACCACCGAGAGAAATGTGTAGAAAATATCTTCTGTGGTAGATTTATTTCTTCCAATTTTTTCTAAGGCTACGTTATTAGTTGCATATAAATTTAGACTTTTATATCTTCTGGTGAATTGACACTGTGATCATCATTATCCTTTTCTGTTTTACTCATAAAATATGTTTCAATCCCTAGTTTAAAAACAAATATTTTTATCTTAAATGAGTATTGAGTCTTGTTGAATGCTTTTCTACATCTATTAAGATGACTACATGATCATTTTATTTTTCTATTAATTTGGTACATTCATTTTCTATTTTGACTGTAATGAATTACCTAAGTTAATGACTTATAGCAACACGGTTTATTACCCATGATTCCATGGTTAAAAAGTCCACACTGACTTTCATGGGGAGTCAGCAACACTCTTTTCTGGAAGTTTTAGTAGATCCACAGTTTTGTGTCTTTTCTAACTCATAGCAAGGTTTTCCGCATTTCCCATGCCAGGATCGCTTCCATCTGCAGATCCACATTGCATTACTCTGACTCTTTTTTCCCTCCTCCATATTTAAGGTCCCCGCACTAATATTGAACCCACCTGGATAGTCCAGGAAATCTCCCGTTTCAGGGTTAGCTGATTTGCAACACTAGTTCCATTTGCTGTCTTGATTTCTCTTTGC
Source organism: Fukomys damarensis (assembly GCF_012274545.1). Classification (NCBI taxonomy): domain Eukaryota; kingdom Metazoa; phylum Chordata; class Mammalia; order Rodentia; family Bathyergidae; genus Fukomys; species Fukomys damarensis. The sequence continues at coordinate 47,999,764 of NW_022900949.1, read as the reverse complement.
CATGTAAAATAGTTACATATTTCAGGGATTAGAACACAGACGCTGTTGGAAGAACATTATTGCACTTGCCACATGTGGTGAATACCATTGCTTCTCAAGTGTTAGATCAACTGGCATTCACCTGAGATAAATTTTCAGGGTTATGGAGTAGTATCTTTGTCCTTATTGATAGATTTGATTTGCTAGTATTTTTTTCCTTTTGTCTTTATTGGTACATTTTAGGTATACAATACAGTTACAGTCATCACTGAGATCTGTACCTTTAACATGATATATCTTAGTTCTTATCTTTTTTCCCATTCCCCTGACCTCCCTTCACCCCCTCCACCCTTCCCTATTTACAGAGACTTCATTTCCATTTTTCCCTTTTCTCTTATTTTTGTTTTTTCCCTTCTTTGCTTTTGCCTACCTCTCTCTCTTCCCCTACACCTTTAGATATTTTTCCTATTATATAATATCAATTATACATTTTGATTCTTATTTACACTTTTAGTTTATCATACCAGAGAAACTATTTGATATTTACACGCATGTCCTATTAATTTCACTTGAGAATATGTCCTCAATGTGAATCTACTTAGCTATATATGTCTCTAGTTTCTCATTCTTTATGGCTGAGTAGTACTCCATTTTATAGAAAAAACACACCTTCTTTATCCAGTCTCCATTTGAAGGGCAGTTAGGCTGTTTCCAAGTTTTAGCTACTACTAACTGTGCTACTAAAAATATGGGTAAGCATATATCACGTAGCATGATTCTTTTAATTCTTTTGAGAAGATACCCAGGAGGGGAATATCTGTGTCAAATGGGACCTCTAATCCTAGTTCTTTGAGGTATCTCCATATTGATTTCCACAGTGGTTCCACCAGTCTTCACTCCCACCAAGAAGGGAAGAGGGTTCCGTTCTCCCCACAACCCCACCAGCATTTGTTATTTGTTGATTTTTTTATAGCAGCCATTCTTTCTGGCGTGAGGTGGAATCTCAGTGTTATTTTCATCTGCATCTCTCTAATCACCAGGGATGTTGAACAATTTTTCATAGTTTATTTGCTGCTTTTACTTCTTTGTTTGAGAAATGTCTGTTCATTTCAAATGCCCATTTTTGAATTGGGTTTATAAGTTTGGGGGGGTCTGATTTTTTTTTAATTCTTTGTATATTCTGATAGCAGACCTTTCTCTGAGGAACAGCTGGTAAAGATTTTTCCCACATTATAGATTGTCTCCTAGCTTTGTTGGTGGCTTCTCTTGAAGCTTTTAAAAAATGTGAGATCCCAGTTGTTAATTCTTTGTGCTACTTCCCATGCTACTGAAGATTTTTTCATAAAGTCGTTTTCCTATGCCAATGTCTTCAAGAGTTCTACCCAACTTATCTTCCAACAAGTTTAGTGTTTCTGTTTTAATACGAAGATCTTTAATCCACTTGGATTTTAGTTTAATGCATGGTGAAAAATAGGGGTCTAGTTTTAATCTTTGGCAGGTTGAAATCCAATTTTTCCAGCACCATTTATTAAAGAGACTATCTTTCCTCCAGTGAGATTGGCTCCTTTATCAAAGATGAGGTAGCTGAGTATGTCTGGAGTTGTTTCTGCTTCTTCTAGTCCATTCTATTTCTTTGCCAGTACCATGCTGTTTTTATCACAGTGGCTTTGTAGTATAGTTTCAAGTTGGGGATGGTGATACCCCTGCCATATCTCTGTTGCCTAGAATTGCTTTTGCTATTCTAGGTTTCTACTGGTTACTAATGTATTTTTGGATTGATTTCTCTAGCTCTTTGAAATATGCTGTTGGAATTTAAATTGTGATTGCATTGAATCTGTATACCAGTTTTGGAAGTATGGCCATTTTCACTATATTGGTTCTTCCTACCCAGGAACAAGGAATGTCTTTCCATTTTCATATATCTTCTTTGATCTCTTTTTTCAGAGTGCTGTAGCTTTCAGAGTAGAGGTATTTTTCTTCCTTTATTATATTGATTCCCAGATATTTCATTTTTTTGGACTCTATTGTGAAAGGGATTGTTTCTAATTTCTCTCTCAGTGAGTCTGTTATTTGTGTACAAGAAGGCTGTTGATTTTTGGGTGTCCACCTTGTATCAGCTACTATACTGAATCTGTCAATTAAGACTAGAAGTCTTTTGGCAGAGTTTTTTGGGTGTTCTATGTGGAGTATCATGTCATCATCAGATAATGACAGTTTAACTTTTTCCTTTCCTATCTTTATTGCTTTTATTTCTTTCTCTTGTCTAATTGCTGTAGCTAATGTTTCCAAAACTATATTGAACAGGAATGGTGACAGTGGACATCCTTGTATTGTTCCTGATTTTAGTGTGAAGATATTCAGTTTTTGACCATTTAGTATGATATTGACTGTTGGTTTTTCATAGATAGCCTTTATCAAGTTGAGATAAAGACCATCTATTCCAATTTTCTGTAGGTTTTTTTTTTATCATGAATGGGTGTTGAATTTTGTTGAATGCTTTTTCTGCATTTAATAAGATGATCATATGGTTTTATCTTTGACTCTGTTAACATAGTATATTTCATTCATTGATTTATGTATTTTGAACCATCCTTGCATCCCTGGGATAAATCCAACTTGGTCAGGGTGTATGATACTCTTCATGACCCTCTATATTCTGGCAGCCAGTATCTTATTGAGGATTTTTGCATCTATGTTCATTAATGAGATTGGTCTGTAGTTCTCTTTCTTGGTTGGGTCTTTCCCTGATTTTGGAATTAAACTAACACTTGCTTCTAGGAATGAATTTGAAAGTATTGCCTCCCTTTCAATTTCACTGAAAATTTTCAAAAGTAGTGGTAGTAGTTCTTCTCTAAATGTTTTGTAGAATTCAGCAGTAAAGCCATCAGGACCTGGGCTTTTCCTTGTTGGTAAATTTTTAATTATGTTTTTAATTTCACTGATTGTAATTGGGGTGTTTAAAATTTTTATATCTTCTTTGTTTAAATTTGGTAATTCATATGTATCTAGAAATCTGTCCATTTCTTCTGTATTTTCCATTTTATTAGAGTACAGATTCTTAAAGTATGTATTGATGATCCTCTGGATTTCTCTTGGATCTGCTGTGACTTCACCTTTTTCATTCCTAATTGCATGGATATGAGCCTTTTCTTTCCTTTTTTTTTGATAAGGTTGGCTAAGAGTTTATTGATTTTATTTATTCTTTCAAAAAATCAACTTCAATTTTTTTGTATTGTTCTGTTAGTCTCCGTTGTATTAATTTCTACTCTTATCTTTAAATTTTCCTCCCTTGTATGAGCTTTTGGTTTGTCTTGCTCTTGTTTTTCTCAAAGTTTAAGATTCAGCATCAGCTTATTTATTTGAGCTCACTCTGTTTTTCTAGTATGGGCATTCACTGCTATAAATTTCCCTCATAGAATTCCTTTCATTGTGATCCAAAGATTCCTGTATATTATGTTGGCATTATCATTCAATTGTTAAAACTCTCTAATTTCTTCTTTAATTTCCTCTGTGATCCATTGGTTGTTCAGGAGAGTGTACTCAATTCCATGTGTTTGTGAAGTTCTTGTGGTTTCTTTTGCTATTGATCTCCAGTGTAATTGCACTATGGTCTGATAATATACAGGGGATAACTTCAACTCCTTTGCATTTACTTAAACATATTCTATTAGCTAATATGTGTTCTATTTTGGAGACTGGCCCTTGTGCAGCCAGAAAGAATGTATATTCTAATTTTGTGGGGTGGAACACTCTGTATATGTCTATTAAGTTCATTTGTTCACAAGCTTTGTTGAGTTCTAGTATTTCATTGTTGATTTTTTGTGTAGATAATCTGTCTACTTGCGATAGTGGGATATTGAGGTTCTCCACTACAATTGTATTAGTGCTTATTTGGTTTTTCATGTCCCTTAATATTTATTTTGTGTATCTGGGAGCATTAATATTTGGTTCTTATATATTTATGATTGCCATCTCTTCCTCTTGGATTGTTCCCTTTACAAGGATGTAGTGACCTTTTTTGTCTCTCTTAATTAGTTTTGGTTTGAAATTTACTTTGTCTGTGAATAAGATATCTACCCCTGTTTTTTACTGGGTTCCTGTCACATGGAGAACTGTTTTCCATCCTTTTACTTTCAGTCTGTGAGTTTCTTTTTGACTGAGGTGCATTTCTTGTATATAGCATATTGTTGGATTTTGCTTCTTAGTCCATTCTGCCAGTTTATTTCTTTTGATTGGTGAATTGAGGCTATTAACACTGATAGTTATAACTTATATGTATTGACTTACTATCATCTATTATTTTCCTGTTGTTGGCTTGTTTTGATTTTTTCACCCTCTCTAATTTCTGGCCTTGCCTGCTGGATTTGCTCTGTTGGGCCTCATGGGGTTGTGATCTTCATTGTCTTTTTCTAGGATATTATTTAGAATTGTTTGAAGTGCTGGTTTGGTATTCATGAAGTTTCTCAGGTGTTTTTTGTCATGGAAGTATCTTATTTCCCCAACAGTTTTGAAAGAGAGTTTTGCAGGTTACACCCAACTAGGTTGGAGATTGTTTTCTTTTCTTTTTCTTTTTCTTTTTTTTTGGTACCGGGGATTGAACTTGGGTCCCTGCACTTTCAAGGCAGGCCACCGAACCGCTGAGCTAAATCCCCGGCCCAGAGATTGTTTTCTTTTAGGGCTTGAAATACTTCACTCCAGGCTCTCCTTGACTTGAGGGTTTGGGTTGGAAAGTCTGCTGTGATTGTGATGGGCTTCCCTTTGAATGTGATTTGTTTCTTTTCTCTAATTGCTTGTAATATTTCATTTTTCTGTTGAGTTTCTGGGATTTTGATTACTACATGTCTAGGTGTAGCTTTTGTTATCATGGCTATTTGGAGTCCTATAAGCCTAACTTATATGTATGTCAAATTCTTTTGCTCTGTTTGGAAAGTTTTCTGTCATTAATTCTGTGAACAGTTTTTTTATGTCACTTGTACTTTCTCCTGCTTTTTCATGATTCCTATCAGGCTTATATTATTCTTTTTTGCATCATCTGGGAGCTATTGGATTGATTTCTCATGTTCCCTTACTTTTTTAAGAGATCTCTCTTTTTGTGGTCACTGACCACCATCCTATCTTCTATATCTGGTATCCTGTCTTCAGATTGGCTCAGTCTGTTTTGTATACTTTCTGTAGAGTTTTTAATCTCCTGGATACTGTCTGAATCTGTTTCATGGATTCCATTTCTTTCCTATGGTGGGCATTCATGGCTTCCATCATGGTCCTGAGCTCATGTATTTTTTTTATCTGCTTCTGTTCTAGAGTCTTGAATCATGTCTTTCATTCTGCTCACCATCTCTGTAGTTATCTTGGAAATTATTTCTGTCTTGAATTTTTCTACAGCCTATTCATCTGTTTTGTTACTTCCTGTGCTATCAGTTCAGAATGTCCAGGTTGATTATCAGACTTTTTCACCTCATATCCTTCAGAATTTGCCTTTGATGAACAGGTAGCCTTTGTTTGTGCTTGTGCCTTACTTGAATGTCTTCTCATTTCTATTGTTGTTGTTGGTACTGTCCTAGGTTTAATTCCTGGGTTAATACTTCAATCTTCCAGGTACAGTTGGTCTTTAGGTTTTGAGTTTCTAATCTGAGGCAATCTCATTTTCATTATACCAGGAAGGGAAACTGATTAAATCAATCACAACACCTTAGCCCAAGTAATACAATCAGCAAAACAATAGCATCAATCACACCTTAGAAAAATTACAATTTGTGGTAGTTACTAATCTATCACCTTTACCTGTGTGAATTAAATCAAAATTGAGGCTAGATCTCAGAACAATGGCCTTTATGACCCCCTGTACCTCTCTGGTATGAATCCAGGTTCTATAGCCCAGCCAGGAGGCCAAAGGCACATACAACAGTGGGGTGGGGAGTGTTCAGGAGCCAGCATGGCTGCACCTCTCACTGTTCCTCTCATTTGCTAGTATTTTATTAATGATCTTTGTAGTTATGTTTTTGAATGATATTTATCTGTTGTTTTAGTATCAGGGTTATGCTATCCTAATAGAAGTTGAAAAGGGTTATTTTCTGTTTTCTGAAAGAAGTTAGTTATGGTTGGTCTTATCTTTGTTTGCTTGTGTATTTTTTTAAACAGCTATATCAGGATATAAATTACAGACCATACATTCCCTTTGTATATGCATATCCTGTGATGAATGAGACAAATTCTTAGGGTTGTACAACCAACAGCACAATCACTTTCGTGCCCCAGTCCTTTGGGATGTTGAGAGTGTGGCAGGCTCTGTCTTCATATAGCTACTTCCAGCTGAAAGAGGCTATAGGCCCTACCTACTGGGGATTATGGTCTCTCCATCTACCTTGGGATGTTGTAATTCACCAGCTGGTTTGAAAAAAGTCACTAAGAAAGACACTAAGAAAGGAGTCAGCACCTATATGTGATAGAACTATGTGTGCCTATATGTGAAAAATTATGGAGCTGCCTGTTCAATGGGACAAAGTTTGGTGAATTTGTTAGCATAGCAGTCATACACTGTAGTCTGGATCACCATCTGAAGCCTTAAATAAGCAAACTTTACTCTTAGGTTGGAGATACAGAGTCCAACTATGAGAAAAATCAGGGCAGAATATTTTCTGGTCTGTCTTAAAAGACATACTATGGCAGGTCTAGTAATTAGAGATTTTTGTGCTTTTTATGGAGCAGAAAGAATAGCAAAAAGGGGTATTAGACTACCAAGAGCATGAGATCCATATCCCTAGAAAAATTATCCACATTATGGATCTAAATAAAAATGGAAGTCCCAATACAGGTGCCCATTCAAACTGGGGTAGATTAGAGGTGATTGGTGACTCTACGGATCTGTACCCTGAGTAGTATGAGTCTTGCTTTATGTAAAGGAGCTTCAGATCTTCTAGGGATTCACAGGAGAAGCTCTCTTCTTTTTGGGTGGTCTTTATCCTCAGTTCAGGTGGAGCTGGCATTATCATAGAAAGTTAAATCCAGCTAATTATCTCTGCCACCTTTATCACTTTGGTTGTGGCAAAGATCAATGAAAAGGTGCCCTTCCATTTTGGTTTCGGTCTGCAGGAGTTCTTTCTTTCCATATTTTAATGAATATTTGGTCTCCAGGTTATATACTAGGTGGTCCCCCTGGGCCAGGAGCTAGCAGGACTTCAGTTGGACAGTCTGTTGTACTTGGCCCAATGTAAGATACTGTAAGAGTCTTGTGGTCTCTGGGTCTACTACCACATCTGAATATAGGAAAGGCCTCCCATATAAAATCTGAAATAGACTCATATCTAGTCCGGTTTGGGGGGTGTTTTGAAGCCTCATGAGGGCTACTGGCAATAATTGGAGCCAAGACTAATTCTCCTGGCAAAGTTTTGTCAGATTTCACTTCAGGGTCTGGTTGGCTCTTTTGACCTTTCCAAAGGACTGAGGTCTTTATGCCATATGCAGAATGCAAATAATACTTTATTTCTCAAGGCTTTTCTACCTCCTGAGTTATTTGAGTGGTAAACGAAGGCATATTGTCACTCTGAAGGGATGGGGTAGTCCAAACCAGGGAATGATTTCTTTGAGGAGCACCTTGACTACCTCTATAACCTTCTCTGAACAGGTAGAGAAGGCCTTAATCTAGCCTGTAAAGGTATCAGTTACAACTAATATTTGTTTAAATAACCCAAATGGTGACATGTAGGTAAAGTCTAATTGCTAATCCTCCCCAGAGTATATCTCTTTCCTCTGTACAGTTTCTAACAAAGGAGGTAGCTTGGGATTCACAGAGTGGGCAAGCTTTGCAGACCTGTTAGGTGGCTGTCACTGGCCCTAGACCTGTGAAAATTTGAGTGACCATTTTCCAAATAACATCTCTTCCCATGTGGAAGAATCATGAAGGGTTTTTATAGCTTTACAGCTATAAAAGGACAAGTTTGTTTTCTACATATCACCAAAGCCCCTTTTTAATTTTCCCTTTTCTTAAGACCTATTTATCTTCCTGGGGGTATAGACTGATTTTAATAGATCCTCAGGAACTAGGAATAAAGCTAGGGTCTTGAGGTCCTATCAGCCTTTTTGATTTCCCAAGGAGAGTTTACAAATGTCCTTTTGGTGTCCCTTGCAATGAATGATACAGTATTGCAAGGTGACTGGTAATGTGGTAAGATATTTGCCAAACCTGTTTATAAGAGACTAGAGGCCTTTACAAACCTCTTCTTTGATTGGATATTGCTTTGGGTTGGGATCTTTTAGTTTCATGACCACCCGCATTGTTGATTTGCCCTCCCAGGTATTTCATTATACTATGCAGCAGGATCCACCTGCTGCCTAATTAGGTCAGGAAGGTCTGACGTAGTCTCAACAGGTAAAACCCACTTTTGCCTTGCTGGAATTTGAGAATTGGCTCCAATTTGGCTAGTAAATCTCTTCAAGTAGGACATCTTGAGCAATTAAAACCCATTAATTGAACATTTGACCTTTGAATTGTCACTTCAGAGCAGGTGTAAACTAGCTCCAACTAAGTTCTCTTGGCCCCAACTGTAGCCATAGATCTAGAGGAGTGATTTCCAGAGAAGAAACTTAAAACAGAGTGAGTCACTTTTGTATTAACCAGCAAATGAATTGGCTCACCCATCCAGGATAAACCAAGGGTTTGTCACAGGAGATGGAGATGTCCATGGTCAGGGGCATTGCAGGTTGCCCCAGGCCCCTTTAGTCCTCTTCATCAGAGCAAAAGATGATGGTTTTGGCTGACATAAGTCTTCTCTGGGAGTGGGGGCAGTCAATGTTTCAGGGCCATGAGTTAGGCACATCAGCTACCTGACACACAGAGCAGGGCTCAGGCAGTGGCTTGGTACAGTTGTGTGCACAATTGTGGGGAACAGGGAAAGGGGACATTACCAGAACCCCTGCAGTGGGTTCTGGTCTCCTGTGAGCCATAACAGCACAAAATTAATTTAAAAATAAAGACAGGAAATGAGACCTATAGAAGAATCTGTGTTCTGGGCTTATTCAATGCTACCCTGAGCAGCAAAGATGAAGGCACCCTGAGCTTGCCACTAATTATTGGGTTCATAGGGAGTAACATACTACTGGGAGGGTGGCAATAATCCTAAATTGATAAGGATCTTATAATCAAAGGAAGCATCAGATGTCTTGGAGGGTGGCAGTAATCTAGGACCATGAGGATTTTAGGATGATGTGTATCTTATGTTGACTAGTAAGATGAGCAAAGATATTTTATAATAGTAGGTGGGATGAGTTAAGCTGATAAGGAATTTGTCCCTCCCCAGGTGAAATCTTTGTACTTGGTTCGTAAAGAACCAGGATGTCTTCAGCTAATGTAATCTTGCCTTTAAGTATCACAGCATCAGGAGACCATTGACGTCTCAGCTGTGACTGGAGTTCAAAAATAGTTTTGGTTCAGCATGTCATAGCCAGCCTGTAGGTAAGACTAGACCTAATCATAATTTAATTGTGAAATCATTTTTCCCCAAAATTATGTACAGTGGCCCCCAACACCCAATTTTCTTGCATTTAAAGCAGTGTTAATTGGCCCTGGGTTTTTCCTGGAAACTTGTGCTTAAAACATTGCCAATTGTGGCAGCCATAATTTTGGCCTTTCTTTTTTCTCATCTCTTCTCCTTTCATCCTCATCTAGATCCCAATTGTTTAACACCAAAAAGGCTGTGCCCAGCAGTTGGATCACAGATGTCTGGGGGTCAATCTGCAAACTTACCAGGATCTTCTAAAAATCAGCCTATTCTTTGCATTGTTGGGTATCTGCCGTTGAATAAAAGGAACCTGGGCTCCTGAGGTAGGATGAAGGAGAAAGATGACCTGTGCATTAGAAGAATAAGAGATTCCACACTACGAATCTGTCCTGCAAAGATTAAAGCTGCCTGGGGAACAGGAGGAGAGGGCTGCTGAATACTGTATTTCTCTGGGGTTCTAGCTCTTGGTGGAATTTTGGGGTCACTTGAAGAGAATTGGACTGATTTACTGGCCTGAGGATTATAAAAAGGAGGTTGAGGAGACTACCCAGTGTGGTTTTTTTCATTAAACAGATGGGAGAGGCCCATATCCCCTTGAGAGATGGGTAGAAATCTGAGGACAGGATGATCAATGATATCAATTTCCTCTTCCTTGGAAGCTTCTTAAGTCCCATAGTTCTTGGGCTTTTCCTGAGATAAAGAGCCATAAAAGCCTGAACATAATTGATTTCACACCACTTTCCTCGCCTTTTGCAAAAACGATCTAAGTGAAGAATAGTATCATAATGTAGACTACCATTATGTACCCATCTCTCACATTTACTAGTTTATGATGGACCCTGCCACCCACTATGGAAGGATGGAGCTCCACAAGGTCTTGAACTAGCAACTTCAGAAACAGTATCCCTCACCTTTATTCCAACAATAAAAACTTTGGTAATTACTTCGTTTAAGGCAGTAGAAGTAGAAACCTCTTTTATAGAATTTAAGAGAACAAAAGAAAAAAAAAGCCTTAAAAGTTTAAAGTACAAGGATAGCTCTACTTTTGGATACTCACAAATGGTTGAGTTGACTTTTACTGTCTATTCTCTTTTTCTCAGGCCTTCAGGCACATGTTTCTAAATTACATAAATTTCTGTTATAAAAAACAGGGAAGGGATCAACTTGATTTAGAAGAAAAAAGGGGAGGAGGCCCATATGTTCTCTGAAAGTGGAAGCCTTAACTCTTATCTGTAAGGGTGAGATTTCCTGGAATCCATGAGGTCAGCTGAAAAAGAAAATGGCTGACAAACATGGCCAAACCACATGACTAATCAATCTGATAAGACAAAATGACTGCCAAACATGGTGCAACTAACTACATGAGTGACCCATATGATAAACCAAAATGACTACCATACATGGCAGAAAAGTGGATTGGGATAGCTCCTTAAGATCTTAAGAAACAAGGCCCTGAGAAAGTGACTCAGTAAAGATGCCTAAAGATAAATGACCATCTAGGGAAAAAACACAGATAAGACTTTGAGCACAAAAAGGGGCAGACTCAGGTAGGTGGCTACTCAAGCATGCTTCCCAAAGAATGTAAAACTGAACAAACTATCAGAAAAAAAAATGTGGGGGGTATAAAGGTATATTAAATTCTAGGTCATACACATGAATCCTGAGTGGTTGATAAAGCCCTCTTAGGCCCAAGGGAGCCTAAAGTGGTTCATTCTACAATACTGTTAGGGGCAGACACCCTGGCAACAAGCACCAACTGAGTTGTACCCACACCAAATGACAGAAACTGGCTGGGAAAACAAAGGCTATTTGCTTCCTCTCCCTGCTGGCACATGATGGGACACACTAGGAAACTGTTCCTGGAGCCAGGAGAAAACTTTCCGAGTTTCCCAGTTTCCATTAAATTTTCCCACTTTCCAGTTCCTTGCATCTTCCTGATAATTAATATCAGAAAAAAATTAAATGATTTAAGTTTTTTGACAGATGAAACCCTGAGTAGAAGACAAGGGACAAGAAGTGGGTTGGGGCATTCCTAAAGGAGAAAGGACAGAAAAAAAAAAAAAATCAGTGAACTCCTCCTCAGCTTGAGTTCATAGACATCAAGGAGAGAGAAACAAAACTGTGCTTAAGTACACTACTTCCTGGCTGGCTTTGTCAAAATGTTACTGAGATTCTGGGGTGCTACAGTCTCTTTCCAGAGATTCTTTCCAGGTTTTTGTCCTTAATAAAGAATTGACAAGAAACACACAAAAAATAGCAGGTAATCAGTGAACTCCTCCTCAGCTTGAGTTCATAGACATCAAGGAGAGAGAAACAAAACTGTGCTTAAGTACACTACTTCCTGGCTGGCTTTGTCAAAATGTTACTGAGATTCTGGGGTGCTACAGTCTCTTTCCAGAGATTCTTTCCAGGTTTTTGTCCTTAATAAAGAATTGACAAGAAACACACAAAAAATAGCAGGTTTTACACTTATTAAAGGTAGGAAAAGAAGTATGATCTTCAGAGAAAATGTGGGCCAATTGAAAGGAAAAAAGAAAAGTATGCCTGGAGAGTGAAGCAGGCCACTGGGGAAAGACAGAGCACATTGACCGTGAGGTTAATGGTGTTGGTCTTTCATGTCCCCTACTCCTCAGACTGGTGTCAGATCTAGGCTGTCCCATCAAAAACCTGCTTGATTCTTCAGGAAAAGAATTTAAAATAGCATTTTCTGATTGGTCCCAGGTGCAGGGCTTGGGACCAATTTTTCTGTGCATGCATCTTGGATCTCTAGGATTGCCAGGTCATGCCCACTCACCCAACCAGCTAGCCATATCCTATCTCCTGCCTCACCACTATTAAATATATCTATATTTGCCTAATGAAGAGTAGCAAAGGTTTTTCTCTTGGAAGTTTTATAGTTTTTGCTCTTGAAAGAGGTCACAGTATTGAAGGTTCTAGAGGACTGAATGAGCACATTGTGAGTGACCAGATGCTGATGCTAAGTTTCCCTTAGAGTAATGCAGGTAGAGGAAATGGCCTCACCTGCTTTACCCAACCAGCTAGCCATATCCTATCTCCTGCCTCACCACTATTAAATATATCTATATTTGCCTAATGAAGAGTAGCAAAGGTTTTTCTCTTGGAAGTTTTATAGTTTTTGCTCTTGAAAGAGGTCACAGTATTGAAGGTTCTAGAGGACTGAATGAGCACATTGTGAGTGACCAGATGCTGATGCTGTTTCCCTTAGAGTAATGCAGGTAGAGGAAATGGCCTCACCTGCTGCCCCCACCTGACCCTTTCTTGGGGCCCTTCCTGTGGTATGGCGCATGCTCCTGGGGTCACCCTTATTATTACCCCAACTCTTCATGGACAGAGGTTCCAAACTTTACTGATCAGCCTGTACACTAAACAGTTAACTGTTAATTGGTACCAATGATATAGGAGAAGTATAACTCCCAACCTACTAGATGTCAGATATGCTGAGTTCTTGTCCCCTGAAATGGAAGAATGAACTGCAAAGCACAAAGGAGATTAAAAGTAGAAAAGGTTTATTAAGCAATAGCTCCTGAGAGACAGGGGTGTCCTGAGTGTGTTGCCACCTAGGCCCTTTGTCAGAGGTAATTTATAAGGCAAAGTCACTATGTGGATACAACCTCATTCAAACTATAATCAACCAATAAGATTACAAACATAATCGTTTAGCTAATTTTGATCCAGTACGGAAGCAGGCCATGTAGCAAGGGTATATGGCTGACATCATTAACCTTGACTTATCTACAACTTCTAAAACAAGAACATTTTTGAGAAAGGATGGGTCCAGGTGTTCTGATCACCCACAAGGTGCCTGAGGCATATCTGAACTTAATGAACTGGGTGGTATAATTACTGTACAGTATGGTTTTAAATTCTGCTTATCCTTAGGGAAGTATGCAAGTCTGGCCATTGTGACTTATCTTGACGCCTTATCTTCTTTGGATGTGCCTTCAGCCACAAGTCTGATATCTTTATTTTTCACTGACTTCCTTAAAAACCTAGTCCCTCTTAATTTCTGTATAATTTAATTGCCTATAATATCAACATTTTTAAATCAGATAAATGCAGTTAAAATCTGGCCAGCCATCTTTTCCTAAGAAGCCTGCTGCCTCCACAGGTAACCCCGTTGCAGCTTCTGCCTCTGACTGGGCTGGATCTCCAGGGGACAGCAGATCTGTCCCTTTGTCTCCCAGACCTTCAGCCCAAGGTGAGCCACACTCTGTGACTGAGGTTACCTGCAGGCGTCCCAGCCACAGCTTTCCAGTTCTCTTCCTATGCAGCACCTCATCTGGCCTTGCAATAGCCTTGATGAGTTAGGATCACAGTCCACCTTCTGTATGTGAAGGTGCTGCCCAGGGGCAGACAGCTGCTAAGTGGAGAGAAGGCTTTGAGGTCCTACAGCTCTGCTCTGAGGCTCATTTCACTGGGCCCCTTGTGCTGAGCACTGGGGCTGTCTTCAAACATCAGTGTGGCAAACTGCTAAGAACACAGGTGTGTGATTGATCCCACCATGTACCCTTGGGAGAAGTTCTGGGAGCAGGAAGGGAGCTGGCATGGGAGTCACCAGTTCTGGCATCTTCAGAAACTAGCATCATCTCAGTCTTCTAAAATGATGGATTTGCTTGATTAATAATGATGAACCAATTAATACATGGATGAACTGTTGTTTGAGTACCCTTCATATGTTTAGCTATTAATACAAGCACCCAGAATGCTCTGATCTGTCAACTGCAGAAAAATATTTCATCAAAATGCCCCAAGATACCATCAATTTAAAAAACCAATTGGATGATAAATCAATTTATTATGTATACTACATTTTGGAGTTACAGTTAACATTTAGCTCAAGTACTGTCCTCTTGAAACAGGAGAATGTGCACAGGGAGCCAAAGTGACCAGATGCCAGGTAAAAGAAATCAGCCTCTGAATTCTCAAACTGGAGTCCACAGACTATACCCTAAGAGATTCAAGAATACAATTTAAGGGTCTGTGGAAGACAAGGAAAATTAACATTCTTATTTTCACTATACTGTAACTAAAATGTAGCTCTTCTTCCATTAAGAATATAGGCCAAGGGCTGGAGATTTAGCTCAGTGGTGCTTCCACCTGCCTCATAATCACAAGGTCCTGAGTCCAATGCCGGGTACCAAAAAAAAAAAAAAGAATATAGGCCATAACTCACAGTAGTACTAGTAGTACCTATGACTTTATTCCAGTAGAAATCATGGATGTGTTCCTAGTTCATTAGAACTGCTGCTAACATCCAAAGCATTATTTCATGAATACTGCTTCAAAAGCATGGTAGCTGATGATAGACTTGCCACTTTGCCTATTATTTAGTGAGCTAATAAAAAAGCACACACAATACCATGTCACCGATTTCTTTTTCGTAGCTTTGATAGCTAAATGTCAACACAGTTGATTTTCCCTTTAATGCTATGTATTTTATTTTGTGCACTTAGTTATTGTTCTGAGGCTCCTCGGCCCGCCCTGTCAGAGGAATCCACCACACAGAGGAATTTAAGCACCTCTAAGCACCTAAGGCTACCAGCTCTCAGGCTGTTGGGGAAGTAACAGGGGAGGCTGGGAGAGGGGTCCCAGCCAAGGGAGGAAAAGAGAACTCTCTCAATTCCATTGATGCGCTGACCTGGCCCAGGGGAATTTGATGTGCAGCACCACCCCTCCTGCTATGGCACATTCTTGCAAAGCACTTATTAATACTTTAAACATTTTAGGTCTCTGGAAAACAATTTGAGAAATGCGGATTTAAAGAATGATGTAATTTATGAAATTATTGGAATTGTTTGGTGTTAAAAAATATGTCAAACTTTTTTTTGGAGCAAAACAAAGAAATCAGGTGATGCCTAGTGTACAGGTCGTAACTCGTGCAGGAAGTAGAGGGCTGAGCTCATCATCTAGAAGGAATCTTGGGGGAGCCCTGGAACAGCTGCCACAGGTGCTGTTCGGCTGGGTTATGGAAGGACCTGCATGTGTAGAGGGCAGGCTCCTGTTGGGAGCAAGGGTATGTTTGATAATGGCTAAAGGAACTAACTGCTAGAAAACAGGACCAGCCTTTTCTTCACTGTGTCATTTTAGGCTAAGAATCAGAAATACATATCCTCAATTACAGAAAGATAGGTTAGTTTCTGCTATACATCAAGAGCAAGGAAGAATCAAAAGTGGACCTAGCAAAAGACCCCAGTGTTTCCCAAAGCCAATGCCATGGGAATCAGGACAGCCCTAGGACGGGCAGTGTAGCCTCTCAAAGGTGTAGCCATTCCAGAAAAGCTGTGGAAGACTGATGTCAAAGGGCTTAGCATCTCTGTTCTCCATAGCCAAAAAAATGAAGTGGCTTTGTGTAATATAACTGACTTTTCATTCTCTACCTTGCCCACTCATACTCAGAGAGATACTGAGAGATTTCCCAAGCAGTCTCAAGGCACAAACTCCTCATCACTGGTCTGTAACCTCCTCTCTTCCTCCTTGAACCACAGAGGGTAGTGGCAGCCATGAAACGGCCTGATTGGCGATCATGGATTTTGCGGCCAGCACCCGCAGTTATTTATGCCTAGAAACCACTACGCCAGTGGCTGCTGTGCCAAAAACATCTGCTTTCTGCAGGGAGAGTTGTAGCCCGACAGTGTGCCAGCTCCAAGGAAAGCCCAAGAGCCACAACCCCATGGGCAGAAGCATACACACTACCTGCAGAGGGCCACTGCTGCTGCCCATGAACATGAACTGTAAGTGTGAAGTGTGAAACTTTACCATACCATGTGCTAATGTGCCATGATGTATTTTTTTAGGTATGTCCACGCACAAGGGTTTTGTTTTTAGTAACAGATTTATTACAGTATAATTCACATATAAAACTCACCTGTCTACAGTGTACAATTTTAGTTTAATTATAG
Organism: Fukomys damarensis; assembly: GCF_012274545.1. Taxonomy (NCBI): domain Eukaryota; kingdom Metazoa; phylum Chordata; class Mammalia; order Rodentia; family Bathyergidae; genus Fukomys; species Fukomys damarensis. The sequence goes on along the minus strand of NW_022900949.1, from coordinate 47,983,371 downwards.
TCAGAATTGTGCAACAATCACATCAATTTTAGAATATTTTTATAACTCCAAAAATAGACCCTGTACCCTTTAATCCTCAACTCCCATCCTCCACCAGGGCCAGACCCTGGTATTTACATGTCCATTTTATGTCTCTATGGATTTGCCTTTTCTGGGTATTTCATTTGAATGGAATCATACTATATATGTATTTTTTATGACTGCCTTCTTTCACTTAGCATGACATTTTTAAGGTTCATCCATATTGTGGCATCAGTACTTCAATTTTTATCCACAAATAATATTCCATTATACAGATTTACCACTTTATCCACTCACTAGTATGGACAATTAGGTTGTTTCCACAGTGAACATAGTATGACTAATGCTGCTATAAACATTTGTGAAAAACTTTTCACATGAACATGTTCTTTGTGTCGTGTGATATATACCTAGGACTAATATTGCTGGGCAATATGGTAAGTCCAAGTTTAAATTTTTGAGGAACTGCCAAGCTGTTTTCCAAAGTGACTATACTGTTTTGCATTCCCACTCTTTTCACGCACTTGTTTCCTATCTGTATCATGGTGACAACTCATTGTGGTTTAAATCTGCATTTTCCTGATACATACTGATGTTGAACAACTTTTCATGTGCTTTATTAATATGTACTTCTTTAAGGAAATGTCTATTCAGCTCTTTAGCCCATTTTTAAAATTTTTTTTATTTTTGGTAGTGAGAATTGAACTCAGGACCTTGCACTTGAGAGGCAGGTGTGGTGCCACTGAGCTAAATCCCCGGCCCCCTTTGCCCATTTTTCAATTGAGTTGCCATTTTTATTAATGGTAAGTCTAACTATTGAATGACTCTTGAACTGTAGTTTAAAATACAACCCCAATAGGGAGAGATTGGATTCTAATTTTATGTCTACCCCAGGAAACAAAATAGTATTCTGGATAGCCCTTAATGTTATGGTTCATCTTTTTTTTTTTTTTGACTCATACATACCTTCAAGAATCTAATGAAAACTATGAACTCTCTCCCAAGAAAAATGCACACAAGCACATTTATTTGCTTCTCATTTAATATCAAGGAATTTCTGGACATTCACCATTGCTTTGATGAGGTGATTTCTTATTTTGCTATTTGCAGCAGTGGGAATCCAATCCAGGGTGTCCTGAGTGCTAGCCAAGTACTCTACAAGTGAGCTACATCCCCATCTCTTTTTAATTTTGAGATAGGTGGCAGAACCACTGAGCTAAATCCCCAGCTCTTTTTAATTCTGAGACAGAGTTTCACTAAGTTGTTCAGGCTGGTTTCAAACAATTAAATTTTGTCTTATTTGTTTTGGTGATGGTGCTGAAGATCAATCTCAGGGCCTCAACACATGCCAGGCAGGTGCTATATCACTGAGCTACAGCTTCAGCAAGGTGAGATCTTTTTATAAGAAGCAGTATAAATCTGCTTCTGATTAGATTGAACCTGGCCTTACTGGGCTACATAAAACTACCAAATTCTATGTTCCTGCAGAGGAAAAAGTGGGAACGATGTTATTTGAATCATCAAAATTGCATTTGGAGAAAAAGCTCTTGCAGAGGATAACTTTAGAAGCCTACCATGTACCATTCTCTGAAGTTTCCCTTTAATCAAGCCAGGCCATGAGAACTTTTTGCCATTGTATTTGGGACTCTCTCAGGACAGGTTCCTAAGAACTGCACTTCAGCTTTATGCCATTAGTTCTCATTGAGCACACTGTAAGGAAGCTATACAGATTGTTTTATTGTCAATTATGAAAATGTTGTGTGGCTTTCCCTGACGTCTGCACACCTAACCAAGTGCTTATACACATCTCGGAAAGGTTCTCCTTCTTGTGAACCCATGATATGTTCCAATCTCGTGGGCACTCTAAAATTTAATTAATAATGTTTTCTCTTCTGCTTTGTCCCCAAGAAGCTCAGGGGTGATTTTGCTGCCTACCTCTAGCAGCTGGACTGGACAACTTTATTTGTTCATGAATCAGTGTTTATAGTCATCATTTCTCTTTGCTTAATTCTGTTTTTTCTTCTGATTATTTATTTATTTAGTTGTTTATTTATTTTTACAGCACTGGGGATCCCAGCCCCTTGCACTTGTTTGGCAAGTGGTTCTATCACTGAGCTACATCTTTGGCCCTGTTTATTTCTTCTTGATGTGTTTTTGTATGATACTTCAAATCATTTCTTGGAATAAGCCAGCAAATTCCTTTTTCTTGTCATTCTGTACTTCAATGCTGTTTATGATCATCATTTGATTCAACTACATCCTCAATGACACATAGCTTGTTTCATAGTTGTTTTTCTCACCTTTAACTTAGGTACTGAAATCAAAACTGTTGTGCAAACAGAAAACCATCTCCCACAGTTTACCGGTGTTAGGCATGAGTTTGAGGCAACAGACGTTTTTAGCACTAAATACACATCATAGGAATGGTGTGTTGTATTTTTCTTTTTTCTTTTTTTGTGTTGTATTTTTCAATTCAGCAAGGTGTAGTACATCATACTGTAGTACATGATAGGCAGGCCAAGCAGTGTTCTAAGTGCTTCATAAAAGTCAATCTTCACAAAAACTCTACAAGGTGGGTACTACTTTTACTGCTTCCACTTTACAGATCAGAAAACTGAAGCATGAAGAGGTAAATAAAACTTTCTCAAAGTCACAAAGCTAAGTGATAGAGCTAGGACTACCACCAGAGTTGTCTGCCAGCAAAGTAAACACTCCCTTCCTCTGGGCTTTGGGACTCTTCTCAAACCACGTAAACTTTTTGCAAAGCGGTAATACCTACTGGGCTAGCTGAGATCAAAAGAGTCTCCCTGGGAAGGTAGTGTCCAACCCACGGAGCGAATTTCATTGTCCTTGGCTAAAATTTGCATAACACTACAGAAAAAAACTCCTAGGGAATCGTGGGAAGAGATAATTCACCCAACAAAACATTACGTGCAAACACCAAAAATAGACTCTAGGCCCTTCATTCCTTTCAATTCATTTGGGTACTCCGATGATCAAGATTGTAAAATGTATTAAGAAACTAACTCAAAACTTAGTTTTGATGCATTTTACTATACAGAAATAGTTTTCTTTTTAGTAAAAAGTTGTAAGATAAAATACAACAAACATTCCAAAAATAAATCAAATGTCCCAACAAATATATACAATCAACTACTTCAATTTTAAAAAACATACTATAAATTTTAAAAAATACATAATGTCTTATGATTCCTTAAGTATTTCTAGTGACCATAGTCTATCATTATTCCTCTTAATCAAGGAATGATATCAACTTTTTTTTTTTTTTGTACCGGGGATCGAACTCGGGTCCTTGCGCTTGCAAGGTAGGCCACTGAACCGCTGAGCTAAATCCCTAGCCCCATGATATCAAAATTGAGAAGCAGAGGCTGTAGCCTACAGATTTTAAGCTGAAGCTTAAGATAGTCTGAAAATCAGAAAAAAAAAAATCCCTCAGACTAATACATACAGGTACAAAAATATATATTTCAAGCCCATTAGATATTAATTCCATCTTACATATGGGTACAATGAAGCCCAGAATGGTAGTGACTTTTATCCATTCACTGTGTGTTAGGTAGCATGCTGAATGAAAGTGTAGGCAGGACCTGGTTCCTAAGACAGAAAAATCAAAGGGGCCAACACCAAGCAGCTTCAAGAGGTGCGCACACATATACACAGACACACACCCACACAACCACACCCACACCTACACACACCAGTGCTATGAGAGCAATGAAGAGAAACTTTCCTTTGCTCTGGTCAGGAAGTGTAGCAAAGCTTTAACAAGCCTAACAGAGTAGTCAAGTGAACAGAATGTTTTAGTAGGGATGGGTCAAGGTATGGAAAAAGGAAGCAGACCCAAAGATCAGGATATACAACACACGGGAAGCAGTATATGGCTCATCTGAGGAAGGGAATTTATCCATCAGCTCTAAGTATCCTAGCATGCCTAAGTGCTGGGCTTGTGCTGGGTGATAAGGATATCCCCAGGAATAGACAGGCAAAGTCTGTGACCCCAAGAAGTTTAATTCAAGTAATAAAATCATTTCAGATAGTGGTGAGTACTACTGAGGACATAACTCAGGGCAGTGAGCTAGAGAAAACGGGATTCCTGACTTCCAGGAAGATGGGAGAGTGGTGAATAGCAGAGAAATGGCCTCTCCATGATTTGGTGTCCAGATGCGGAGATATAGCAATATGAGGAAGAGAAGAAGGAAAGTCGGTCCCTGGGACCCAGCAAGGATCTGAAGTGAGAACTGAAGCCCACAGGTAGAATGGAGAGGGACCTCAATTGCAGAAAAAGGAGGTAGCAAGCTGTGCTGTCTCCTTGTGCAGTGACTCAATGAGTGGAAGGGGCGGCTTGAATCTACAGATGTATGGTGAATACTCGCAACCCCAGAGGCCTCCACGGAGAAATGCAGCAGTGAAATGGAGGAGTGGATGCAGAAGATTGCAGTGGCTGGTGAGGTATTCAGGTTCAGACATCCCTCAGGAGAGGGTGATTGGTGGTTGCCATTTTGGAGGAGGGCAGAGTTCAGAACTCGGAGCAGCTGTGGATTGGCTCCATCTAGTGGCTCCTGGTTTCAGGAGGAGGCAGAGCAAGTCAGCGGGAGGTGAAGGAGCCAGGTTCAAGCTAGCAATAGACACATGGAGTGTTGCAGACTGAGCAACTTGGGTTCCAGGTTTACAGCCAGAACCCAGTCTGAACTTCAGTGGAACTAACGGTGCAAGTTTGCTGGCATTATCTACTACTCCACCATAAATCTATGGCTGGCTTCCTGCGATTAAACAACATGGATCTGAGACTCTTATCTGCCCACTCTGTCTACCACTGACATCAGAGATATGTCCTAAAGTGGACTTTTTTTTTGCTTTATTTTCTTTTTCTCTTGATTGTTTTTATATGAGTATGAACATTGTTTCCAGTATTTCTTCTTCTGTTTTTATTTCTCCTTCTCTCTTTCCTTCCTGTCTTCACCAGTTTCCCAAAGTTTACATAGAACTCATAGAACTCATAGAACATGCTTAAATCCAAAGGAATTGAAATTAGCCCATGCATATTATTAGACCATAGTGCAATGAAATTGGAAATCAATGGCAAAAGAAGCCATAAAAACTTTATAAATACATGGAAATTAAATAACGTATTCTTGAACAACCAATGATTCAAGAAGAAATTTGTTTCTACAATTAAATGATAATGCCAATACAATGTACTGGAACTTATGGGAAACAATGAATGCACTACTTACTATAAGGGAAATTTACAGCAGTTAATTCCCATATCAGAAAAACAGAGTGAACTCAAATAAACAACATAATGTTGAACCTCAAGCTTCTAGAAAAAAAAAAGAGCAAGTTAAATATGTACCAGGGAGGAAATTATAAAGATCAAAGCAGAGATTGTTGCTCTTGAGACTAAGAAAGCAAAACAAAGAATCGATGAATCAAAGAGAGGTTCTCTAATACTCAAATTGACAAAGCCTTATCCAACCTTATCAAAAAAGGGAAAGAAAATACTCAAATCCTTGTAATTAAAAATGAAAAGGTTGAAATCACAACAAATCCTGCAGAAATCCATATTATCAATCCTACTTTGAAGACCTGTAATAACATGGAAAACAGAAGAAATGGAGATTCCTAGATACATATGAATTACCAAAGCTGAATCAAAAAGATATAAAAATTCTAAATAACCCTATATCAGTCAATGAAATTGAAGATGTAATTAAAAACTCTACCAACAATGAAAAGCCCAGGTCCTGATGAATTCACTGCTGAATTCTACAAGAAATTAAGAGAACTAATGCTGCTACTTTTCAAACTCTTTAATGAAATTGAAAGGGGTGCAATATTCCCAAATTCATTCATGGAAACAAGCATTACCCTGATACCAAAACCACTTAAGGATCCAACCAAAAAAGTGGCCAATCTCACTAATGAACTTAGATGCAAAAATCCTTAATAAAATACTGGCAAAAAGAATGTAGCAAATCATCAAGAAGATTATATAACATGATGAAGTATGATTTATCCCAGGGATGCAGGGATGATTCAACATATGTAAATAAATGTAATACACCGTATTAACAGAACCAAGGACAAAAACCATACAATCATCTCAATAAATGAGAAAGTATTTGACAAAGTCTGACACCCACTCATGATAAAAACTCTACAAAAAATTGGAATCAATGGCCTGATAAAAGCCATGTATGACAAACCAAAAACCAACGTCATACCAAATGGACAAAAACTGAAAGCTTTCACTCTAAAATAAGGAACAAGATAAGGATGTCCACTATCACCACTCTTATTCAATATAGTTCTAGAAACATTAGCAAGAGCAATTAGAAAAGAGAAATAAAAGGAATAAGGATAGGGAAGGGAAAAGTTAAATTATCCTTATTTGCAGATGACATGATACTCTACACAGAAGATTCCAAACATTCCAGCAAAAGACTTCCAGATTTAATATTCAAATTCAGTAGTGTAGCTGGGTAAAAACTCAACACTCAAAAATCAATAGCCTTCCTGTACACAACAAACTCGCTGAGAAAGAAGTTAAGGAAACAGCATCTTTCACAATAGGATCTAAAAATATTAAATATCTAGGAATCAAACTAATGAAGGAAGTAAAAGAATTTTATACTGAAAACTACAGTTCTCTGAAACGGAAGATCAAAGTGGATATCAGAAAATGGAAAGATATCCCTTGTTCTCGTAAGGAAGAACCAATATAGTGAAAATGGCCATACTTCCAAAATTGTTAATACAAATTTAATGCAATCCTGATCAAAATACCAATAGCATATCTCACAGAACTAGAAAAAACAATCCAAAAATACATTTGGAACCAGAAGAGATCTAGAATAACAAAAGCAATTTTGGGCAACAAAGGCAAGGCAGGTGGCATCACAATCCCTAACTTGAAATTATACTACAAAGCTACTTTGATAAATCAGCATGGTACTGGCAAAAAAAACAAACCAAACCAAAACAAAACAAAACAAAAAAAACCCCAGCAGACTCAAGAATCAAGGGAATAGACAATACAGAAACAACTCTAAACACACTCAGCCACCTTATCTTTGACAAAGGGGCCAAACACCTTCACTGGAAGATAGTCTCTTTAATAAATAATGGGAAAACTGGCTTTCCACAGGCCAAAGATTAAAATTAGATCCATATTTCCCACCACACAACAAACTAAAATCAAAATAGATCAAAGATTTAAATATTAAAACAGAAACACCAAATCCGCTAGCAGAGAGAATAGGTAGAACTCTTAAAGACATAAGTGTAGGCAAAGACTTTATGAACAAAAGTTCCTGATTGCACAGGAAATGTCACAAAGAATCAACAACTTGATATCATCTTATTAAAAAGCTTTTGCAAAGCAACAGAAATCACCAACAGAGTGAAGACAGCCCACTGTGTGGGAAAAAGACCCAATCCAAAAATGGGCATCTGAAATGAATAGGTACTTCTCAGATTAAGTAGAAATGGCAAATAAATATATGGAAAAAATGTTCAACATCATTGGTTGAGAGATACAAACTAAAATAATGTTGAGACTCCAGCTCACTCCACAAAGAATGATTATTATCAAGAAATTAGCCAATAACAAATGTGCACAGCGGTGTGAGGGAAAAGGAACACTTGTCCATTGTTGGTAGGAATATAGACTGGTGCAACCACTATAAAAATCAGTGTGGAGATTCCTCAAAAAAACTACAACTACAGTTTCCATTTGACCCAGCTATTCCCCTTCTTGGTTATCTTCCTGAAATAATTAAAAGCATCTTACCACAGTGATATATGCACACTCATGTTTATAGTAGCATAGTTTGTAATAGCTAAATCTCGGAAACAACACGAATGCCCATGAATGGATAAATAAGATGCAAGGTTTTTTTTAAAACAATGGAATACTTCTCTGCCATAAAGAAGGATATACTTCAGACATCTCTAGATAAATAGGTGCACCTTGAGACAATATCCATAAGTGAAATAAATCAGACACATTTACTGCAGTTTCTCTGGTGTGAGAAACCAAAAGTACCAAAATGCCAATTTTTTGGTAAATAAGTACCACAGTATATAATAGATATTGGGAAAAGGGAAGAAAATGTTCAAAAGGGAAGGACAAGGGAGGAGGGAGTTGGAAAGAAGGGACTAAAACAGATAAACAATGGAAACAAAGTTTTGTAAATAAAGAGGGGAAGAGGGGTTGAAGGGAGAGGAGGGGGATGGGGAAAAAAAGTATCAACATATATCATGTACAGGTACGAATTCCCCAAGATGAACGTTATCATTATGTCTATCTAAAATGTACCAATTTAAAAAAAGAAAGAAAATGGTTTTCCTAGGTATGGGTTGCAGCAGCCAGGGAAAGTTTGCTCAAGGTGTGTGAATGTCACACTGCAGACCTGGGAGGAAGAAAACGCCAATCACACGTGTGGTGAGAGAAAGGAATCCAGGCGAAAAGCAGGTGAGAGAGAACATACTAAAGTTTGCTGCACTGAACAAAGGCGGGCCAGCATGGGGCAGGTGAAGTGAGTGATGGAAGCAGGCCCAGCTTACTGAGGCCCAGTGGATCTTGGTAAATAATTTGAATCTTTTTCTGAGTGCAACTAAAACCCTGGAAGGACTCAAGGGAAGTAGCAGTGACACTGTTTGATAGGCCAGCTCTAGAGGAACTGTGTCTGATGCATTGGTGTCAGGTGTTGGGGTAATAACAGTTAGAAGGCTGCTACCAGACTCTAGATGAGAGACTCCAGTAGTTTAGATAAGAGGTGGTAGAGGGGAATGATTGGATCTGAGATAGATGTGGACTGGATCTAGAGATAGGGGTCAGGAAGGAATTACAAGGGTAGCTCCTAGAAACTGGAAAAGTGAGGTGGAATCAGAATCAAGTGCTTTGTTTTTGTTTTTTGGTACAGGGAATTAAACTCGGGCCCTTGCACTTGCAAGGCAGGCAGTGGATCCACTGAGCCAAATCCCCAGCCCTCAAGTGCTTTCTTTGGAAAAGGTTAAATGTGCAATGCTTATTGGACCTCCAAGAGAAAGTCTTTAATAAGCAGCTAGGTAGCTGTGAGAGCAGCTCTGCAGAGCTGTGGATGTAGGGGTCACTGGCCTATACATGGCAGTAGGAGTTTGAGAACAGAATGGAAAGTTCTACAGAGTGCACAGAGTCAGAAAACCCATCTCAGAGCCCTAGGAAGCCACTGCCCATAGACAGAAGAGGGAAAGGACTATGAAGCAGACTTGGAATAGCCAAGAGCACTAGACCACAGAGGCCAGTTAAGAATGAAGGCGAGACCGTGTGAACTGATGCTTCAAGACTGATTAAGTCAGAGGTGACGGAGCAGGACAGCAGTTTCATGGGAAGAGTGAGAGGGAAGATTGGAGAGGGTGAGGAAGAAAATGAGAGAGGAAGAGCTGGAGATGATCTCTTTCTTGAAATGTAGGCATGAAAGGGAGCCAATACATGGCATAGTAGAGAGAAAAGCATACGACATTGAGGTTTGTTTTTAAGGAAGAGAACTGTCTATGTGTTGATGTGAAATAGCATTGGAGGAGAGACTGGCAGAAACTATCCCTTGATATGGCAAGTACACCATAGTTCACCTCATCCATAATCACACATTCTAGGTTGCTGTGCTGGATCTAACTCCTATGAGCCTCAACAATTAGCATCCTCCAAGGTACCAAGCCCAGCCTCCAGCTCTTCTCTCTTCACAACCTCCTTAGCTGTTTTTTTTGTTTTGTTTTGTTTTTAGTTTTTTGTGGTACCAGGGATCGAACTCATGACCTTGCACTTGCAAGGCAGGCTCAGCACCACTGAGCTAAATCCCCGGCCCCTCCTTGGCTGTTCTTATAACTCCCATGGCTTCAATGCCTCCTATGCTAATCATGCAGACCACTGTTTCCCGTAGATGCTGAGTATTCTGAGTGTCTGGTAGGCTCTGCACACCAAAGTTTTGCCCCTGTGCCAGCCTCTTTTCTCCTCGAAACTGGAGCAAGAGGTCTTCAGCATGGCCCCATTTATAACCTTGAAACCAGGGTTTATATATCTGTGACAAAACCAGTGCTCTGATTCAGATCAGTGTGACCCGGAACCCATGCTTCTACTACACATTTCCCTAAAGGGAAGTCCTGTAGTTACTTCTTTTCAAAATACATCATACAATCTTTATTTTAATAAGTATGAAGCCACTCACATTTATATCAGTAGGAGAAAGGATCATTTTATGATAATAAATATTCATGTAAGAAAAAGTCTGCAAAGAAGTTTATTCTCACAAGTTACTGCTAGAAGAAATCCTTCAAACAAATAGTGCAGTGAAAATGTCTAAGAGAAGTACCAATTTTTCAGACCTCTTCACCACTGTTTTTGTATGCACTATCTTTGTGATTCTGTATGTCACGTTTTTAAAGAGTTGCTCCTTCAGAAGACAGTAACTCTTCAGTGTTTCTTTTCCAGGTTGTGATTTTGTAAATGGCTACATTAGGGCTGTGAATTGTCTCACCGTCTTCTCACTCTCCCTTTTTAGTTCTTCAATATGAGCATCCAGGCGTTCTAGAATATGATGAGACCTCAGCTCCTCCTCTTCCAGAAATCTGCCAGCTATTGAACCCAGGGGAGATATAGGCATGGAATACTAGGAGAGAGACAAATTGTACCATGTATAAGTAAGTAGAAATTTATACCCCTAAGATAAACTATTCATGATTTCTACCTAGTAATATTAAGGTAATGTCTCCCCAAAGACATAGCGTTTTCATCTTAATGACAATAAAAGAAAAAATTGAATGAATCCCATGGCAAGTAACAGAGATTTCCCTTTCATACTATAAAGTAAATAAATAAAATAAATTATTAGCTATTGGTCTGAAGAGTGTCTCAATTTACACCTATATGTCATTCTATCCATTGAAAGTACAATTAATGTAAACTATTTCAAATTTACTTTAAAATCTGAATGTTACTTGCATTTTAAAAACTAAAAATCTACCAACAATTGATGCCAATTAAAATCAGTCCCCCAAAATTCCAGTGCGAAGTCCTTTATTTCAAACTCTTGGTTCCAGTGATGCTTCAGAATACACACTTGTGATAACTTAGGAAATGTGCTATATGCAGTCTGCCCTCATTTGCAGTAGTTAAGTTCTACTGAGTCACCCTGAACACTGAGAATGGACAGACTTATCATCCCACAGGAAACACGCAACAGATATGTATATACAACAGATATGTATATACTCACACAGACTATAATCCTGAATCTTAGAAACACCTCAGCCTGGGAGATTCCATAATCTCCCAAGAAGTTCAGAAGTGCTACATGGCTCTTAACGGCCCCACTAACAGGAGCTAGAGCTGGAATCCAAACCCCACCTGGCTGGCCCAGATCTGACTCCCCTGCCACTGCCATGCTCTGACCATCTCTCTCTCTCTCTCTATGAGCAGGACAGGAAATAGATGCCACCTTGTGTGACCTCAGCTAGAAATGTGCAAATGGCTGAATCTATTTTTTTGTTGCCCTGTGTGTATCCACACGACTGTGAATGTGCCATGATAAAGTTTAGAGCACAGGCACACATGCAATTACATAATCCCCAGATGAGAATCAACTCTATTAACTTGGTAGAGTCTGAGGTTATATTCCATAACCAAATAAATTGATGTTTCTGAAGCAAAATGCATGGAAACTCTCATCAGAAAAGAAAACCACATCAGTACAAGTCAGGGAAAATTTTAGTACCAGAAAATCTTTTGTTGAGAACTTGGGAAAAAAGTTTTCAGGATTTCAGAATAACATATCAATTAAATAGGGACTTTAAAACTAAAAGAAAACTCCTTGAACTAGTCAGCACATTAAAAAGTAAAAAATACTGAGCTCTCCCAAGAACAGTGCATGATCATAGCTGGCGACAGGGACGCCATGGCACGCCACCCACGCCATGCTCTTGACATCTTCAGATGCACTGCTTCTTCCACCTCCACTGGCCCACCTGTCCTACTGATTCTAGTGCAGAATCAGCCCTCTCTGAAAGAGATGGGAAGGGAGTTTTCAATTAGGGTTAAAGATAAATGAATATCTATACTTCAGGTTATATTTGGGAACCAGGATATATTCTGGAAAGTAATCTTGGCTGAATGTGTCTTTATAAGCAAAAATATAAGAGAGAAATACATAAAAATAATAAAGGGTATTTATGATAGAGAACCAACAAGGAAAAGGAAAAGAACAACAACAACAAAAACCCTCTTTATCCTTAAACTAAGAAATTAAGCCCAGATGCTTCAGTCAGTAGAGCATTAGACTTTTAATATGTAGGTTTAGGGTTCAAGTTCCAGTTCAGGCACTTAATTTTTGCAACCACTATAGAAATCAGTATGGAAATTCCTCAAAAAACTGAAAATGGAAATTTCATTTGACCCAGCTATTCCTCTTGTAAAGCTTCATGAAAAAGTTAAAGACATCATATTACAGTAATATATGCATACTCATGTTTATAGCAGCACAATTCATAACAGCTAAATCTTAGAAGCCATCTATATACCCATCAACAGATGAATGGAAAAAGAAAATGTGGTATTTATACAGAATGGAGGACTATTCAGCCATAAAGAAGGATAGCTTTGAGTCGCTTGTAACAAAATGGATATACCTTGAAACCATAATGCTAAGTAAAGTAAGACATAGAAAGTTAAATACCTCATTGTTTCTCTTATATGAGAAGCCCAACATATAAATAATTTAAAGAGAAAAGTAAAAGACAGATTACAGGGTCAGGAAGGCAGATCTTTTGGAGATGGAATGGGGATCTAGGACTGGAGGGAGAGGGGATTGAGTAGAGGGAAAGGGAAAGTAAAAAAGGAGTAAGATGTGCTATGTACATGTACCAAGTCTCCAGGATGAATGCATCATTGTCACAAATACGTACTAATAACAAAAATAAAATTAATAAGCTAGAAAAATCAGAAAGTTTCCATACCAAAGATATAAATTCTTCCTGGTCATTCGTACCATCAGACATAGTGTCAGAAAAATTGGCATCATTTGGATCTAACAGTGAAGGCAAAGAGTGAGTCTGACCCAGAAAGTAAGAAGGCAAAGAGATGGTGGAGCTGCAAGAGCTGAGGTGAGGACTCAGGGGGCTGCAGACCCTGGACACAGGGCCTGTGTTATCCGGTGCTCGTCCTCCTGCAGAGTGGAGACCTGTATTGTAGAGCTCAGTCTTTATCCCATCATGTCTGTGCTGGCCATGGGTTGGCCTGAATAGCAGGTTAGAAAACAAAACAAATGAAAAATTGCAGCAACTTGTCTCTTTCCAACAGAATCTAGGATGTTCATTTAAACATACACAATGAGGCTAAGCTGTACAGCTCTATAATTTACAAAATGGAAACCCCCACCAGGTGATCTTTTACTTATGCAGATCCCAAACATCCAGTCCCCACGGCCAGGTCCCTATACTCACACACTAACACCATAGCAAAGGGGACAAATAAACTACCAGAGTAACCTAGAGTGGCTGATGCTAGGATGGGGGAGTGCTGCGTACACAGAGCAGGTAAGAGTGAGGGGCAGGGTGTCAGCAGGGCTTCTGGCAAGCCAACACAGAAGCCGCATGCTGTGAACAGAAACCAGGCAGTTTTCACCTAATGTTATGATAATAGCCTATAATTAATTGACCAAAAGTACAATGGAGGCTTTTTATAAAAAGCAAGTTTTCAATCAAACATTGCCAAATCCTGAGTCCTCTGAAGATTGGGACAGGTGTTGAGGTGTGAGGCAGCATGAAAGGGCACAGTAGAAAAAAGGTGTTGCTTATACTTGCATGAAGAGTGCAGAACACTAATGTAAGAGCTATATAAGTTATATAAGCTCCTCTACACTTTTTAATCTGATTGTAGTTTTACTTGTAAACAGCACACTTCAGAATTACACAGAACCTTTGATGATGATTTAATTTTTTAAGTCAGAAATTATTCTTTAAAAAGTGAGAATTATGTTGCAAAAATACATATTCAGAAGAAACTTTACTTAAATTCCATATTCTTGAACTCAGTTGTTCTGCTGAGTGTCAGTTTAAAGACACTGTCTTTTTGTTTGCACATCTGTGTAGCCATCTCCAGCTGAGATTTGGTATCCATTAAATCTTTCTGTAGTTGTTGATTTTCAGACACTAATTTATTTAATGTCTCAATATAATTCTCCTGAAGGTCTGCTAGTGAAATTTCTTTTGCCTAATAAAAAAGAACACTAGAGTCACCTAATTTGTACAATAAAACTTGTGACTTATGATACTGTTGGCTGAAAAACTCAGTTTGTTTCAACTGCAACTACTCAATGTATGGCTTTACTGTAATTGGAAACAGTGAAGAGTTTTGCCTTTAGTACTCTTAAAACCAACAGAAACAAAGGACTCTGTTTAAGAGTAAATGGGAAGGTCCGGTATGGTGGCACACTCAGGAAGCTAAGGCATGCATGAGGACAGTTGTGAATTTGAGGCCAGCCTGGGCTACATGGAAAGACCCTGTCTCAAACAAAACAAAATAAAACAAAACAAGACTAAAGTAAAGTAAATGGGAGTGGGAAGTTAAGAGGTACAATGGGCTTCCTGGTATACCAGAAATATTCCAGTAGGTGGAAGGATAGAACCAAGATGGAGGAAAGCTGCAAGAATCAGGAGATGCAAAAGAAAAGAAAATAGCACCCATGGTTCTTCTGCAAGGAAAAGGCTAAACAGGCCCAGAATACCTCTGGGAAAAAAGCAAGAGACCTAGTTAAAGGGAAGAAATTTAATTCTATAAAACAATTCTGGTTCTAAAAAAGAATTCTGCCTGAAAGGGACAACTTTTAAATAAATATTATCTCAATTTAAACATTTATATAATTTTGGCATCTACCCCATATCTAAAATTGGACACAATATAGCAGGATTCCAGTTTACAGTGAGATATACCATTTTGTTCTGCTCTTAGTTCTGTGATCATAAATTTTATTTCTCTTTAATTCTAGGTGTTTCTTGGTAATACAGAGCCTTTTCCCCTAAGAAACATATTTTACTTAGCAAATTTATGGTGATCTTGAGAGTCTGATATGATGTTTAGCCTGGTCTTCTCTATAAAAAATTTTCTGAAAGTCAGCTGATCAAGAGTGATCTGACAAACAAAACCAGCCAAAACAAACTTTAAAGTGCCTCTGTTCTATTGGTGACAATGAGTTATAAAATCTTTCAAAAAGTTGTCCATGCCAGATAAAAATCTCAGGAGAACATCTGTAGGATATATCAACTAAACTGCAAATGACTGTCAGTTTTAAAAATGTAAGCATTTTATTAGAGCTGCTGTTCTAATTAAAGTAATTAGATATTTATTAAGATAGCTATTTTTAACCCAAATATTCATTTATAAAAATAATTCTGCCTTCCTAAGTGGTAAAACACAAAAGGGCACTTTCTTATAATTATTTCTAAAAATATGTTCGACATGTTCACACTTCATGTTACTTTGAAACCAAAGAAAGCTTAAACTGCTGATAGGATTTTCACCAGCCAGTTTGATTGATAGCATTAAAAATATTTTAATATTTGAAAAAGATAATTCTTGTCTTTTCCAGGCACCTGTCAAAATTTTTCATTTTTGTTTTAGTAATAATAATTATAGATAAATGAATATGAGAGATACTATAAAAACTGAGCAGTAAGAATGGCCTGTTCAAAGAAAGAACTGTAGTACCAGTTAGAGGGAGATTTCGGGAGAAATTCGCTGAATACAATCTCTAGTCATAATTTGGCTTAGTTTCCCTGAGAGGTCTCAACTATTAAATATGAACAGGAATTACTGAATGTAATAGGATGTCTAAATCAAATATTGCCATATCCTGAGTCCTTTCATCATTCCCTAAGTGCAAACAAAATCACTTCTTGGATTTCTGCCCTACTAGCTTCATCTGGCTTTAGCAGGGGCACATAGTCATTTACTATCCACCCACCAACACACCCACACATCTAGCCGTCTACCCATGCACCCATCTACCCTTTCACTGGTCTATCTGCCCACTTATACATCTACCTTCCCCGCTTAAAAATATTTAGCTATTATTCCTCTCCTATTTTTCCCATCTTTGTGGGCCTGTGCTATTAAAAAATAATCTTTTCATTAAAGTATTAGGGGAATTTGAAGAGGAAGCAAGACTAGAAAAATGTTGTCATCTGCTCTCCTAAATGACAGCATACTATTTCATGGTGCAGACAGCCACATACTAGCCATTTAAACAAACACCTAGTTTATCTCCAAACTTTAAATATGGCACACAACACCACAATGATGTTTCTCTACATTAACTCCTATAGGATAAATTCTTTGGGAATGCAAACTGATAGAAACACTGAAGAACAATTCAGCAATGCCTCAAAATCAGAAATGTACCTGATCCAAGAGTATAAAAGCTATATGTATATAGAAGATTAATATTTATTGCTAAATTGTCCTCATGAAGGGCTATATCAATGTATTTTCTCATTAACAGTGCATAAGAGAGCCTGTTTCCCTACATCTTTGCTAACAATGGCTATATAATAATTTTTTAAAGTTACTAACAAGCTAATTTGTAAGCGGTGTTATCCTTATTGGGGAGGTTTAATAGCTTTTCTTTTTCACTGAATATTTATAGTACTTCTATGAATTTCTATGTTGCGCCTTTCTACTGAATTATCTTTTTATTATTACCTCTGCAGGAAATTTTTATATATTGATATTTTATGTTAATTTTAATCTGCCTATCTCAAAGATTATAAAAATAGTTCCCCATTTTTCTAATTTAAATAAAGTATTCTAGCCTTTTGCATTTTCTTCTATCTCAGCCTACATGGTTGTGAGATTAGAACTATTTCAGAGCAAGTAGGAAGCAATGTGTAATTATACACATATACATTTTTGGAGACATAATACTCTCAGGAAGTACAGAAAAAAAAGAATTTCTACAATCTCCAGGTACTTGACCAACATCAAGAAAAAATGATTTGGGACACATGTATCATTCTGAAAATGGTAAGAATCTTCTAAAAAAATAGTTAAAGAGTATCACACTGTTCGTACCTCACTCTTAGCTACGCCTTTTCTCTTGTTTTGCAGCTGATATGCATTTTTATCCTTCCTATTAAATTATTCTAAAGTCTTAAAGGCAAGAATCCCATCTTATTTATCTTTATGTTCTTTATAGAACCCACTAAAATGTTTTGACATCAAAGACTCTAAAACTTTTGATTAAATTAACTGTAACTCGAAATGAAATGAAAGTAAATTATTGAAAAGGTGATATACTTTATAATGAAGAGATATTGTAATGAAATTTTAATGTAACAATAATAAAACATTTAACATTTATTGCACACTATCAGTACTACGCCAAGTTCTTCATATGCATTTCCATAGTAAGTATACAGACTGTGCAAGTATTTCATCATGAAAATAACATTAAATAAAATCTTCCTATTGATTGAATAGAAAATCATATTTTGCTTACTTCCATCCTTGTTTTAATTTAATTTTACTTGAGAAGTTTTGTGTTGGGCATGGTGGTGCACACACATAATCCCAGAACTCAGGAGGATTGCCACAAGTTTGAGGCCTGTCTGGACTGAACTATACATAGCAAGACCCTGTCTCAAAAAAGCAAAACAAAACAAAACAAGAAAGAAAAAAATTCTGCAGAAGGTTCATTCCACTAGTTTAATCTACCTCATCTTTATAATATCAGTATTTACAACATGATTTTTAAAGGGTTTCTAAATAGAAGAACGTAAGTTTCTATGTATGTACCTCATGTAAACCCAATTCCAATTTCATCACCATTTCAGAAAGACGACGATTTTCTAATTTAAGTGATTCCAACTGATTCAAAATTTCCTGATAAAGGAAAAGCAAAAACAAATAAACAAATGTAACAAATAAATCAAATGCATCTTACAAAAATTTTCCACAATAACTTCCACTAGGCTGTTACATTCTTCATTCATACACACATTTACACACAAGCACAGAAGCACGTACTTTCTAGAAAAATGTGTTCACAGTGCTATCAGGTGATGTAACACACATGGGAGTAAACATTATTCTACAGTGATGAACTAGGCATGGCTGAAGCAGGCATCCTTCTATTCACTGGCAAGTGATCTCTAATCACTCTCCCGTGTTAGCCTCCTCCAATATGGCTTCTGTCTCTAGCTGGCATCAGGTGGGATTGAACTTCTTTTACAAAACAGTTTATTTTCAGTCCTCACTCTCCTTAGCTTTGCTGCTTGACTATTTCTACTTGAGAAGACATCTTTGACTTTTTCTGACTTCTTTCTTCCTCGGCAAAAACTACCTGGTTAACTTCCTCACTGCTACCTTTTATTTTAAGGTCTATTCCAGTATCTTTTCTTATCCTAAGTGAAAAGTATCCTAAATGTGGTTCAAATCACTACTCTGTATACCCTGAGCTTTTTCATAATAACTGCTAAATTTCTCAGGGGTTTCAAATGCTAGTTTTATGCAAGGACTACTACAGGTAAATGCCTAACCTTGATTATAATCTTGAATTCTGGCCTTCTGTGGCACTGACTAGTAGATATTTTCATACAAGAATCTAGTCTTTATCTCAAACCAAATGTGCCAAATCAATGTCCCCTCTACCAGCCTCTCTACTATGTATGCCTTTCATTCTCACCCTAACTTACTCCCTATCTTTTCTCTGTTTCATTACAAAACATTATTTTCTACTCCATTGCTTAACTTTAAATCCTGAGTAACACTTTTCTTAACTCTATCACCTCATGCTCCCAGTCCAATTAACCACAAAGCTCAATTACCAGCCAAGATCTCCAGAATTCATCTGTATCTCTCTCCTTTCTTTGCTCACTGCAAAGGCCACCATCTTGCTGCTACACCAGACCCTGAGAGGACTCTGTCTCTTTGCTCATTCTATGTGAGGCCATAGCCACTCTTTACTGACCTCAGGAGCACACCAAAACACCTTCCCACAACTGGTGTGGCACCTCAACAGATAGCCCCTGCTTTCCGTCTTGTTACTTCCACTCACCTCAAGTGTATTTCAGTTTCAATCACAGCCAGCACCTCACATCCTCTCCAAGACCTCTGCATGTGCTTTTCCCTTGCATGACATACTGCTCCTTCCCATTCACTCAGTTCATTTCTATTCAGCCCTCAGCTCTTTTATTCAGGTATCACAGCCTCTAAGAAGCCTTGGATTTCAGTGATCTAGATCTGAGCTAACTGGGTTCACTTCTAGCACTACACATACACAAAGAGAGAGAGAGAGAGAGAGAAGAGGGAGGGAAGGGGGGAGAGAGAGAGAGAGCGAGAGAAAGAGAGAGGCCCCATTTGTCTGTATCAATCTCATTTCCCCACCAAGCCTCATTAGATTGCTTGCTAAGTGTCTACCCCTGAGCCCAAAGCAGGTGTCTAATGAAAATTTACTGAACTAAACATTACAGAAATTCTATCTTTACTAAATTCAATCTTCAAAAATAAGCATCAAATAAAATTTTTGTTAAGGCTTCACCTTATGCTCCACTGCTTTTTCTTCTGCTTTTTGCATCTCTGCTTTGAGTTGCTTTTCCATGTCTGAGGAAGAACATTTGGCAGAAGCAATAGTGATATCTCGCTGATGTAATTCCCGAGTCAGCTGGGAGATTTCCATCTTCATACCTTCTAGAGCAGAGCTGTAAGTCTGTTCAGCTTGTAAAATCTGTTCTTTCAACTACAAAGAGGTAGATAGGAAAACATCAAATAAGTATTTACATACAAAAATATATTAATAGTTAATAAAATGATTACCTTACCTTAAGACATGAAATTTTTCCTAGATTAAATCTGCAGAAAACTAGCAATTTAGCAAGTTGCATGCCTATGTTGAAGAAAGTTATACTCATAATCATTTATTAGATCTCAAAGAGAAGAGGTAAACTATTCAAACACTGAAGATCAGTTTCAAAGTCCACACACATTAGAGTGCAGCAACTGTGACCTTCCTCTTTTTAGCTGCAGAAATTTTGCTTATATGGTTTTCTGTCCACAGAATATAATAAATAATAGATAGACTAGGGGAAAGGGCTGGGCTGTAGCTCTACTGTGGGGCACTTGTCTAGCGTGCATGAAGGCCTGGGTTAAAGCCCCAGAACCACAAAAAACAAGGACAAGTCAGGACAGGACAGGGAAGAGGAAAGGAAGGGAAAAGGAAGAGAAAGGGCGGGGGAAGGTAAAGAAAAAGAAAAACAAAAGAAAGTGTAATTTCAAAGTAAAAATGAAGTAATCTCAAAGAAATATACAAGTCAACAGATAGGACAGCTAGGGCCTGAGAATGTAGCGGTAAATAATTCTGCATAACTCAATGTGCAGTGAGGACATTAACCACATCACAGCACACGAGAAAGTACATTTTTATATCCATATTTAGCCAATAAGAAAATATTAAATGACAGCTCATATAATGTATTTCTGTAAGAAAAATATTGGTTTGGAATCCTTTTCAGCTAGACCTGTTTAAAATAGTTTCAGAGTTCAAGTAGGCAGGCTTCAATTATCTTGAAAATAATTATATGGCATCCCTGAGGATACTAAAAAAGCAGGCACTTTCCCTCAGCACAGTCTGTGCTTTCCCTCTCCTGAATATCAAGTGTCCTTTGAATTACATTTTTCGCTCAGGAAAATAACCCCTATAGTCTGCCAACCCAGGTCTCAGTCCATAAATGCATCTGACTGTGTGACCCCCAGCATGCAGACTTTTACCGTCTTAATTTCTGCCCTGTACTCATTGTTATGTCCTTCCATCTTCTTCAATTCTTCGTATTTTTCCATTAGCTCTTGGCTCAGTTGTTTACATGTTGCACTCACAGATTCCAAACTGTATGACAAAAATATAATAACCTTTAAAATAAAATACCCTGAAATTCATAAATTGGATTATCTAATTTACTTTCTTGATATCCAAGATACATCCTACTAATGTCTTAAACACCACTTCATACCCCAAATTAAAATACATTTCCAATTTTCTTATCATGAGAGGGAGCTAAATCTAACTCAAACCTTTGGCAATACTTTTCATTTTAGTTTTTACCTATATTCTTTTCTTCTGCTTAAAATTAAACTGGTTACAAAATTCTGAAGATAACAGCAACTTATTTAATTTTTATTTGCTAGTTGTACTAGAGGAAATTATCAGTGAGCTGCCATCATCTCAGTTTTTGCTATACCTGATTATACAATTTCACTCTATAAACAGAGTAACAATTAAAGAGTTTCCAACTCATCACCCTTACTTAACACTCAATTCCTCACCAGACAAAAGAACCAGAGGCACCAAACCTCTCTTACTTCACAGCCCATTTCTACTAACATGATCTTTTTGGTCCTAAGTTGATAGTCTCTACTGTCTTCCACGTGCATTTGCTATGCCTGCCTTATTCTCTCTTCACTTGTCACCTCCTTGACCACAAACATCTCTTTCTCCCCTCACCTGGCACTGTTAGTCAACATCCTTTCAAGACCTGACCTCAAGAATCAGATCAAAATTTACATGATGAAACCACTCAGCCCTCATTCTCCTAACCATCTTTTTTTGAGTGCCAGGGATCAAACTAGGGCCCTTGTGCTTGCGAGGCAGGTGGTAGAACCACTGAGCCAAATCCCCAGCCCCTTCCTAACCATCTGAACAACAATTTATTTTCAGTTCTTATAGCTAAAATGTAAAAAATGTCTAGGACTTTCTATTTTAAATTTCCTAGTTTTTTATTCCTCTCAGCTCCCTTATCATGTATATTTTATCTCTCAAAGTAAAAATTCTATGATTAAAATGTCTTTTTATTTCTTCTCTCCCTCCAAATTTAGCATTCATCCCCTCTGCCCCCTAGCACATGGCTCTAGACTATTTTATAAATGCTTACTACTCACCTGGTTTGTTTCTCCAGTATATCCAACTTATCACATAAGCTATCTCTTGAAAATATCGTCTTTGTAATACAACAGCACAAAAACTACTGATTAAATCCCCCTACTTCCTCATTTAGGGAATATTTTGTTCAAATGAAACAACACAAACTGTTTAAAACAATTGCTTTTTCTAATTTTTTTGAAATAAAAATATTTAAGCTATTGAACACTGGTGTTTATATCCATTTATTCCAATTTTACCTAGTTCTAAAAATCCTAGAATGTTCATTTATTCAGTACTTAGTATGTGACAACAACGTGCCAGACACTAAGCTTGAGAGAGAAGAAACATCACAACTATACTTTCCTAACTACAGATGATAAGATCACGGCCTAAAGAGGATCAGATGTCCAAGGTAACGTTAAAAATCAGCAAAGAGACAAGACTTCAGAACCTCAAGACATAACAGTAAGAGCATGTGAAGATTACTGACGAACCAATCAATAAAAACATCTGTAAGATATAAATTTTCTAATATCAAAAAAAATAAGCTTTATTTTATTGGATGTAAAGTATTTATATATAGTCAATAATTATAACAAAGAATACACTAAGTATTCCAAGTATTCTAAAAGGGATAAAACAAAAAGTGCGTGGCACATATGCTTAATATATGTAGTGAAAATACTTAGAAAATACTTAGTGGTTTCCAGAAACAGAAACAGAAATAAAACTAAAAACAACAAAAGTATTACTTAAAGATGGCCTAGCCGGACACAGTAGCACACACCTATAATTCCAGTACTCTGGGAGGCTAAAGCAGGAAGATTGCCAAGTTTGAGTCCAGCCTGATCAACTCAGTGACTTAGTGAGGCCATGTTTCAAAATAAAAAGTGAAAAAAAGGTTGGAGATGTAGCTCAGTGCAAAGGCCCTGGGTCAATTCCCCAGTGCCCCACTCCCAAAGATAACCTAAAAAGACTAAAATGATCTAGGTGTGATAGCACACACCTGTAGTCCCAGCTATTTGGGAAGCTGAAGTGGGAGGATCTCATGGGCTCGTAGGTTTGAGACCCACCTGGGCAACATGGCGAGAACTGTCTCAAAAAGAAAAAGAAATAAACAAGTGGTAATTTTTATTGTTCTCTGTTTGCCTAAAAGCTAACAGTTTGTGTACTTTTTATCTTTTACATTCAAAAAGTTAGTGTACAAATGACCAAGTTTAATGTAAAACAAAACATCAAACTTCCCAGTCAAAAAGTTCAGAAGTATGACAAACAAAAAAAATTTATAAATATGACAAAGGTAAGAACTGGCTTTATTACAGTATGTCACTGGTCAGGATTCAATTAACATCCAAGGAAATCTCAACAATTCTGCAGAACAGAAAGAAGGAGCAGCACATGTCAACTGTGACCTCTCCAAGAACAGTGTCAGTGAGGTGGTAGAAGGAAGCCAAAATGAAGAGGTTCTAAACAGGACAAAGAGGAAGTAGAGAAGGTCAGTACAGACAACTCTTCTGAAGAATTTGATTTTGTAGAAAGGCAGAGAAATGCAGGAGTAGCTTGATGGGGATATAGGATTAAAAGAGAATTTTAATTTCTTTTTCCAAAATGGGAGACATTAGAATATATTTTATATCAGTGGAAATGATTCAGCAGAGAGGCAGAACTTTGTGAAGTAGAAGATGAAAGAAAAAACTGCAGGAACAAGACACACAGGATGGGTAAGTCTTAGCACAGACACGGATCCATCAGTTCATCTGCACTAACAGATTTATGGGCACAGATGCAGGCAAACTGGCAGATTTGGTGGCAAAAAATTAGGAAGTTCTCTTTTAAGATTACTTTTCAGAAGGGGGTTATTAGTTTACCATACCAATATGATGACCACAAATTCATAATAATAACTAGAGGTTTTTGAAATGTGTATATAATTATCTACCTGCCTTCTAGACGAGTCACCTCTGCTTGCAAGAGTTCTTCACTTGTGTGGGTAAAATCCAACTGGGAGAGCACACTGCCTAAGTCCCCTTGCCCTTGAGAGGTGATCCTCCTTTCAGCCTGAGAGTCCTCCAGGGGCCTACAAAAGGACACAAGATGAATGTTATAAGCCACTTATTTTACAAATAGGAACAATGAATAGGCAACTCTTTTTCCCATCCCAACTGTTTGGGGAGAGTACATTCTTTGGTACTCCACTTTCTTTACTGCTTTATGTAAAGAACTGGGAGAGTCAAGACTCTTCCCAATTTACTCCTTTCTTAACTGGAATCTGGCATGTTTTACAAGGGAAAAGTGAAATCACTGTTGACAATACCTTGCACCAAAGAAACTCAAGTTTCAAGACAACTCTGGCAAGATTAAAAGCTCATCAGATGTAAGTCAAATAAAAGAAGCATAGTTCACATTGTTATTTTCCACTGCAAACCTCTCACTGCAATAACTGACACATGAAAATTAGTTTTAGGAATGTTTTTAGAAGTGCTAGCTCTCCATGAAATTGAGAAATATGTGTTTCAAGAGACAATACTTAACCTAGAACTATGGTTCTAAAAATCTGTGGAGGGGCCAGGTCCTGAGTTCAATCCCCTGTACCAAAAAAAAAAAAAAAAAAAAAGTGCTAGTTCAATGGATGGCTGTTGGTGATGATAAGCAATACTAACCATGACTTACTCTATCAAGGAAAGCAGGCTTTTCAGGAGTTATGGACATAATTCCCTTCACATCTGTAGTTTTACCAAGAGGGAAATCTAAGCAGTTCCTAACTTTCTAAACATCAAAAGCTTTTTTTTTAGGAACTCGAAATAAAAGGGGAAAAAACTAGGCACACAAAACTTTTTAACATAAAAATCCGACTCATGAGTTAAAACAGAGGAAGAAAACCCAGAGTAGAATCAAACACAAAATTGTAAATATGCAATATTAAAACTGCTACTTAATGCTGAACCACCAAGTGGGTAAGATGAATAATATTTAAGATTAAATACACCTTATGGAGTCTACTAGGTGTTGGATGTTGGTTCCTTTTGCTTGTAACTTCTTTTGCATTTTTGCCTCAAGCATGAAATTTTCATGATACTGAAGATTTGCCTTCAATTCTCTCTTTTCTTCCTGCAGAGTCTGCAAAACACTCAGAAAAATGTCAGATATTATTGTAATTTTCCTTTAGTTTTCTTTCAGCAGAGCCTGCAAAA
The DNA here is from genome assembly GCF_012274545.1 of Fukomys damarensis. Classification (NCBI taxonomy): domain Eukaryota; kingdom Metazoa; phylum Chordata; class Mammalia; order Rodentia; family Bathyergidae; genus Fukomys; species Fukomys damarensis. The sequence goes on along the minus strand of NW_022900949.1, from coordinate 47,958,197 downwards.
TACTCTGAAAAAAAGTCAAAGAGTATTACAATTTTTCTATCTCATAAGAAAAGAAAGCCAGGGACTCAGACTGTAAGTTATATGACAAGCACAATGTTAATATAGCTATCAAGAGTTAGGCTATCAGCTACAGAATAGGGAAGAAACCACAATTTTTTTTTTTTTTTTTACCGGCAATTGAACTTGGGATCTTGTACTTGCAAGGTAGGCAGCAGAACCACTGAGCTAAATCCCTGGCCCCTCCACAGATTTTTAGAACCATAGTTCTAGGTTAAGTATTGTCTCTTGAAACACATATTTCTCAATTTCAGTAATTTAAAACACACCTCCAACAGTTTTTCAGATTCCCTCAGTTTTTCCTCTTTTTGCCGTTGATCCTGTAGAATAGTCCTATTGGTTCCAATCAAATCATTGACCCTCATGTTAAGACGCTCTATTTCCAACTCATTGGCACAGATGGTGTCCTTGGCTCGCTCAAGCTTACTGCTCAAGTGCTGGATTTCTGACTGACTGGACAGCTCCACAGACTCTAATTTCTGTTTCCGATTGGTGAGCTGAGCCTAGAAACACACAGGTTAACAACAGAAAAGGAAATAATAAAATAAGGATAAATGAATAAGGAAGACTTAAATTTAACTTCTGTAAAAATGTAGAGCATTAGCTCACTAAAAAATAAAGTATCTTAAGAAAGGGTAAGAAAGAATTGAGAAAGCAATTCCCTCTAGAGAAGAGATGCTGCTCACCTACTAAAAACACAGGTCCATATTATTGTACCTACTTGTCACACAGGAAATAGGAGATATGATGCATCATTCTAATGTAAGTCCAGAAACTAAAGTTTAACAAATCATCAAACTTAAATGTGTAGCTCAAATTTCCATTTTCTCTATCTACAGTACATTGCATGTAGTTATTCTGCTTTAACATTCTTTCCCAATACATTACCAATACCCATATTCAGGTTATTCAAACTGACCACAAAATGCTATTTAAATATGGAAAGTTGGAAAGGATTATAGAATTTCATTGCTTGAAGAAAAATGTGCTTTAGAAGAGGACAGGTTCTATCATTATCAGTCTGTGGACATTTTCTGAGCTAAAAAACTATAACCAAATACAGCACATCTCAAATTAGTTTCTTTCAGTAACATTATCTCCTGAGGCACATACAATAATACTACTTCAGCAAATGTCTCACAGCACTGGAGATTTAGCTCAGTGGTTCCAGTGCCTGCCTTGCAAGCATGAGGGCCTGAGTTCGATCCCCAGTACCATGTACCTATAGTGTATTTAAACCCCTAATCTTCAGGCTCTGTAATCTAACCAAACTGGTTTTGGCTATTAACTCTTTAGTTATCAGAAGTTGAGTTTTTTGTTTTTCATGTTTTTGAGACAAAGTTTCACTATTATAGACAGCTAAGTTAGGTAGAAACATTAGAAGCAGTCAGATAGGGCTAGGTCCTTGAGAGAGTCAAGACAAAGGTAAAAAGCACATTACAACCATGGCCAGAGACACATCTGTTGGAGACCAGGCCTCAAGATAAAGACAAAATGACCAAGTTTACATACTTCCTTAAATGACAAAAACTGGGCCTAATGAAGTCTAGATAATATCAGCCACCCCAGTGGGTGACCAAGACCTCTGGACCCATCGTTTCTCAGAAATAGTCTTCATTTTTTCCATGGACCCGTGTTACATGACTCGTTTCCTACTGGACCACTATTACCTAAGTGACTATACTCATAACCTTATTGGTTAATCACAGGTGTAACACACAATGTACCCATGTGGATTTTGTTCTATAAAACTTCCCTTGAAGGTGGGTCCCTGGCTACCCATATGGGTCCCTTCCCGCCTCTCAGGAGCTATACTCTTAATAAATGTTTTCCTACTCTTAACCTTCATCATTCCTAGAATTCACTCTTTGATTTTAGAGAATATGATCTTGGTGTTATCAGACATCTAACAGGTTGGAAGATATAGTATTTTCATATTTCATCTCCTGTATCATCACTATTCCAGACTGGCCTTCAATTCATTATTTAGCCCAGGCTGACTTCAAATTTTGGCCTGTGAGTGCTAGGATTACAGGTATGTACCAGCACACCCAGCTTAGTTTTCACAAGTTTTAATTTCATCCAGACTGATTCTTCATCACACTGTAGATGAACATAAATCATCTGTTGAAACCTCCCTTATTTTGATTACGTTGCTTAAATATTGGCATTAAGAGGTATTTTAAATATTTCTAAAGGTAAAGAAAGTTTTATTTTAGAAATAAAGTACAAACATCTCTGGGGAATCTGCTACAGAGCTAAAGATTTTATTATATATGGTATGGGGACAAAAATCTTACTTTGCTGACAAAAAGTAGATGCCTAAAAATGTCTATAAGTTAGAGAAAGGGTAGGAGGACAGAGGCTGAGATGTAGACAGATAATGTTTATATAAATTTTGGATCAATATTTCAGTGTAAAGAGCCAAAAACTTTTAATAGATTCTTACAATCATGTCAAAGAAGAGTCAACATAGGTTTAAATTCACTACAATAACTGCTAAGCATGCATTGGATGTTGGTTAATTTTTAAGTAGGAAATCTAGACTACATCTTCAGGTGTAGTAACATGTACATAATACAACACATGGTTCTTTTTTAATTAATTCCCTTCTCTTTCCCTCTATCTCCCTGCTCCTCCTCTAAATCCCCTTTTAAACATATATTTTTCAAAACTAGAAAGCATTAGAAGAAATCTAGGCCTAGGTAAGACTTTATAGTATAACATGAAAGATAGATACTTAAAGAAAAACTTGAAAGACATAGGCAATTTTAGATAACTTAACAATTGTATTTCTATAAAAACTACTTAGCATAATAAACATAAATTTGATAAAACACACATAACTACAACATAACAATAAAAGGGCTTATTGTAGCTAAAAACAAATGAAAAATGCTCAACTTCACTCATAGTTGAAGGACTGCAAATTAAAAAAACTATATTTTTTTCACTTCTCAGGCTGCCAAAGACAAACCTAAAACTGGGATAAGTCTAAAGATGTAATAGTGCCCACTGCTGGCAAAAAAGTAAGGAAATGAATATTTTCATATATTATGGGAGAAAGTCTTTATCAGGTCATCTTTAGAGAACATTTTGGCAATATATTTTAAAATCTTTAAAGACTGTACAACTACTCTCATGCAGCAATTTCGATTCTAGGGCTACTTGTTAAAATATAAATGGACAAATATAAAGATGTTCATCCACACACTATTTTAAGAATGAGAAGTAAAAAACAAAATGTTCTACAATAAGGGATTGGTTACACAAGTTATGATAAATGTAGTAGCAGAGTACACTTATATACAATCAATACAGCAACACATTTGTTGACATGTCATATTTAAACAGAAAAAATTTTAAAGCTCCAAAAAGTAAAAATACTGTATTATGAAATATTTAGCATAGTGTCTGTCACACATAAGTATTCAGTATATTTTTGAATGTGTTTCATGGAAAATTTCAAATATATACAGATACAGAGAGACTAAGATGATGAATCTCTTCATCACTTAGCTTTTAATAAATCAACATTTTGGTATTCTTGATGTTTTTAAAAGTTTGCCACTACTTCTCCCTTCCCATACACAGTATATACAATTCAATTCCTACTAAATGTACATGAAGGTATACTGTACATAAGCATAGAAAAAAAAATCAGAAGACATTTTCATGAAAATGTTAATCACAATAAATTTCTAAAGAGTGAAATTATGGATAATTTTATTTTTCTCATTTTATCCAAATTTTCTCATTTATCTAAAATGAACATGTATTATGTTATTTTACCACGTAAATTAACTCATGTAAATACATGAATCGAGTGACAATTTTTGAGTTCCACCTTTAGATGTTAAAAAAAATCCAACAGAAGTAATTTATGCCAAGAAATTTTTTGATGGGAGAAGTGGTAAGTCATTATTACCTACCCAATGTCCCAGGTTTTTGACTGATTTTTCCAGTGGTGACCCATGTATTAAGCAAATGCAATGACTCAACCCTAACTGGATTCTGAGTCAAAAAAGACAATTTTTAGATTACTGGAGAAATATGAACTAACTAGATATTAAACTATATTAACAAATTATTATTTATACTGTTGTGTGATACTTCTATAACAGGGTTTTTTTTACCTAATATATTGGGAAATAAAATATCTGTGATTTGCTTTGTAATATTCAAGCCAAAAATAGAAAGTATTAAATAGAACAGAGTTTCAGTTCTGTAAGATGAAGTTATAGAGAACTCTTGTGCAACAATTATACAGAGTTAACACTAATGTTTGTGCAGGGCACACTTAAACATAGATCTTTGTATGTCTATACCACAGTAAAAAAAAAAAGAAAGATTAGCAAGATGATGGTAACTGTTAATGCTAGGTAATGGGTATACAAAAGTTTTTTAAATGTTTACAAAAATGATCCATCTAAGCTTTGGTGCATAGTCACAGAATGATATAATTTTGTAGTTTGCCAAGGGAAAAAGAGAACTATAGTATGTTTATAAGTAACGTTTTTGTTTTTGTTAAACAATCAGATAGTTTTAGTTAAAAAAAAAAAAATCAGAAGACTAGTTCAAATATCCTTAGTATAGAAGCCAGATGTTGATTCTTTAAAGGCTTCATATTCTAATTCTAGTTGTCCCATCTTTCCTAATAGTGAAGCTTTAATTATATGGCTGATAATCACAGTGGTAAATTTACACAGTGCTTTTAGTATTTAGATCAAAAAATGCTGATCTAGAAATCTTAAGGTTTTATTTTCCTGTTCTGGTTGCAAAGCTTTCTACAACCTAGGAAACATTTTCTTCTTCAGGTTGTGGGCCCTTCCTGCCATTCTGAGTGAAGCATTTGCAGCAGAAGTATTCTTGGTAGTTTACCAGACAACTGGTATTTCAGAGGTATAAAAAAAAAAAAAAGGCAATAGATTATTAAGAATTAAGACAGCATGACTTTGGAAAAAGTTATTCAAATTTACTGTGTTGAGGTGGCATTGTACAGAAATGGACAGCCATATTGGTCTAGAAATGTTAATTTTTTTCCCATTTGTACAGGGGTGATGCACTGTATTAAATATGTAAGGTCATATCTACGTGGGTTTGATTACAAAAACTAGTAAAGTATTATCTAAATAATGAAAAAAAAAGAATAAGACTACAAGAGCACGAAGCGATTTATATGTTCAGTTTCTCTTTTACTTTCCTTTTTAGTTTTATTTTAGGATTCCCTATTTTTAATGTTCATACAGAGATTTCCGAATAGTTTCTCTGGTGTGAAAAACTGTAATAGCACACAAGATCCTAATGAGATAATTAATAATGTGAAATAGGAAGTAAAGGGCTAAAGGTGTAGGGAAAGTGGGAAGGGTCGGGGAAAGGTAATAAGGGAGAGGAAAAAAATATGAGAAAATAAAAAAATGGAAATAAAGTGTTTGTAAATGGGGAGGGGAGAATGGGGTGAAGGGAGGGCAGGGACAAGGGGAAAAATGAGAATCAAGACCTATCATGTAAAGGTACAGGATCCCAATAATGAATGTAACTGTATTGTATACCTAGATTATACCAATAAACTCAATAAAAAGAAAAAAAAATCTAAAAAAAAAAATTAAGAGCAAATAAATGCAGATTATTTAAAAAAACTTTCTAACTCTCTTCATTTTTTCATTCTGTTCTCATTCTATAAGCTACTAACCTCGCTGAATTATATTAAACAAATAACATGTACAAACTGCATCTAAAAGAAGCACTGAGGCAGTGTCTAAGGTATAACAGACAAATATCACAAATACTCATTTCTCTCTCTATTCAATTTCCTTCGTGTTCTTGATTTTAACTGAAAAATCAAAGGAGATGAATGCATCCTAAGAAGCTATTCTTAAATCAGGTATTTACTGTGTGCTTGTTTAAGCCATTCATTCATCACAGAAGTTTCTACCACTATTCTAAAAAGGTGTTTCCATAGCCACAAAGACACCACTTTTAGTCAAGGTACATACACACTTGGCAATGTGACTCTCTTCGAATTGTGTCCTAACAAGCAGACCCATTCAGCCAACATCCTCCAACCATCCTAGAAATGGAGCAAGGAATAGACAGGAGTGCCAAAAAAAAAATCTCAAAGAGAGAGAGAGAGAGCAAGATGCAAAAGGAGACAGAGAGAACAAGGACAGAACGTGGAAAGGGAGGAAAGAGGTCAAGAGATCAAGATTGGGAGAGTGAATATGTGGAAGAAAGAAGGCAAATAGACATGAGAACAGAGGAAGAGAGGATGAAGACACGTGAGCATGTTTAGTTGCTGAAGAGGATAAACCCATATGTAGAGCAGGATGGGCTCCCTGTACAAGAAAAAGAGCAGGGTTAGCAGAGAGAAGCTGAGAATGATGGAATGACACCCAGAAGCTGCATTACAGTAGTCAGATTTAATCACAATGTTAAACTGTCACAACCCTACCTGAATTATCTCTGATTGTTCAGCCAGAGCCTTCCTTTGTGCTTCCAGAGAAGACACCTGTTGCTGATAAATCAAGCGCTGCTTCTCCCAGTCCAGTGATTTCTGACGAAATTCCTGAGGAGGCAATTAATTTACTTAACTTCTAAGTGCTTCCCCTCACTATCATTACTTCCCAGCTTCACTTCTGCTGTAATTTTCCCCACCTCCCTGGGCACACTCACACCTTTCTCCACAGCAGGAGCCCCATTACTCACTCAGCTGACAGACTGCAGAGTAACACTGAGTTCCACTTACACTGTGCCCCTGGGTATCGATATGTCTTTCTACATTTACATCCCAGTGGCGCAGATGCTAAGCACTGGGTTCATCACCATCTTCACAAATTTGCTGCCACCTAAGGGCTGCTATCATTTTCAAGTGACTTTTCAGAAAACTGATGCTAAAATAATTAAAATTCAAAATATGATTACACATATGCCTTGCAATCAAAATTCCTGATATCTACACCCAAAAATTGAACATTCAAATAAATTTCCAGGTAAGTTAGTAGCCCAATTCTTTCTTTTCAAAATCTAAAACTCAGGAAGCAAGTACTGTAGATGCAGACAGCTCAATATGCTTTGATAGTCACATTTTTACAATCTCAACAGAACTACAAAGAGAAGTACATGATACATTTTAACATTATTCAGAACCCAAAGCCAAACAGTTCAAAACTGATAGATCAAAAGCACCTTCAAATTTCATACCGAGAGAATGAATCCAGTATTTATGAAGAAGGGGATAAAACAAAGGACAAAGAAACCTAATCTTTCTATCATTGTTCTCTAGGATCTTCAACTCAAGATATCTGATTCTCCTTGTAATTGTGAATAACCAGATTTCTGATAGCACTTGTCATTGCTTCATTCTACTATATATGCCAGTACCAATTTAGGTGCTGAGGATAACAACATTTAATAAAACAAACAAAAATTCTATGCCCATTCAATTGGAGGGCAACAGACAGCTCATTCACTGCACAGTATGTCAGATTGTAATACATGTTTTAGAGATAATAGAACATGGAATGTGCACAGAGAGTTGGAAATTTTAAAAGGGACAGCGAGACTGAGCTAATAATATTTACAAAGTAAACACCTAGGGAGAATGGGGATAGAGCTATACTGTTGCAGGGACAGGGAACACCCCTGAAGTGGGAATATACTAGTGTGTTTAAAGATAAGCAAGGAAGCTGGGATGGCTGGAACAGAGTGACTGGAAGGAAAAGCAGAAGGAAGCAAAGTCAGAAAGTAAACAAACAGTGAGACTACGTAGAGCTTCAGTATAATTCTGACTTTAAGAACAGCTACTGGAAGGTAGCTGATTTGACTTTTATTACAACAGAATCACCCTAGCTGCTGTGCTGAGAAAAGAGAGTTTCAAGCTTACCCTAAAGGTTTTAGGCCTGAGCAGGGACAGAGATGTCATCACCTGAAATGGGAACTCAGTGTTGGGAAATGGAAAAGAGAAGTAAAGACTTTATTTTGGCCATATAAAAATTTAGTTTTAGATTCTCCACCGTAGTGGAAATGTGAAACAGGCAGTTGACTGTTACTCTGAAACAGCCATATATATGAAGAAGGATCTAACTTCTAAAAGATAAGGAAGCAAGGGAAACTGAGAAAGAGTGGCTAATAAGATAGAAGCATAAGGAAAATGTAGTTTTCCTAAAAAAGTCAAGAAAGTGTTTTAAGAAAAGAGAACAAAGGGAGGGCAAGGGTATGGGGAAAAAACAAGAACCAAGATATGTCATGTAAAGGTACAAGATCCCAATGATAAATGTAACTGTATTGTTTGCTTTAAATGTACCAATAAACTTAATGGAATACAGAAAAGAGAACAGCTGGGTCCAAAGCTGCAGAGAGCAGGAAAAAGATGAAAACCAGCTACTGGCTTTAGGAATGCAGAGGTCATTGGTGACCAACATGCAGATAGCTTCTATAATGTGAAGGGTCAAAAGCTTTATTCAGTGGATGTAAAAAAAAACATGAGAAAAGAAGAGATGAGTATAGATGCCTAAAGTATTTTAGCATAAAGTGAGGGAGGAAGATGGAGAAAAGATAAGGAGGAGACAAGAGAAGATATTAAAGAGGGAAGAAATATGGATGATCGTAAAATATATCTAGTGGGGAGGGAAAAATTGAGCATGCAGAAAAGAGAAGGAAAACTGCTGGATCAAGTTTGGGTAAGGAGGGAAGGGAAGGTAGGACATATGGGCAGAGTCACAGACAGATAAATAGACACAGTGTTGAAATTCTGAAAAGAAAAGAGTACATTACCTGAAGGCAACAAGTGTTGAAAGTTTGAGGAGAAAAGAGGATGTGAAAGAGTCACTGTAGAAGGGGGACAAATGAGAGGCAATACAGTAGGATTCTGGGTAGCAAAAGGAGCCATCTGAGGTTAATGACCATGAATTTAAAAAGAGGCCAGTTAGCATGGTTATATTCAACCATATATGGCAGATAGACAGTGGGCAGGAATGTGAACTAATCAGAGTTATGGTTTTGCTAAGCAAATACAATAAAACAATAGAGGGGCAGAGAAGATGAGGGGAATATAAAAAATGTGACCTTGGAATCTGAGCTGAGTACAAACCAGTGAGAACACAAGTAGATATGGAGCACTGAAAAGGTGCCAGAATTCAGTGATTTTAAAGGGATGGTTAATGATTACTGAGAATCAAAGGCCTACACAGAAGCTAAAAGATGGGGATGGTATTCAAATAGACACTTGAAAATGAGAATTTAGAGGGCTTGCAAATACTGCTAAAGATAAGACAATGGGAACAAAAACAGAAGTAAGTAGATAAAACAGAGAAGAAATCAAAATATGCATGGAAGAAAGGATGCCAAGAAACCCAAAGTCCAGAGTAATATAAGCCTCATTCTTATGGATACTGAAACCCTCAAGAGTTATGAGAAGAGTAACATGGGAAAGAACAATGAACTGAGAGCTGAAATCTATGAGCCAGGGAAGTAACCCAAAGATCAGGAGATAGACAACTTTGGTTGTAGGTACACAGGCTGACGTGAAAACTAAAGATGGGGCATTTGAGGACAAAAGAAAAAGAGAAGAGTCCAGAAGTGGCAATGAGAGCTGGGAGTGTAGCTCAGTGGCACAGTCTGCTTGGTAAGCTGGAGTCCCTGAGTTCAATTCCCAGTCCAAAAAAAAAAAAGATAAATAGAAGTGGCAATAAGAAGCAAGATGGATATAAGGGATTGGCAGGGAAAACAGGATCATTGAAGAGTGCTGGAGGGGAAGCAAATCAGTATCTATAGTCTTCTCATTCTAAGATCTTCAAATGTATAAAAATAGTGGGATGTAAAACAATACTAAAAATAGAAATTACAATTCTAGGTAGTTTTATCTAGAATTCTAGGTATAATTCTAGTATTTGTGGTGACAGATGTCTCAGAGTAGGAAATTTTTAAGTAGTCACACAAAGATGTAAAAGCAATGCTTCTCAAATTAAAATGTGCTAGAAGAGTTGGATAAAATGCAAATTTGTAGGTCCCGTACCACTACTGGACCAAAATCTCTGAGAGTTTAGGTAATTCTTTATGTGCATTGAAGAGCTAATGGGAAAGACAGAAAAGGAAAGTAACATATTCAAGGTGCAAAGAGTAACAGCTTTGTGCTGTTCCTTCATCTACTCTTGGCAGTGCTGACTTACCACCACCTCCTTTCAAGTCCTCTAGGAAACCAACATATACAATAACCATAGAGTCACTGAGGAGAAACAAGATCAGCGAAGAGAGAGGTGTATTCTCTTTCTAACTTAGCTTACTCCACCTCTTAGTCCAGAAAGAATGGCTATCATCAAGAAATTAAATAATAGAACCGCCATCACTCAAGTGCCAGGAAGTAGCCTGGGCCCCTGGGCCCCGATCCACCCCGGGAGGAGAGCCACGCCTGCTCCCAACCCAGCCACCATCGCTCAAGCGCCCGGAGGTAGCCTGGGCCCCGATCCACCACGGAAAGGAGAGCCACACCTGCTCCTGACCCAGATGCCATCGCTCAAGCACCAGGAGGTAGCCTGGGCCCCAATCCACCTCGGGAAGGAGAGCCATGCCTGCTCCCGACCCAGACGCAATCGCTCAAGTGCCTGGAGGTAGCCTGGGCCCCGATCCACCGCGGCAAGGAGAGCCATGCCTGCTCCTGACCCAGCCGTCATCGCTCAAGTGCCCAGAGGTAGCCTGGGCCCCGATCCACTTCGGGAAGGAGAGCCACACCTGCTCCCAACCCAGATGCCATCGATCAAGTGCTGGGAGGTAGCCTGGGCCCCAATCCACCACGGGAAGGAGAGCCATGCCTGCTCCCCACCCAGACACCATTGCTCCAGTGCCAGGAAGGTAGCCACGTGGGCACCCCTGAATCCCCATAAGCGCCCCCTCCACACTCTCAGACCTCCTGACTCTGCCAGTCTTTGGACCCACTCTGCAGAGGCAGAGGTGGTCATCAAGGGTATTTTTTGGAGTTCCCAACTTTGAACATCTTTAAAGAAAGGGCGTGGGAAACCTGTAATAGAACATTGTGGAGTTCAACCATTCAGAAGGTTGGGGAACTCAATCTGGGCCTTGCAGTCTGAGGTCAGTCAGCGTAATGGGGTTCAGCCATCAGCTAACTGAGATCAGGGGTCTTGCATCCTCGCTCTGTCTGAGCCATTAAATGGTAAATACACTATATTGAAATTTTGTTCACTGCAGACATGTTCTGGACTGCTTCTTGATTTCAATTTAATTCAAATGATTTAAGGGTGATAGACTAGTGACTACCACTGGTGGTCAGTGTCAAAGTTGTGCTTGATCTTAATGTGTAGCTGATTGTATCAGTTGGGATAATGCATTGCGGTTGATTTGATGAGCTGTTTTCTCTGATGTTATGAAGATGAGAATGTCTGTGGGTCATTAGAGACACAGAAGCTAGGGCACAACTATATCAGGAAGATTTGGGTGATAACCCAGAGATTAAACCAAGGACAGTCTGACAACAAAAATAAAAATGAGAAAACACTTAAGCAAGGACAGACTTCCAGTTTACCAATGGCAAACAGTAGGGCAAATGAGGATGAAAAGGCCAATAATGAACCACAAGAACACCCTGAACTCAAAGCACAGGAAGTAACAAAACAGATCAATCAGGCTCCAGAAAAATTCAAAACAGAAATAATTTCCCAGATAACCATAGAGATAGTGAGCAAAATGGAAGTCGTGATTCGAGACTCTAGAGCAGAAACTGACAAAGAAATAGTTGAGCTCAGGACCATGATAGAAGCCATGAAGGCCCAGCATAAGAAAGACATGGAAAAAATAAACGCCCAACATAGGAAAGAAATGGAATCCATAAAACAGATTCAAACAGATATCCAGGAGATTAAACACTCTATTGAAAGTGTACACAACAGAATAAAAGAATGTGAAGATAGACTCTCAAATATAGAAGATAAGATTGCAGTTGACCATGAAAAGAGAGGTCTCTTAAAAAACAGTAAGACATCATGAGAAATCAATGCAACAACTCCTAGATGATGCAAAGAAGAATAACATAAGACTGATAGGAATCCATGAAGTAGCAGGAGAAAATACAAATGACTTAAAAAAGCTGTTCGCAGAATTAATGACAGAAAACTTCCCAAACAGAGGGGAAGAATTTGACATTCTGATAACTGAGGCATATAAGACCCCAAATAGCTACAATAAAAAAAAAATCGGGCTGGGGATTTAGCTCAGCGGTTCAGTGGCCTGCCTTGCAAGCACAAGGACCCGAGTTCGATCCGCGGTACCAAAAAAAAAAAAAAAAAATCTACACCTAGACATAATAATCAAGATCCCAGAAACCCAACAGCAGAACAAAATACTACAAGCAGTAAGAGAAAAGAAACAAATCACATATAAAGGAAAGCCCATCAGAATCACAGCAGACTTTTCAACACAAACCCTTGGGGCAAGGAGAGCCTGGAATGAGATATTTCAAGTACTAAAAGAGAACAACCTCCAACCTAGACTGATGTATCCTGCAAAACTCTCTTGCAAAATGGATGAGGAAATAAGACACTTCCACGACAAAGAACACCTGAGAAACTACATGAATACCAAACCAGCACTACAAGCAATTCTAAACAAGATCCTAGAAAAAGACAATGAAGGCAACAACACAATGAGGCCCTACAGAGCAAATCAAATAGGCAAGGCAAGAAATTAAAAGGAGAAGGTGAAAAAGTAAAAAGAGTCAACAAAAGGCCAATAACATGTCAATAATAAGTCAGTACATATCAGTTATAACCAGCAATGTCAATGGTCTCAACTCACCAATCAAGAGAAATAGACTGGCAAAATGGAATAAGAAGCAAAATCCAACAATATGTTGTATACAAGAAACACACCTAGTGCAAAAAGAAGCCCAGAGACTGAAACTAAAAAGATAGAAAACAATTCTCCATGTGACAGGAGCCCAGAAAAAAACAGGGATAGCAATCTTATTTGCAGACAAAGTACATTTCAAACCAAAACTGATTCTAGTATTACTGATGTAGGACAGTAGTGTACTGTATCATACCTTTATGAATGTAAAATATCTTGTACCTGCTTTATGATACATAGTAGGGACCGTGCTTTATCAGAGCTTCATTTAATGATATTACTCTAGAATGTTCTCTTTCCAGATGATGATTAAGATGCTAATAAAAAAAATGCTCCCAGGTACCACAACAGCAACAGAACTTTGCTGTTTCCTGGATATTCTTTTCTTTGTTTTGTTTTTAATGGAATGTGCTGAATGTCTATAATTTTGTTCAGATGACTGAAGAACCTGGAAAAGATGTTGCTGCTATCGATGCATAACATACTATTATTAGTCTTTTTATATAAATGTAAATACATATATACATATATATACATATATAAATTGAATTTTGGGAAACTTTAACGGTGCTGCCAACTTTGGAAAAAGTCTTCCCAATTTACTGTGTTGAGTTGGCATTGTACAGAAATGGACAGCCATATTGGTCTAGAAATGTTAATTTTTTTATTTTTATTTTTTATTTTTTTTCCATGTGTACAGGGTAATGCACTGTATTAAATATGTAAGGTCATATCTACGTGCGTTTGATTTCAGAAACTAATAAAGTATTCTCTAAATAATGAAAAAAGAATAAGATAAGACTATAAGAGAAAGAAGCAATTTAAGTATGTTCGGGGACCATTTTCATCTCCAGAATTAAGGATTATTTTAATATTACTTCATTGCCTTTTCTCTTTTACTTTCCTATTTAGTTTTATTTTAGGATTCCCTATTTTTAATGTTCATACAGAGATTTCTTTAACTGAAATACCGAATAGTTTCTTTGGTGTGAAAAACTATAATAGTACACAGGATCCTAATGAGATAATTAATAATGTGAAATAGGAAGTAAAGGGCTAAAGGTGTAGGGAAAGTGGGAAGGGTGGGGAAAGGTAATAAGGGAGGGGAAAAAATATGAGAAACTGAAAAAATGGAAACAAAGTGTTTGTAAATGGGGAGGGGGGAAGGGGGTGAAGGGAGGGCAGGACAAGGGGAAAAAATGAGAATCAAGACCTATTATGTAAAGGTATAGAATCCCAATGATGAATATAACTGTATTGTATACCTAGATTGCAACAATAAACTCAATTTTTAAAAAAACAAAAAGAAATTAAGTAATAACAAGTGCTGGCCAATCTGTGGAAGAAAAGGAACCTTTCTATATTGTTGGTAGGAATGTACACTAGTACAACCACTATGGAAATTCAGTGTAGAGATTCCTCAAAAAACTAAAACTAGAAATTCCATTTGACCCAACTATTCCCTGTCTAGATACCTTCCTGAAAGACTTAAAGATATCATATTACAGTAATACATGCATACCCATGTTTATAGCAGCACAATTCATCATAGCTAAATCTTGGAATTGTCCTATATGCCTACCAACAGGTGGATGAAGACAATGTGGTATATATACACTATGGAGGAAACTGGGTGTAGCATGAGATTAAAATGCTGAATGAAATAAATCAGACACAGAAGGTTAAATATCACATAGTTTCTCTTATATGAAAAATTTAAAGTACAAATAAAGTACAAAATAAAAGACAGCAAGTAGGAAACAAGGAATTAGCTCTTTTGCACATGGGAAGGGGATTAAGAGAAGGAAGGACAGGGGAAGAGATGTAAAAAGAATTAAGATGTGTTATGTATATGTCCCAAATTCCCACAATGAATATAATCATTACGTACTGCAAACACATACTACTAAAAATAAAACTTAAAAAAAACTTAGCTTGTTCTACCTGAATGGATATCAAAATAAAAAACCCACATACTTTCAACATTTACTAAGTCCCAATAAGTTAGACAAACACACTCCTCATAAAGTACAGGCGCTAACTGGTGGTCCATATTTCTCAATATTAGAGATGCTGCAGATAATGATCCTTTCTAGAATACAATTCTAGGCATGTTTACTACCTCTGACTCCTGTCCTTAAATAAGAGTTTCAAGCCCCATCATTCTGACAACCAAAACAAACAAACAAACATCTCCATACATTTTCAAATGCCCTGTGAGAGTGTTGGTGCCCTGTTGAAAATTATTGATAGCTAGTTCCCCTAGTTCCCATTAACCAGATGGAAAGAAATGATGACAGGATGGATGGTGGAACAATCTGCCACCACTAAACAGCTCAGTGGCAGTCCTGAAGATGGAAGAAAATGGGTTTCAGGAAACAGCACCATTAGAAATAGCATTTTCTTACATGAAGTCTGACAATCACTACTGTGATTATTACTGTGAACATACCTCTATTTTTCCATTTAACCTCTCAATCTCAGACCGATCCTCCTTGTGATTTTTGGTACTTCCTCTGAATTCCCTTATTTGCTTTTTCTGCAGTTTTTCATAGCTTCTCTTCAGTCTACCTAACTGTGGAGACAGTGCTTTATTTACTTAAAATATAAGAATTAGTAAATAAATTGATATTATGAAAGCAAGTACAGAGCCAATTGGTATTATTCTCAAACTAGTAGTTCACAAACTAAAATACAAAACTAAACATTACATATGGAAAAGAAATGCTAGCAAAGAGTTACATTCAAAGAAAAGTAAAATGAAAAAGTACCTTTAAAACAAAACTTTGAACTTTTATTATAATTTTGTACTTCAAGACCCTACCACCACCTCCACAATAAAAGCAACAAATAAAGAGTCTTTCTTCTAGGTCCATGGTTCCCAGGTCATGCTCCTATCGGGCACATACATTCAGTAAGCAGGAGAGTATTTTGAATTGAACTTAATAAAAGCAGTTTTTCTCAAATTTGAATAAAACTGAACTTTCTCTTTAACCCCAAATGTTTTTTAAACCTTTGGTTCCTCCATTATTTAAAATCTAGTAACTGATTTAACTAAAAAATTTAAATATTCAATTTTGGGCATCAATATTTCACAGTATTACATGAAAACAGATCTATTTATTTCAGCTACTCAACCAAGAAACATTTTAGAATCCCTATTCTAGTTAATATCAAACATATACTTAAGCAAGATCCTATGCTTAGATTCAAGAAGAAAGAAATACATCTCTGCCTCTGTTCATAATATACATATAAATACAGCATTTCTACTTTACAAGGTAGAGACTTGTTTTTAAAACAAAATTCTCAAAATTTAAGGACATAAACTACATAATATATAACAGAATAAAAAAAAATCTTACTTCCTCCTGCAGTTTCTTTAACTCCTGCTTATACTCCATGGCCATTTCTTGCTTGACTTTTTCATGTTCTTCTATCTGCTGATGCAACATTCCAACCTAAAAGCAGGGAAATAATAGTATTTTTCATTAGTGGCACTGAAACTATATCTCTGAAACATGAAAGTAGGAAATAAGCTTTATACTTACTTGAAAATTCTTGTTTGTGTGCATGCACACAGACTACACACACACACACACACACACACACACACACCACTTCTCAGATAGTTGAATACCTACTTATTGAATACTGCGTAACATTGTAAAAAAAAAAAAATGGAGAATAAATAACTGTTGCAGAATTTCTAGGTTTAGATAAAAACTCCTATCTTCTGTTTGATTTATTCTCCCCAACCATTTTCATCAAAAACACTCATGAAAAATTAATAAAGTTTTAGAAACTGTGGAAGCCAAGAATACTTTTTTAAAAACAATCTATGAGACTTCAAGAATAATTTCTTGGAAGTATTTCTCTTGATAACCAGTTTTCTTTTGAAAATCAGCAGTATTTCTCCTAATAACCAGTTACAATTTCACTATTTATAAGTGGCAAGGAAGTGGAGAACAAAGAACTAGAGACAGTAATCTCAATAACAACATAGAATGGTAATTTTTTTTAAAAACTAGAAATAAACTTGTAAGAATAAGGAGTTAATGCAATTCCAATATAAAGTTCTAGTAGATATTTTTTTCTTTTAGACGTTAAAAAAATTACTCTGAAGTTCAAACTAAAATAAATATAGCCTAAAGAGCACATGCCTGAAGTCCTAACTACCAGGAAAGCCAAGGAAGAAAGATTCCTGAACTCAAGTTTGAGGTCAGCGTGGGCAACACAGTGAGACTGTCTCTAGACAAAAGAAAAGAAAAAAATGTGTGCGCGCGCGCGTGTGTGTGTGTGTGTGTGTGTGTTTGCATGTGTTTATCTAATAATATGGAATATTCTTTTGAACAAAGATCTAAGTGAACACTGAATTTCTGCATGACAAGAAACTTTAATAGCTTAAAATTAACGAAAAAGTCGTTTAAAACTGATGGATTTGACTATATAAAAATGTAAAACTTCCATATTTAAAAAAATTCAATTAACAAAATTAAATAAAAACATTTACAAAAAACAAAAGGCTTTAAATTTTTAGCATGTAAAATTTTTATAAATTAATTTTTACATTAAGCCCTCTATATAAAAATGATCCAAGAATGAGTTTGATTCCCATTACAAAAAAAAAAACAAACAAAGAACAACAATCCAAGAACAAGAATGATTCCCACAAAAATATAAATGCCCAATAAACATATGAAAAAACTTAACGCCACTGGTAATCTGAGAAATATTAAAAATTCAATGGCATTTTATATCTATAAAATTGTAAAGATCTTATAAAATAAGAGTTATAGGGCTGGGGATTTAGCTCAGTGGTTCCACCGTCTGCCTCACAAGTGCAAAGCCCCAACTTTGATCCCTGGTACCAACAACAACAACCAAAAAGTTATATGGGAGGTTTTTTAGAATCAAGGGACCCAAAGCCTATTTAGAAAAACACAATTTTTCTTTCTAGAAAGCAATGTGGGAGTCTACTGTTAAACCCTTAGAAATATTCTAAACTGTGAGCTACTAAACTGTACTTCTTTTGTTTTTTGGGTTTTTGGTTTTTTTTGGTTCCAGGGATTGAACTCAGGACCTTGTACTTGCAAGGCAGGCAGCAGAACCACTGAGCTAAATGCCCCAACCCTAAATTGTACTTCTGTTGTTTTTGTTTGTTTGATTGATACCAGGGATCGAACTCGGGACGTTGCACTTGAGAGGTAGGCAGCAGAACTACTGAGCTTAATCCCTGGCCCTAAACTGTAGATCTATGTTTTTAAAAAATGAAGATGTTAAAAATTTATCAGAAAGAATGTTCTGCTTTTGTAAAAACTGAAAAAACTGGAAGAAATCTAAAGTTTAAAAATAAGAGAACTTTGGGGCCAGGATTTAGCTCAGTGGTACCACCACCTGCCTTGCAAGCACAAGGACCAGAGTTCAATCCCCAGTACCAGAAAAAAAAAGCGGGACGAACTTCAAGATATATTACATACAGGTAAAAATTCCTATGATAAATGTTATCATTATGCATATCTAAAATAAACCAATAAAATTAATTTTAGAAATATAATTAAAATAAAGGAATGGTTGAGTAAATACAATGAACATCTACATGATAAAATAGACATTAATATGCATCAGAATCTATAAAATGCTTACTAACTATAAACCATAAGGATATAAAAACTACATTAAAATCCCACAATTTTGTAAAGATTTTTAATTAAGTAAAACTTATATAGCTTAAAGGAAATATACCAAAATGTTAATACATGTTAACTCTGTTTTATGGTATTATGAATTATTATATTTTTTTTCTCCATACCTTATTGTCTTTTCTGAATTTTCTTTAGGAACCTCTGCTTTCACAAGTAATATAAGGAAAGATTTTAAAAAATAAAAGAGGCTGACCTTTAGTCCACCTAGTTTGCTCTGATAAAGAGCCCGAGTATTTACTTGTTTAACATAAACAGTTTTATTCATATTTCCTAGCCCACAACCTGATGGAAGATAGAAAATTAGAAAGTAAAGGCACAAGAGGTAAATTCAATGGTCAGTAGAAAGGAGCAAGAACTTTTAGCAAAGGCAGAAAAAGGAAAGAAGGGGCATCAGATTACCTTTAAAATAGATCTGTCTAACCCACAACAACCCATAAGTCAGTGCACATTAGTATGTAACAAAGATACCAAGAGAAAAGTTGTATTATATTTACAATGCCTCCCCCTAAAACACCACACACACCCTTGAATTTTCAGTTGATCCTTTTACATGTTATATAAATCAGCTCTGCCAAGTCTTAAAAACTTTTAATGATTTAAAAAGTTCTCGGCCGAGGATTTAGCTCAGCGGTTCGGTGGCCTGCCTTGCAAGCGCAAGGACCCGGGTTCAATCCCCGGTACCAAAATAAATAAATAAATAAAAAGGTCTCTAGCATAACATTTGATTATGAAATCTTTAAGCCTAGTCAAAAAAAATTTTTTTGATCAAGGTCTGTAAAAGTCAAAGACAAAGAAGGAAAAAGAAAACATTCCACCTCTTCTCTACATTATTTCAAGATCCTCTCATTTGGCTTTCTTCTGTCACTAAAATAATCTATATCCCATGAAAACCCAATGCAGAAGAGAAAAGTTTGCCAGTATGACCTTATGACTCACCTGATGATGCCTTAAGAGTCTATTTTATACCGGTACCATGCTGTTTTTGTTACTATGGCTTTGTAGAGTAATTTGAAAGCAGGTATTTTAATGCCTCCAGCCTTGCTGTTTCTCCCTAGGATGGCTTTACCTATTCTGTGTCTTTTGTGTGTCTATATGAATTTTAGGATTGTTTTCTTCTAGTTCTATGAAGAATGTCATTGGTGTTTTGAAGGGGATTGCACTGAATCTGTAGATCACTTTTAGTAATATGGCTATCTTGATTATATTAATTCTGCCCATCTATGCTTATTGGAGGTCTTTCTATCTTCTGGTGTGTTCTTCAATTTTGTTCTTAAATCTCCAGGTTCCATTTCTTCTCTGGAGGCCCACATGGCCCTAACATGGCCTGTTGCCCTATAACCTGTTGGGGTGGGAGATCTATGGGGACAATGGTTGAAAACTTGGAAGCCCAAAATGCACCCTGCAATCTCCACAAGAATCAGCCCACAAATTACTAGAATGAGATATCACAGGGAGGAAAATTAAGAAGCCTTAGTCTACAACCAGTTCATTCTTTGAACCTGCGACCTTTTCAAACCTCAAGTGCTGGGAGACTCCTAAGGGAAATCCCAGGTGCCAGATATGCTAGGAGCCAGGAAATGTACCACCGACAGGTCATTATGGTTTGACAGGTGGCAGCAGAGTGGGAGAGATTCTAGTAGATGAACCTGAGGAAAGTAGGTCTGGTATACACACCACCTTAGGAGAGGATCAGGTCTCCGTAGGGAGGGAGCTGGCATTTCAGCATCCTGCCAGTGGAACAGACTCCCAATCACTCTACCTTCCCCACTGGAAAGAGGAATACAGCAAGTGGGTTATTCACAAACCAATGCATCTAAGTGAAAGTTAAGAGAGCAGTGTATGAGAGGGCACTGGTGGGTCCTTGGAAATTTGAAAACAATCGCACATTTCTAATTTAGGGACCCAAATCTGAGTGCTGAAAAAAATGGCCTAGGGACTATGAAGGTAAACAGCATTTGGGAGACTGGGGAAAGAAGAGACACAATGACCAAGAAATAATTTCTTGTTCATTCCTCTCCCATATTCCAGGACCGTTGTGCACATGGGACATCCTGCCCACTGCCCACACCCACTGGCATGTGCCCACAGGGCAGGTCCCAACATCCCTTGCCAGGGAGCTGAAGGTACAGAGCCCTGGAACTTCACCAACTTTGTGGGTGACAGCGTGACTTAAAAAGGACTGGGGGTGGTGAGACTGTGAGAGTGGTGCCCGGGTCAGGGGGCATCCATGAGATACATTCAGCAGAAGGCTTGTGAAGAGAAAACAGAGGTGACTGCATGACTTGCCCTGGAAAGAAAGGAACAGAGACTAAGAGGGCTCTGGCAGAAGTCAACAGAGAAATGGGTTCTGGGCCAACTGCACCACACCCTCTTGTCCTCAAATTAACTGACATGGTTGAACCATGGGACAGAGACAAGGGCCTACAGTTAGCCAAGCTCAGAATAGCTTGCAGCCAGGAGGCCGACCCAGAGAACCATCTGGCTAGACAAGCCCCTTTGCTCAAAGGCAGACAATTAAGCACACCGGAGTGAGGGGAGGGGAACAGGCTTGGGATCCTGCCATCTAACTCAAACGGCAATATAAATGAGACTGTGAGAATGCTTTGATGTTTGTGCTTTTACAATGGCATGAGGTTTTTATTGTTTTTTTCATTTTTCATTTTTTCCTTTTAATCTTCTTTCGTTTCCCCTTTTGTCCTTTCTCTTTTTTCTCTTCTTCCTCTTTCCTATCCCCTAATCTTCACTCCTTTCCTTTCCTCCTTTCATCTAGCATATATGCAGGTGGTATAAGAGAATAAGAATTAACCAGTGCTCACTCTATTCTAAGTAGTGCCTCTCAAGGACATTTGAGGGTGACCTCACCACAACTGCTCATCCAGGCTCCAAACATTAAATATCAGCAAAGTGATAGGTTCCAACAATCTCACAGCTTCCCTCAATTTCAATATATGCTTCCCTCTACATCTCAACTCCTGTTCCCAGAAATATTTTCTGAAACCCCCAATTCACGCTATAAAAAAAAATATGATATTTCTCTTCACTCCCTCTCTTCTTATTGGCTTAATCTTTTCTTTTAATTTTCCTTTTTCCTTTCCCCAACCTCTACATCCCAGTCTGTTAGTAGCAGTACAGAAAAGTCTGTAATAGGCATTGATAAAAGGGAGAAATTGTAAAACTAAGTCTTAATGTACATGTTTGATGTATGATTGTATCTGCTGAAGTTGTTATAACCTGTAGGGTTTCTATCTTTGCAAACAGTAGCTGGATCCAAGCCTAGTAAACTAAGTAAGCCAAAGAGGTACCTAAGTACCAAAATACAAACAAAGCCAAGATTATATCACTGGAAAGCAGACTCAAGCTAAAGAAATCTCCACACTAGCAAAAAGTCTTTCCACTCCAATTGATGCTCAACTCAGCATAAAAAAAAAGACAAAGAAAGAAAAAAAAAAAGAAAACAAGGCAACCAAACTCCTCCAAAAACTCCCCGCTGCTCCAAAGCAGGTCCAAGGGGCACTGTAGGAAGGAAATAAAAAACAAAACAACTACATTACACAAAATGATAAAAGAAACAAAGAAACTCAACAAACTCAGAGATGATATAACTAAACAGATAATGGTCATAATAAAATGATTAGAGAGCTTAATATGTTCCTGCCAGCTTGAACCATTGGTGGTACATGCATGACTGTCCCATGGGGTGGCCTGCAACAGTGAGGGTACAACTGAATCTAATCACTTTTATTAGTCTCTTTACCAATACAATTAATAAAAAGACTATAAATGGACCTAATCTAGTTAGTTGCTTGAATGTGAAAAATTACTACTCAAATATAAATGTTAATACTATTCATGCCAATTAAAAATTACAATAGCCAGCAAATTTATTTCATTAAATTAAATGTATCCACACTAGGGGATAGTTTATCAATAATTAATTCCCTAAACATTAACAAGGAAATCTTACAAGTATTCACTGCTGGTATATGCAACATTAGGAGTCTTCTGGAGGGATTTTTTTGTTTCAAGGATCACGTCTCTTATGAAAAACTACAGTTTACTTCTTCCTTTTCTATATGTATCTCTTTTATTTCTTGTTTGCTCTGGCCAAAGTTTCCAGTACTGTATTGATAGAATTGTTTATGGCTGTTAAACAACCCCAGACACATACAGCTATTTGATCTTGGACAAAGGAGCCAAAACATACACTGGAGGAAAGATGGCCTCTTTAATAAATGGGAAAACTGTCTATCCATAGGTGATTGTGTCTGGATCCATATATCTCACCATGTCATAGACTAAAATCAAAATGGATTGAAGACTTAAATGTTAAAACAGAAACACAATCTGCTGAAAAATGAAATAGGTAAAACTCTTGAAGACATAGGTGTAGGCAAGGACTTTCTGAACAGAATCTCAATAGCACAAGAAATTGTATCAAGAATCAACAAATGATATATAAAATAAAAGTCTTCTGCATAGGAAAGGAAACACCCAACAGATTGAAGAAACAATCTATAGAACAGGAAAAAATTTTGGCCAGTCATTCCACAAACAGAGGATTAACAAGAACATATAAAGAACTCAAAAAAATTAGATTCCTCAAAATAAAAGACTCGATCAAAAAATGGGCAACCAAGATGAATAGACACTCTCAGAAGAAATTAAAATAGCCAATATATACATGAGAAATGCTCAATATCGCTGGTCATCAGAGAAATGCAAATTAAAATTACACCAATATAACCTCTGACTCCAGAAAAAATGCCTATCATCAAAAAAGGAGCAAGAAGGGAGGGAAAGTTAGGGGACAAAAAAAACATTAATATGTGTTAGGTACATGTACCAACTCCTTTTCATCAATGTAATCGTTATGTGTTGCAGATATGTACTAATAAAAATTTTTTAAAAATGAAACTCAGCAAATTGCTAGCAGACTATTTTAAAAAATCAACAAACTTTTAATGAGAAAAAATAAAAATTATGTTAATTGACAAGTGAAAAATATGAATTGTTTATACACGTGCTCCTCTGAGCATGACCTGCAGGCGCTGAAGCTGGTCACAAAGCAGTCTAGGACAAGATAAGGAATATGAAGTAGAATGTAAATCAACTATGCCATGAAACATATTACTTGGTACAAATGCCACACTTACACAGCAAAGCTTTCTCACTGAAGGATACAATGCACTGATTTTGGTTCTGACTCAAGCTTTTCATCTCCTTATAGACCTGTCATTGAGTAGCAGTAGTTTTACCACACGACTAACTGCTTCTAGGAATGTAACTTTCAAACAAATAAAATGACAAAAACTTAAAGCCCTATTTTCTACTTCTTACATTATGTATTACTCAAATCAGATGTGAATATACTTGAAAAAAGTGATTTACTGCACCACAATTTCACAAACTCTATGGAACAGACTACCATTACTAGTGACTGATACAAGTATACTTTATCAATTTGAGATGCATAATAACTTTCAACATCCTAATAAATGAAGCAGTAAATTGACCAGACACCTGCAATCTTAAATTTCTTTTTATGTCTCCATGCCAAACTTATAATCTTCAAATCTTTACCATAGAACCCATCCCTTCAATCTTTCAATTTCTCTTTCAAGCCGTAAGTAATAGCAGTAGTACCCCTGACATTAAAACCAAGCCAGAGGAATAAGCTCAAACCTAGCCTCAGAATGACTGGCTAATCTCATGATCACAAATATGGAAATGTCTTTCATGGATTTTAACAAAATAAATACACACACACACACACACACACACACACACACACACACAGAGTGATTTTCTTACCCAGGAAATGACCATCCTTCAACTTACCAGGCAGGACCACTTTTCTTTTACCCTAGGCAAAATAAAGAAGTGGTAGCTAACATAGCTTTCCAGAAAAAAAAAAAAAACATGGATCTTGCCTACATTGTAATTTTTTAAAAACCAAAATGTGATTTTTAAAGAAAGTGTTCTTATTCTTAAGATATATACTGAAGTGGGCCGGGGATTTAGCTCAGCGGTTCGGTAGCCTGCCTTGCAAGCGCAAGGACCCGAGTTCAATCCCTGGTACCAAAAAAAAAAAAAAAAAGATATATACTGAAGTATTTGGGAACAAGAGGTAATGGTAACTGGTCATGGGCACTGTGACATGATAAACAGTTCAGCAAAAAGTAGGTGTATGTGGAATATGGTTAAGCAAATAGGGTAAAATGTTAATAATTTGTGAATCTAGATAAGGGGTGCATAGGAGTTCTCTGTACTACTAAAATTTTTCTGTGAATTTGACTATTTTCCTACTTAAAAAAAAAAAAGAAGGTTACTCTTTCTACAAGAAAAAATAACAAATATGATTATTCTTTGGTGAACTCTCTGGTTACCTTATTCATTTCTGCACAAGTGTAATTTTAAGATGTGTACTCTCAAAAGATCTACCTAAACTAGCTCTTAAAATAAATTTCAGTTTAACAAATGGCATTTTCAGAAATCAAAATTCAATATAGCTGGTAGTATTATGTACAGCTCTGACCCAAAGTGCAACTGGTCAACCACTGGAAAATTCTCTTGACAAGCATAAAAACACTTTTATCAAACCTAATCTTTTGTTACATGAAAATTTCTAAACTACTCTTGATAAGTGTCATCAGTCAAACCACAATCTCAGTGTGTATCACTCATGGAAATGTACCTGAGTAAGCTGGTGATCAGTGGTGATCCCAGGGAGAGGAAAAAACCACCTGTGTGGGTCTTAAAATTAGTATTTGCCCCAAACTCTCTCAATCCTTCTGAGGTAACAATTATGCCAGAAACCTAAGTGCTTATAAGTGATTTCTGCATTCCCTCTAATCGAGTACTTCTTACCACTGTATGAGCTAAATTATGAGAGATAAATCAGCAAATATTATTACATTGTCCTTCAAATTACCAATATCCAAAGGTAGTGAGATTGCAAGTAATTTTTATTTTGTTTCTTTTCCCTTTCTCTTCAATTAAGGTACATATCATTTTAAAGGATTTTCTTAAATTTGTTTTAAAAGTAATAAAAGAGACAAATTATAGAATCTAAAACTCAACTTTGTTTCTTAACTGGCCATACAATGAGGCCAAAAACAACTTCCTCTACACTCAGTGAATGTTGATATGGACATACACTGCAATGAAAGTTACACAAAAACGTGTGATATCCTTTTACAAGTTCTTATGGAAATTATGTATTTATTATATTCAACCCAAGTAAAATGATCCTGAAACAAATATTAATATTCTTATACATTTTCATAATGAATTTTCCTTATAAAAGAAACCATTACAATTAAAATAAAAAGCAATAAAGAAATTAATTTGGTACACAAATGCTTTCATAAATATTCAAGAAACATGTCTAATATAAAGGATAAGGTTAAAATATTTTTTAAGAAAAGAGTGAATCAATTGCTTTACCTCTTTGTGTCTCATATCCAACTGACTCCTAAGGGTCTTAAGTTCCCGATCACGGATGTCCAGGCAAGTTTCCAGAGCATGTGTCTGCCCTTCCCATTCAGACTTTTTATGAGCCACCATTATGTCAATCTGTTTCATGAGTTCTTGTAGTTCTGCTTCACAGGATGTCAAAAATCCCCTATAAATAAGAACAGACCATTAAAAACATAGAACATATGCCCAAGAACTTTTCCATCTTTCATATATAAAAATATAGCAGATAAAACCTAGATGAAGCAGAGCAATGTCAATTAATAAATAACTAGAAGCAAAAAAACAGGATTTCTGAGCTTTTGCTTTTCACACATTCACAACAGGGCTATAATTTCTATCTCACTGCCAGGCAGCTTGAACCACTGGTGATGTCCTATCAGTCAGCTTTTTATTAATTTTATTAGTAAAAAAGACCCATAAAAGTGATTAGATCCATTTGTGCCACCAGTGGTACAAGCCACCTGATGGGACAATGGTGCACGAACCACCAGTGGTTTAAGCCACAGATACATGTTAATGCTCATATTAAAATTATTTATTCCTTTGAATAGTTTTTTCTCCTCTGATGAGCAACCTAAAGCCTGAGGCATTGGATCAAACACAAGATTAATGTTTTAGATCTGGCTTATACAGTGAGACTTACACAACTAGCTCTTCTGCAATATTTTGGAGGAGCTTTGAGGAAGTATCCAGGGAAGCCTATGTCACATTCTCATCTAGCCAAAATAGAAAGCCTTAGGGGCAAGCAGGAAAGTGATAATACAATTTTAAAAGCTGTTTCTGGAAATGCATCTTTGAACCCTATTTATTTCAACTATTTCTTTCCACTGTATTAGAAACTTACAGCAACCCCCTTATTATGGTAAATTTTTTTGTCCTTCCAAATTTCAAGAGATGCCAGATATTGCAGAGGTGAAACAGAGGTGGGCACAGATGTATTAGACTCACAGACATTTGCAGGAATGGCCACTGAGGGTTCTAACCACTAACAATTACATGTTTTTTACAAAAGCATTTCTTAGAGTCACAGTACCTCTTGTATTTTTGTTTTCAAAGAGTAGAAAATTCAGTGGGATGAAGGCAAGATCTTCATAATGCTAAGATGAAATAAATATCTGAAAGAGAAATGCTGTCCACAGAGCAGAGTGATAGCAGTCTAGCTTTCATTCAACTCTTTTGCTTCTATACCCAAAGCACAGGATGATCAAGAGCATAACTCCAATATGCTTTCAAACTGCAGTGAGAAGCACAAGGTCAAAAGCAAACTTACCCACCATGCCCCTGATTTTTTATTCCTTCCAACAATGCCTCCATCGCCAAGTCCCCTTTGCTGTGGCAACTGGGAAAGCAGGGAGAAAGAGAGAGAGAGAGAGAGAAGAAAATTCACTGTGTAAGTTCTAACCTCCAACTTCAACTTAAGAATGTGAATGAAAATATATGAATCACAATGAGAAAGTTCAGCAGATTGTAGAAGAAAGAATATCACAAGAAATTTTAGAACCAAATATATTTTACACTAAACGAAGATCATCCTAATTGCTGTTGATACTCTGTCTCTATAAGACATTGTCTATGCCTAATTCTTAACATGGTGGTAATGTCCTTCTACTAGAAGAACACTGACAAAACAAAACAAAACAAAACAAAAAACCCCTACAAATAAGAGGAAGAAACTGGGATCACATAAATCAGAGGAAAATGTAGCTCTTCTTTTAAAAACGGAGATG
>NW_022900949.1:47922942-47930304 GCF_012274545.1 Fukomys damarensis | reverse complement strand
ATAAAAAAAAAAAAAAAAAAAAGTAAAATACGTTCTCTGGTCTGTGATTGGCAATTTCATTCTGAGGAAGAGACACCCACAGCACTTCCTGCAATATCCTCCCTCCTCTGAAAGCCAACCAAGGGGGCCTCCCTCTTCTGTACTTGATAGCTCCTTTTCCTTCACAGGTTTTTTCCGTAAGAGTTACAAATTACATAGGAGTTGAAAGTAAGTTTTTTCACATCCTTGTTCCTTACTATAATTCTTATACCTTAGGGGCAAAAAAACAATTTTATTCATCTCTGCAGCTCCAGAGCCTAGTAGAGCATTTCAACATGGCATAAGTTGGATGCTTTTGGCTGAACTCATTTTAACTCCCTTCCTTTTACTCACCCTCACACAAACTGGTCACAACTAGAGGACTACAGAAAAGGGTCTAGCAGAAAAAGAGATGGAAAAACAGAACAGCCTGACTCACCAGTCACACCATGAAAAAGGACAGTAAGAGTAAGAAAGGAAAGAAGATCCTTAAATTCAGAAGTGCCAATGTGCAACATGGCTACAGTTTTCTCAGTTCTCACCACAAATCTTCAGAATATTCAGTGCCAAACTACTTTTCACTCCTAAGAAACTTCTCTCTTCTTAAGCTTTCAAATTACAACCTTTAGGCAGAGACCAAAGACTGATGCAGACGTTCTGCCCTTCTGTTCTAATGCCATGTGTAAAAATTATATTGGTCAAAGAGTACAACCTTTTATTCAACAAATAATATACTAGCAGCGCATATGAAAGATATGACCCTTTTCAAGGAATTCATAGTTCAGTATAGGACAGAAAAAAATTAACCGAACAGCTCCTCCGATGTATAAATATAGTGACAAGGGTGTTCACAGGGCACTGGAGAGACACAGAGAGGGATCAGAGCACTAGAAAATAAAACCACTGTCCTTTGTTTGCATCTATTTTTAAAAGTATCAAAATATTTATGCACAAGTATGGCATGGAGGATTTTTCTTCTGGTTGGTTCATCCTTCATATTTCCCCAATATCACACAAAATATAAAGCTAAACAAAAAGATTCACATGTTTCATTCCACTTTCTTACAAACCACAGCAATAGTCAAATTACAATCCAACCCAAATTCCCTCTTTTGGTCCATTCTAGGAGAGCAGCTCAGAGTTCACAAAGTACTAGGTGGAGACCCAGGATATAGTTTATACTCTGCAACCAACTAGTTTTGTGAATTCGGACTTCAGTTTTTGTATCCAGAAAATCAAGGGCATGAACAATAATCTCCAAAGTTTCTTCCAGTTGTTTTATCAGGTTCTAAAATGTTTCATGTAAGTAGCATGCTCTTAACAACCATGCATGGATATTTATTAAATATTAGGAAAATGTCATCCTTAAAGACAGTGCTACTACAACTATTCAAAATAAATGCTACTAAAACTATTCTTCTTTAGACTATGTTAAACAGTAATACATTTTAGTAATACATAATACAGTAATACATTTCTGGATGACACTATTATTTAATAGTTAACAGTATCTCTAATATATAGTAAAAGCCATTGAGTTCTATGCTATTCTAACCTGCCTTGGAAAACTTTGTCATTTTCAATGTTCTCAACACTCATTAAAAACAGATACTATAAAGAAACTGAGGCTTGGAGGGTTAAATATTTGAGTATAGTAATCCTAGGATTCAAATCTAGGCAGTGTGGCTCTCAGATCACAACAAATGTGCAATCTTTAGATATTTTACAAAATTCCAGTCTTAAAATGGATCAGCATTATCTTCTTTTGGTTTAATAGGGTTTTTTCATTGAGAAACAAAATTAAACTGAAGCAGGGTATCGCCTTATAACCACCAGGTGGCAGCACCACAACAATAAGACACTATGTGAGGAAAAGTGCCACTTCAGAAATCAACATAATGATCTAAGACCAAGACAAAGTTGTCTTTGTTTAAAGAAAGGGGACAGGGGAACCAGCAACATTCACTGGAGAAAATACACTTGTCAATGTGAAATCTGTTTCTTTAACAATACCTTCACCGCCTGCTTGAGTAG
This sequence comes from Fukomys damarensis, assembly GCF_012274545.1. Classification (NCBI taxonomy): domain Eukaryota; kingdom Metazoa; phylum Chordata; class Mammalia; order Rodentia; family Bathyergidae; genus Fukomys; species Fukomys damarensis. The sequence continues at coordinate 47,928,252 of NW_022900949.1, read as the reverse complement.
CCACCGAACACCATCGGTTCTCTCTCATCCCTTACGGTCAAAGACTTGTGTTTCCTGCAGATCTTTGTTGTGCAAGCTATTCATAACACATAATTATGAGTATGAAATTGCTTTCCTAAACTTACCCTCATCCAACTCTGTGCATAACCTCATTCTGACTTTTTACTTTGCCTCTCATGTGATACAGTCTGTGCCATGTGATACCTAATCAGGAAAGTTAAACATCCTTGGTTTAGAATATTAAATACAATTTAACCAAAAATGGTATAATAGTCTGTTTCTCCTTGCTACTAACATGAAAAGCTAATGTGGTTAAATAGAAACTGTGTAACTCTACAATTACAGCAGTCTTAATCCTTTCTGTAGTCTATCAACAAACAGAACTTACTCATTTAACTTGCCTTTCAAATGGAAACTGTCTTAAATCAGTAAAATCTAGAGTTGAATGGTTAAAGGAAAGATGTTTTTAAATCAAGACTAAGAAGGCAGAAACACTTAAATCTCAGAGCAACGAGATATAAATAGAATGTCTGATGATAAGCAGACCTTTGGTATTCATTAACATTGTATTTTCAGGACCAGAAAGTGCTTTAGCCCTCTCATTTGATCTCCTCCTTTTAAAGATCAGGAAAAATATCCAGAGTATATACTCTAGGGGGCCAGGGATTTGGCTCAGTGTTTCTGCCACCTGCCCCACAAGAGTAAGAGCTAGAGTTCGATCCCCAGTATCTAAAAAAAAACCAGAACTATAGAGTATATCCTCTGTGTGATACATATCTAAATGTCCTCCCATGCCTCATAAGCTCATAGAGGGACTTTGGGGAGGCGACTGGATCGTGGGGCTCTGATAATCAGCAGTGGACTAATTCTAAGATAAATGTGATGCTGGGAGGTGGAACCTGGTCAAAGGAAGCAGGTCACTGGTGTGGCCTAGACAAGCATACCTCCCTCCCTCACTCTTCCCTTCACTCTCTCTGCTTCCCTGACACCATGCCATAAGCAGCCTCTCCTCCACCATGGCCCTGTGCCATGGTGCCTTGCCTTGGAACCAGCCAACTATGGACTGAACCCTCTATAAACCGTGAACCAAAATAAATCTTCCCTCCCTCAAAATGCAGGTGGTTTTTGTCCCAGTGACAAGAAAGTAACTGAGACACACCCAATATCAAATTACAAAATGTCACAAAGGAATAAAAATTATGAATAAAATTATGAGTAAATTATAATAAAAGAGTAGAAATATGTCTGATCTCCAATTCGAGATCCTTTAAAGAAGGATAACAAGCCAGGTGTGGTGATGCACACCCATAATCCTAACACGGTGGGAGGCTAAAGTGGAGAAGCATGAATTCAAACCCAGCCTGAACAACTTAGTGAGACAATGTGGGGAGGGGAAGGAAGAAGGGGGAGGGAGGGAGGGATGGAAGGAAGGAGGGAGGGAGGGAAGGAAGGGAAGGAAAGGATCCAAACTATTTTAGAGAGATTTGTGGAAATAAGGGGAAAGGAGATAAGTGGGAATAAAATGAGCAAGATGTGAGATATACCAATTCCCCAAGATGAACATAATTATTAATATCACAAACATATATTAATACAAAAGAACAGAGAAAAATATTCCTTATGGGGAGAAAAACATTGGAAGCCACATTTTTACTAAGAACTGAAGAGTTACTATTTTCAAATAAATAAGATGCTGATTGTAAAAAATAAATAAAACCCAGAAAAAAATGAGAAAGACTGAGAGATATGAGTACATAAAAATAAGCTGGAGAAGCATGGAGAAAATGCTCTAAGTTGAAAGAGAAATAACAATAGTATTTCAAAGTTTTACCACAGAGTTAATTAACCAAATAGACAAATAGTTTATAAAAATTTCTATTAAAAAATCTATAGAAAAATGGACAGGCAATATGAACAAGTTATACACAGAAAAATGTGCAAATTACCTTAAAATATAAAAAGATGTTCAACTTTCCTCATAATGAGACATACAAATTAAAATTTTACAGAGTTGCTCTGTTCTGTATCTGATTAACCAAATATTAAAAGTTTAACAATATACAGATGCCAAGGCTATGGGAAAACAGGCCCTCATATATAATGTAGACAGAAATAGGTACAAACTGACTATTATAAGGGAGATTTTGGTGTTTATCCTTTGATCCAAAAATACGATTTCTAGGAATCTGCGTCAAAGATATACTCAAAAATACAAAATACATACACAAAGATATTAATTTGTAATAGTAGGAAATACAAATATTTATCAACAGGAGCTACTTTAATATCCATCCACCAATGGAACACTATTTAACTGTAGAAAAGGATAACAATCTCTACATAAATTTAAATAGTACTGAAAAATTGGACATAAAATTAACTATCAACTCAATATCAAATTAATAAACCACACAAATTATTCCATATGCCTTTAAAGTACAAATATTTTACCATATACATCCCTAGTGGCATATATAAGACAAAAAAAAAGAACTGCAAAGAAATCCTAAGCGCTATAATTTCTCTTTAAAAAAAATACATTTCCCAACTCTCCACCATGAGTCCTAAAATCAAAGCCTAAACTAGTAATAAGAAGACCCCTCCCACCCAGACTGTGGTCTGTTAATATCATCTTCCACTCAATAAAACAAGGATTTTCTGGAGGCCAGAGATGTACAAGGCAGAACATGCACTAAAGAGAACATTTTGAGTATCCAAAAAAAGGAAAAAAAGATTGCAATATGCTGAAATCATTTAGATGAGCATAGTGGTACTGCCTATCATCCCAGCACTCAGGAGGCTGAGGCAGGATTGCCACAGTTCAAACCCAGGCTAGGCTACACAGTGAGTTGAGACCCTGTCTCAAAAAATAAATGGTTTTAATATATTAAAGTCTATAATTCATTATAATAATTTTAAAAGGCAAAAACCTTCATGGTTACCTTTGGAGGTTGCTAGGCCACCAACTCATTAATGAAGTCTGAAAACAGAAGGAAAGAATTAAGCATTTTTATTGCCTTTCCTGTACAAACTGTATTTCAGGATAATAAAATAACTGAACGAAAGTTCTTCATAAGAGTCCCAGGTAATAAATAATGGAGGAATGACAAAACTAGGAAATTACCACTTTGCAACCCCTAACATAATAATGGATGTAGTCAATCTAAATCCATGCACTTCCCCACTACATGGAAGGCTCTTGGTCAATTTCAGAGATGAATTGGGCTGACACCACCAGAACCCGCTGTGCTGCTAATCGTAACATCACAAATGGAGACAATTCAGCCATGTATCTCCCTGATAATGAAGGCAACAGAAAGTAATTTTCATGATGTAAAATCGACACCTATGAAATTTTCTTGCCTCGTCAATCAAAAATCAAGTTTGAATCTAATCAGTTTCTAGATTACTATGGTTCAACAGAGTTTTCTGCAATTATGGAAATATTTTATACAGCACTCCTCCAACAGTAAGCCACAAGAAAATCTGTGACTGAGCACTTCAAATGTGGCTAATGCACATTAGGGGACCAAATTTTTATTTTATTTTATTTTAATTAAGTACAGCAGCCAGCTGATAGCTGATAGTACAATTCTACATCCAACCACTGGCTGAGAGAACATTGAGTAGAAGTACATATTAAAGAATACGATAAATTAGCTAAATTTACAATGGCAAGGAAGAAAAGTGAGAAAACAACAGATGAAGATTTAAAATGTGTATCAAGAAAAGAAAAAAACCTCTGGGGTATGGGTCTAAACAAGCCACTGTAAACACTTATGGAACACCTGAGAAAATCTGAACCCCCTCTGGATAGCAACATGATGGAATTTTGGTTAATTTATGTACACACAGTAATATATGGCTTTGTAAAACAAAAAAACACTAGCTCTTGTATGGGGGGTATTAAGCTATGATAAACTGGACTAATGATGCTATCATCACTTGCCTCAACATGAGAGTAAGAATTAAGGGGAAAGTCTTCTATCTCTCAAAGGCAGGATATGGCATCAATAAAATCAATATAATGCAATTTTATTTTATTTATTTATTTTTGAGACAGGATCTCGCTATGCAGTTCAGGCTGGCCTTGAACTCACTATGTAGCCTAGGATGGCCTTGTGATCCTCCTGCCTCAGCTTTTGTGTGCTGAGATTACAGGCGTGCACTATCAAGCTTGGTACAAGTTTTACAATTTTTAAAATTGAATCCATGTATATTTTAAAGGGCAGTGTGTCTGAGTATTTATAAATCCCAAACCCATTTTAATGTCACAGCTTCTTTTTATTATATTCATCAACAATGGCATAGTCAAAAAGCAAGGAATGCAGTATAAAAATCAGATAGCACTGTATTTCAAATAATAAAGTATACACCATATTACTAAACTACAGATATTAAGAGCAAATGTAAATATCTGGAGACAATATTTTTTCAATGGTCCTTGATTTCCTCTTCATACAAAAATACTACAGGGCATGGCAGCACATGCCTGTAACACCACTACTCAGGAAGCTGAGGCAGAAGGATCACTCACTGCTAGTTCCAGATCAGCCTGAGCTACACAGTGAGATACTGTCTCCTAAATAAATTTAATAAAAATAAAGCCAGGAGTTACGGTGGGCCTGTAATCCCAGCACTCTGGGATGCTAAGGCAAAGGATCACAAGTTCAAGACCAGGCTGCAAAATTAGCACTCAAGACTTGTTTAAAAAAAAAAAAAAAAAAAAAAAGCTGGAGATGTAATTCAGTGCAAAGGCCCTAGATTCAAATCTTCACTACCACAAGAAACACCGAAATGCAAGTACAGTATATGAGAAATTGTGTAAGTACAGGACACCTAACTACAATACTATATTGAAGAATTTTTTTAAGGAATTGAGCATAAGTCTCAAAGAAAACAGCAAATAAGTGTAGTGTCACTTAACTACAAATGAAAGCTAGTTCTGACAATGAGACCCTACTCTCCTGGCTGTAAACAGTCATACGAAAAACCACATTCTGAGCCTTGACTCAGTGTCAAGTTCCTTCATAATTAAACTGTCCTTTTAAACACCGCTCCTCTATCACGTACTTTGGTATGCCATCAGTAAATTCAACATTCCGGATTTGTCCTTCACGGTATTTGCCATATTTTGTTTCTTAATGCTAACAGCGCCCCAGTAACACCTGCCCTGCAAGAGTCTCCACGAAGCGAGAAGTCTAGCTCTACAGGGCACCTGGCTGGGAGGTGACGGAGCCACGATCCCTCCTCCCCTAAGCAGCCGGGGCCCCGGGGAGGGGCTGACAACCTGGCGGGGCGGGGCCGCGC
>NW_022900949.1:47885215-47922734 GCF_012274545.1 Fukomys damarensis | reverse complement strand
GCCGGGGCGCGCACGCGCGTCGCCGCCAACCTTAAGTCCAGCCCCCGGCGTCGGCACGTCCGGCCCTACTGCCTCCGCACTCTTATTGGAAACAATTTCTGCAAACCTCCCCTCCGCACAAGCAAGTGGGCTCATCCATATCCGGGGAATCTGAGAAATAGGGGCGGGTCAGGTGATGCCGCGGTGTGGTCTGGAGTTAGCACATCGGGTGAACTGGGTGAGGGTAAGGGTTTTTCTTGATTCTCTCCTAGGTCTAGGAGGGGTGGGGCGCTTTCGTCCCCCGGTGTTGGGCCTTCTTTAGTCCTGGCGGCCGAGGCCGTCAGCTCACCTTCATAATCATTTTCTTTATTGCACGCAGTGTCGTGTGGAAAGGAACATGCGTGGAAATGCTAGACCACCCCCGCTACGCAACACTTGGTATATCCAGGTTCGGGCCGGAAGCGGAAGCAGTGGTTGTGAGCGGTCCCACGTACTGGTTCGGACTATGGTGCCCTGCAAGGGTCAGTTCTAGAGACAGAAAAAGCTTCCGTTCTGCGATCATAGAAATACATGTTTAAAGGCTGTAAAATAGATGAGTAAAACGTGCCGCTTTCTCGGGCACGCACGCATAGCTTGTCTAGAAAGACATGTCTGTATGACAAGCTCCCTAGTTAGTACTATGCACTGCGCTCAGGGGTCTGTGGAGCCAGCGAAGTGGATTGTAGCATCGCGTGTTCAGTCTGGGGTTTAAAATGGTGCCTCCCAAAGGAGGCGACTTGGGAACTAATGTGAGTTACCCAGAAAAATTCGGAAGAAAAAATAACATGCCACGCTTTAAGATTATCCCCTGTGGAAGGAAAAGGTTTAGGAAAGTGGGACTGCTCAGCTGTGTGGCGGGTGCTTGGAAAAGTGGCTGTGATCTGGGCATTGCCAGTCTTGATGCTTCCCGCTATTTCATCCCCTTAAAGGCAAAGCGCCTGACCCTGAAAATGGAATGTTGCCCCCTAAGAGCTGACACCTGTGTTGTATTAGTAAAGCGATTTTAGTGATGAGGAAGAAAGGCTTTTAAGTGCAGAGATTGCAGTGTTGGAGGTGTTTGAAAAACAGGTGGGAAAAGATAGTGTGCAAAAGATTGGAAAAGTCTGTTAGGGAATCATTGCAAAATTTACACATAGCAATTGGAGACAGTAATACTGCCTCACAAAGCTGATCTAATTTGTATGATGGGTTCGATTAGGACAAAAAGCAGGCATTTAAGACAGAAAGTCTGCTGAAGCTGGAGCGGAGCCATTTGAGAAAACTTAAAAAAGGGCAAGGCCTTTGTGAGCCTAGAAAGATGAGCACAGCAAAGTGTGAAGGGTATCCAGGGGACAGAACAGCAAGGACAAAGGATTCGCACAGGATAAAGGAGAGCTTTTATAAAAGACAGAAGTATAGCAAACTGGGTAAGATAAGGACTACTTGTGTGTAAATCCCTGCAGACCAGTTCCTTCAGCTTGTTGTGAGTAGTACTACTAAATTCTAAACACAACATTAAGACTGCACCTGGTTCACTGGCGGCAGCTTGGCGCTTTTTACTCCATTTTTGCCTGAATCCTTATCACAGGTATTTCCCCCTGCCAAACCTGTGTACAGTTATTACCTAGCTGTTAGGGCTGGCTACCTTGCAACTACACCATTGGATTCCAGCACAGACCTGTATGACAGATTTGGATTCTACCTTCAAAGATTATTTTTTGGCATGAATCTCCACAGTCTCAGAAACTAGGAGTGAGTGAGTGCCATTGGTACCAAGAGCTTCCAGGCCTTAGAATTGCTACTTTAAGGTGATGTCTAAGATGAGGAAGCAGGACCCAAATTTAGAAACAAGAAACCCAGAAATATTCTCCAAGCTGAGAAGTTGCAACTGTTGAGAAAAATGAAGAATCAGCTACAGTCAAGGGCCTGAGTAAGCATTGTGATCACTTGCACCAGGCACTGCAGGGAATACAATATTAAGAGTAAGGAAAGGAACCCCAAAGGAAAGCAGAAACTGGAACAACTTGGGATTCTGTTACTGTTGTTCACCTGGAGATTCTCTGAGTTTAGCTTACATGCTTTTTAAGGAAAGAAGTATTTTCCTTAGGCTGATCTGCCCATATTGTTCTTGGCTTGAGGATTTGTGTCAACCTGTGGTTGGTCACTTTGCATAGCCTAGCTCAAGGTTATCCTAGTTTATTAATTTAGCTCCTTTGCCTAAGAATGCTGAGATTTGAGAACGCAAATGGAGACTTATGAGAAACATTATGAGAAGTTCTAGAGTAACTGAAGAGAAGATATAGCAGCTATTTATGAATCAGGGACTTATCACAGGCATTGTAAAGAAGGAAAGATGAATGCAAGTTAGGAAAGGTAATATATTTGAGGACTTTATTTAGAAATGTGTTACCTTCATCATACTCTGGGACACTGATCTGGACTATATCTGTTTGTTACATACCATAAAGCATCTGTCAGCTGAGGCAGGGAAAGAACTGTGGTCTTATAAATAAGTTATCAGACCAGTACAGAAGAGCCTTTCACATGGTGAGACACCAAAAAGCAGCCCAAGCTAAAATGTCTAAGGGATCCTAGTACTGGATATCCTTAGTCTTCCTGTTGAAGAAATAACTTCTTTGGCTTCCAGATCTGACAAGATCACAGCTACAGGAAAATGGACAGTGAGGTACAGCGAGATGGAAGGATCTTGGATTTGATTGACGATGCTTGGCGAGAAGACAAGCTGCCTTATGAGGATGTTGCGATACCACTGGTAAGGTGTGAGTTGAGCTCAGGATGTGTCAGCTAGCAGAAGTGAGATTTCGATGGAAAATACCTAGTATGGCAAAGAAATCACGTGGTTTATACCTGCATACCACCTGTAATTCCAGCACTTTGGGAATCTGAAGCAGAAGGACTGCAAGTTTGAGATCAGCCTGGGCATCTTGGTGACTTAGCAAGACTGTCTCAAAATAAGAGCATGGGGTTGTATGTAGCTCAGTGCCAAGGCCCTGGATTAAATCCCAGTACCATAAGAATTAATAAGACATCAAAAGCTGTGACATATGCTAGCAGCCTTTGGAGGGCATCTAGCCTACCTTTTTATTTGGAGAGAAATATGGTTCAGTTAGGGGTAGTACCTGAGTTCTATGTTCTGTCCACCGCACCGAAGCTAGGTGTAAACCAAATAAGAGTCTAGTGCATGAGATGGGGAGGAACAGGAAGCAGCAGCATATGTTCCCTGCTTCCCTTCTTGTGGCTTGTCTGTTAACTTACTATTGTTTTTCAGGCTTTTTTGTTTTTTTTATTTTGAGTCGTGGTCTCACTCTGTAGTTCAGGCTGACCTCAAACTGTCAGCAATCCTCCTGCTTCAGCTTCTCAAGTACTAAGATGACAGGCATGCACGTACCACCATGCCCAGATGTTGCTATTTTTAGAGACTCACGTGCTTGGAATACACACCTATCCTAGGTTCACAGGAAGTCATATTACAGGCATATTGTCTGCTGCTCCTAATTAACAAAGAAAATAATCAGCTCACCTACATTTAAGAACAAAAGGGAGTAATATGTTCCATGAATACTATACAATATATATCAAAATAACAAGTCACAGCTTAGTTCAAATTTGGGAAAATAGTCAAAAGAGCAACATAATAAAAATTATAGCTGTCATTTACTGAGTATCAGTTTTATTCTCTTGACTCACATTGAAAACTTACATTATCTCTAATCCTTAAAACAGCCCTGCAAGGAGAATACTATTATCTACATTTTGCTGGAAAAGAGTAGGATTGGAGATAGATACTTGCCCAAAGTATGGGAACTGATAAGTTAGATTTCATACCCTGGTCTGTGAAGCTCCAAATCTGTTTTACAAACCTTTGCTTATTCATTTCTGTGAAGCCTACTGTGTGCCATAAGAGTATCGGTGTCTAAGGAGGCAATGTGTAGAAATAAATGATAGTGATACAGGTTTTCAGTGGGGCATGCATAGCTGCAGAGTCTATAAAGAGTGGTCGATTGCCTAGCAGGCAGCAGAAAAGCTTCAGAAAGGATACAGTGTTTAAGCCAAGTTATACGGAAGGACCAGAGTTCAGTTGGGGTAGGTGAGGGTACATCAGCAGAAGGGATGTGTACAGGCCCAGATTTTAGAAAGGCTTTGGGAGACATTCAGGGTATAAAGTATAAGGATGTGAGCCCAGAATGTACCCTGAGTGTAGCCCATGGCTTACCATTTTTAAGAAAATGTCTGGTAGGATATGAATTGGTGTTTGCTGTGTGATGTGTTGCTCTCCTTTACTACTCGGGGAGATCTCATCAATGTCACATTTTCTGTATACCTCACCACATCTACCTTCATATAACATAGGCATGTTTGGTTCAGCATAATTTTTGATATATTTCCTCTGTTTAAGGCATTTGCCAGCAAATCCAATATTCTTTGACAACACCCTCCCCCAGAAAAAAGATTTAGTATTGGCTCTCTGTGTCCTCTGGTAACTTATTAATAATCAAATGCTCCTTTGAGCAACTTCATTTAATCCTTTCAGAAGTCCTAGAAGGTGATAGCTACTTTTTTATCCCACTTTTCCCTAAAGGAAACAGGTCCCAAGGGTTTGAATATGTTGCACAGTTAACCTGGCAAGTGGTAGGGTCATGGGTTGGCTCCCAGAAGCTTCTGCCCTTAGCTCCTCTGCCACACTGTCTCCTGCATAAACGCATGACTCACGGTGCCCATTATCCTCTGGGCCAGGCCACTTCTGAGTAATCTTTGTGTTGTTTTCCTCACATCTATATATTTTAGTTCTTTCTTTTGAATACACGTATCAGATATGCTACCTGTTTCCAGGAACTCACAAGTTTTAATCCTAAGTACTCTTTAGTTTTAAGGAAGCTATTGCAGATCCTCTAAATGTCCATTGTACATTTTCAGAACGAACTTCCTGAACCTGAACAAGACAACGGTGGCACCACAGAATCTGTGAAAGAACAGGAAATGAAGTGGACAGACTTGGCCTTACAGTACCTTCACGAGAATGTCCCTCCCACCGGAAACTGACTGAGCTTCTTTCTTATGTCTGGATCTTTCAAAAATATATTGATATATAGCCCAAACAACAACAAAAACAAAAAATATTGATAGAAATTTTTTTTCAGTCTCCTAATTCAAATCTCACAGTAATTAAATCAACACTCAAAAATATACACCCAACCTGGTTTATAGCAACAAAGTGCACAGTGAAGATATTCAGAATGAGAAACCCAGGTTTCTCGGGAATACAGAATATTTGGCTCTTTACACATACAATATGTTAATTCACTTTCTTGTATTTGATTAAATATTTGCCTTTAACTCTAATTTTGCTTCGCTGTCAAAATTTAATACTTCCCAACTACATACATTATGTCCCATGACACAGAGGGTTGAAAATATGAGAGGGAAGGGCAGAGGGGAAGCTAAATACACAGAGAATTATTGACTTCTCATATTCCCCAAATTAAGAAGTATTTTAAGTAGATGTGGCCTGCACATGTGTATGCCTATATTTATACCTAAGATTGACCAAGCTATTTTCAAACTTTGGTTAAATTTATGGTTTAAAAAGTTATCTGATAGTTAACCTCCACACAACTGCCTTCTGTGTCACAGGACAAAACCTTTAGGTAGTTGGAGAAGACAGGAGCGCGGCGCACCAGGCCCAGCCAGGCTTGAACTTAGTACTATGGGAGAAGTTTAAGGCATCCGAAGTTTGAGGCTGCCCCAAAGGAAGCATGCCAGAAACCTCCCCAGAGTCTGCCTGGTGATTCCATGCCTTACCTCCCAGTCTGCGCTCCTGGACCAAAACCTGCTAACCGAACTCCAGACAGCAACAAGTTCGGCCCCTGGTTTTATCCGTTAATGGCATGACTTATTTCCTCAAAGCCTTTTGAGATATAACCAAAATACCATGAAACATTTGTCACTAGTGAAACATTTGTATAAGAATTTGTAATTTGCAGCACACATATATTTCTTTCCTGGGAATACTCTTTTTTTAAATTGAGTCTTTTGGTTAGCTTTTAGGAAGAAGTACATCACAAAACAAATGAGTTGATGTCTGGGGATTTAGCTCAGTGGTGCCACCATCTGCCTCACAAGAGCAAGGTCCCAAGTTTGATCCCCAGTACCAAAAAACAAAGCAAAACAAAACAAGTTGATTTTGGGGTTTCAACTGGAAACATGGTTATAGTGGCTGGTGAATTTTTTAAAATAGAAGTTACCTGAGGATAGATTTTAGTGGAAAAACAAATTAGAAGAGCGTTATATTGGCTCATGTGAGAGATGATGGCTTTTAGCTCCTAGAGGTAGAATTTTCCAGGCTTGCTCGCTCCAGGTGTATTTAATAAAGCCAGCAACCAAGGTTCTGATTTCAATCCCCAGTACCGAAAATTAAGCCAGCACCTTGGAGCATAGTCATGTGGATTGAAATACTCGCGACCCTTCCATAAGACTCAGAACTGAATTCTGAGCCAGACGCAGTGCTACAGATATGATTTATATCCTCTAGAAGCAGTACAGGAGTTCCTTGTCATTTGAACCCCAGCCCAGTCCCACCTCTTCATAGTAGAGTAAGGACAGCTGTGAATAATCAAACACTTCATGCTCTCTAGCTCTTTCATGGGGGCGGGGGCGTGCCATTGTCCTCTTGATCCGGAGATGGTGATTTAAAGTTAAATGAATGTGAGATAATGAAAAGATGGAAATAAAGTGGTTGTAGATGGGGAGGGGAGGAGGGGGTGAAGGGAGGGCAGGGAACAAGGGGAAAAAATGAGAACCAAGATCTGTCATGTAAAGGTACAAGATCGCAATGATGAATGTAACTGTACTGTATACCTAAAATGTACCAATAAACTCAATTAAAGCTAAAAAAAAAATAAATGACAATCCAAGTTCAAGTCAACTTGCTTCATCTGGAAGGATTTATTCCAAACCACTCAGTCAGGGTATTCCATCCTAGGCTGTCAGATCACAAAGTTTGTGCCCCACACTGGACTATTTTACCTTCATTATGAAACCTGCAGCCTCCTCTTTTTGGAAGGGGAAGAAAATCCTATCAGGACACTCAGAACTTCCACATGTTGACCTTGTTTTTTGCTTTTGTTTTGGGGACACGGTCTTACTAGGTAGTCCAGGCTGGCCTTGAACTCACTATGTGGCCCAGGCTGGCCTTGAACTTGCATCAATCCTATTCATGATCTTGTTTCTATGGTGGAGACAGCTGAAAGAATTTTGTTGGAAACCTGGGAGACATGAAACATTTAAAAATTCAGCAACCTATTACCAAAATCGTCTATAACTCATAACTCTGCCACCAGGAGTCATATTATTGTGACTGGTTTTTATACAAGGTTAAATCCCCACGAAAGTGTATTTTATTTTCAGATTTTGGTGTTTTGCTACAGTTCAATTTAATGCCATTTGGAATCCAGCAGGGGGCGCGCAATTCCTATCAGAAAGTTTGAATCGTGACCTGATTTTTGCATGGTCTTTTGCTTGGAAGTGATTTTGCCTGTCTGCTTGGGCCCAAGGTGCTGGGGACAGGGAGCTGTTGAAGAAAGTGCAGTCTTGTTTGGATTCTGGTTCCCCAGACTTGGACGGGGCCAAGTGGGTCCTCACTTGTGCTTTGAGGGAACAGTAAGGGCACACTGATGGGGGGGGTGTGTGGTTCAGAACTTCGATTTACAGAAAAAGATGCCAGAATCAGGAATTTTGCCTATCTGTGACCCCAACTCATACTCTGGCCTGGTGCTCTTTCTTGAAACTATTTCCCAGCTATTTAGGTGAAATCCCTTAGGCATTATCTTGGAATAATCCATCAGGCTCCAGAAAGACTGTTTCCTAAAGTTTCTTTTCTTGATTTCGCCCTGCTTATTCATTCCCCAGGCCCTCATTGTGCCCACCAAGAAAGCAGCAAGTGGTAAGGGATGACCCCTCTGGAGGGGACCCTACTTCGTGGCCTTCCTGACCACACAGATGGTCTCGGCCTCTGCCCCTGAGCCAGCTTCATGAGTGTGCACAGGGTCAGAAGGGTCTGCATTTGGCATAATGCTCTCCTGTTCCATTGTACCTTAACAATTTCTAAACAAAAAGCCCACATTTTCATTTTGCACTGAGCCCCCCAAATTATTAACTAGTCCTTGAGTGTATGGCAGTCACTTGTGAGGGTTCTGTGTTGGACAATGACTGACTCAGCAAATGTTCTTGCCTTGGAAGAGATGATTCAAGACACTGAACTTTGTCCTTTGGACAGCGGTCAATGGCAGGTAGGTCCAAGAGCAGCAGCTAGACAAAGGGAGACCACTAAACCTGCCCTGGCATCCTGACAGGGAGATTCCAGTTCCTCCAAAGACCTCCAGGTTAGCTGCTGAGGTCTTTCATTCAGTTAGCCAAGCTTCCTGTCAGTCGCCTCCTGCAAGGCTGCTGAACTGAACCTAGTGACTAGAGAGAGGAGAAGGTACAGAGATGCTGGACCACAGTGTTGCAAGATTGGACCTGTGGGCAGCAAGGAGGACTGGAGACATGTCCTTGCCTAAATTTCACCTGGCTTGCAGCCAATGAATGGCTCTATGACCTTAGCCTCTGCGGTCCTGTCTCAGGATAGAGCCTCTGACTGAAAGGTGTGAGATGCCCAATTTCAGAGACGGAAACCATTGTCAACTCAGTCTAAAGGATCTTGCCTGGATTTTTGTTTTAGTTTACCCAATTGCATTGAAGTATTTTTTAAAGTCTTTTGTAGATCAAAAATAGCCAGATAATCGCAAATCCTTATATTTTCAACTAACAATTTTACCAAGAACCAATTATGCATACAGACACACAAATAAACATACACACGCATGCGTGCACACACACACTGGTTTTGTTTGTGAGGAGGGTGCAAAGGGTGGGGAATTTGAAAACAACCAAATGACTGGAAAGGAAGTGAGGGAGGTGGATGTAGAAACCCATCCCAGGTATTCCATGCCTTCTCTGGTGACTCAGATACCCTTTATTATGATGCCACCACCCAAGGGCAAAAGAGTTTTCTTCCGCCCATGCCACAATCGTGATCATGCTTCCACCCTATCACCCTCTGGCATCTCTGCCCTCGCTTCCTTACTATCTGCTGCGTTAGTCTCAAACAGCTGTCCTACCCCTCCATTGTGCTGGCAGAATGGTGCTTCTCTGACATCCAGTCTTACTGGGAGGACTTCCTCAAGAAGAGCGAGGTGGCAACATCCTTGCCTCTTTACTGGTAGGTTGTCTGGCTCTAACATCTGCCACTAAGACCCTGTACAGCCTGGCCTCCCCCAGCTCAGCCCACACAGAGGCAGGTGGGGTCTACGAGGTAAGGCCAGTTTTTTTGGTCCTTTCATCCCAGCTGTGGCATGCCTGGGCTCTCTCTCCATCCAGCACCTAGTCTCAGAACTGTGTAGATGTTAACAGACAACTCCTTCCCCTCCGTACCTCCTGCACACTCACAACTGTCCTCTAGCTAGAGAAATGAGGGCTCGTGAGTTCTTAGCCCAAGAGAGCAAGCACCAAGGGACCAAAGGATACAAGAAAAATGATTCCTGGGTTATGTTGAAGAGTCCCAGGGGATTCATGGCAGGAGTAGCAAGGGGTGGGGCTCTGGTCCCTCTTTTCCCATTGACTCTGCTAGTTTCGTCCTAGTTCTTTCTCCGAATCATTCTCTGTGTGCTCTTATTTCTCTCTTGCTTGCTGTTTTTTCTCTTTTGCTGTTATTCAATCATTATCTAAATATCTTACTCTACACATTAGAACTATCTCTCCTTTTTATATGGAAAATATCTCCAAAGTAGAACATCAAACTCATATCACATTTTGTTTTATATAATAGCCATTTACGTAACATTACACTTAAGTAGAATGTATATAGGTGCTAAAGTACCATGGCTACATGTACAAACCTTGGAGACAGAAAATCCTTTCCAGCTGAATATTTCCCATTCAGAACCTCAGTTTACTCATTGAAAATGGTGTTGAAAGTGCTGCTTACATGATATGTTTCTTGAAGGATTAAGTGAGATAGTACAAGTTAAGTGCTTCGTATGGTTTCTGGCACATTGTAAGCACTTGATAAATATTAGCTTTTGTTTATTATCAGTTCAATAAAATATTTAGGCATTTCAAAGGAATTCTACATTGAGTGCTGAAATCAAACAAAGAATAATTTCATTATGGAAAGAAACATTCTCAAATAACCCTCAGAGATTATATCATGCAACAGAAACAACAATGACTTAGAAAGCAGAAGACCTGGGTTCAAGTTCTACACCAGTTTTTACTGACTGTGGGACTAGGAATCTGTCTGCCAACTTCTCTGGGCCTTTCCCTCAGCGTTAGGGAGTAAAAACTGTACTCAAGACTGTTTAGTAATTATAAAGAACTATACACAGTTAAGTTAAACATTGTAATTTATTTACTACATGAATTCATGACAGTATTCTCAAATTCATGCTTCATCTAGGCTTTAGTATGTGTGTTAATTTAGCAAATGCATATTTAGGCATATCCATCTGTGAATTTGCATAAACATATTTTACAATGTCTAGAAGAGAAGACAATAAACCTGGCAGTAGTTACCTGTTGGAACAAGATTAGACTGGTTGAAGAAGGGAATTGACACATCTTACTTTATATCTTGGAAAAGTGGTGGAGTTATGGGTCATTTTTTTTCAGATAATAATGTAAATATTGTGAAACCCGGTAAAGCATAGTTTAGAAAAAAACCTAGTCTCAGGTTTTTGAAAAAAGATTTGGGATGTGTATCAGAATTTATGTCTCCAGGCAGTTACTTTCATTTCACTATTATTCAGCAGTGAGCACGAGCACTGGAAGATGCAAAGGTTGGTCAGATGGGGGATTCTGCCTGGGACTGTAATGTGTGAGACTAGGTGAGACAGTCATGTCAAAAGCCATGATATAAGAAGAAAGTGGGAAGTGTGCCCAAGGCACAATACATGTTTAATAAATAGTTACTGTAAAGAGAGACACCTAGATGGATGAGTGGATGGATGGATGGATGATGAATATATAGAGATGGTACATGGAAGGGAGGAGTCAAAGGAGAAATAGATATCCCACAATAGATGGAATTTAAGATAGCTTTGTAGAAAAAGAAGACTTGGAAAAACTAGACTTGGCTATCTAGAGAGTAGAGGGGAGTTGGGAAAGGCACCTTATGGGGATGACATTTTATCATTTCTGATTCAAATCCAGTTTTTCTCTCCCTCTCCCTTCCTTTCAATGAAGGGGTGTGGCTGGTGTGTTTGACAACATGTGGGTAAATTTCTTTGTCACAATGACTGGGATAGGGGACAGGTATCAGAGAAGACTGCTGCATTTAGTGGGATGTTGGCCAGAGTCATTAATAAACTGCAACAAAGAATTGTTCTATCCAAACACTAAGAGTGACCTCACAGAAAACTACCAGCAGGTGAGAGAAGCATCATAAATAAATTTACTATGTCATAAAGAAACGCGGACATAGACACCTGTACATGTTTTTCTGCTTTTGTCAGCCAATTCAAGCGATGTGATTCCCTTCTAGGGAGAGGACCAAGGAAGGAAGCAAGCAAGGAAGCAAGACTTTGGAGGGGTGGCGGTGAGGGGCTGCAGAGCAGACAGTGGGCTGGTCAACAGCGATTAAGGCTTGGTCTTTCAGGAAAGGGGGTTGAGTCATGGCTTTTGATTAGGGAAATGAACTTGTCAGATTTGTGCCTTGGGAAATGACAAATCCCCTATTTCCGAAGCTTTTAAGTAACACAAATATGAAGTGATTACAAGTTAATTTTTTAAAGCTTTATCCTGGCTTGGTTTCAGGAAAAGAAAAGAGGTCATTTTTGGTTTTAAAAAATTCTCCAAATTTAAAATATGTTTTAAAAAAGAAAATTATTGAAGTTCTTCTAAGACAATTGATTTGCCATTTAAGAAAAGACTGCCAAGGTAGATTCTTACTTCATGTCACATGTTAGAGAGATAGTTCCAAAAAATAAATATAAAAGATTTATACAAGTGTTATGAGAAAATGTAGTTGAATGCTTGAGGAACCTTGAGATAGAAGCCTACCATTGTGAGCCATAAAACCCAAGGACCAGAAAGTATAAAGCAGATAAGCTTCAAATTTCTACATGACAAAAAATATAAAATTAAAAACATAGGACTATCCCCTCATGGCAGCGGCAGCGACTTGGACGCAGCGAGTTGGTGACTGAGCTGCAAACCTGGCGGGTGTGCTCCAAGCCTGGCCCCGCTTCCGTGTGCCCAGGTGCTGCACTGGTACTGAGCTCACCCAGGCTGGGACGATGGTGAAGTATTTCCCGGGCCAGAGCGTGCTCCGAAGTTCTTGGGACCAAGTGTTTGCTGCCTTTTGGCAGCGGTACCCAAATCCCTACAGCAAACACGTCTTGACTGAGGACATAGTACACAGAGAGGTGACCCCTGAGCAGTGACTCCTGACCAAGACCAACAGGATGCCCCCTGCTGGGCAGAGCAACTGTTTCCGGCCAACATTGCTCGCCCAGTGCACATCCCTGAGGACTCTATAGCGGACCCACAGAATCAGACCGTGACCATCTTCACCTGGAACATCAACCATGCCCAGCTGATGGTGGTGGAGGAACGATGTGTTTACTGTGTGAACCCCGACGGCAGTGGCTGGACGGAAATCTGCTGGGAAGCCTGGGTCTCCTCGAGCTGATTTGGCGTGTCCACAGCTGTCCAGAAATTTCGCCTAGCCCAGTGACAGCCAGGAACCCAAAGAGAAGGCAAAGGAGACAGTGCGGGCAGCTACAGAGGCCAAAGACCTCGCCAACAAGGCTGCCACCAAGCAGCAGCAGCAACAGCAGCAATTTGTGTAGCTGGTGTGGCCCCCGCCACCAGTACCATCACAGGTCACCGGCCAGCATGGCGCTGCTCCCGCTGCTCTCTTCCCATTATACTTTACTAAAAATCAACTCCCAGCTGTCTGTGCCATCTGCCTGGTGGGTTAGGCGGATATCCTGTCAGCACCTGCAGTCCACCACAGTATCCACATCTGAGCCCATCCTGCTTATTCCCTCACTGGGCAGCTGATGACAGACACAGAGAGGTGCAGAGATTTGCCCATGCTCACTGACAGAATGCAGTTCAAGTGGCAGTAAATGAGAGCCTGGAAGCTCTGCAAGGGCAGGGCTCTTTGTTATATTCTCTGTGACCCCAGTACCTGGAACGATACCTAGCACCTAACAGGCACTCAAGAAATATTTGTTGAATTCAATCAGCTTCCCCCCACAAAAAAAGAATAGAAGCTGGCCATATATATAGCAGACAAAAATTACTTTCCAGGTAACACATAAAAGCTTCTTAAAATTAATAGGAAACATTATCTCCTAGCACCTAACAGGCACTCAAGAAATATTTGTTGAATTCAATCAGCTTCCCCCCACAAAAAAGAATAGAAGCTGGCCATATATATAGCAGACAAAAATTACTTTCCAGGTAATACATAAAAGCTTCTTAAAATTAATAGGAAAAATTATAACCCCAGTAGAAAAATAGGCAATGAATAAAATCAGGAAATTCATAGAAAAAACCCATAAATCATGAAAACATGATTGTGGCACATATTTCAGACTGACTGACTGAGCTCCGCACCCACCATGCTGCAGCTTGACTTGCTGCCTGCCGGAGCATGGAAAGCCCGCGTCTGCTCCCACTGTCTCTCAGAGCTAAGCTTCTGCGTGTGGCCTGGCTTCTTCTGATTCAGTATACCCTCAAGAAATTACTAACCAATGGCAAACAGGCTTGAAAAGATCCTTGATGTTTGCATTTTGGTTTGTGTTTTTCCTGCCCCAATGACAGGAAAGACTTCAGGGTCTACGTCTGGCCCGGAGCTGTCACCTCTGTCATGGACAAGATGTAGGCACCCACTGTGCATTTGTTCCTACACTGTGTTCCTGGAGGCCAGGTACGGCTGGATCCTCCTGATTTCCAGACTGTCAAATCTGTAGTGGGGTCTCACCTTCCTAATACTAGGTTCCAAGTCATGGATGGGTAAGAGGCTCTCTTGGTGGATCCGTTCGAAGTTGAAATTCTAGGGGTCAGTCCTAGAAGCTCAGCCTAGAATTGCCATTTTGCCTTATCTGACAAAATTTCAAACACACAATTCCGAATGGTAAATCTCTCTCTACACAAACTAGAATGACTTCTGCCTTCTGCAGCTGAACTCCAAAACGTTACTAACAATTAAACATGCAAATTGAACCAACAGTGCTTTTTTTTCTCATTCAGAATATCAACACTTTAAAAAAATCAAAAGACTCAGTGTTGATGAGGGTGAGGAAAATAGGCGGTCTTGTGGGCTGTGTATCTCGCAGCAGCTGTTCTCCAGAACAGTTGGGCAGCATCTATCCAAAGGTTAAATGTCATCACAGCCAACCCAGCAACTCCAGCTCTAAGTATCTGTGAAAGAGAAATACTGGCTCATGTCCTTAAAAAAATATTTCCCAAGGATATTGATTGCATCGTTGTGAGTAATGGAAAAATAATAACAAAGAACTGAAATGTCCATCAAAAGAGAATTGTTAAGAAAGTTATTTTGCAATCATTCCTTGGAATACCCTACAATCATGAAAGAATGAGCTAAATTTTTATATGAAAAGATCTCAGACATCTTTCCAAGTGAAAAACAAATCACAATGCAATGTGTATAGTATGATCTCATTTATGTCTCAAAATGCATACAAAAATTTATATTTGGATCTAAATATGTGTATGTCTGCATAAACACAGACATAAGTTAGGAAAAGGACGGAGAGGGTGGGAGGTAGAGTGGTCCATGCCCGTCTTTTGCTTTACTCTAGACTTATGTGCTGTAGGAATGTTTAACAATAAGAATGCACTCATTTGTTATGTAAATAAATAAATTGAACACTTCTAAAACACTTTATAAGCAAGATTCCAACTTTCAAATATAAGCAAAAGATATGCATCTATTTAGAAAAGCAGAGATGGTGGCAAGGAGAAAAGGCAAATATGACAAAATGTAGCACTTGTTGAATGCAGGGAGAGGGATGTGAATAATCTTTTTGTACTATTATTACAACTTTTCTGTATTTTAAATTTTTCTTGGTAATATAAGTTGGAAATAAAAATGCATTAAATACACATGCCTGGACACACAGATTTTTCCAGATGTGGAAGCCAGGCCTGTGGCTTGCTTAGCTGCAGTTGTGGCCAAAAGGCATTGGCAGTCCTCCTTCCACCCCCACCCCTGCTCCCTGGAGCATCTCCTCAGCCCCAGGGCCCCTGTCAGCAGTCACCTGAGAAGCCACATTTGCATTAACTAGGGCAGACAGTCCCCCAGCAGGCACCTCAGGCCAGGACCTACTGGGGAGCAGGGCTGCTGCCCCTCTTCTTGCCGCTTTAAGAGAGCATCGCCCACGAAGAGTTTGGAATCTCCATGATGGCCAGTTCAGAAAGCATGCCTCGGACCACTACCCACAGCAGTGCCATGAAGGGGTAGGTGGCCATTGGCAAGAAAAGGACCTGGAGGCTCCTTTAGGGGAATACAAGAGATCCCTGAAAAAGACTATTCATTGGAGCTGGCTCCTTTAACTGGTGTTTGCTTACTTCTAAGATAGCACTTTGAGAAGACTAGGGGAAAAAAAAGGAATTGCAAAAAAAAAAAAAAAAAAAAAAAAAAAAAAAAAAAAAAAAAAAAAGGAATTGGAATGTTAATGAGAACCATCTGGAATGTTTTCCAGGGGTGTAATGTTTGGTACAAGAAAGTAATTCTTCAGCTGAAATGAAGAGAAGATAAACACATAGGAAAGGATACTATTAAACCACTTCGCTGGAGATGGTTTCTTGACACATTAACTCATTTTTTTATAGAAAAGGAATAGTGCATCTCAGTTTGCTTACAAGCTAGGAGATCACTTTGAATTCTGCATTTCCTAACTGCAAACAGAATATAGCACTTACAACAGGTTATAAATAAACTAATTTTCAAGCATAGAGCCAGCCCCAACAATAATAATACACTATTTTAAAAGACCTAAGGCAATGAATTCCATTTCCAATGGAAAAAAAGAACTGTGCAAACAAGCTTAAAACTGCTTTTTTTGTGTGTGTGCCAGTGTTATAAAATGTAGCATTTAATAAAACCTTGACCCAAATGCCAGTAACTTCAGAAAAGAGTTGGTGGAGGGGAGAAGAAAGTTATTTCTTTCAGAAAAAAATAACCACTCAGGACAAAAGCAGTGCTGCAGCAAGTGTCTCTACTCAGGAGGGGCCGCGAAGGAGCTCATCAACCAGCCATCTACACAATCCAGGTGATAGATGTGCACGCACCAGGGACCACATCGGGTCCCGTAAACAAAGTCCACCGTTCAAACCACACACTCCTGGATCTTTTTTCTGATCTGTCTCTTCCAGGGTCATAAACTCCTGCAGGCAGAAGCTGTATGAGGCCTATTCTCTGAGCTATCCTAATCTGTTCCTCTTGGGTCGGCTGGGTTGCCAGCCGCTTCTGGCCAGGTGTTGGAGGGTACACTGGAACTGGAACTTGCCCAGATACGGTGGCAGCGGTTCCTGGTCCGGCTCTGCGCCCTCACCAAAGCTGGACTGGTCGGACTGAGACTCGTGAAGAGGGGAGATGTCATCTGAGGCGGGGGATGTGAGGCAGTGCCCCATCTTTGGGGCTGGCCTGTGTGATCTGTGTACTGTTCTGACAGTCTGAAATGTTCACAGCCCAACACGATGCCAAAGAGAACCACCTAGATGGCAAGTCACACAGGAGTGGGGCTGGGACGGGGACTTCGGGAGAAGCAGAGCAG
The DNA here is from genome assembly GCF_012274545.1 of Fukomys damarensis. NCBI lineage: Eukaryota > Metazoa > Chordata > Mammalia > Rodentia > Bathyergidae > Fukomys > Fukomys damarensis. The sequence goes on along the minus strand of NW_022900949.1, from coordinate 47,905,872 downwards.
CTTTCCTTGGCTCTGACGTGCTATGGGAGAAGGAACGCTTGTCCTCTGCCAGGGAGACTTTGAGGGATGAGTTGTGGTGGGCCCAGGGCCAGTGCTTGGAATCTGGGTAACTATGGAAATAGGCAACAAACACGAGATGGAATTTCAGCATCAGCAGCCAGGCCATGGAGGAATGGGAAAGTTCGGGGAAAGTTCTTTTGTTTTTTTGGACTGGGAGAAGACATAAGGAGAGAGCCACAGGACTCTGAATAAGCATTCCTTACCCAGCAACCTAAAAGAATCACTATTTTTGCTGTATTTTTTTAATTTGTTTACAGCACGTCACATTCCATTGAGAATTCCATAAGGGTCTAAAGTCAATCCTGAGAGGTCTCACCGTACAATCCGATGCCTCCCCTCCAGCCGGCAGGTGATACGCTACAATATAATCACTTATCATGAGGAGTCACTCTTCTCAGGGACTTCAGTGCATCGTTTTAACTCCACACAGCCCTGCAATCTAGGTGAGAGCCTTATGGATGGAATAAAGACAAGTCAGACAGCCAGGATCACCCAGATCCAAGGAGCCAGTGGCCTCAACCTAAGCCTGGCCTCCTTGCAATATTTCTTCATACCTGTAATCTTTATTCTTGGGGAGATAACTAAATAATAGTGGCTCAAATTTAAGAAGAGTAGTAAAACATTCTACATCATTAAGTGTGCAAATGCCAATATCCTTGTAGTTGCAGAAGTGCACATGTGTTCCTACCTCAAGCACATGTCCCTGATTGAGTGGGAAGGAAGTTGCAGTTACTAGGAAGAAAAATCAAGGCAAAGGAGTCCAGAATTTTCTTCCCCAAGGCTTAATTAGGAACTAGTCAGCATCTAGTGAAATGCCAGAACAAAGGAGGCCTGGGTCCCTAAGATCGGTAAAGACACTGGCTGCAGGTTCCATGTTCAGCAGGTAGGGAAACTGAGAGACTGCAACCCTAAGTCCCCAAGTTTGAAATGTTTTCTTAACATATCCCAGGGGCCCAGAAGCGAGTCCACAGGTCCATGCTTGGGAATTGGAGGGTGGATTTAGGTGAAGCAGTATAAATTGGCAGGACCAAAATAGGAGATAAAAACAACAGAAAATCGTCAAGTCTGGTACCTGAGAAGAAAAGAATCATGGATTGGGATTCTTCAGCACCGACATGAATACAATGTGAAATCCACTCCAGTTTCACCATCACAGCCACTAGTAGTTAAGAAGGAAGCTTCTGTTCAAAAAGGAGAAAGAGATTCAACAGCTAAGAATTTTGCAAAGGAAGATAGTTTTAAATCGGCAAAGTTACATAACCTTAAAACAGTTTCCAGAAATCATCTTGAAACTTCATTAGCAAAAAAAATGCCCCTAAATAAGCCAACAGGAAATAAGAAGTGCAGAAATTTCTGGAAATGGCAGGGTGGTTTTTATGTTTGTTTTTAAGTGGAAAAAAGTGTTTAAGAAAAAAAAAAGGAAGCTGTGACCCACATCAAGATAGAGTTTCAGTAAAACTAATTTGAGATCAAAAGGCACCGTGTAAGACTGAGCAACCAAGCACTTGCCCCAGCCCTGGGATCTCCGTGTGATCTGCTGTAAACACACAGCCAACCCAAAACTGCTCCTGCCACTTTCACACTAAAGACAGAACTTGTTTCACTAACAGGTAACAAATCTGCATGAGACTGTCCACAGTTCTGTGGAAGCTTAACTGTGCAAAAATTTAAAAATAATTTCAGCACTTAGCAATCCAGGGATATTTATCCTGAAACAACTGATTGTCCCCAGAGTTCTGTTTTGTGAATTTTTATCCCCAAAAACCCCAGGGGTGGGCTGTCATTCATTTCCCCAGAAAATGTTCTTGACAAACTGCTCTCATTTGAGATTATTGCCTCTGGGGCTTGATACTATATCTAAACTTTTAATATTAAAATTCAGAGAAGGCTGTTGAATATCTAGGCTTCTCACAGAATGTTGTTTTCTACCTTCAAATACTGTAAATGCTATGCAAGCTTTGAGAGGCCTCTGCCCATTCCTAATAAGAATCTTCTGCCTATGATTCATGGATTAAGCCCTATAAATGGCTTTATGTACATGCCCAAAATATGTGGACGTGCAAGAGATCTGAGAGCATTTATGTCAGTGTACATCTGCTCATGAGAAAGTGTGTGTGGGAGGGAAGGAAGGAACAGGAATTGTTTCATTTTAAAAAAACAGAAGGGTAAGCAAAATTTGTATGTGCATCATTAAAGAAAGAAGTGTACCATGGATCAGTTTTCTTCATCACTTATTGTAAAAAAAAATCAAATTTTTTGCCTATAATATGGATCCCCTTTCTGTCTTTTAAATCAATGTTGCCTAAAGTTAATGAATCCAGGCTATATACTCCTTTAAAAAAAAAAAGGAGGAGGAGGAAGAAAGAGTCCACACAGTGTAAAGAGAGTGGACATCATTGCATTTCACTCCTTCAGTCCTTAAAACAATTCCTCGACAGGAAATCAAACTATACTGACAGGAAGGTGCCTGCTGCTAGGGACTCCACACCTGTATGTCATTGGCATAACCTGACTGCAGGCAGACCATGCCTACTCAGGCAGCTCCCGTCTCTGTCCTAAGAATGTGTACTCCAGTAGAGATGTCCCTTTCTGAGTAATTCTGCAATGTAGCATCTACAAGGTGATCAGAAGCCTTTGTACAGAATGCTCCAAGTGAGGAGAACCATTGTGAGTCCTCACACCGGCCTGTCCCCAGAGCACCCTTCCAGCTCTCGTGGGAAGATGCTACCAGAAACATCCGCACTATTGGTGTAATGTTCTGGACTGTGTGGAATTGAATAGTATCCCTTCAGCTTTTGCCCAAATGCCTATGTGAGCTGGGGATTTAGCTTAGTGGTTCTGCCACCTGCCTCTCAAGCGCAAGGACCTGAGTTCGATCCCCAAAAGAAAGCACAAAACTATGAACCAGAACATGTTGAACTCCATTTGGCTATCAATTACAAGTGCTCTCCCTAAAAAACCCTTTATTAAGGAAACAGGTACAGTGTATCATTGTGTCACTCAAGATACTTTTGGTTGCAAGTAATATAAAACCTATCTAAAAGGAGTTTAAATAATAGGGACATTTATTATTTCATATGATCCACAAGTTGGTTAATTCAGCAATTACATGGTATCACCTAGAACCCAGGTTCTTATTAATCCTTAAGGTTTTTATGTCTTTCTCAGCTTGGACCTCTCCCCATGGTTACAAAATGGTGGCCATATCTCTGACAATATATCTTTGCAGAGCAGAAAGGGGATTACTTTCTCCATTAGTTCAGGTTTGGGCAAATGGCCAAGGCAGAACTACTCAGTGCTTAATTGAGAAAATAAAGGAGTTGAGCATCCTACACACATACATGCACACACACTGTGCATATAGCCTTGTAAACTGCTGGCAGCAACCTTGTGACTAAGTGGTAAGTGCATATCTGAAAAGAACCTAACAATTCTAAGAAGAAGCAAGCCAAAAGACAGGGTGGAACTGGATGGACAGGGTGGAAATGTCATCCTGAACCCACAAATGCCTCTGGTCATTTTAGTTATATGAACTAACAAATTTCGTTTTTTACTTGGTTTCCTGTTACTTGCAACCCAGGGATCTTACTCATATACTTTGTAAAAATAAAAACTTGCCAGCCCTAGACTCTGTTTATTTACTTACTTACTTATTTTCTTGTTTAAAATATTACTGATTGGGACATTCTACAATATACCTGACCAGTACTCTGTAATACTCTTTAACAAAGTCATGATAAAGAAAGACTGAGAAATGATCACAGATTGGAAGAGACTAAGAAGACGCAATAACTAAATGCAATTTGGTGTCTTGGACTGGATCTTGGAGCAGAAAAAAGATCTGAAAGGAAAAGCTGATGAAATTCAAATAAAGTCTGTACTATACTATGTTAATTTCTTAGTTTTGCCAAATGTACTATGCTTCTGTAAGATGTTAGAGGAGCTGAACGATGGATAAAATTAGGAGAAGTTGCCTATGTTTGCAATTTTTCCATGAATCCAAAGTTGTTCTAAAAATCTAAATTTTAAAAAACTCATATTATTGTCATTGATACTTCAGAGTCTAGTAACCATGGGACAAGTCTGGCTTTTTCAATTCATGGATAAAAATGCTAAATCCTAAAGAGGTTGAGAGACCGGCCCACAGCCCCATGAAATTCATATCAGCGCTGAGTCTGGAACCCAGGTCATATGGCTTGGATACAGGACTTACATTGCAGCATGGGTACCTGGGGGTAGGGGTGGGGGTTAGCAAGGAGTTTAGTTCCCATGGAAACAGCTCCTCTCTAAGCACACATAATTCCCTTGTGCAGCTCACCATATTAGCTCTGGACTATTACATTTCAAATTTCATTTTTTCACATTGATAAATTACACAATTATAGCAGTCCAAGAATGAGCTGTAACATCATACAAATGGAATTTGCACTAGAAATTTACACTACCATATGGCCAATGGATTAACATTAACCATAAATAGAAACCGTCACATTCTCTAATGTCTGCCAGTCACATCTATATAAATTAAGCATTTTCTGAAAGGCAATCTGTGAAAAATGTCAATGTAGACTAAGCCTGAACCACAATATTTTAAAGACAGATTTTAAGGGAGTTATAGTTCAAATAATTGAGGTGGAATGAATATGATATGATCTGGAAAAGAATTACCCTAGATGACTCAAAAAGTGGTTCTAGTGATGACAGACACTGATGTCAAAGTTTCATTTGTAAAGTTGGGATAAAACGTTTCACAGAATGTGAAGGGAAAAAAAAATCAGACTAAGCCCCAGCTTTCAAGAACAATCTGCATTGTCATTAATTTCTTCTATGTGCTTAGAGCTTATTAACACAGCTTCAGGGTGAGAAGATGTTCCTTAATTTAAGAAAAGAGAGATTCCCCTGATCTACATGTCTTCCCCAAAATTATACCATTCCTATCCTCCAGGATTCCCCTTCTACCATGCTTCTGCCATCCAATCCCTGGTACCGTGAGCCCAGTACAGAGTCTGCCACAGCACTTCATCTCTCCTCTCCTCTTTTACTCCACCCAATAATTATTCCTCTTCCATCCTGTGAGCACTGGCCCTTGGGCAGAGTCCAGGCCTTCTGCTGGAATGCTGCTGATCACAGAATGTCAAACCCAGGGGATCTCTGAGAAAGAGGAACTGAGATCTACTAATTAGCACCCTTCCCTGTAATTGCTGGTGACCATTGGAATTATCTGATCAAGGCTATGACAATATTTCCCCTTCTTTGGCACATAGAAGATTTAGGATCACATCTTGATAGAGGATAAAACCACAATTTCTGATGTTGGCTACACTGTCCCTCATTAGCTAATGGTTATAGGACAGAAGATAAAAAATGATCTTGACAGGCAAGAGTAACGTGCACCAAATTATGAAATGTGGTTTAGAAAGAATGTAGGCAGTGCCCTACAGTTAGGTCCCAAAAGTGCCCTGCAGAGCTCCAGGAGGCAACATGTGACAAACGCCAGAGCACAGGCTGGCTGCTCAGGAGCTGCAGGTCTCCTCCCAGCCGGCCTCCCACCAGCTGGCTGCACTTGGCTAGATGATCAGCTTCACTAGGCTGCGGTTCCCCTTCTGGAAATGCTTCTTCGTGTAATTCCCAGATTGAAAACAATTTTTTGCCAACAACAGGAGGATCCAATAAACTATGGGACATCCTCATGGCAAAATATCATGCAGCTGTTACAAGCCTTCTGTTTCCCAAGAATATTTTATATGTGCGAAGGTGCTTGCTACATCCTGTAAGTTAAAGTAAAATGTAGGAGGGAAAAATGAAGTATGGCTTATGGTACTAATGATGCAAAAGGAAATAGAAGCCATAAAGGGGAACAAAGAAGACTAAAAGGGAGCACAAAACAGTGTTTGCCGTGGGTGTTGCTTTTTATAATTCAAAGTTTAAAATCATGTTTATCATTTTGGAGGAGTTTAGTGCTTGATTTTTTAAAAAATCCCAATACACAAGTATAGACAATAAAAAGATATCTCTTTTCTCATTTCACTACCATTCCCCAGGTGTAAACTCTGCTTATACTGTGAAATAACTTAGGTTTGAAGATGAATTTGCTAAAAGGGCCTCCTTGCTATATCCCTAGCCATTCTTATTTTGAGATAGAGTCTTACTAAGTCCCTAAGTTGCCAGGATGGACTCAACTTGTGATCTTCCTGCATCAGCCTCCCAGAGTGCCAAGCTCCCAAGTTTGTACCATGACACCTAGAAACATCCTTTGTTTTAAGGAGCCTACAAAGAGAAAGCTAGAGTATAACTGATTCTTATTTCCGTCATGTGATTTAATGACTTTTCCAAATTACCTATAACAAACATAGCATTTTTCTAGTAATAAAATAAAAGATTTCCCTGCTATGAAGCAGGTTTCTCATGGAGCAGAATTTAGAAGAATATTGAGCTCCTCCAACCAGATTGCCATCAATGTAGGCTGGTTGAGATGAGACCCAGAGCGAGTTCACTGGCCAAAGTGGAAAGTGCTGGAGGTGTACTGTGCAAGGGACATGAGAGGACATCTGGGTCCAGCCATTCCAGGCAGAGGCTTGTGTCACAGGGTGATAGTTAGGAAGTGACTCAGAGAAGCCATCACTTGTAAAGGAAGGAGAAGCCACGCAGATTGAGGAGACAACAGACCATGGCAGGAGAAAAGAGCTGTGAAAAGAAGGTAACACGGCATGGCAAAATGGAAAAACCAAGTCAAACACATTCCTTTTTTTTTTAATTATGTCTTTTTTCAAAAATAAAATAACAGCTAAGCTTTTGGTTTCTTGTAATTCTTTATGCATTTCTAGTTCCTAGACTTTGGTCCCTAACAATAAGAAAAAAATCAGTAAGGTCTTGAAACATTTTCTATCTGTTGGCAGAAAGCAACAATGTTCTCTGGGGTGTTTGAGGCAGTGAGGGCAGCACAAGGAGCTGACTTGAAGGGCTTCCTTGGAGTGAGCTATGACATCCCGAGCATCACATAGGAATGACAAACATAGCTGATTGAAAAAGTTTGGGTTTGTGAATAATGCTAAAGAAAAGGTTAATATAGAGTATATAAACAATATAATTGAAATTAAAAAGTGAAAATAATATGGATTTTTATTTTCAGTACTAGGGATTGAGCACAGGGTCTGACATATGCTAGGTGTGTTACTCAACTTTTCATCACTGTAACAAAATACCTGAAGAAAGTAATTTAAAGAGTAAACATTTATTTTGCCTGGTGGCTTCACAGGGTTCAGTACATAGTTGACTGGCTCCATTGCTTTTAGACCTGTGGTGAAATAGAAATATCACAGGAGATGAAGAAGTCTTATCTCTTGGCAGCCAGGAAGCTAAGAGAGAGAGCACAGGAGAGCCAGGGAGGAAGGGAAGGGGGACAAGAAACAGTCTTCAAAGTCACGCCCCTATGCTAACCCCATGTCCTGCTTCATCTTAAAAGGCCCTGCCTCATAAGTTTCTCTCACCTCCCAATAAAGCCATTAACCCATTGGATTAACCCATTGATGGAGCTACATTCCTTCATAATCCAATCATCTTCCAAAAGCCCATCAGCTGGTAACTAAGCCTCCAGCCCATGGCCTTGAGAGACATTCCAGATCAAACCACAGCATTAGGCAAGCAGTGCAGCACTAAGGCATATCTTCAGGCCTGGATCCCATTTTTAATGATTTAATAGGTATGGAAGAGAGATACAGAGAGAGAAACTGTGTGTTTGTACTTAAATACACTCATATGCATGTCCACACATGTATGCATGCACATTCACATGCGGGGTTATTTTGTTCTATTAAGTAGTTGTTTATGAAGAAAGGGTAGGTATTCCAAGTATAAACTTTCAAAACATACAAATTATGACTAAGCCAAGTAAAGCTGGAAAACATAGTCAATATACCAAAAACAGGACCAGATGATAAGGACCAGAGTGCACATACAGTGACCTAGCAGGAAAGGGCCTGCAAGTTGTCAGATTTGGTGGTCATTCACAGAGACCATTACAAAGAGCCCTTAGTGGGGAACCCCTCAGATGACCATAGTGACCATAAAGACCTATCTATAGGGGTTCAAATGGCCACAGTGGCAAAGGGTCAGGCGAACCAGTGTGTACAATGTTAGGGTCATCATTTCTGGGAAAAGACACTTCCCTTCAGAAACTAAAAATCCACTCCAACTCCAGGGAATTAAAATTGAAATGAAATGATCAAAAGTCTCAGCTTTGGTAGCTTGGATTTGAGGTACAGGTCCTGGTCTTGCTTAGGAATTTACAGCTCAGGGTGGGAGTGTAGCTCAGTAGTAGAGCATTTGCCTTGCCTGTATAAGGCTCTAGGTTTGATCCTCAGTAACACACATGTGTGCAAGTATGCCCATGGACACACACACAATTCATAGCTCACATTCCATAGTCTTGGCCACTCTACATGGTTGGTTTCTTCTTTTTTTAGGCTGAAATTCTACAAGAGAAGTTGTGAGATATTAGAATAAATGTAAGTCTAAAGATAAGAACAGACAAAATAGGCAAATTCAGGTACTAGCATTTTCGTAACTGGTTTTAATATGTTTAACAATCAGCTTTATAATTATTGTAAAATTGTAGGTATTTTGTTTCTTAAAGAATTTACAGTACTTAAGTAAATCTAATGCATTAGTAAGTTTAGAATATTTTAAAGGTTTAGAAAATTAAATAATTTTCAGCCAATGGGTCAAAAGTCAATTTAAGTCAATAAGTTCTGATTAACAGTTGTGTAAATATTGTATGAATACATAGAGAAATATGGATCATTTCAAGCTAACAGAATCTTAATCACTTGATAAATTTAGAGCATTAAGTGAAACATTAGACTGAGTGCAAGAATAGTAATATTTTGGCCAGGAGTGGTGGCATATGATTCTCAGCACTCGGGAGGCTGAGGCAGGAGGATTGCTGCAAGTTTGAGGCCAGACTGGGCTACATAGCAAGTTTAAGACTAGCCTAGACTATATACTGAGACCCTGTCTCAAACAACAACAATAACAGCAAAGAACAGTAATACTGCTCCACGGGCAAAAAGCCCTCACATATTAAAGACTTTTTTATACATATGCAGGTAACCTAGGCTAAACTTTGTTGGCGATCCCATTGGTTGAACCTATGGCACTAGAATGTGGGGATAGGAGGTACAGAAAATCTGCCTTCATCACAAACAGAGGCAGCAACTGAACAAGAGGCCCAGTTGCAGCTGGTCACGCTTTCCACAGGTTTTAGCCTGGGACTAGTAGTGTGATGCCCTTCTGCAATAAGACCAACATTATTAGCAGCACAGAAAGTCCCCATGAACCTCAGAGACATTACCTCTGTAAGAGTTTCAGTATATGCCTGAGTTCTACTTCCACTCCAAACACCATGCAGCATTTCTACCAAGGACAAAATACAAGCAAACACAAGTTAACTCTCTGGACACTTCTTGCTTTATTGCAGCTGGACAGACACAAGGAAGAAGGAAAAGATGAATTGAGATTGAGTGTCTGGGGTGTTTAATTGGAATATTACATAGAGAAATATGACTTCAGTTATACTGCTTGTACCCCAGACTGGTGAAGTGGGATGTACTGGCTATTACCAGAACTGTAGCTGAGTTAGAGTGTTGTTGTTTTGCTCCCAAAATTTATTATTTAATTAAGGGGCCCTATCCACTGCCCTCTGGGGGAGCACCTCTCCTCCTCGCTCAGGACATCTGTTCCTGATGCAGTTGATCACATTCCCCTGGTGTACCAGCAGGAATATAATCCAGAAGAGTTGATTAGAGCCTCATATTTAAACTCTGATGCTAGTCTGGAGTCCCGCAGGCCACCATGTGGAAGGATAGAATGAATCCAACAGAAAAGAAGGCTGAACCAAAGTCAGGGAGAAACAAGCCTCTGGACCTGCACCATTAGTTAGACTTTTCAATTGCATGAGCCAATCAATTCAATTTTGGGCTCAAATCCATCTGATTTGGACTTTCAGGTATTTCTTACCAAATGAATGCAAAGTGATGTAAGTATAACCGAGAGCTTCTACAGATCTGAAAACTTCACCAGGAGGATAGTTTAGGAACTAATGATGTTATTCTGGGGATGACAAGACTCTAGACTGTAACTCTTCATTATTTGGATTAATGTCCTACAGAGAAACCAATTTCTTCAGAAGGGAGGTAACACCTCATTAGTGGAAAGAAAGCAGTCAAGGCAGATGACCTTGTAATAGGGATTTTGACACTGAGATCCTTTAGGTGGGAAATGTGAATCTCAAATGTGAATTTAAAAGTCAACAGAAAGTAGAAATAATCACTAGGAATAATGAGTAGAGGTGCTGCAAAGCTCTGTAAAGCCCTGTTTTTACCAGTGAGATTTAATGTTAGCTCTTTACATCTGACTTGTCCTGAAGCCCAACACTTTTTAATACGGAATTACTGGAAAGGGCAGGACTACCTCCTTCCCTGTCACATAACATGAATGGTCTAGATGGGAGTTCTATTAGTTGGCTTGGATCGCTGAGGTTCTAAAGCTGCTTCTGTTCACTTGGCCAGTATGAGAATGAAGCATGGAAGAGACCAGCCAGAAGCTTAGGGGGAAGGAAAAAGTCTAGATAAACCTTCATAGATGAAACAGATGACTGTGGCAGTGACTAAAGTCAACTCCATCCTCACAGCCCATCCTCATTCAGCAATCCCACCAGAAACAGGGACTGGTGTTGGGTGCCTAGAGTTTCAGCTGGAATGGAGCCCCCCATACCTGTGTCACCATGTTGGCTTGGTTGTTTTCACCACACATCAGACCCCCTTTCTTTGTCTTTGACCTGTTCCCTCATTTGCTGCACTTCAGTTTACTGGACCTTCCTTTGACTTTTCAGACACACTTACTCATCCCTCTCTTCCAGCCTGGGCTCCTGTTCCTATCTACCTTGAAGGCTTTGCTCCTAGATCTTTGTGTGGCTAGCTTCTTGGCATTATTCAAGTAGTAGCTTAAATGACATCTCTTTGGTGAGTTTTTTCCTACCTACAAACCATGTCCCTACCCAAAGAGAACCCATCCTCCTCATAACATTATTCTGTTTTATTGCCTTTCTAGAACTTATTTCTATCTTTTCAATTTATTTGCTGCCTGTTTATCTTTCCTTTTCATTTAAATATAAGCTACAAGAGAAAAGGGGCCATGCCAGTTTTGCTAAGTGTCACATCCTTGATTTTTAGAATAATTCCTGACATATGACATATGTCATAGTGTTTGTTGAATGAGTTAATGATTAAATGAGTATACTCTTTACCACTTTGATATTGGAGAAATTGTCTCCTCTATAATGTTTTCTAGAAGATAGAAAGAATAAGCAAGTAAGTGAAACTCAGAAATCGAGAAAGAGATTATTTTGCGAAAAGATCATTCCTGGTTGGCACCTTGCCTCTAAACTGTCTCAGTGTCCTGAGGTAACCAATGAGGAATGGAACAGAAGACTTTATCCAGACCCCAGCCCTCTTTGTGAGTGCACCTAGGACATTCTGCAAGGGCCAGCTAATCTTGTATTTTTTAAAAAGCCATGGCTCAGTAACAACCAGCCCAAGGTTGGCTTCCTGCCTTTTCAGCCCTCATTCTCTCTGTTGGTCCTTGGTGAAGAGTAGACAGAGCCTCCATTCTCCACAAGTCTTGAACTGAATATGACTCTTCAGTATGTCTATTGTTTTTCCTCCCAGTATTGACAAATAATGACTTGCTGGCTTACTTAGTGCCTGAGATAATTGACAGAGAGTAGCTTTTAAGTTATGAGTTCATATCATTAAAGCTGGGCTTGAGCCACCTTCCAAAGGACTTTGCCCCTTGGGGAAGTTCTTCCCAAATCTTGGGAGGAAGGGATCTGTAATTATTTAAATGAAAGAGGACAGGGGAGGAGTACACTTTGGAATGTCACCTCACAGGCTTTCCTGGACTTAAGAGTAAACCCAGGCACCCTAAAAATCTTGCCCAACATAGATTGAGCTGGCTGTAGCCTCCTGAGGAAGTCTGGATGCAAGGAGTTTGGAAAGATTTCCCATGGAGAGAAAATAAGACTGGTACCAGGAATGACATCTCTGGGGCAGAGTCTAGAATGTTGGCTAGAATACTAAATTGTTGGGACACCCTTTGTTTCTTGGTTTGCCTTCATAGCTGCTGGAAGAATAAGAATGTGGTCCACCTTGCTCTCACTGACTCATTTATTCTTCAGCCAATATGATTGAGTGCCTAGAATGTTTCAGGCACAATTTTTGGTTTGATTCTGCAGACTCAACTCAGAACAAGACAGGGTCCCCATACTCATGGGGATTGTATTCTGAAGAGGAAGGCAGACATTGAGGAGATATTTGCATAAGTGATTAACAGCAAATGAGAATCTAGTCTAGGAAAGCTGGCCAAATAAAAGAGGGCCTTACTGCTGATGTTGTCTCCGCCATGCTCCACCAGTTAGAAGGCCCTACAGGTGGCAGGCTCCAGGGGTGAGAAATGGTCACAAGAAGAAGATAAGCATTGAGCCTGGGTCCCAGGCTCCCTATGCTCTTTACAAACTACAGGAAATGTAGTAACCAAGGGGTCTACACCTCTCTCCCACTTCACTTCCTGCTCAAATCACTCTTAAGGGGTGAGTGGCTGTGGGTAGGTTGCTATTGGTCCACCCTATTCCCAAATCACTTTCACTTCTTCTCGCTGCTGGTAGCCGTGGCTTTTTGGACATTTTCGTGAATTGTGTCAATTCAAACCCTCCAGGAAGCAGATGCCAAGGTGGAGCTGAAGTGCATGAGATTCACGAAGGAAAATAGCTGTGAAGGATGAAAAGAAAGACAAAGCAAGAGGAAGGAGGGAGAGCCTGCAGGCTGTAATGCAGCTGTGACTCCTATAAAAGGAGAGGAAGAAGAGGAAAGTAGAAAGTGCCTCAGAGTGGTACAGCACCAAGGAGATCCAGTCAGCCCAAGATGGAGCTCTAGAACATGGATCGCTCATGAAAGGAATCCTGCAGTGGGCAGAAATGCTGTATGTAATCACTGATTATTCCTCCCTGTGACTGCGGCCTCTGCCGAGACATGGCAGCAGAGCCTGCAGGGGCTCAGCCCAAGGTTATCAGCTCACTAGTTTCCACTGATGGCTCTCTCTTGAGCAGCATAGAGTGATCCACATCCAGGGCTGCCACTCAGGCTGGCCTGCATTGATGCACACACAGCCTGTTCTCCATTCCATGACTTACAGCCAGGGGAGGGACTCTGTCTCCTAGGGAAGACAGTGGTAGTGAGATGGGCAAAAGTGGGCCCTGAGCTGAAGCGACATAGAAAACATTGTTAGGGCTCCAGTGGTGTGAACTACTATGGCTAAATGGACAGCTGAGGGCTGGAAACACAGGTACCGGAACGTCAGCAAGCCTAACCCGGAGAGAGCTAGACAGGAGGAAAGGAGGAGGCTGACCACCAGGAACCACTTCAGAGGACAAGCTAGCAAAGGAGATGTAGGGTATGCTGGGTCGCCTGTTCCTCACATATAAGCAGCCTCACATACTAGTTTAGCGTCTTGTCTTAGCCAGTTTTCTGTTTCTATAAGAAAAGTCCAAAGCTGGCAACTTTATAAAGAAAATATGTTTAAACTGGGCTAGGTAGCACATGCCTGTAATCTCAGCATTCGGGAGGCTGAGGTAGGAGGATCCCTGTGAGTTTGAGACCAGCCTGGACTACATAGTGAGTTCCAGGTCAGTCTCAACTACATAGTGAGACCCTGTCTAAAAAAATAAATAAAAACAAATAAACAAACAAAGAAAATATGTTTAAACTGGGCTAGGTAGCACATGCCTGTAATCTCAGCATTCGGGAGGCTGAGGTAGGAGGATCGCTGTGAGTTTGAGACCAGCCTGGACTACATAGTGAGTTCCAGGTCAGTCTCAACTACATAGTGAGACCCTGTCTAAAAAAATAAATAAAAACAAATAAACAAACAAAGAAAATATGTTTATTTACTTCATAATTCTGGAGATTCAAGACTGTGACTCCCACATTTGCTCAGCTTTAGTGAGGGTCTCATGGTGGTTGGCACTACAGTAGTGAATGTGCATGCAGAAGAGATCACAGGATAAGGCAGAAGGAAACTAGAACGGGGCTGTGCTGGTTCTTTCTATTGAACTAATCTGCTCTATAAGACCAGCATTAATCCTGTCTGAGGTCAGTGCCCCCCCATGACCTAATTACCTTGGACTGAGTTCCATTTCTTACAGGTTCCACTAAATACTACCACACTGGGGATCAGGCTTCCAGTACATGCGCCTTCAAAGACCAAATTCAAACCGTATCCAAGCCATAGCACAATTCCTGCTCAGTTCCAGGTATTCTCTCTGTGTAAAATCTAGACTCTTGCCTCTATAAACACCTGCCCATCTTTCTGATCCTCAGCAGGTTATTCGTTGATCCCTCTTCTTCTCCTTCTTCTTCTTCTTCTTCTTCTTCTTCTTCTTCTTCTTCTTTTTTTCTCTCTCTCTCTCTCTCTCTCTCTCTCTCTCTCTCTCTCTCCCATCATGTTCAATTTCACATCTATTATTAAGAGGTCCTTGGGCATACCAAAGAACATATTGTATCATACATTGAAGAATATACCCAACTAAATAAAGTCTCTGTACCTAAGGTCTAAAGACAAATCAAATCAAATCAAATAATGCTGGCCCAGAAAGAAGGGCTCTCTCTCTCTCTCTCTCTCTCTCTCTCTCTCTCTCCCATCATGTTCAATTTCACATCTATTATTAAGAGGTCCTTGGGCATACCAAAGAACATATTGTATCATACATTGAAGAATATACCCAACTAAATAAAGTCTCTGTACCTAAGGTCTAAAGACAAATCAAATCAAATCAAATAATGCTGGCCCAGAAAGAAGGGCCCCATGCTTTCAAGCATCTCATATATTACCAACACAAAACCCAAGCATCTGTTTTCTTGATTAGCATCATTGAGAGCCTAGGAAAATTTATCTCCAAAGTTTTTGCTTTCTATTTTTAAAACAAATGTGACAGTCTGATGCCGGGAAGGTACAGTCTTGGAAATGGATCAATGTTTCTGGTTGAAGATCAAAATCTCTAAATAAAGAAAATGTGGGGCCAGGATTTAGCTCAGTGGCACTGCACCTGCCTGGCAAGTGCAAGGTCCTGAGTTTGATCCCTGGTACCAAAAAAAAAGAAAATGTCTAGTGCTTCTCAGTTAGCGTGAATGAAATAAATAACATAATCTAACATAACAGAATATACTTTTCTAGTCCTGCTGACATATACTTTCTTGCTTCTCTTTCTGTGCTAATGGGTGATTTCAGAGGCTGTCATTAATTAGTACTGTATTCCTGCAGTCGTATATGGTGACTAAGGAACATTTTGCAACATTAAATAATCTACAGTGCTGCTCAATTTGTCTGTAAGGTTCATTTATCATGTTAAAGAATATGGACCTGCATTTGTACTTTTGGCCTAAACCCCACAGATATTTAGGGATGGACCTGAACAATAACACATTGGTTACCAAGCAGAAGTCAACAAAAGCATCAACATAAACTGGGCCACAGTTCATGAAAACATTCCCACAGTGGATCATTACTTAGCAGTGGTGATCCTCACAGCAGCAGCTCTGTAAACACAGCTGGAAGGCACTGGGTCCTACATATTTGGCTCTGGCAATCAGTCTCTGCTCTGTTTTGTATGATGCCTCCATGGGTTGCAGAGAAGGTGCTGTGAGGGGCAGCCCTTGATCTTGGGACCGAGCAGTCTTGGTTGCAAAAAAAAGAATCACGTCTTGCTCTATGCCAACTCTCATCCTCCCAACCTAGGGAATCTGGGCTCTCCAAGATGCCCATACATTACCATAGCTGCTCCTTAGATGCTCCCAGAAGTTCCTGAGTGCCATCCACACGGGCTCTGAAGCAAGACCTCAGAGACTCTCCCAGACAACGTCTTTGATCATCTTGGGCCCCAGCATTGCTGTCCTTTCTGCCTAAAGTCTTGTAAAAACAAGTCTGCTAGCAGCTGCGGCCCACCCCTGCCAGAGCACTGCTCTGGGGCCCAGTCTGGGAACTTGGCATTCCTTCCACACACAGACTCCCTCGACCCCCAGTGCTGCTTCAACAACCTTCTAGAGAGTATCCCAAGCTGAGGTCTGTCTGCAGAGGCCCTTCTTGCACTAGCTTCCCTCAAGGACGGTGTCCTCTCCCCAACCTTCCACCTAGCTGTCCACCTTCACCCCACCTAGCATCCAGACACCTTTAAACCATACTCTGAGCCATAGAGCTCAGGTATCTCCCTTTCCCCACCACCAGGGGGGTGCCTTGTGGTACCTGCCAAATAAGCATGTTGTCTGCCCCTAGCGTAACTCTTTTGAAATAGTTGTTTTCCTCAGCTTTAAAGGAAAAGATCATACAAAGGTCTATTTCCACTTGATCTGTCACACACTGATGACCACTGAGACCATCTCTGTTTCTAACTGTTGAGGTTGGGCACACTCAAGAGAGCAGGTCAGTATCAATGCCTACCAGATGTCATATATATCTGCGGAGAAGAGTCCTCAACACCAACCACTGCAGCCTCCGTCACAGAGACACACATTGCCCACACACATCAGAGATATCAGGAACGCCATGAGCTTGACCCTCCAGTTGTACAGGTGGGGAGAATGAAGGGCATGAACTTGACCGAGGGTCAGTATGAAGGTCAGCAGCAGGATGAGCTCTGACTCATGGCACTTTCCATCACAGAAAACCTGTGGACTGTTCCCGGGAGACAAGCCCACACATCCTTGATAAATACGAAGGGACTTCCAGGGCCTTTCATCACCCGAAGGAGGATTGTGGCCAGGAAGTGTGGGCAGGAGACACTGGACAGTCATCAACTGAGCTGGCTAGATCCAGGCATGTTTGGGCCTGGAGCAGAGGAAGGAACTGTGAAAGTAGGAGGGAAAAGGTAAAGGAGACTCCTTGCCCTGGCCGCTACAGTATCTGCACTTTTCATCACCTTACTCTTCTCTCCTTCCACACTCTCTCCTTCCTACTGCAACACTTCCTGCCTGGCCTTCCCCGTTGTCTCATCTTTCTGAGAAAAGCCAGGCCAGGATGGGAAGATGCTCAGGAAAGGGAAAAGTAGCTGGAAAGGAAATAAGATACAAGAGCACCTGATACAGCTCCCCAGGAAGAAAGACCTCCAATTCCCACGCTAACTGTGGAGGACCTTAGAGCAGTGTCCTCAACTTTGGCAGCACAATGAATCAATCGAAGGAGTTTTAAAACACAGTTCTCAGCCTGCTCCACACTAATTACTTTTTCAGTACAGACTGAGCATCAGGATTTATAAAAATCTCCCTGGATGATTCTAATCTAGCCAAGGTTGAGATTCACTTCTCCTAAGAGGTGGGCTGAGTTTACTTCTTATTGACTTCTCTTTGTCAATAAAAAGTAAATATTGCTTAGATTTTTTTTTGAGTCAAATCTTTTTCTTATCTGTTATGGTTTGTGTCTAGATGTCCCCCTAAAGCCTCATACAGTCATAGACGGCTTTTTCAGAGGTGGCTGCATCTAGAGTGTGTGATGCTGGGATTGATTCATGGTGCAATGCTGGACTCAAGGGCACTAGAATTAAGGGTGTGAGTGCTATCTGCCCTAAGTAGTCTGGATAAGATATAAGAGACAGAAAGATACTATTAAGGTCCCTTGCTTGCTTGCTTTTGCTTGCCATGAACTGTTTCTCCTCTGTAATGCTCCTCTGCCAAGCCACCTTGCCTTGCAGCCAGCCAGCCATGGATTGAAACCTCTACAAACTGTGAGCTAAATAAACTTTTCCTCCTTTAATTTTGGGTGTTGGGTATTTTGTCTCAGCAAGGAGAGAAAAGTAACTAAGACATCATCCTATTTCCTGCTCAAACACAGAAATCTCAATTGCTCCAGCCTGAGGTAGCTGTCAGATTTCCTGTTATAATCCCTTCTCAGGTATTCTGGGCCTCTTGTACCACTGTCAGATCTCCAGGAGACCTCGTATTCTTCAAAGTTCTTTCCAGTTCCCCAAATCCCTTGGTGTGAGGCTCTGTGAAAAAAACCAAAAAGTTTAAAGCTACCATTGTTGTGGTCTTTTTAAAAGCTCATCTCTCCTTTTTAGTCATGATGGAGTAACTGATACCAGAGTTGACATTGTGCTGTAAACAAAGAGAAATTTGGACAAAATATACAAAACAGTCTATTCCCAGGTCCTGGACAACAATAGCTGAAAGTCTAGGATCAAAGAGAGTTGGGAAACAATTGCCTACAATTGCCCTAGCCTTCTGCAAGGAGCTATTTCTCCAGAAAGTAGTGCTGAGAAAGAACACAGACATAGCACTACAGTCTTCAAGTTAAGCAGGCAGAGATCAGAGTATGAAAGGCTGAAGCAACTGGAGTTTGTGGAACAGAGTACTGGAAAGGAGAGAACTCTGAAGAAAAAGTGTCAGAAATCTGCAAACCCACGCATATATTAGTGAAAACTAAACTGTGCGCTCTTAGGGTGAAACTCCATGAGGCTATGCAATGATGTACTTGGATTCTGTGTGCTGGACAATCCCCAAAGCTTACATAGGATGAGAGATAGTAGGGAATCTTACTAGAGAGAGCAGATGTTCCTGATATCGGTGGAACTCACTGGAGTCCCTAAAACCATTTCATCTTAGTAGTAAGACTAAATAAAATAGATGTGAAGCAAAAGCTACGCTAGATCTGCCATAGCAAAATGCAAAAGCAAAATCTGTAAAACAACTGAGCTGATCAAGAGTTTCTTACATACATGTCAAAAAATCCAATTCTCTTTAAAGAAAAGAGCAGAAGTCACTCACTTAAATACTATCTAACTATGACAATGTCTGGCATCCAATAAAATTTACAAGACATGAGGAAGCAGGGAAACGTGATCTATAACTGAAGAAAAATCAGTCATTGGAAATGTACCTAAAATGACAAAGATTTTGGAATTAGTGAAAAAGATATTAAAATGGCTATTGTAATATGCTAATATAGTTACAGGTAATGAAAAAAAAGTGAAATATAAAAGAGAACAAATAGAAATTCTAAGTATTAAAAATATATAGAGTGAACTTTGTTTGGGGGATACTGGGGATCAAACTTGAGACCTTGGGCTTGCAAAGCAGGTGGTGGAACCACTGAGCTAAATCCCCGGCCCTAAAGTGAACATTTTTACTATTATTTTAATTTGAGCTATTTAAATATTGTAGGAGAAAAGGCTAGAGATTTTTGAACTGAGCTACATCCCAAGGCCTTTTTATTGTTTTTATTTTGTAATGAGGTCTTACTGAGTTGCCTAAATTACCCAAGATGGGCTTGAACTTAGACAAACCATCTTCGATAAACATTGAAGGTAAAATTAATGAATTAGATTTCATAAAAGTTAAAAATACTTCTACTTTTTAAAAATACGTCATTAAGAAAAATGACAAGGCAAGCCAGAATAAGGAAAAATACATCTGATTAAGACACACATACCTAACAAAAGGTTTATATCCAAAATATATAAAGAACTTACCATTAAAAAAACACATATGGGCCAAAGAGTTGAACAGACACCACAAAGATGTACAAATAGTCAAATCCACATGAAATGATGCTTACCATCTTTAGTTATTGGGAAATACAAAGTAATATTACAAGATATACAACTTCCTCATTAGAATAGTAAAAATTTAAGATTGCCAAACAAAGTGCTAACAAAAATGTGGGGTAGTCATAACTCTCATTCATTGCTATTGGGAATGTTAATTGGTACACATATTTTAGAAAACAATTCTGCATCTTCACTCTTAAATATACACTTATTATATAATTTAGCAGTTCTACCTCTAGGTATCTGCCCAAAAGAAATGAACTTGTATGGAAAAGCTTATGACAGTTTCATTTATAATAGACAAATAGCATAAAAGATCCAAATGTCTATGAACAAGTGAACAGATGATGAACTCACTGTGGCAGGTCCACACAGTATCCACTACTGAACAATGAGAGAGGAACAAACTCTTGCCAACCACATGCACAGAAACAAATGGATGAATCTCAAGAACATTATTTTGAGTAAAAGAAACCAGACACAAAGAAGTACATACTTTATGATTCCATTAATATAAAACTCTAAGAAAGGGGACTAGGGGTGTAGCTCACTGGTAGAGCACTTCTTGCCTAGTATGCACTCAGCTCTGGGTTCAAGGCCAGCAACACAGATAGAAGAAGAAGAAGAAGAAGAAGAAGAAGAGAGAAGGAGATGGTTGATATATAGAAAAAAAAAATCACATACACATGATAATCAAAGGGAAAATATGCAAAACTACTTCAGTTACTGTACTGGGTCACAAGGCCAGAACGAACATCACTAACTTCTTTCTTCCATCTCCCATTCCGTGCTTCTCACCCTCCACAAGCGTGATAGCTGCTCAGAGCTCCTTACTTGGTAGCCTGAACGCACCTCACTTCTGGCAGGGTCTGCGGAGTCCTCAATAGCTCTGTGTCTTTGTTTGCTGTGGTTCCCAGCAAACCTTAACACTGGGTGAGGAAACACCAAGAGGAAA
>NW_022900949.1:47870668-47885130 GCF_012274545.1 Fukomys damarensis | reverse complement strand
AAAAGGAGAAGGAGAAGGAGAAGGAGAAGGAGAAGGAGAAGGAGAAGGAGAAGGAGAAGGAGAAGGAGAAGAAGAAGGAGAAGAAGAAGAAGAGGAAGAAGAAGAAGAAGAATCGGAGAAAGAGAGGGTGGGGGGGAGAGAGAAGGGAGGGAGGGAGGGAGAGACAAAGAGAAAAGAAAAGAAGAGAGGAAAAACCTTAAAAAGACATATAACTTATGCTAAGAAAAGCACATCAATAGCTGTCAGGGGAGATCAACTTCAAACATACCAGTTACATAATTTGTGGGGCCCAGTGCAAAAACGAAATGCAGAGCATCTTGTTAAAAAAATTATTAAAAATTTCAAGGCAGTGACAGTGGGTCATTAAACTGAGCATGGGGCCCTTCTTAGCATGAGCCAGTTTGTGGGAATACAAGTCACACCCAAGAAAGCAACCTGGTCACCAGGGAAGTTTTGTGATGGAAATGTTTGTATCTTGATTTGGGTAGCAGGTACGCTTTTGTGCACTATTGTCAAAAATATAGGGAACTATAGTTGGAATGGCAGGACTCTCCCCGGCCAGTAGGGGGAAAAAGAAAACTCCAAGCAACAATCTCCAGTGATTTTCAGTCTTCATTAATCTATTTAAAACAGTTCTGAGGCTGGGGATTTAGCTCAGTGGTTCGGTGGCCTGTCTTGCAAGTGCAAGGACCCGGGTTCAATCCCCGGTATCAAAAAATAAATAAATAAATAAAACAGTTCTGCACCTTCAGATTTTTGCCTTGCCCTCTCTAGAAAGTCCCAGGATACCCTCACAGTCATTCATCATTTATTTATTAAATATATATTTGCAGGCATTATATAAGGAGCTGGAGCCACAATGGTTTTTTTGTCTGTTTATTTGTTTTCCGTTTTTTTGTTTGTTTGGTTGGGGTTTTTTTTTGCTGTACTAGGGAATCGAACTCAAGACCTTGCAGTTACTGAGCCAAATCCCCGGCCCTGATACAATGTTTTTCTTAAAAATACAATTCCTGCTCTCAAAAATGAATAGTCCAGCTCTGACTATTGTCCAGTAGAGTAGCTGTTAACTGTAAATGACTGAGTAAATTTTAATTAATAAAAATTGAATTAAATGAAAACATGCTAGCCACACTACAAGTGCCCAGTAGCCACAGGTGGCTACCATGTTGAACCACATTAAACATTTGCATTATGGCAGAATGTTCTCCTGCATAGAGCTTGGTGTGAAGACAGACAGTGGGAGACATGCTGTAGTCAAATAGTTCTACAGGTCTCCTAGTTTTAAATACTTGCCAAGACTACATGCAGTCTTTTACATATTTCTCCACCTCTAAACCAGAAGCAGCCACCGCTAGCTGGGCAAGGGGGATGCAGTGGGTTATGGGTCCTGATGGCTTGTGAGAAACCAGCCAACCCTTGGGAAGTCTGCCATTTGTCAAGTGTGAGCTCAGCTGCCTTTCAGAGCTAACAGACTCCTAAGGAGCTCTTGCTTAGTATTTACCCGAGTATGTTCTTATCCTAGATGAGAACACCAGACCAGAGGTCCTCATCCAGTGCTTAACCACCAGCTGCAGGGACACAAACTGAGATTTGAGGGAGGGACAACAATCATTTATTGCCTACCTGCACCCCAGAATTAGAAAACACTCTCTTTTCCTCATGAGAATAACTTGCTTAATCTCTATCTGATCCATGAACCCCCTTCTACTCCATACTCACAAGAAGTTGCTACTGTCTGCTTATACATCTCCAGCGGTGAGGAGGAGCTCATCACTTCCCATTCTAGCCCATCCACCCCTAAGTAGAACTCTTCCCTTGTTGGAGGCAGGCAGAAGGTGCCTATAAAAACTCCTCCCATTGATCTTGCTCCTCCAAGGACTTTAGCTTCCCAGGGCCTTGCTCTTCCTACCTGTACACCCTGCCCAGGCAGCATCTCTTTGTGTGACATGTACAGGAGACTCCAGCACATCCTCCTCGTTTATAATAGGAAGTGCTTATAAATGGATAATCGTGGTGGCTGTCTCCGAATTGTGACGCAAATGAAAAACATCATTCAAAAATTACCCATGCATCCATGCAAAACCATCAGTAAAAATGTAAGTCGCTCAGAATTCTCTGCATAAATTTCACAGTAAACATTTCTTTTAGAACTCAGCTCTACTCTTCAACATTGTCCAAGAAATTTGCACGCTTCCTCCTTTATGAATATTCCTTTATTCCCTTACATTGCCTTTCTCATCTAATTACTCTGAAGGTCATAGGCCTTCTGATTTTTCCCTCCTTTGCAGACACCCCTGACCTTTCCAGAAGCTGTGCCCTGGTGCCTCCAGTGTTTCCACGGCCATGGCTGCACTGCTGCTATGGTTGTTTGGGGAAGTTCAGGGGAGCTCAGTGAGGAGAATGTGGAGGTGAAATCGATGCGTGATGATTCACAAGGCTCCCTTCCTTCTCCTCACTGGCCCCGGCAAGGAGCAAGGCAAGGCTTAGAGCTGGGGATCCACCTGGTGGGGAAGCAGAGGGAAGAGATAGCAAAGTCACACCTGGGTTGCTGAAATGCGCTTTAGGAGGAGTGAGAGTAAGTAGCCGTGCACTGGGCTAGCTGAATGGATCCATTGTTTAAACTGCCGTCAAAGTGTGTTATTTATTCCCAAGAACTGTCATGTAAAGGTACAAGATCCCAACGATGAGTGTAATTGTACTGTATACCTAAAATGTACCAATAAAAAATGTGTTATTTATTAGCACAGCAACATTGCACTCAGGAGGACAGCTTTCCCAAAGGCTTTTCTGCATCTTTGTTAATTTCCTGAGTCAAATGGGACCAGACTGAGTGCTCCCCTGCTCCCCAGGTAGACAGAGGAAAGTTTCCACATTCCTTCAGAGCCGCTCAGGTTCTCACACCTCGCCAGCCTGCCCTGCGGCTTCCTTCAGCAGCCCACCTGGCATCCGTTGCCAGCTGTCCCTGGAGGATGTGAGATCTGTCCACAAACCAGACACTTTGGACAGACAGTTTCAGAATTCAGAACCTCTTGGGTTTTTGAAGGCAACATAGAACCTATTACTCATATGTAGAACTCCAGTGGGGTCTGGGAACTACTCAGCAGTCACGTGAATCCATATTTCTGCATCAAAGGTTCACACCACATGAAATGGAGATGAAGAGCAACGGAGTACTCTGGCCCTCACCTGCAATCCAGCACTGAGAGAGGCTGAGGCAGAAAGATCTCATGCTTAAGTTCTGCCTGGGCAACTTGGCACAATCCTTTCTCAAAATTAAAAAAAAAATGTGAAAAAGGATGTAGCTCAGTGTAAGCAAGCCTCAAGATTCCATCCTCAATCCTAGCAGCAACAAGAAAGAGCTTTAGGTCAGTTCGGGTCAGGTTAGCTTCTGCTGCCAAATGAGTTTTTAAGCACCATTCTCAGATCTGTTTTACCTTTTAGAACTGCAGATAAGCAAGTCTGCCTCGCCTCTCCTCTCTTCTTCTTCTTTTTTTTTTTCAAGTTACTTCCAAAACTAATCTGGCATAAAGAGCTTCCTTCTGCATTTATGGGCAAAGTTGAATGGAAATTAATAAATAGGGATGAAATCCTTTTGCTCAGCCCAAACTTAAATAAAAAACAAATCTTTGTTTCACCTGGGCAAATTCCTTTCACAATGACCCAACACCTGCCTGTCAGTCATCCTCTGTGTTCCCTAATTCGTCTTCACAGAATCCAACCATCTGCCACCTTCTGGCCTTAACTGCCTTGCACCTGCACCACCCAGATGGTCACCTTTTCTTCAAACACATCTGATCCCGTCCTCTAATCCCCGCTGACATCCAGAGTCAGGGTGTGTTAATCAGAGTTGGAGGAGGTTTTATCCTGCAAAGAAAGGTGATAGGAAGCAATTGTCCAAGGGCCATTTACAGATTCCTTTCAAAATAATCCATGTGGGGGTACAAAATCTCTTGAAAATTTGCAGAGAAAAATTCTAGAGGACCTTGCAGAGATACAACACTTTCTGCTTTCAGGATGACCACAAGGCAGCTTTTCTTCTACTCCACACTCTTTTCTAAGTGCAAAGGACTCCCTCCTGTACCCGCCCACCAGCCCACTTAGCAGGTGGAGATAATGCTTTAGAGTGGGCTGGCCATACATGCTCAGATTTCTGCTATTTTTATAACCCAGGAGTCAGCCATCTGGATGGTCCTGCATCCTCCAGCCATCTTTATGGTTCCTATCCCCATCTCAGAGCCGTATATTCTTTATTTAGATTGACATAGTTGTGCATATTATTGGAATACTCTGTGATATTTTGATACATGTTTACAATGTGATATGATCAAGTCAGAGTGATTAGCACATCCAGCACAAGGCTCTCTTGGAGCACCTGGGGTGCTTCCCTTCCTCTTCTTCAGCTGCCTCTCATCTCCTGCTCCCACTGAATTCCAAGCTTTTTGCCTCTGGCCTCTAAACACGGCCAGCAGCACATTAGATGTAGACCACAACCACCACTGTCTCCACTTGATCATCTGTAAGCATTTCTGACACCAAGGTGCTGGGACCATGGACCATGCACTGGAGATGCAGCAGGAGGAGTGGGGGCCACAACGCAGGCCCAGCCATTAGATAGCTTAAAAGTGACCCACTCCTTTAAAAAGAGGCTTTGCACTCTCAGATCCAGTCCTCTCCCTCTGTCCCAGGCCTCCTTCCACATGCCATCTTAAAATTCTACTTAGAACTTCCAGAGAAATTTTGCTTTCTCTGTTGTAGTCTGCCTGAAATGGGCCAGGCCTAACAGGACCACAGTTGCCCTGTGTGAGCCCTCCAGTGGGCTGGATAAGCACTCCACATTCCAGCTGTGGTCAGATGCCAGCATGCGTGTGCTTGTGAAGCTGACTGTGCCGAATCTGGGTGTATTTGTGTGTGTGTGTGTGTGTGTGTGTGTGTGTGTGTGTGTGTGTCTCGGACCTATGAGGGTCTCCAGTGTAATCACAATTGTAGCTCAAGAGATAATAGAAAAATATGGTGCATGTTTAACTTTTTTAAAAATGTACTATAGTATAAGACACATTGCCATTAATCCCCCTTGATGTGCACCCCACCAATTTTGGACACACTTATCCTGTCATTCTTGCCATTTTCTGTAGCAGTTCTGGAAGTCCTATTTCATCCATATCTTTAGTTGCTATCATGGCTGCCTCCATGTCTTGAATCAGTTCAAAACATTTACCTTTTGTTACCTTCTGGCCTCAACTGCTTTGCACCAGCACCACCCAGATGGTCACCTTTTCTTTAAACACATCTGATCCTGTCCTCTAATCCCCACTGACATCCAGAGTCAGGGTGTGTTAATCAGAGTTGGAGGAGATTTTGTCTTCAGGGACGAGCCAGAAGTAGCATAGTGCTGGATCTGCCAGATCAGGTGAGTAAGGTGATTGAGAACACACTATAACATTTTAATGAGCCTGCCTTTCTGTCGGATGGCAGCAGCATTCACTGTACTTTTTAAATTACACTTCATAAAGACACAAAAGAGGACTTCTGAACTGCTTCAGAAGGTAGCAAGAATCAGGGTGTGGTGGTGCATACCTGCAGTTCCAGCACTCAGGAGGCTGAGGCAAAAGGATCACTGACAGTTCTAGGCCAGCCTGGGCTACATAGTGAGTTCAAGGCCAGTCTATAATATAAAGTGAGACCCTGTGTCGAGAGAGAGAGAGAGAGAGAGAGAGAGAGAGAGAAGCAAGAATGAGATGAGTGTGTTTGAAGTGGGTGTGAGTATTTTGAGGGGCATTGGTGACTATGTGTCTTTTACTGTAACACTTTTTTTTTTTTTTTTTGGTACCAAGGATCAAACTCAGGTCCTTGAGCTTGCGAGGCAGGCAGCAGAGCCACTGAGCTAAATCCCTGGCCCCTACTGTAATGCATTTTTTAAAATGTAAGTATTCACAGTATCTTTTAATCAGTGTGTGGGCAAAGCCATGTTTCAAGTACCTAATATGTAATCCTTACAACATTGCCCTAGTTTTATCATCCCTTGCTTATGTGCAAAAGACCTAAATTATGGAAAAGCTAAATTTACCAGGTACCAAGTGTCTGGGGATCTCGGAGTCTGAACTCTCCTTACATGTAATCTCTTTGCCTGTACTGTATAATTATGTGCATCCACATTCCTCTGTGTGTGTGTGTGTGTGTGTGTGTGTGTGTGTACACATGTGTTTGAAATCCCAAGTCCTCATCCTGGCTCCTTGCTTGCCTCAGGATTCCCCCTTCCCTCATCCCGGAAAGGTTTACAGTCGGAGGTGATGTCTCAGAGTGTGGACCCCAATCAGTGATGGGACAGGTAATGTCAGTGCCTACATTTCCAACATGCCATAAGGCTGACAGCTTTCCTGCTGCTGCAGCAGGACCAATGTCCTGTGTCTACAGGGAGCCCTTCTGCAGAAGCTGGTGGGAGAGGCCCAAGGATGGCAGGCCTCTTGGCCCTTTTACTGTGATGCACAGATGCTGCCCTATTCTACTTTGAGCAGAACGAGGGAGCTGTGCTCTGGCAGCCAGGCAGAGACCTGCAGGTTAGATGCAAGCAAGAGCTTCAAACAGTGACAGCTGGCTGATGAAGTCTGTTTCAGAGCACTGAAGGCAGATGGGGCTTCTTGTTCAGAGCCCAGGCAAAATGCTACTTCTGTCTGATGGTTTAAATGTTTTCCTACCTCCTCCACATACCAAGGTGCTACTATTGCTTCTCCCTGTGCTAAAATCATCTCTAATCACCAACGCCATTTCTAATCCTTCAAACAAATGAATAAAGATGGCTTATTGCAATTGTCTTCTTGTCCCAGATGAGGAAATGAGGGTCAGAGAGGTTATGTGACTTTCTGAAGGCCTTGTAGCTGGTGACAGATTCAAAATACAAGTTCAAGTTTTTCTGTCTCAAAAGCCTAGGCTCTTTCTACTATATCACAGTGCAGTATCTGTGGCCATTTGACTTTCCTTGGACTTTTCTGTTTCCTTGGGTATGGTGTGACCTGATGATGGAGACACTACTATGTTTCTAGGACCCAAGGGTTCCCTGGGTTGGTGAAGTCAGTAGGGTCTATCTGGGCCAGTGCTGTCTATTAAAAGAGCACAAGGATCTCTTCTAGCCACCACCCTTGCCCATCCTTATAAACTCCCAACATACTTATGCAAAGTTTATTCTACTCATTTTAAGGAAAGAGAGACTAAAGCACTTACCCTCTGTCACCCCCCGTAGGCCTGGGGAGGCCACACCTGGAGCCAGCCCCTAGACAGAACATGCTGATGCTGGGTCTGCCCTGTCTTGGAGGTGGCTGGTGGTTGGGAGATCAGATCCCAAATGCTCTACAAGCAGGATCTCACCACTTCCCTGCTGGATCCCAGGACCCAGGCCTGTACTTCCTTACCTGTGGCGGTCCAGCCATCACAACACGAACGTACCTGAGTTGGGGAGTGAGGATTGAGAAAGGACAGCACACTCAATAGCGTGGAGACAAGAGGTCCGATTTATTACACAGAAACAGCTCCTTTTAAAGGCAAGCCAACAGGAAACATCAAGCAATATTAGGGAGGAGATCAAAGGTCAAATTTACAAAGTCCTTGAGCCGGGGCGTGGTGGTGCACGCCCGTAATCCCATAAAACTAGTCTGGATTACAGTGAGCTCCAGGTCAACACCCGTAATCCCATAAACTCAGCCTGGATAATCCCATATACCCAGCCTGGATTATACAGTGAGCTCAGCCTGGATTACACAGAGAGCTCCAGGTCAATCTCATCTGCATAGCTGAGACCCTCATCTCAGAAAAGCCAAATAGAGTCATAGATTGTGTCAATGCCTCAATGGTAGAAGTTACTTTTCCAATGTCAAATGCCAGTGGGCTCCCACACTTACCTAACACCTGTTCTCAAGGGAAAGCCCTGAAGCCTGGGTGCAGCCTCCAAGCCCTGTCTCCCCGTTTCCTTCCCCTCTCTCGAGACACTAGATTGTGCTGGTTTTGAGAGTCCTGGAGCTCTCAGCTCCCTGTGCTTCCTCCGCCTGGGCCACTCTACCCTTGTGAACATTCCACCCTGTTCACCCTGTCAGGAGTGCTGTCTTCCAGGTCACCCCTCCTGGATCCTCCAGCCCCCGTGGCACCTCTGTGAGATGCCCCCAGAGCCTGCTGGACTGTTGATTCACCTTCCATCGCAAATTTCAGGAAAGTGTCATTGCACAGTGCCCTTCTGCCCTAGACTATGTGCTGTGTGACAGCAGGGTCCATGCATGTCTTGTAGATCACAGTGACCCCAGGCCACGGTGCCTGACACATGGTGACTGTTAGTAAATATTTGAGAGATGCATATGGACACTGTGGAAGGGAGAGTGGGAGGAAGGGATTAGCTCTGCAATCCCATGTGGGTTTGGTTTGGAAGGTGCCGCTGTGCCTTTTGAGCTCCAGTGCTCACCAGCTCATTGTGTAGTAGAAATGTCAAAGGCAAAGCTATCGTTTCTTGCAAGTCACTTAGGGGAGAAAACAGTAAATCATAGGAAGCCATTCCCAGGAGTGCAGAGACTTTTATTCTGTGGGGCCCTGACTCACCTTCCAGACGCAGCAGTGACGGCCTTCCTCCCGGTGCTCGTCACCCGTCTCCCGCAGGCATGACTCCTCTTGCCTTGTGGCCCAAAATGACTCAGTCTACACTCCAGCCAGGCCCCCTGCTGCCTCCTGTGGCCATGCCACACTGGGCTCCAAAGCTGACACTGGGCCTGTGGAGGCCTGAGATCACCATCTTCGCACCAGTGCTTAGCCCTGCCTCTAGCCCCTCCCTGGGGACTTCCTCTCCTTCTCTGAGGGTGGCTTTCTGGCCCCTTTTTTTCTTGTCCAGTCCAAATTCATAGACTTAAGTGATCCCGATCCTGCTGCCGTGGCATCTCAAATAGCAAGGGCCACAGCAGGTGCACAATTGTGCCAACACACCAGCTTGTCACTTCTTCCTTTAAGGAGGTAACCGTAAGGAGCGAGGACCCAAAAAACAAACTGCCTGCTTTAACTGTGCTGTTCCCCATCCATTTCTAAGACCCAGGCAAGAAGATACCCTCCTTGGAGCTTGCTGTGACCCTCACTGTGGGACCCCCTGAGCTATGTCTCAGGGCCCCAGGGAATCTTGGGGAAAATGAGCAAGGGGGTGAGGAAGGCCCAGATGAGGCCCCCTAAGAGCAGACGTTCTGCTTACTCACCACTGTGGCCAGCAGGCCGAGTGTGGGCATTCACATGGGCCTCACACTCAACCACCAGCCTGTAAAGTGCGGCCACTGCATCTGCAGCAGTCAGCACAGGCAGGGGAGTGGCCACAGGTCTGGGGCCAGATAGGGCACTATGTCCCTCACCGTATACCACCCTGCTTTTCTCCTACCCTAGGCAGTGCTAACCAGGAAGGAATTTAGAAATCCATAGCCAGCTTTTCCCAGAAAGCATACAGCAAGAGAGGGCTGAGTGCTCCAGCCAGAGTGAGTAGCCAGGGCTTGGGGCTGGGGCCATGGAGACAGTGGAGCTTCCCAGGATGCTCCTGCAGGCCTCTATGTCTGTCAGACTCATTCACCAAAGTACCTTGTCCCCAGAGCGTCCCAGAGGACCGTCCTCTGTATGTGGATAGTGAGGAATGCTGGGGTAGCAAGCCCCCTCATTGTATAACCAATAGTATAAGGGGGAGTTAGGCCAGAAAGCATAGCTTGAGGTGAGAGTTCTCCCTGTGAACTCCCTGAGGGCAGGGCCTCTGTCTCCTCACTCCTTCATGGCCTTTGGAGCCAGCAGCAGCTATGATCAGAGACGAACTGTGAGTATTTGTCTCAAAAGGGCCAAGATGGGGGTTCCAGCAGGAAGGAAAGGGTGATAGGCTATAGGAAGAAGGCTGTTAAGGCTGTTTGTTTCCACATGAGGTAAGCAGTTCTTCTGAAACTGTGAGCAGGAGGTAACAAAACAGCTTCCATCTAAACCCTCAGACTAGACAAATGGCTCACTCCTGGGAGCACTTTTGCAAGTGAAAAAACATCGGACTTCCTAAATTTAATTTTGTCCACACACATACATATACATATTCAAGCTATCTCCATATCCTTGGGCTGGGCTCATCCTTTTTTCTGTCACCCCTTTCACTCCACTGCACTGGACAGTGAGAATTTATAGTCCATGCTGTCTATTTCAGGAGTGAGTTGTTTTTACATCTTTCTTTCACGCTCCCTTTCCTCCCACAAGATCTATTTTCCTGTCAGTGGACCTGCCTAAATCTTCCCCTCAGATCAGTGTCCTCAGAAGGGAAGTGTATCCTCAGTAGAGTCCCTGGTGTTTGAGGTCCTTTGCACAGTCCCCAGTATCACGTCCCCATGAGAGTGCCAAGGGAGGGCCTCTTCCCTCTCACCCACACCCCATGAGTACGCTTCAGATGGTGTCCTGCCCTGTCTACCCTTTCTTGTCTTCACCACCTAAACAAGTCTTGGTTTTCACTGCAGACTCCAGATCCAGCAATATGGACCTCACGTTAGAGATCCATGAGAGCTGAGCTAATGCCACCTGTTGAGGCTGTAACCCAGCGCTGCACCCCCTACTGGGGGTCAGATGCTGCTCTTGCCCTCTAGACACATCCTTTCCATGAGTCCCCCCAGGGTGCCCTCCCCGGAGACAAACTCTCAGCCGAGCAGATGGGCCTTATCTCTAGTAAGACAGAGCCAGATGCATCACCCACACTCACAGTTGGCATACTGCCAGATCTGTCCCTGCCCCAGAACAAGCGGCCTTCTTGAGGTGACCAGATGGCAGGGCTTCGGAGGGGCAACCCAGATCCAAATGGCAGCCCTGAGCCTTCCTGAAACTGGGTCCTGAGGATAATTGGCAGAGAGAGAGTCCCTCTGGCTGGAAAGAAGAAACAGAGACTCAGTTGTGCTGGTCTGGAAAAGAGGGCCCTCGACAATCCTGGTAAGGAGCTGCAGGTGGTGGCCAAGGTTGAGACGATGGGTCTATGAGACAGCGGTCCCAAGAGCAGAGGTGTTCATTTACAGGGACAGTGAACCTGGTTAGTTCAGGGAAAGTGGCCAGGGAAGGGGAGGAGGGCCTGTTCGGGGAGGAGAAGGCCTTGAAGGAGATCCAAATGGTATAGACTTTTTCTTTCTTCCTAGAAATGGGGTACAATCTCCTGACTCCCACCCTTCCCTCCAGCCTTTCTATCCCATCCACTTGATCATCCATGTACGGCAAAAACTCATCCCAGAGCAAAAGAATAGAATTCACTGTGGCCCCATCACACAGAAGCAGCAGGCTGAATGGACCCATGAGAGACCCGCCGGAGACCCAGTTATAGCTCCCGGTGACAGACAACATATTAAATGACAGAGTTACAACAGAGGCTTTGACTCAAAAGCCAGTGCGTGGTGCTGTTTCCCTCACAGCTAAGACACATGGATCTGGGAATCAAGGTTGGGTGGGAGAGCCTCCTCTCACTTATAAGAGCTACTAACCTAATCAGAAATTTTGCTTCCCATATTAACTTAGAGCTCTGCTGGTTTGGAGGTCTTAGTGCTCAAAGGAGCAGTGCTCTACCAGGGAACACAGACACTGACTCTACCGAAATGGAAGATGTGACTGCCATCTGGCCATTTAGGGTTCCTTGTTGGCACTAAGCCAGCAAGCAGGAGAAAAAGGTTTGCTCTACAGATTGGGATGACTAACCATAACAACCAAGGGAAATCAGGTTATTGCTATACAATGGTGGTAAGGTAAACTATGTCTGGAACCTAGATGCTGCAGGGTTTTCACTCTGTAGTAAAACCATGGGAAATTATAACAACAAAGTCAGAGCTCCTTAGAAATCGGATCATCTAAGCACAAAGGTTTGAGTCAGCTCACCAGGCCAAGAGCTTCAGCCACCTGAGAACACTGACTGGGTCCAAGAAGAAAGAAGAAACACATATTAACTACAGTCTCAGGACCAGCTGTGGAAATGAAGACCATAGCAGCTGTGCTTGGAAGTATGTGTGTGTTCCTCTATTATTCTTCTCCTGTTAGCCTATGTAAGGCTTTTTGTCGGTGATTACCTGTGAAACTGATTTTAGTTTAAGTTCTGAAATAATCCTGTGGGACTCTAACCGAATTAAAGAAATAATATGGCCCAGAGGTAGACACTGTGACTCTTGCCCGGAGATGGATACATTAGTGGCAGGAATATTCTGTGTACTCATTTTGGTGGTAGTTGAGGGTATCTTTGTTGTCATGATGTATCACTGCCTCTCATTATATGGAAGCATAAAATTGTGTTTGCCATAAGGAAGTGACGAATGGAAGTTTAAATATTCCCTGAAGAGTATGTCAGTGCTCAACAGCCAAAGAAGTAGATGGTTGTCATCAGGTCACACCACTCAACCCTTTTTTTTTTTTTTTTTTTTTTGGTGTTACCAGGGATCTAACTCAGGACCTTGTGCTTGTGAGGCAGGCAGCAGCACCACTGAGCTAAATTACCCAGCCCTCAACCCCATCTTTCTACTCTACTTTTTCATGTTGGCTGTAGGACTCTACAAACTACATCTTCCCTCAGCTAGCTTAGTCTCTTTTGAGTTCCATAGATGAGAAGTGCTGCATGGAAACAGGACTTGTTCTTTCCTCTTTGCTTCCTGCTTAGTAATGGCCTTTCATCTATGAAGCCCCATTGGGTTTTAACCCCCACTATCTCAGCAGAGTCCTAAAACCAGCTTCATACTGGTTCTGATAAAACCAATTTCTCTTGATTCCCTTGTCCTAGAGATTGTACCTGCCCCTTACACTTACTGTCTGTTAGGAAACAAATCTCCATGCATGTGTACACATCTTGTGACAGCTTTTGTCCAGGACTACCTTTTCATAGAGGTTTGCATAGCAAGCATCCATGGAAATCTAAAGATAGTGTCTCTCTCTCTGGGGCTCAGGAAAGGTTTTGTGACCAGGATAGTAGAGATAATGTCTCTCTCTGGCACAAACCCTAGGCAGGTGCCATGGGCTGAATTGCATCCCCCAAAATTTACTTATTGGAGTCCAAAGCCCAGGACCTCTGTCTGTACCAACATTTGGAATAAGATCTTTATTTTTTTTAAATCATAGTGCTGTTTATTATAATAAAAACTGAAAATTTTCTAAATATCTCACAGTAAGAAACAATGAATGCAATGCATTCATAATATGGAACACTGATGTAGTCACTGGTGATAATGTAGGTGAATAGCACAGGGTTTTTGAAGAGGCAAATGAGGTGAAATGAAGTCATACAGATAGGCTCAAGTCCAGTAGGCCTGGTGTCCACATAAGAAGATATTAGAAAACAGACACACATTAGGGAAGAAGTGAGGACAGGAGAGTAAGACCACCTGCAAGCCAAGAAGAGAGGCCTCAGGAGAGATAAGCTTGTAATTCCTTGATCTCTGAATTCTAGCCTCCAGAACTACCTGAAAATAAATTTGGGGGCCAAGGATTTAGCTCAGTGGTGCCACCACCTGCCTCGCAAGCACGAAGTCCTGAATTAGATTCCCAGTATACAAAAAAAGAAAAAAGAAAAAGAAAAGAAATTCTGTTGTTGAAGCCACCCAGTCTGTGGTATGTTACAGAAGCCTTAACTGACTAATTCAGGTTTGTTAGCAGCCTATTTACAAGACTTGGGATTTCATGGGCTCAGGGTATTTCAGATCTGTGTCTAATTTCCACATAAGTCCATGTCTGCAACCCCTCCCTGGGACTTGGGGGACAAGGAAAATTTGTATTAACATGAAACTCATGTCTCTGCCTACTGTGTAGTGAGTGATAAACTGTCTAAATCCACTTATTCTCATTGTCTCTTCAACCAGGCAAATCTACAGATGTGGGGTGAGCCACTCCTGCGAGCATACCTCTGCCTAACAACTTTCTGACCACTTGACGATACCTCTCAATTACCTCATGTTGCTTACTTCATGTCATCCCTGCAACAGCTATGTTAGCAGATCCCCATACTAATTCCTTTCTGTTGAGAGACCCAGTGTGGCTTTTGTTTTCTCAATTGCATACTGCCTGGTGGACCAGGCCTGAGTGCTATGTTGGATCCTGGCTGTTTCAAAGGTACAAATGTTATGGTCTACTCACCGAAACCATGAAGTGAATGGAGTGCCAGATACATGTGCAGGCTGGGGGACTTAGAGAGGAGCGGGAGCCAGCACCACAACTCCTTCTTATGTCCTCAGGTGGAGGAGCAGTGACAACTGGTGCTGTGAGGAAAACTGGCAGGAACCGGCCTCAACATGTGTCATAAGTAGTGTTGCCCTATTGCAGGGCACTTGGCATTTCCTGTCCATCAGATCAACTGAATGCACAACTTTCAAGATGTTGTAAATGTGAAACAGCAGTGAACCAAATAGGATTGGAGGGAACATGCCAAAGTGTATTGCACAGGATGACTGTGAGTTTCATCTCACTAAATTTCTGTATATATATATATATAT
>NW_022900949.1:47840621-47870637 GCF_012274545.1 Fukomys damarensis | reverse complement strand
GAGAGGGAGAGAGAGAGAGTGTGCAACTATACTGACTCCAGAGAGATGAAAATAACTATCATACCTTTATCCAAAGATTTTGAAGAAACCACAATTCTGGAGATCTTTGTTCACTTCTTTTCTGTGGGAAGATGGGAGAGATCCCTAAATGTGCATAAGCTCATTTTATCATATCAGTGAAGCACACACCAAGCAGCTAAACTGCTGGAGAGTTAGAGGAAGTGATACCTACAGTTAAGGAGTTTTTCCTGGAGCTGGAACAAGAGAAAGCAATATAAGAAAGAAGGCATCATGTGAGAAGGTAAAAGAAGTTTAGATGTTTTGATGTGGCCCCCTCAGATACCACCTTCTTGACATCTTGATAGGTTTGTCAAAATGACAAATTTTGTTTTAAATTTTACTTATTATTATTTGTTTGTGTATGATGCTGGAGTTTGAACCCAGGGTCCTATGCATACTAGCAAGCAGTCTACCACTGAGCTACAACACCAGTTCCAAAACTGTTTTTAAAATCTACAGATCTGTAGCCCTCACATTCACCTTACCTAGGGTTGAGTCTCAGGAATAGGATAAGGATGTTTATATCCTTGCTCTATTTTTTAGGCCTAAAGTTTACTGGTTGGGTTTTGGGCTGAGTCAAAACACCCCCACATCAAAACAACTCTGTGTGAAGCAGCTGCTTCATTTGCAGTCAAAATGGAGACAGGAAAATTCCATGAGCCTTCCCTGTAGGAACCCTTCTCACAACCTCTTCTCCATGTTGCCAATTTAAGGTCAGTGTGGCATTAAAAAGGTGGCATTTGTGTCAGGCAGCCCTGGCCTTCAGACAAGAGCTAAATAAACAGGAGTCCTAGGGACGACCATTGCTTCACAAGGAGCCCATGATGGATTTTTCCAAGGGAATGAAAGGTTGCCTTTGTGCAGAGGGAGGGGAGTGAGGACCAGCTTTCCACAGCTGCCTGTTCTCCATGACCTCATGGTGCTGACACACTCACCATTTCATCTCTCTGGAGTCGGAGAGAAGGCAAAGAGGGGACTGGTGAACAGGGGGTAAGTGACTGCCACCCCTCATAGTGGGTACTGGGGAGACTGAAATAAAGCTGCCTTCTCCACATGCCTAGGTGTGACCCAGGGTGAGATGGCCGCACTGCTTCTCTCAGACAGAACGATCACGGAGATGACATTTGCCCTGTAATTCGGGCACTTCCTGGAAAACCACAATCGCCCATCACATTATAATTACCCGCCACCACTCTTCCATGTGGAACCTTGCTTCCGTGACTTCTATTCTTAAGTTCCTTTTCCGCTTTGAGAAACAAGACAGAGCACTTTAGATGGTTCCTTGATGGATATTTTTCCCTTCGAAGGACCTTTATATATTCCATGCTGAACTTTTGAACATCTATTTTAACTTTTGTGTGAATGAGACCATTTTTCTAAGTGAGTAAATGAGAAGGAGTTTCCATGGACAGCCAAGAATAGAATCACGTGTCATCTCCTGGTTTTGCTGCATTCTCATGGCATCTAGAGGAATTTTAGCTTTTTCAGGAAGAAGCAGCTTGGTGTGGTGGAAAGAGCACATCAACATCCATAAGTTTATCACTGTAGGAGGCACTAATTCCTCTCC
Source organism: Fukomys damarensis (assembly GCF_012274545.1). Classification (NCBI taxonomy): domain Eukaryota; kingdom Metazoa; phylum Chordata; class Mammalia; order Rodentia; family Bathyergidae; genus Fukomys; species Fukomys damarensis. The sequence continues at coordinate 47,869,010 of NW_022900949.1, read as the reverse complement.
AGGAATTAGTTTACCAACTGGAGAGAACTGGAGAAAAAGGGTTAGGCTAAATCAGAGTTTCGGAGCTGTGCCACCAGGGGTTGGAAGGTGGCGTGGCAGATAATCAGAGCATCAAATGATATTGAAGAAGGCACCTGAAAGAGCTATTGTCTTTGCAGATATCTTTCAGTCCTGTAATATTACAAAGGAGAAAGCCTCAGTTTGGGGCTGGTGGTCTTTTATGGCTTCCAATCTTCCCTCATAAGACAGAGAATGACCTTGTGTGCAATTTGGCATTATGTGCTGGAATTTAATATCAGTACCCTGATAACATTAACATTTTTTTCTTGTACCTACTATTCATTCTGTACATAACTAGTTTTCTATTTATGGTGAAAATGCAGAGTCTTTTTTAGTTTCTGCTTTTTCATTAAAAAGAACTTTCTTACCAGGCATAGTGCTGCACACCTGTAATCCCAGCACTCTGGAAGGCTGAGGCAGGGATATTACAAGTTAAAGCCCAGACTGGGAAACTTAGCAACTTAGCAATACCCCATCTCAAATAAAAAAGGGACTGGAGCTGAAGCTCAGTTTGCAGGCCCTGGGTTCAATCCCAAGTACCACTTTAAAAAAAAAGCTTTTGGGGGCTTTAATTAAACCTATCTGGACTAACCTTTCCAGTATTAGAAAAGAAAAAAAAAGAAAAGAAAAGAAAAGCTCAGGAGCCTGTGAAGTAGAGATAAACACCTCTGACTATTAGGAGGGAATCAGAAGGTTTCTTTTCTCTCATGTTACTTGTTTATTTGAAAAATTGTTTTCCTTTTTTAGAAAGTTTGTAATACTTGGGTTTCTAAAAATTCCCTTTTCTTGATTTCTACCTTTGGCTTAAAAATTAGGAACCAATTTTTTAAATGTCTTTTAGTTTATTTCACTTTTCTATTTAGTAAAATGGATATTTAGTTCCCTTATTTTTCATTTACTTAAGTACTGAAGATATTTTAAGCTATAAATTTTCTTCTAAATATAGCATTCATTTTGATCCATTGGTTGTGGTATGACTTAAATAGATTTTTGCTTTCTAGGCTGTTTATGAGATAATTTTTTTTATCCAAGGGCAGCATTGTGTGTGTGTGTGTGTGTGTGTGTGTGTGTGTGTGTGTGTTAAAGCAATATTGGGTTCAGAGCAAAGTTCAGATGATAATACAGAATCCCCATATACACTCCCATGAACATAGCCTTCCCTAACATATATATACACACACACCAGGGATTGAACTCTGGTCCTTGTGCTTACGAGGTAGGCGGTGGCACCACTGAGCTAAATTCTGGCCCCCATTATCAATTTTCTATACCAGTGCTATACTTGGTACTGACTGAGCTTGCAACGTATTGTTATTATCTTGAGCCCAGTTCACTTAGGGCTCGTTTTGGTGGTATACATTCCATGGATTTGGCAAATGACACACATTCTCCATTCTTGTCTCACCCAGAGTGGTTTCATAACCTAAAAACTACCTGCACTCTTCCTGTTCAACTCTCCTTGCCCAGTCATTTCTAGAAATCACTGTTCTATTCACTGACTTCAGAGTTTCTCTTTTCTAGAATTATATAGTTGAAATCATATAATATGTGGTCCTTTTGGATTACCTTCTTTCACTTAGAAACATGCATTTCCTCCTTGTCTCTCTATGCCTTCAGAGCTCATTTCTTTTTAGCACTGGATAATATTCCATTGTCTGGATGCACCACAGTTTTTTTATCTATTGATGTACTGAAGTTTATCTTGGTTGCTTTCAAATTTTGACAAACAAGAGTAAACCTGCTACAAACATCCACGTGCAACTTTCTGTGTGGACATAAATGTTCAGCTCGTTTAAGTATTAAAGAATACAGCTACTGAATTGTATGGCAAGAGTATGCACAGGTGGATAAGAATCTGCCAAGTTGTCTTTCAAAGTGGCTGAACCATTTGCGTTGCCACCAGAAATGAATAGGACAGTTCCTGTCGCTCTAGATCCTTTCCAGTATTTTCAGTGTTGTAGCCATTCTAACTGGTACATAGTTGTCTTGTTATTGTTTTAATTCCCTACTGATGTCAAAGTATTTTCAAAGAGCATGTTTCCTCATTTTCCAGTAGATGTTTAGGGGGTTTTTTGTTTTTGTTTTTGAGACAGGGTCTCACTATGTAGTTGAGACTGACCTAGAACTCACTATGTAGCCCATGCTGGTCTGGAACTCAAAGCAATCCTCCTGTCTCAGCCTCCTGGGTGCTGGGATTAAAGGTGTGCACCACCACACCCAGCTCCAGTTGTTTTGGTCTCTTCTTAGTTACTTATAATTGATTTTATTGAATTTTGATCATAGAACGTAGTGAGTAACACAAGCACTTATCAAAATTTGTTAAGGTTTTCATGAAGTCCATTACGAATTTTGGTACTTGTTTCGTGAACCTGGGTATTCTTAAGAAAGGGAGGTTCTGTTTGGCTACTGAATCAAGGTTATTAAAAATATTGATTCCTCTATGTTCATAAGTACACAATTAATGATGGCACAATTTACAAGTTTTTGAGTTGATGGTGTGGAAACAAAATGGATTCAGCTGGAGCCATTCAGCATTTGAAATTTGATCTTTTCCCAGGTTAGCAATACGAAGTGTGACAGCTCCCTTGCAACACTGGGCAGTGGCAGTGAGCACAGGTCCTAGGCAGCTGCATGTTCACTGGGAAGCCAGAAATGCTCTACAGTGTGGTGTGAAGCTGGGCCACCACAGTGGTCACTGATAGGTCAGGTGAATTCACTTTTGTATTTTCAACTTACAATGGACTTATTGGGATATTGCAATTCACAAAGCACCTGCACAACTTTCAGAAAGTTGTAAGTGTGGCTCATACCAATGTAGAATAGATAGCTGTGGAAAATTGTATTCAATTCCTCAATTAGTAATCAGAAAAATACTAAGATGGCTCAAAGGAAATATGAAGGCTGGATATTTATAAGAACTTTAATAAAGAATAAGATTGCCAGATTAGATGGCAAAACTGGCTAATGTCCTATAAGGTAATAAGTCATAACCTTTGGGGCTATCTTTTCCAAAAGTCAGAAATTATTGTTAGAATTAGTGGACAAAAATCTACAAGTTAATTTGTAAGTACACTATATATAGGAGTTTTGTTTTTTTATTTTGTTTTGTGCTACAGGGTATTGAAACCAGGTGTACTCTACCACTTAGTTATATCCCCAGCTCCTCAACCTTTTTTTTTTTAACTTTTTTTTTTTTTTTTTTTTTTTTTTTTTTTTTGGTTTTTTGAGACAGGGTCTCACTATGTAGTTGAGACTGACCTGGAACTCACTATGTAGCCCAGGCTGGTCTCGAACTCACAGTGATCCTCCTGCCTCAGCCTCCCGAGTGCTGGGATTACAGGCATGCGCCACCACACCCAGCTTTTTTTTTAACTTTTTGAGACATGGCCCAGGTGGGATTCAAATTTGCAATCTTCCTGCCTCAGCCTCCCAAGTGCTGGAATTACAAACATGCTGCAATGCACCCTGCTTCTGTAGAGGTTTTAATCAATAGTAAATAGTGAGTCAAATATTCTCCTAAATAAGGATCTTTAGCTGATTTTGTGTCCCATTTGACTATGAAAAGACATGTCACCCAAATTTTTGCCTTATTTCCAAGTTTTGGCTAAGTTTTTACACAATGTCATTATCAAATTTTCTACCTGATCTGTATTTTTATAACTGATTTAATGCATCTTAAAACCCCCTATAAGAAGTAAATTTTTATCATATTCTCCTTGTGTTTCTAACAATTTTATCTATTTAGTTGTCATGCTGTTTATTACACACAAGTTTACATTTATTTTATTACTTTATTCATGACATAGTTTCTCTCCTTATCCTATTTAGGCTTTTGATCTTAAATCCCAACTTGTCTAATTAATATTGTTAACTAATTAACATTGCCTACTATATTCTTTATCTCTTTTGGAGAATATCTCTTCATCAACATTCTTATTTTTAACCAAAGTAAGATCACATTGTTTGGGGTATTTCTTATAAACATCATATGCTATTTTAAAAATCTGGATATTGTTTGTCTCTTCATTTCAGTCACGTTTAAAGTAGTTGCACAGTCAAGTCTCATTAATAAGAGAAGTCATGGTCTGTGAAGTCTCTGTGAAAACTGAATTACCAAACACTGAACCAGGGAAACACAGGGTTTGTTTCCCATGATCCTCCGGGTACAACATTTCATCAACTAATTGATACTTAACTCTGCTTTATGTGTATTTCTGCTTAAAGACACCTAGTTTAATACACTTTTGTTGATTCATGAGCACTGAACTCATAGCTGATGGCACTGTAACTTATGGCTAAATGGAAATTGTCTGACAGGTATTTTCTCACTTTTTAAAATTTTATTTTGAGACAAGGTCTCACTGCCCAGAATAACCTCAAATTTGTGATCCTCCTGCCTAAGCATTCCAAGTATACAGGCATATAACTGAATCTACAGATAAAGAATCCACACCCAGGACTGACTAATTGCCTGGGCCTTCCTTGTCATATTTTCTCTTTATTCCTAAAGTTCAGGAATAGGCCTAGGCATTTTCTTATCAACTCAACCTGTTAAATCAGAAGGTTTTTTTTAAATCTGTAGATTCAAAGCTTTCTTCAATGCTGAGCATTCTATTATGCTTACTTTTTCTTTTATCTATTCCTGTTTTTCTTTTTGGAAGTCTTGTTCATATCTTCAGATCTACCCTCCCAGACAGATCTTTTCCCTAATTACCACCTCTGTAGTTTTGTTTTCTGTCTTCAACACAACTGGATTTTTCACCCTACTTTTTATGATACTTACCTGAGTCTCTTCAAATACCATTTTCTCTTTAAATTCATCTGACCACCCATTTAGTTGGGAAATCACATATTTTTAGCTCCATTTTTGTTTTGCTCTATTTAAGTATTTGCAGGTGCTTGCCACTACTTTTTCTTTTCTCTATTTCTCTCTTTTTTAAGGTTCATGTTGTCATCTGCCTGTTTTAGCAGCTCTGTGTCACTGGATAGGTGCTGTGTTTGTCTTTACTGACTTCCCTTTCACTGCCAGCTCTCTGGGGCCCAGGTCTGAGTACTGCAGCATTCTAAGGGCTGTGTTTTCTACTGGTGGGGAAAGGGCAAAGGCTCTGTCCTCACCAGGGCAGATGCAGGCTTGCAGAGCTGCATGGGGGAAGTGGGCATGCTCCTACCCATCTCCTGAAGAGGCATCTGGAAGATGCTTCCTTAATCTGGGCTCTATAGAGTTCCCCAACCTCAGGAACAAGAGAACTTGGCTTTCTGGTTCAACAGCTTACTTCTGGAATGGGAACTGGAGACCAGATATCTTCATCTAGCACAATGTCAAACTTTCTCTAGGGGTCCCCAAGTCTGAGACTCAAACTTTCCCCCAAGATGTATGTCTCAGCCCTTGCTAAACTAATGGGACAGAACAACCAGCCCTGTTCCTTTCACTGGTCTCTATGACTGTGTCACTTGAGAGGAACAGAAATTCACTGGGAAGTAGAAGAAAGGGAAACCACAGTAAAGTTGCCACGTTCCCAGAATCGCTCCTAAAGTTTTCTTTTAAAAGGAATTTAAGTTTAAAAAGAAGTTTCGCAGAAAATCACAAAGTGAATACCCTGAAAGATGGTACTTGATGTGACAGACAACACAAAGGCAGTGTGAGTCACAAAGCCTGAGAGGCAGCACTAGAGCAAAGCTGTGTTTCCCTTCCACTCCTGGACTATTTTTCCCAGCAGTTATTAGAAAATTATAACAGGATGCTATGTATTTGTGGCTGTACAGAAGAAAAAGGGGCTCTTTGTCATGATGGGGCTAGTTAAATGGCGGGTTTAGTGACTTCTTCTTGGACAGATGAACCATACATATGGACCATAGGTATACCCTATGCACAGACAGACCTCAGAGTGAAGGAGATAATTAAAGAAAGCAAAAGGGTGAGAATTACAATGTTCTAGAAAGAGTCCAATTGGGTGATTGTAGCAAGGACACAAAACTCCAGGGCTGTTAGAGAAAGGCAGGCAGAAGTCCTGACCATTATTAGGGACTTGGGCTCATAGGGCTCTTTCTCTCTAGAGGACTCTAACTCTAGAGTTAGTGAGAGGCTCAGGCTCAATTTAACATTACAGCAGAGGGAGATGTTTTTTGTTTCCCACCCCCCCGCAAAAAAATAAGAACCTCAGGGCCGGGATACGGCTCAGTGATGTCAAGACTTCCTGGCAAGCGCAAGGTCCTGAGTTCAATTCCTGGTACAGGAAAAAAGAATCACTGTTTCTTCTGTTGTATCATAATTATTTTTACTTGTCAACACCACGCAGGGTCTTGGAAGAGGTAGGTCACTGTGGCACCTCCAAAAGCACAGCTGACACACATGTCCACAAAGTCATAGTCACACAGGTACTGTAAATGGTTGATGGCCCAGGTCACTTGCACTACCATTATCACTTCAGTAACAAAGGGTCTCTGCCCATTAAATTGTTGACCCTTCCTGCATCTGCAATGCACCTGCCCAACTGGTCATTGTCTCCCAAGAATTAAGCAAATTCCTCTAAGCACTGAGCCTAACACTCATCTGGGGTTTGTAAAAATGCACTCCTGGCCTCTAGAAAGCTTCAGTCCTGAGGCCTGGTCAGAAAGTACTGCTTTCAGGTCCCCTGCCTGGCCATTTGCGGTCATTTTGTTTTAGATGAAACAGAAAGCGTTGGGTGGGGACAGAGCCCACCCTAGTGGTAGGGAAGGGAGCCTACTAGCTTTGCGTCCCCCTACCACCACGTGGCAGAGCCATAGCCAGGATGCAGCACCCCAACTCTGAGTCAGGGATCTCTTTCTGTCCCTAACTTGCCCGAGGCTCCTAAACTGCTGTGGCTTATGACATAACTCATCACTCAAAATCAAACATTATTTCTTTTCTGCAGTGTACTGTGTGCCAGGGAAGAAAACTATTTCCTAGTGCGGTTCGGATCGCCACACCTAGGACCTTCCCAAGGACTCAAAGCCCAGGGTGAGTGTGGACTGTGTGTTGTGTGTGTGTGTATCCGAGCGCACACGAGGCTTTGGCCCACAATCAAGCCCAGGGCTTTTGGGGGAGCCCTGGGCACACCGTGCCGCAGGTTCAGCCTGCACACAAAATGGTCTGCTCCCTGCGGCTGGCGCGTGGCCGAGCCCGGGGGAGGGGGGTGTCGGGCGCTCTGGAGAAGTCCCTTATTGTTGGAGAGGCGAGGCAGCCGCCGTCTGCAGCCAGCAGGCCGCAGATCTATTCATGCCCCCCCCCCCCACCTGCCCCCGCCCCCGCCCTCCCTCCGGCCATCTGTCGTCTGAGCGCCATTGTCAGCCCCGCGCCTGGCGTCCTGGACGACACCCAAGGGGACCCGGGGCTTAGGCCCAGCGAGAGGCAAACAAGGAGGGTTTATTCCAGTCTCGTTTGGAGGTGACCTTGAACAAAATAGCCAGACTCGGGGCATCCACCCGCCCCCGCCCTCAAGCTTCTAGTGCGGCTTTTCTTTGGGGGCTTTTCTTGACCCCGAGGGTCCGCAATCTAAGCCAGATCCTCCTGCTTAGGCTCCCTGGGACCTTATCCTCTCCTGGAGGAGTCCTGGGGGCAGATCCCGCCTCACGCCTCCGCGAAGAGCCCCCGGGAGAGCGTTTCAAATGCGCTGGCCTGAGCGTCTGATCCTCGGAGTTTATCCCAACTGTTCCCTCCTCTGGGGAGTCTGGGTTGAAAGAACAGCTTCTTTTCTGCAACTGCAAATACAGCCCTTTCAACTGCCACCAGCCAGTCTGTGTCCCCTGCAATTTGTATTTTACACCCGCTCCCCTTTTCAAAATTATCTCATCCTCCTATTAGTGGAGATTTCAAACGCCCTGCGGTATCCAGACCAAAAAAGAAAACAAACAACAAAAACAAAACAAAGCTGTGGACACTGGGGATGGCGAAATTTCCTTTTGAAACTATAGCCTTGTCTCCAAAACCTCCTAATGTTCCCCCTCCCTCCTGTGCATCTTCACACCCCAGTTTAGGGATCTAACAACCCCCTACACACACACACACACTCCCCCCACACACACACACACACACACACACACACACACACACACACACACACACAATCAGTCCTCTGCTTAGATGGGGAAACAGCCCAAAAGACAAGATGTGTTACAGCAGCTGTGCACTTCTCTCTGTACATGTAGACCAAGAGGAACCCGTACCCAATTTGAACTCTATTATTAACAGGCAAAAAGAGAAGTCAGGGCTCAAGCCGGGATATTTAAAGCTAGTTTCTCCAGGCTGACACCTCCGTGGGGCAATAGCTCCCCCACTGCTCCCCCCTCCCTTTCCCTCTCTTTCAGTTTTTTGTTTTGTTTTGTTTTGTTTTGTACAGGGGATTGAACCCAGGGACTTCACACCATGCTACACCCCCCAGCCCGTTTTATTTTTAAAAACAGGGTCTCACTAAGTTACTGTTAGCCCAGGCCCAGTTTGAATTTGCAATCTCCTGTCTCAGCCTCCCAGAGTGCTGGGATTACGGGAATGCACCACTGCACCCCGATCTTTCTCCTCTCCAGTTGGCTGCTAAGACTTGCCCCACAGAAGTTCCACCCCCTCCCACAAAATCCACTCACAGGCCCTACCAATTCCCAGGCAGGCTGGGGCCTTCCCCTCCCAGAACTTTGGCCATATGAGTGAACTTAGACCTGGAGCGCAAAACCGAGAATGTAGAAGCCTCAGGGGTACATGGCACCACGGATCTCTCTCTCGGGCAGAACTGAAGAGGAAACAAATACTTCCCAGAATCCCTTCTCCTGCCACTTTCAGTTCACAGATGGGTTTTCTCTACATGTGTTATTCTTGGGCTGTGTGGGTTTGTGTGTTTTTGCACACAACTAACACATACACTTGGCACAGAATTCAAAAGGAACACACATAACTGTTCGATGAGCAAAATGCCTCCCTCCAGCCCTGTTCCCAGATGGCAGATTTTTCTTTTCTGCCCTCCAAGAAGGCATCTGCTTCTGTCTCTGTCCCTGAGATCCTGTCTCACCTCCAGCTGTGGAACTTGGGAGATACTCTTTCTCTTTGAACCTGGGCTGTCTCCTCAGTCAAACAAGGGTAAGAAAATCTACTACCATGGCTTCAGGACCAAATAGGAAAGTGCTGATCAGAAGGGCTGTTCACTCTTGCGTTGCCACTATTTGAGATAAAGCTCTTCTCAATCCCCTCCTCTTGTCTAGTAAAATCTAAGGGGCATGGCCACGAAGATCCTAGATGAGGAAAGGAAAGGCTTAGCAAGTGGCAGGTAACCACTGTAACCAAGTGGAGGAATGTGGCGTTTAGAGGGAAATGGGCGGCTAAGGGAGGGATGTCAGGCAGGTCATGCTGATGACAAACAGCCACCATGCAGGCACAACATAAGCTATCTTTCCTGCACCACATTTACAAGCTATTTGCAGCTCTGCCTGAAGCTGTGGGTTTGGGAGAGAGCTGGGGCCATTCTGTGCCCCGGGTCTTATTCCTAAACTGGTCTAAATGAGGTCCCCTCTCCTTTGGGAATGTTTCTGGCAATGGCAGAGCATGAGGCTCTAAGACACACTACACAAGTGCAGTATCTGCCAACCTTACACTGTCGATTGAGTCACAATGTTAAGGGGGTAATGTTCAACTACCTTGAAATGGTAACAACAGGTTACCAGAGAGTAAAGAGTTGGGAAGGGTAGTTCAGTCCCTTCTGTCTATATTTTCTTCTTTTTTTCCCAGCACCGGGGATCAAACTCAGGACCTTGCACTTTTGAGGCAGGCGTGGTGCCAGTGAGCTAAATCCCCAAACCTCTTCTGTCTACATTCTCTTCTGAGATAACATCCATCCCTACATCATTAAAAACCATTGCAGTAGCTTGGATCTTGACTGTTCCCAAAAGGTTCCTGTACTAAAGGATTGGTCCCCAGGCTGGCACTACTAGGAGGTGGAGAAACCTGAGAGATGTGGCCTGTGGGAGGTCATGATATCACTGGGGTGTGATGATGAGGGGACTGTGGGACCCAGGCCCTTCTCTTGCTCTCTTTTGTTTCCTGATGCTGATGTGAGCAGTTTTGCTCTGCCGTGCACTCCTGGTATGATGCGCTGCTGCAGCAAAAGCCCAAAATCCCAGGCAGGAACTGAATCCTCTTTTTAGAGAAGATACTAAATAAATCCTTTCTCTTTATCAGTTACTGATCTCAAGTATTATGTGAACAGTGGTGGAAAGCTGACCAATACATCTATGAACTTGCTAAGAATTCCCTAACTTATATTCTAGTTTATCATTGTGGCCCAAGTTCTAAACACCCTCATGTTTCTACAACCCTTCCACTGTATCTCCACTTGTACATCTCAGACACCTCTTCAGATAGAAGTCTTGGTTTCCTGTCCCTACCCCAAGCCCAGTTTCAGCACTGGTCCCTCCTTGTACTTCCTTGCAAAGCAGGGTCAGAGGGTCACTTTTCAACTCACCACCATCACTTCCACCACAGTCAGCCCATCGTCAGCTGCTTCATTCAAAGTGTGCCTCTCCCTAATCCAAGCCCTAGCATCTCTTACCAGGATGATGACTGTATTTTCATATCCATGCCCTCTGCTTGTGCCCTGCTTCCTTCCATCTTTTCTCAACATGGTCAGGGTAATACTCAGAAGCTGTAAGTCAAATCCCATCCTCTTTTGCTCCAAACCTCTCTGATGGCTCCACCTCAAAAAAGTCACATTTTTATAATGCTCTACAAGGCCCTACATGAACTGACCCCACACCCTTACCTCTCTCTCTTCATTCCTTGATGCTCAGTCTTCATACATTTTGCTCCCATCATGATGCCCTTCTTACTATCCTGCAAATTCCATCAAGCACACACTGGCATCAGGGCCTTTGCATTAACTGTTTCCTCTACCTGGAATGCTCTACCCAAAATATCAGCAGTGTTAGTGTCCTTGCTCTACCTTCTCAAGAAAACGTTCCCCTGACATCTTATTTGAAATTTATTCCTGACCCAAACTTCCAGATCTCCTTTTGTCATAGTTTAGATGTTCCCCAAAAGCCTCATATATTCAGGGATGGGGATTTGGAAGGCGCTTGGATTGTGGGGGCACTGTACTTATCAGAGGATTAATCCATGATCAGTTCGTAGCTGGTTGTGCTGTTAGGAGGTGTGTCCTGGTCAGAAGAGGCACGCCACTGGGGCTGTAACCTGGAAGGGCTTTTCTCTCTCTCCAGCTCTTTCCTTTTTCTCTACTTTTTTCCTGCTGCCATAGGTTGAGCAACTTTTTCTCTGCTATCCTGTCTCTGTCTTGGAACCAGCTGACCATGAACTGAAACTGAGAGGAAAAAAATCTCTCCTCTTTTAAGTGGTGGATATCAGGTATTTTGCCTCAGCAATGAGAAAGTGACTAAGACATTTTTTTTTTAAATCACCATCAAACACGTGATACAATTTACTAGTTTATTTTGTGTATTTTCTGTCTCCGGTAGTGATAATGTTTGCTCTGTGTATGGTAATCATCCCAGTTTGCCCAAGGTGGTCCCTATTTTAGCAAGATATTGATCATATCTCAGGAAAAACTGGGATGGGTGGAGATATTTCTGTTTTCTTCACTATTCTATACCTATTCCTGGTGCTTGGTACATTGCCTGGCACTCAATAAATATTTAAATAATGATTGAATGAATAAATGAACAATCTGAGTGATTATCTAAAAATTTAAACCAGATCATCTTTCTCCCATGCTAAAATATTTTCCATAGCTCCACATCGCTCTTGAAATAAAATCCAACTCCTGACCACATTCTCTGAAGTCTGCCCTTTTGGACCCCTTCCTGCTCCATCTGGTACATTCTTTTCCTTCTGCTCACTGGGCTCAGGAGAGCCTGAACCTTTTTCAGCCACCTCAAGTGCACCCAACCTTTCTCTATCTCAACCTTTGTTGTTGCTGTTTGCTTGGCTTCCCTTGGAGCCCTCCCCCTTCAAGTTTCAGAGCAAAGAATGTGTCCTCAGAAAGGGCCTTCCCAGGAAGGCATCTACCAAAGAGACTTCCTTCAGGTATTCCAGCCCCTGGTCCTTGTCCTGCATCCCTGCATACTACTCAGCACTAAGTGTAATTACACCCGTTTGCGTGTTTGTCACTTGTTGCCCATAATCTCAGGAGCCCTGTTTGCCTTGTTCTCTACCACACACCTTCACCTAGAATACCTAGAATGGTTGTTTATCAGTGTCTGCTAAGGCAGTGTTTTGTGGTCAGGAAAGGAGGAGGGAGAATTGGAAAGATTTCAAGCAGAGAAAGAAGCTAATGTCAACATGGACCAAATGGACACTTGACCGATGAAGGCATTTCCTTGGGTCTTGTCAAGGAAGATACTAATTGTAATGGGAAAATATATATACCCATATATATAGATATCTATGCAGATATATATAGATAGATATTTTATTTGATACTTAACATGGGCCAAGTATGCTGCTAAGCATTCTCTGTACATCATCTCATTTGATCCCCATGATGCTTTCTCATTATCTCCACTTTCAGGTAAAAAACTAAGTATGAATGTCATCATCTGTTGACTACCTTATATCCATTCTCCACATCTTTACTAATAGGATCTATGTTTTGTGTAGGATGAGAATATGTGTAGGCTTAGGTTTCTCACTGGTTAAGAAACCACAGACTAGAAGGAGCCATTTGTAAAGATCAATAATGTATATTCAGAATACATAAAGAACTCCTAATCTAAAAACAAAACAACAACAACAACAATTTAAAAGATGAGGGCGTCGAAACATTTGAACAGATACTTCACCAAGAAGATATAACATTAGCGTATGAAACATTAGCCCCTAAGGAAATTCAAATTAAAAGCACAATAATGTACTACTCCATGCCATTTAGAATGGTTGAAACAAACCATTGGCCACTCGAAGCTCTAGTCAGTATGTGGAGGAGGTGATACTCTCATATATGGATGACAGTGTACAAACCACTTTGGAAAACTGTTTGGCAATTTCTTTAAAAGCCAGCCATATGCCTAACACATTAATCAACTATTTTCCTCATATGTACCAAGAGAAAAGAGAATACATGTCCATAAAAATATTTGTATATGAATATTCATAGAAACTTTGTCTATTAAAGGATGAGTGGAAATAGATAAAGAAACAGTAGTACATCCATATGATGTTATACCACCTAGCAATAAAAAAATAAACTATTGATAAACATATCATGGATGACACTCAAGGGACTTTTGCTAAGTGAAAAAAAAAACCCACAAAAATCACCTACTGGATGATTGCTTCCATTTATATAAAATTTTGAAAAAATAAAATCATCTAGTAACGGAAAGCAGATCAAGGGTTGCCTGGAATGAATGAGTGCGGATGTACAAAGGGAATAAAGGAAGAGCTACATGGGGCACAAATAAACTGGAGTGGTGGATATGCTAATCACTTTGATTGTTGTGTTGGCTTTCCATTGCTGTAACAAATACTCAAGATCAACAATTTAGGATACATTTATTTTGCCTCAGTTTTAGAGGTTGAATGTTTGGGCCATTGCTTCTGGGACTGAGGAAAGTCAGTACATTATCACCGAAGCATGTGGTGGAGCAAAATCACTTACCTTGTGACTAGGAAGCAAAAGAGAGTAAGGGAGAGATTTCCATCAGTCTCCTTGGAGAGCACATCTCTAGTGACATGTAGACCTCCCAGTAGGCCCCACCCCTTAAAGGTTCCACTGCCTCCCAAGAGCATTTCTTGGGGACCAAGTCTTCCATGGGCATTTGATGGAATTCAAGACTCAAACTATAGCCATTGTGGTGATGATGTCATCTTGTACATTAAGTTAAAACTTAGTTAGATTGTTAAGTGTAGTTTACTATATGCCAATCATATCTCAGTAAAATTGCATTTACAAAATACCTAAAAGCACACAAGGAATCATAAAGTCAGGACCCTTATTAGATTTCCAGGGCTCTGGAGGTCAAGCTCACACTACACCAAGATGGCCAGTCTGTTGGCAAGAATACGCATATGAAAATTATGGTAAAAATATCTGAAATTCATACAAAGTTCAGGAAATCCAGGGGATTCTGGACAGCTATGAAAATGTAAAAGGGATACAGTGGCTCTTTTTCTGAGAAGAAGGAAGTATATTTTGTGGGATCATTGGAGCCTCTGAAACATCACATCTCCAGCCCTCTTCCTTGGCAATTGGGATTAGGATGGGTACTGAGAAGAGTAAACCCTGGTTTTGCCTGCTATTTTCGGCAAGGGTCTTATGCAGGTGTGGGCATGATGTACAGTGAGGCCAGCAGGGGAGGAATAGAAACAGAGCTTCTACAGGTATCCCAGGAAGTGGGGGAAGGCTAGCACAGGGCTCTAGGCTGTCAGAAGCCCCAAATAGAAAGACATGAGAAGTTAAAGTGATGGGAGGAATCCAAGCAGAGGCACTCGTCCGACCTGAAGGAAGCCTTTGCCATCTGTAGCTTTTCCTGGTACCCAGGCAGAGGTGACAGTGTTTCTAGCAAGAGGGAGCTCTGCTTTGTAGGTAACACACACATAGCTCATACAGCTACCCTGGCTGTGGGCAAGACAGCAAATCAACTACAGCAGTTCTCTTAGGCAGATCAAACTTGATTAGCAGAGCTTGTCAGTTTGTATCTAGGCCTTGATCGTATTATTTACATCTTCATCCGTACAATAGATATGGAAGGCCTGCTATATACCAGGTACTCTTGTAGCCTCTGGGAGTCCTGATCTTTTGTTCCAGTGGAGAAACAAGATTATTCACAGGACAAATATATGAATGTACAGTGTGTTTGATGTTGGTAAATGCAGTGGAGAAAAACAGCAGAGAAAGGGGACAAGGAGGAAGGAAGGAGTGTGAGCTGAAAGGAAGGGGGATGAAGTCACACCGTGCTAACACGACCCTGCTTTTTGGTTTCTTATGATGGTCATCCCCCAACCCATCTTACCGCAGACCACAAAAAAATCAGGGTGAGCTTTTTGGTTCCTCTGGCAGCTTTATCTAAGGCCCTTTCACATTGTCAGGAGCTTCTCCCAGTCAAGAGAAAACATCCTGTCAGCCTCCACCACTGCCCCGTCACAGGCTACAGCTATGGACTTCTGGCAAGGGAGAGCTACTTGGCCCCCAGACTTGAATATTTTCCTCGTCTCCCTTCCAAAGATCAGTCCCACTCATGTCATCTCCTACACTTTGAAAGGTCCTGTCCCAAAGTCTGTTTTCTGAATGCTTGACACACACCTTCCGTTTATTTGGGTTCATTGCTCCAACGTGTATGTGCCGTGACAGTTACAATTTTCCTCTTGTCCCACTCCCGATTGTCTCTTCTGCGCTGCTCCTCACCTAAAATGTCTTCCTTCAACTCAAAGGAGGAGGAACCTACTTCTTTACAGAATCCCTCCCTGTCCATGTCAGCCCCCAGAATCCCTCTTCTTGATTTCCACATCTACATCTCATAATGATGCTGCAGTATCTTTGTGCTCTCCTATCCGTTAGTCTCCAGTTCCCCCATCCATCTCAGGGGCTCTGCATGTCTTTATTTCTTCTGTATCCCAGAATTGCAAATTCATGCTGAGCACGTAAAAGCTACACCACAGATAGAGTTCATTCCTCCCCTAAGAACAAGGTCCTGCTTTGTCCAGATGTGCTCCTTTTCACTTGAGACATAGAAAAGGTTTGGAAAATTCCAGCTAGGGAATATTCAGCTCTATTTGAGTTGTGCAAGTGGGAAAAAATATGCTTTTCCAAAATTTTAAAAATTCCCCAGCCTTTCCTCTGAAAGCAATTCATAAATCTCTGAGCCCCGTATGTAAGCTTGCCAGTTTCTTCATCGCTCTGAGGAATGAATTGTCCTCCTGTTTGCATGTTGTGTGTACACACGCATTTGTGGGCAAATGAGGGGAATGGAATTAGAGTGGGTGTTAACAAATTTTGAAAATGAAGCATGTGACAAGTGGAAAGTGACAAACTCTTCAATGCCTATACCTTCTGGTTTTTCAATGTACAAAGAAAAATCATTTTTTGGCAGCAGTATACCCTTCCTCTTTCTACTCTTCCTCTACCTCTGCCCGTGTTCATTCATTTATTCATTCTTCACGGAACAAACATTAACTGAATGTCACTTGTGATTGACAGTTTCTCTAATGACTACCAGTATTTACCATTTCCTGGCACTTAGACCTTGTACAGCCCTCTCCTTCTGAGTGTGCCCTGGACTTCCTAACTGGTGTCTCATCCACAGAATATAGTGAAAGTGATGGGATACCGTGGCCCACATTGTTACAGAGGATGGTAGTTCCTTCTTGCTGTCTTTCTCCTCTGTAGTTCTTGCTCACTCTCTCTGATGAAGCCAGCTGCTGTGTTGTTATGAGCCACTCTATGAAGAAGCCTCTTTGCCAAGGGCCTGTGGGTAGACTCCGGCTCATAGATAGTGAGGAACTGAGGCCTCAGCTCAACAGCCTGCAAGAAGCCTAAATCCTGCCCATTCTACGCAACTTTGGGAGAAGATTGCTGTGGTTTAGATGTGTGCCCCAGATCCATGCATTGGAAGCATAATCCCCAATGCTGTGTGGCACTGGGAGAGGGTGCCTAATGCAAAGAGACTGAGTCATCAGGGCAGAGCCTTTGTGAGTGGAACATTATTGCAGGGTTGAGTTAGTTATCATAAGAGCAAGTTATTACAAAAGTGATCGTCCCCTGCTGCTGTCTTTTTTGCACACCTTGAAGTAGGTACTATTATGATGCTTCCTCTACACATGAGAGTGAGGCTCATCTTTTCTTTCAAAGTAACAAAGCCAATAAGCAGGGTGGGAGGCTGTTGTTATAGGTGCTCTTGGCACCTTGCACAGCCACCTCTCCTGTCTCCAGCAACTGCAGAGAACAGCAGAAGCTGAAGAAGCACTTCATCTTACAACCAGGAAGATAGGACCACAAGGAAGATTCAGCTTCTCTTGAAATCTGGGCTGAGGACTTCCCTCCTCCTTGATGATATTAAGAGGGGCTTTGGAGGTCCAGGGTGCTGGTGGCAGCTGCAGGTGTTGGGTGCAATTGGCCAGTCAGGCCTCAGCATCAAGGGCTCTGCAGTTGCAGAGACCAGGGGCTCCTCTCTTCCCCACCCGATGCTGATGCCCTTCTTAGCACTTTCCTCCTTTGCTCATAGTTTCTCCTGAAAATAAGGTAATAGCTTTATTGGTGGCATCTCCAAAAGGAAGTGGGCTGGAATATGTGATAGTAGGTTTCCCAGGGAACCAGCTAGAGTCAGAATCCATCAGCCCTTCCAGTCTCCTCACTATAAACAAGACACTGGACTACCAGGACAGGGACAGGGACTGAACCAGCATGTGTTGGAATGTGAACACACGTGGTCAGGGCTGACCCCAGGTTTCAGACACTTGTCAGGGCTCCACTCCTCTGAATGGCAGGAAGGGAGTGGAGCAAATGAATTTCCCAGTAAGTGTACAAGGAGGAGACCCAAAGTCCTTTCTTTCTCTTTCTAGCTATTGTGTGATTCTTCAGTGCCAAGGACCATGGCAGCACTTTTGTTGTTGATGTTGTTTTGTTTTGTTTTTTGAGACAGGGTCTCACTATGTAGTTGAGACTGACCTGGAACTCACTATGTAGCCCAGGCTGGTCTCGAACTCACAGCGATCCTCTTGCCTCAGCCTCCCGAGTGCTGGGATTATGTCTGGCTATGGTAGCACTTTTAATTCTCATAATAGCACCGTGAGAGTAAACTTATCCTAGGGCTTTCCTTGAGGTAAGGAAATTAAGTGACCACAACCGAGGTAATAGCCCTGGCTCTTCACCACTGTGATACAGTCTTTCTCTTTGCTCTCTCCCTCTCCATTTTTTTCTTTCTGTCCTTTTATTCCTCCTTTTCTTCTTTTTCTTTCTTCTTTACAGTGATTAATCTAATAAATGTTTATAATATTATAATCTATATTATATTATACATATATTATATTATATTATGATATTATAATCTAATAAATGTTTTATCCTTTGATTCCATGCTTGGTCCTATGAATAAAGCAGTGGAGAAAGATAGTCTCTCCCCATCCAATTCACACTCAATTGGGAGTAGACTGACAGAAAAGAATCAACCAGACGCCATGGTATATGCCTGTAATTCCAGATATTTGGAGAGACTGAGGTAGGAAACCTAGGTTGAGCCATTTAGTGAGACTCTGTCTCAAAATAAAAACTGAAAAAAGGTTGGGGATATAGCTCAGCACAAAGGCCCTGAGTTTAAATCCCAGTACTGGAGGGTGGGGGAGTTGAGAAGAAAGACTAAAAACAACTCTACTTTGAGCAACTGGAGGGAGCATACTCCAATGCAGGAATCCAGGCTGTCTCATTCATAGAAGACCCAGGCCAGTTTTTATGAATGAACTGATATAGGCCAGGAACCAATAGATCATCATCTCGGTTTTGGCCTCCTAGCTGCAGAGGATTCCATATGGCTTGAGAAGTAATTCAGTTCCCATAGGATAATCGTTCTTGCTTGGGGTGAGGGATTGATCTCATCCTGGGGTGTCTGCACGACTCTGCTTTTCCTGGAATCTGAAGTGATTGTGGATTTGGAGATGTTTAGGCATTTCTTGAAGGGAGAAGGTCAGGAATCAGATATTGTAAGAGCTTACAATTTGATACCGCTGCAAAACCTAAAAGCTAGTTACTCTTATCTTGGTGCCCTCAGTCTTGAAGGGGGATGAGATAGACTAGGTAAATTTAGAGCTAATAAACCTCGTAATTAGTGCTTAAATGATTAACATGCCTATATGCAAAGCTGAGAGGGGATGTGACTCAAAATTTCAAGGTAATAAGGAACACAAAAATTTAGTCTTTTGTCTCATTTTTGCGTAAGTATATTTCTTCTGTCCTATCTTTATATATTACAATGTTACACATGCATTTACCACTTCCTGGCAGTTTTATTTCTAGCTATTCACCAAGAAGAAATTAAAATATATGTCTACATAATAGCTTGTATGTGAATGCTCATAACAGCTTTGTTTATAATTATCAAAAAGTAGAAACAATCCAAATATCAATCCAAATATCTATCAGCTAGCAAGAGGACAGACTGCAGCACATCCACACTATGGAATACTACTCAGTGATACAAAGATAATGAAATTTAAATACCTGAAATTACTGGAATGAATCTGAAAAGAGTCATACTACGTGAAAGAAATCAATGTACATACAAGAGACTACATATTTGGCACACCCCTAAAATCCCAAACTCCAAGAGGCTGAGGCAGGATTGCAAGCTTAAGTCCAGTTTGGACAACTTAGTCACTTAGTGAGACCCTGTCTCAAAGTAAAAACTAGAAAAGGGCTGGAGATGTAGCTTAGGGCAAAAGCTCCGTACTAAAACAAAAGCACTACATGTAGTATAAGTAATAATTCTATTCATACAAAATTTTAGAAAAGGCAACACTGTAGTGACAGAATGCAAATTAGTGGTTATCTAGAGTGGTGGTCAAGGGAGGTAATTGGTTATTGTCTACAAAGGGTCTCAGAAATGTTTACATAGATGGACATTATCTAAATCTTTATTAGGATTGTGGTTATGCAACTGTATACAATTACCAAACGTCATCAAACTCCATACTAAAATAGTTGGATTTGGTTATATATTATCTACCATAACATACCTTCATATTAAATTGCATCTTATTTAAAATACAGGTTTGACATTGTCCGAAGGTCATGATTGATCTGTCTGTTTCCCTGTGTCTTAGCGACCCCGACTTCTACCCTCTCATTCCTTTCTAGCCTGGGTACCTCTGCTACTTCTGTCTGAACTCTAAAGAAAATTTCCTATGTCTCTTCAGGGTTAACTCCTTCGTCCAAAGGCCAGATTCCACAGTCTCCTCCAACCCCAGCCTCTTGGGATCCAGGCTGAGGTTGGGTGAAGGCCAGCCAAAAGGTCTGACAAAGCAAGCTGGGGAGCCAGGACCCACCAGACCTGTGGCAGAGGCCCCGCATACATATGAACTGCATTGTGCACAGTCGCTAACTCTGGAGCCATATTAAATCTCCACTAGGATGTTAGAGTCTATAGTCCAATTTGTCTACCATCTGATACCTTTTCAGGTCTTTGTGCCTGTCTCCATTTATGTGGGTGCCTTAAACTAAATATATGGCTTTTTCCCTGTGGGTATTTGCAATCTCCTCGAACAGGTCAATAATGGTGTTAGACTGTAAGGACCTGTGCTCACAGTGACTCCCTTACATACCTCCCCCGTGCTTATGCCATACACCTTGACAGCTTCTGTGCTAAAGCTGTGTGTAATCATGTCTTCCAAGAGACACTCCAGCCTGAGCCTTGCCTGGCAAAGCCCAATTTCCCTATCTATCCTGCCAGCTCCCAGGAAGGAATGGGAAGGACACAGACCAGAGGCTCACTGGCCAGCTTGCTACTGCATCACCACTAGCTTTGGGGAAAACAAGGTGTGTTGAAGGGAGTACCAGGAGCCTTCGGAATTGCAATATCAACCCTGGGCCTGTTAAGCCCTAAGCCTTGGGTCTAGAGGGTGTGATAAAAAAACAACTATGGTGAATGTTTAAGCTTTAAAACTAAATTATTATCGTAAAAGACACATTGCCATTAACGTCCCTCCCTCAAAGTACTCCCCCGCTCTTTGAACACACTGTCAAGAAAAGGCTTAAAATAATGAATTAGCAAAATGTATGTGTTCACAAGATGAGCTCAGTTATGTGCCATTTCTTACAAGGAGGGCCTGACTACCCTGCCTTGGGAAAGAAATGTTATTTACAGATATCCTTGAGTATGCTATCAGTGTGTATGTCCTTGAGTCCAGCCAAGGGTGGGAACAATCCTTTCAGCTGCGCAGGCCTGTTGGCACTTTTGTCTGAATGTGGTATTTAAGAAATTGAGTGTGGTGTGGCATTTTTCTCTTCCACCTGCTGGAAGCTCCATCTTTCAAGATCCTTCATCTTTGGTGCTGTCTCCTGCCTCATTGTATGGTAACACATGTTTTAACTATGCTCATATCTGCTGTACTTTTGTAATAAATTTACTTTCATCTTTTTAAAGTTATGTGGAGCCAGGGATTTAGCTCAGTGGTGCCACTGCCTGCTTCAAAAGCACAAGGCCCCAAATTCGATCCCTGGTACCAAAAGGAAAAAAAAAAATTAAAATAAAATAATTATGTAGCTATTCTCTGTTCATGCAGACCTGAACCTAAAAATTTCTGTGGCCACAACTTATATGTGGCTCCTTGCTATTACACACACTTATCCCATCCTTTTTGCCACTTTCTGAAACAGTTCTGAAAGTTTTCTTGAATGTTTTAAATTATGCTGTTGTAGTTGTCTCCGTGTCTTGAATCATTCAAAAACATTTACCTTTCATGGTCATTTTGACTTTGGTGAAAAGCCAGAGGTTGCATAGTGGCAGACCCTGTAGATAAGGTGTGTGGGGACACACTAATGTTTTGATGAGCCTGCCTTTCCATTGGATGGCACTGGGCCGGAGCGTTCACTGTGTTTTTGATCACACCTCAGAAAGACACTCATGAAGGAGGACTTTCAGAACTGCTTCAGAGAGCAGGAAGATGAAATAAGTGTGTTCAACGCCAGGGGGAGTATTTTGAGGGGGATTAATGGCAGTGTGTCTCTTATGGTAATAAATCTTTCAATGTACACATTCACTGCATATTTTGATCACAGCAGATGTCTTTCCAAGGTCTTGGCTTTGGCCCTGGAGTACTGGAGTGGGAGAGTGAGCACCATGCCAAGCGCCCCGCCCCAGGGCTTATCCTTGGCAGATGGAACAGCCCACACCATGGAAAGCAATCCTGGAAGTGGAAGAACCAGCAGAACAACGCTAAGCTTGCCAGTTTTCTGCCCCAGGTGTCCATACCAGCCCTGACAAGGCCTGCAACACCACAGTGGGAAAAAGGAAGAGGATGTGAGAGGCTAAGCAAACACAGTACCTTAACCTAGTTCCTCCCCAAGCCCCGCCCACTGGAAGAAATGTGTTTAAGCAAAAAGCCCAGGGCCTAAGTGCAGGGAGCCTGAGAGGAGCACTGGGCTGCTGTGGCAGGGCAGTTCTGAAAAGTGGAAAGCAAAATGATGAGATTTTCACTTTCTCCCACCACGGAAGGTTTGGGGAACGGGAAGAAGCAAGCTCAGCAGAGCCTCAGTCTCCGGAAATGGAATCACGAGGTTTCCCTAGGACAGGCAGACCATGACGCTGAAACCAGAAAGCTGAATGAAACTCTCCAAGATGCCCTCCCTTCCCACATTAGGGAAGATGGGCACTGTAGCCCGGATCATACACTGCTATCTGGAGAGAGGCTGAAGGTGACACTGGCGTGAGCTGCCAACCCCGTCATCTTCCCTTCTTGACACCGTCATCAACCTGGCAGCCAGGATTCCAGCAGAAAGTCAAAGGCTCTTTCACCAAGAATCTGACTGGCCCAAGGGAAATGACCTACATATGCTGCTACTTGGTGGTCTCCAGAAAACCATACCCCATCCTTTCCCTGTGAGAACAGCCAAGAAGCCAATTCTTCCCCCATCACAGGCTTCCCCTGGCTGCTAAGCACACCTCTCACTTAAATGGGAGCAGACCGCCAATAATCAGTCATTTGAGGGAAGCTGTAACCATGAAAAACAGAGACCAAAACAAACAGAAAAGACAAACTCCAAGGAAACAGATAATGTGGAGATCAGAACAAGAAAACATTTTCATTTGAATTACTTCTCCCAGAGGAAGGAGGGAAGGTAATTAATTCATGAAACAAGATGAGAATAGAGAAAGAATCCTGAACAAGAGACAGCTCCTGAAAATTAAAAATGATAGCAAAAATGTACAAAGGTTGAGATAAAACATAAAGAAAATTGCCCAGGAAAAACAAAACACTGTACTGTAATAAAAAAAAAAAAAGGACAAATATTAGAAAATCATTTGGGGAGTTCTAACACACAAATAACTGGAATTCCAAAAGACTAAACAGACAAACTGGAGAAAAACAACAATAAAATCTTAAGAGAAAGCCTTAGAGCTTAGAGGCATGAGGTGCCAGATGGAAAGGCCCATCAAGGACTCAGAACAAAGGAGAAAAACATATGAGAACACATTATATGTATTTAGGACATCAGGCATGCAGAAGAAACCCTAAGAGCCTCCAGAGAAAACAGTGTATAAGCAGGGGTCAGCACTCATAATTGCATCATTTTTTTTCTCAATGGCAGCACAAGATGCAAAAAGACAGTGAAACAAGTCTTTCAAAATACGGAGGGAAAATTATTTCTAACCTAGAACTTTATACCTAGCCAACCATCAATAAAATGTGTGAAGATAGAATAAAGACACTTTGAGACATGATGTTTTTTTAATCTGCCTTTCACAGATCCATTCTTGGAAAGGTGAGAAATAGTAAATCCAAAAAGAAAGGGACCAAATAATTCAGTAAATAAGGGACCAAACAGAAGGGAATGGAGGGGAAGCTCTGCAATGAAGAGGAAGGGAGCTGTCAAGAGGAAAACTATTTGCTGGGACTAGACAGCAGCCACTATCCTACTTCCCAAGAGGAACCCCACCAAGACTGAGACTGAGCCAATGGAATACTAGTAGGTCTGCATTCATAGAGGGGAATTTCAGAGTTCTGTGTATTTGGCTACAAAATAATGCTAAGGACAAAGAGAACCAAGCAAATGGGAAATGAGGCAAAACTTAATTCTAATAAAAATCAAAGTTGGATAAGAAAGGAACTGTAGTCCTGTTATAGTAATGTGAGTCAGCCATGAACAGTATTTAATATAGTCACAATGATATAAACATTGGAGAGTAATTTAACAAGAAATGTCATTTAGTCATGTCAAGAGAATGGAGAAGTATGTGTTTATGTGATCCTAATCTCTTGTGGTGGGAAGTAGGTACATAATACTTAAAATAGAGACAATGCAATAGAGGAAGAAAAAAAATTTTTTTTTTTGAACCAGAGATTGAACTCAGGTCCTTTCACTTGTGAGACAGGTGGTGGAACCACTGAGCTAAATCCCCGGCCCTAGTACTATCTGATATTTGAAAATGTTTCTTTTTTAAAGAAGAAACTTTAATTACTTTTCGGGGAGAGGGTACCAGGGATCAAACTTGGGAACTTGCGTTTGGGACGCAGGTGATAGAACCACTGAGCTAAATCCCTGGTCCTGAAAAGGTTTCTTTTTTAATGAGGTATACATAATATATAACAAAACATACCTACTTAAAGAGCATAACTTGGTAAGTTTTATCATATGAACACCACAATCTAAGTAGTAAATATATTCAACATCCCCAAGTTTCCTCGTGCCCTTCAGGATGCTTCCCTCTCAGTATTACTCCCGAGAAGGGATTTATGTGTGGCTGAATGTCAGTCACATAAATAGCCAATACTTCCTGCTTTGGTTCTAGTGTGCCAAGAAATTTGTGCTGCTTCTATGGGTTCTGCAAATGCCAGCCTGGGGAAGTCTCCTCCCAATCCAACTGGGCCTTTAGCATTCAACTTGAGAAGCACTTCCTCCAGGAAACCTGCTGTGGCTGCTGCTCTGTGCCTATGCCCCCTTCCTTCACTCTGAAATATGCTTGTGTCTTTCTCCCTTGCTCCCAGAGACCTATGAGCCACATCTGGGTGAAGATCACCTTACACTTAGAGGAGCTGGCTCAGAGTGGGGACTCAGGAAATATTGGTTTCAAATGAACGTATGAAATATGGGACATAAGAGATGTGTGGAGGGTGAATACAAAGTGTTTCCCAGTGTCAGTAACATAAAGCTGTCTCTTTAGAGACCATGCAATAAACCCAGGAAAGGCTAAAGTTGGGGGGGGGGACTCAGAAACACACCTGAAGCCATCAGTGCCCTCTTGGAGAGGTCTCGGACATCTGTTCCAGGATGAAACCTTTCCCCAAACATCTCTTTCTTCCCTCTTCTCTCCACTCCCATCCCCTTTCTCAACCCCCAGGACCCAGGACCCACCCAAGGAGCCTCAAACTGACCTGACCCCAGCAGCCAGGGATACGATTCACTAGGGGGCACTCTTCCATCATACTGACCCTGCCCCCATCAGGCACAAAGGCCTTCCCTGGGCTCTTTCCTATCAGACTGCAAACCCAGGGGCAGACTCACATTCCCTGCAGTCTTTAGGCAGAGTAGAGGGTCTTCCCAGGCAACGGTGGCACATCCACTAAATCAGTACACACAGTACAAGGCAGCTTTGCAGAAAAGGCAAGTGCCAGGGGCTAAACTGACATTGCAAACGATCTTCCTTCATCCATTGGTCCAAAATTATCACTTCTTAGATTCACTCCCCAGCCCCTCCTCCAGCATGATGGCCACCCATACAGGAATAAACTGAGGGGCATCCTGCTGTTTTCTCCATTTACTCACCAATGTCCACACAGGACTGAGACATGTTTCAAGCAGGACTGAGAGTCATGACTTTCTGGGCACTTAGAGATCCCAGAAAAACGGAAGGAAATGGGGTCAGGGCTTGGCTCCCTCCATATTCTGTGACCTCACCTTGTGCAAGAATCATCCCAGTCCAGGCCTGCACAGGCACCAGAAGCAAAGGACCACAGAGAAAGTCCAGAGGCTCAAAGGGTGTGCACAGTTTCCTTCATTTTTCTTCTTCATCTTCCTCTTTTTTTTTAGACAGGTTTCACCCTGTAGTTCAGGATGATCTCAAACTCATTATGTAGCCCAAACTGGCCTTGAACTCTCAGCAATACTCCTGCCTCAGCCTCCTGAGTGCTGGGATTATAGGCATGTGCCATCACGCCCAGCTTAATTTTCTTCATTTTTAAGAAAAGCACCCCTTACCTCAACCAATATGGGGTTTCAATTCACAAATGCTCTAACTTTGGAGGATTTAACTTCCAAAGATACAGATCCTGTGAGGCAACTTGCGCCTGATGGAGATTCCAGGCCTGAGGCCTGGGATTGAAAGTGAAAAGGGGCAGCTATGGAAGAGGAGGGCTTGGGAGATTAAAGCTAGAAGCAGTTGTAAAAGGAGGGCTGTGGAAAGGGGTGAAGAGGGAATAGAGTTTTTTGCAGAAGGACAAAAAGAAGAAAACTTTCTCTTGGCTCTTATTCTGCTCTTAGAGCTGGAGCATGGGCACTTCCATCCCAATGTCCAGACTCTTCCTGTGATTTGCTTCCTGCTCCAGATTTTGGAAGGCTTGCTGTTCCCATAAGCTGTCAAAGAGGAGTCTGGAAGGAGAAATTTCACAACTGAAAGCACCTAGGCCTGGAGCCCGACTTCCTCCAATCAACCATTTGGGAAGTGATGGGGATCATTCCTTTCCCAGGCTGGGGCTGTGGAGGGAAAGGGATCCACTAAGAACTCTTCATATTCCAGTCTGAGATGCAGCTGCATGGCCAGGCTGGGGCCAAGTCACAGGCACAGGCCTCAACACCGGCTAAGGAGGGATGAGGGTGTGGGTGCCTGATCTCTCACTAAACCCTGCACACACCCATGATACAGCTCCGCCCCTGTGAGCTGCTCACTCCAGAGTAAAGGCCTGGAGCCTGGTTTAGTCTGAGAATTGGGTCACCTCCGCATCTTTCCTGGGCAGCATTCCAGAAACAGTCAGCCATACTGTCATCTGGGAGGAATCATTACCTGTGGGGCAAGGAGTAGATAAGAGAGAGGGAGCAAGACTGGCTAAGAAAGACAAAGGTAAGAGGGAGAAATCCCTGGCTCACCAGGCCAGTCTCTTACCCTGCTGTCCATGAAAATTTACATGCAAGCAGGCTGGCCAGCCAAATACCCACCTGTGCGCATCTCCCTCTGGCATGTTTCACTGTCGTCACCCTCTCACCCAGCCACCCTGCAAGGCAGCTAGGGCTGCAGCTCAGGCAGGCTCTGCTGAGACCCCTGGCTTTGCCAGCCATTCTTTTACAGGTGAAAGAAAAAAAGGAGGAGAAGGAGGAGGAAGAGGAGTGGGGGTGGGGGAAGGAGAAGGAGAAGAGTGTATACATTTCCCATTCCGGTTTTGGAATGGCACTGTTTTCTACCCCACTAGAATGCAGAGATGAGCAGTCAAGGCTCCTGCAGCAGGCTTGCTTACTTCAAGATGTACCTCTTTGACCCTGACTGCCTTGAACAGACTGAGTTCTGCAACCATCTCAAGAATGTCTGTGAAGCATTTTCTTAGGTGTCTCCTGAAAGGCCCCTGAAAAACAGGACTGTACCATGTGGCCTTTCCCCTGATTTTGCAACTGCAGAGTGCACACAAGCCTACACCCACTCTCATACCTCTACCAAGTGTTTCCAAGAAGAATGCTGTCCATAAGGTGAGGCCATCTGGGAACTTCTCTTCCTTTTCATTCATAAGATTCCTACCTACCAACTCTAGTTAGGACACTGGTATCCTGGCCATAGCTTCTCCTTGTAAGGTGATCTCTGTGTTTGGCCCAGATGGCCCATTTTCTCATGTGTATTGGGTCCAATCACTATTTGAAACGCAATTTTTGGTTTCCAAGTAAACCACATGCACACACATACACACACTTTTAGGAGGTCTTTATTAAAAATTAACGATGTCCCCAGCCATTGAGTTTGCAAAGTTTCCTTGCCCTTGTTTGCCTCCAGGAAATTTAGGAATTGCAAACTCCAGGTTGAGAGTAGAAAACGGTGCAGCCAGGGGGTAGAAATCAGCCTGACTCCCCTCTAGTGAAAGGAAACTGAACGCCCCCTCCTATACTCCTGCCCCATGATCTGCAAAGGCTCTGTGTGCCCAAGTCTCAGGAAGGGCATAGAGAGCTGTGAGGACAGCGTGAGGAGGCGTGGTTCGGTGGAGTGTTAGCACCGGCGTGCACCTGGGAAGAGTCGGACCGGGCGCCCGGTGGAGGGCAATTCGGTTGGGCAGGTGAGGCAAATACTGCAGATTTTTTCAACCCAGATTCATACTTCCCGTGGGGAAGGGCTGTAAGGTGTTTGTAAACAATAAAAATGTAATTCAAAGGTTGCCGCTGGGAGTGAAAACTGCGGGGTTTAGGGAAGAGGCTCCGCAGCTCTTGACCCGGGGAAGGGTCCTAGGCGAGTAGATATAGGTGTATTTGCAGTCGTCCACCCCGATCCCTCGCGTAGCAAGACCTGGACGCGCGGTGCTCGCCCCCAGGCGCCCAGGCACCCACAGGTTTAGGGATGACAGGTGAAAGCGAGGCAGTGATGGGGGAGGGGGTGACAGTCAAGGGTCGAGTTGAATTAGATTGTCCCCAGAGGCTCCGACGTCGAGGCTGGGGGAGGGGGCACAGCGCGACCGCGAGCCGGGGCGGCCGAGGACTGAGCTCG
>NW_022900949.1:47774299-47839361 GCF_012274545.1 Fukomys damarensis | reverse complement strand
AAAGCCGCTCGGCGCTCCACAGGGACGAGCCCCGCGAGAGCCCGGGTACCCGCGCCCGGCCTTCTCCAGGAGGCCTTCGTCCTCCGGGTGCAGTGTGCTTTTTCAAGGCGGCCGCTGCGCCGGGTGAGGGTCGTTAGCCCAGGAAACCGTGCTCTTGGATCTGGGTCTGGAAAGCTCCCGGATCCCCCCGGGGCTGCAGGAGGGGACAGATTTGGAAAACGCAGGGAGGTTTCGTACTGTGGGTCGTGGTTGGGGGGCGTAGAACGCGGATGCAGGCGCCTGGTGGAGTTCAGGCTGTAGAGCCCTTGTGGCAGATTTGGCTAGGCGGGGGGTACAGGTGTCATTGTCCCCCACTAGCCCAGGAATTCATCTTTGTCTTCCTTGGAAAAGCCTCTCTTGAACCACGAATTGGCTCTCACTTAGAAAGAATGCAGCCTGCTGTCCAGCCCGGTGACGTCAGCGCTGGAGTATTTGGAAAACAAAGAGGTCTGGGAGAGGGAGAGGGAGGCAGACCCGCGACTCTTAAGGACCTCTCCGGGCCTTGGAGTGTCCTCTCCATCTTGCCCGTTTTACACTGGGGTCTGCCGGTTTTCGGATCCGCCCCTGTGTGATCTGATTTGGACCCTAGCTGTGGTTCTTTCGGGGAGTGTGAGCCCGGGCGAGACTGGAGGTACGCCCTCGCTTGGCAAGGTGGCTTTCAGAGGGCGCAGCGCGCTACCTCAGTAGAGGTGCAGTGCTCTGATAAGGGAAACCAAGCTTAGTAAAAACTCAGACTTTTGATATCTGAAAGGGGCTTGACTCAGGGGCTTGACTGGGACAAATTTGCGATGAGAGGCCTCTGAGTTGTGCCCATCTCCGGTCCTGGAGCACTGTCGGCACGCCTGGAATCTCCGGAAGGTTCTGCATTCCTTCTCACCGCTCCCGGATCCTCCTCAGCAGGAGTCAGCCCCAGACAGTGATTAACTTGGGAAATGCCCTGAAGATGAAACCCCACGCGAATTGACTCCTGCTTGCTTGTTTTGCCCCTGGTAGTGGAGGCTTGGGGGTGCGGACGATGAACGGGTGCAGGCTCGTACCCCTCCCACCCCACGCCCCAATCTGGGAGGCCTTGGAATGGGAGAGTGGATTGGGAATAGCTGCTATGCCAACCTGCCAAGCCTGAGGCAGGACACCAGGGCTGGTTTTGTGGCAGAGGAGAGGCCACATTCCCCTCTCCCTCCACGCCCCATACACACAGGACCTGTGGCAGCGTGGAGTTTGCTTGTTGTTCCCCTTGATCTCGTTTTAGAAGTTTGTCTTGGAGGAGGCCGTGGAAATGAAGCCGAGTGAGGGAGGCAGGCTGTTTCCCAGGACATGAACCATTGGGAGCTCAGGCACAAAAGCGAACCAATTCCTTAGATAAGATCTCCCAAACCTTAGGCTCACACTTCCTATCCTTCAGACCTGTAAGGTTGTTACTGATGTCAAGAACAGATACTGAGGGTCCTAGTGGGCTTTTCCAGGTAGCAAATGTGTGCAGAGACGGGGAGATCATAAGTAGGATGACATGTGGAGTTCTTTCTTCCCCCTGGCTCCCATGCTGTTTCTGTGAGCACTCACTAGGTGGCTGGCCTGCTAACCTTTTTGCCTCATCTCACAAAACCATTGTCCTATTGTATTCAGCCTTTCTTTTGTCATCCTTTTCGCCAATTCAGAGGCGGTTTCTCCCTCTTGTTCACTGCACAGTGACCGCCAAGGTCACCCATGACAAGGAGTCCCATATTCAATTTATCAGCAGCCTTTGGTGAAGCAGGGCCCAGGGGCACTCCTCCAAGAGTTCAGTGGTTCAGGAAGAATAAGGGAAGCAGGCAGATGGCTCATGAGGGTAGAGGAGAGTACCTTGTGCTAAGGCTGGCCACAAGGCGTCTTCATTCTAGGGGGACCTGGGAACACTGTCCAGGCTCCATTTTTTTTGGCACCAGGGATTGAACTCAGGAGAGGACCTTGCGCTTCTTTCAAGGCAGCTGGCAGCACCACTGAGCTAAAGCCCCAGGCCTAGTTCATTCTTTTATCACAGGGATAGTTCATTCTTTAAACAGCGACCCTGTTGATTTCTGGTCTGGGCAGCTAAGTGGTTATATCTGAGCTAAGCTGGCCATGGGTCATTCATGAAGATGTTTACTGGTGGCTGACTTCTGAGGGCTGTTGCTTCTTTTGGATTACTTTCTGGTTTGCTGTCATATTTCTCTAGGGTTAATAAGTCTCTGAATGTCATTACAATGGTAATCATCTGCCAAGGACTTACAGTGTACCAGGAGCTCAGTGGTTATTCTCTTTTACATCCCAACTGTGTAACAAGCAGTATTCATTCATTTTTTTTTTTAATGGAAAAATAGGCTTGGAGGTTAGGTAATTTGCTTTAATCAATTGGGGACAGGACTGGAAGTTGAACCTAGGCTTGTGTGAAACTCGACTACCCCAGCATTGCTCCTTACCATTATGCTTGCAACCAGACTGTAATGGGAGGTTGTCCCCTATCTCATATGAGCTCTCTCTCCCTCACCTTCTCCAGGTGCTCTCGGGTCAGGTGCCTGCTGGCCATTGTCTAGGCAGGTGTGTGTAAGCCAGAGAATCATGAGGACCTTGGAAGACTCCTCTGGGACAGTCCTGCACCGCCTCATCCAGGAGCAGCTGCGCTATGGCAACCTGACGGAGACACGTACACTGCTGGCTATCCAGCAGCAGGCCCTGCGGGGTGGGGCTGGAGCTGGGGGCACAGGGAGCCCCCAGGCCTCCCTGGAGATCTTGCCACCTGAGGACAGTCAGGTGCTTCAGCAGGCCACCAGGCAAGAGCCCCAAGGCCAGGAGCACCAGGGTGGTGAGACCCACCTGGCAGAAAACACCCTCTACCGGCTGTGCCCACAGCCCAGCAAGGGTGAGGAGCTGCCTACCTACGAGGAGGCCAAAGCCCACTCACAGTACTATGCAGCTCAGCAGGGAGGGCCAAGGCCACACCTTGGAGAACGGGATCCTCGTGGGGCTCCAGGAGGCGTCCGCCGGCAGGATGAGGCCCTACGGGAGCTGAGGCATGGGCATGTGCGCTCACTCAGTGAACGGCTCCTGCAGCTTTCCCTGGAGAGGAACGGTGCCCGAGGCCCCAGCCACATGAGCACCTCTCACAGCTTCCCACAGCTGGCTCGCAGCCAGCAGGGCCCTCCACCCCGAGGCCCTCCTGCTGAGGGCCCGGAGTCCCGTGGACCCCCACCACAGTACCCACATGTTGCACCTTCTCATGAAACTACTGCTGTCACTGACCCGAGGTACCGTGCCCGCGGCAGCCCACACTTCCAGCATGCTGAAGTCAGGTAACTACACCCACTGTAGCCTTTAAGCTCCTCTCTTCCTTCCAGTGTAGTCTCCCAGGGAGGAGAGCCTCAGTATCCTCTCCTGGCAAGGAATGTGAGCTGAGAAGATCCCTAGCCCACTCCACCCCTTCCAGCTCCAGTGGCTGCATGAGGTAACCCTCCTTCCCTGAGAGAAGGGAGACCCAAAGGCTGGAGGAGAGGAGAACTCAGCCAAGGTCACATAAAAAGTTAGCATCATTGCTTTGGTTCAGAGATGACACCACTGTCTGCTTAGATGTAGTAGTCAAGTAATTAAGGTTCCCAGAGGAGAGGAAATGTAGTGAGGGTTAGAGGTGAGATTGCAGAAAGAACTTTCTAAGGACAAAGAATGGGCGTCATTGACAAATTGTTCCCAAGAAGAAAGAAAATGGGACCTCCCCTGGAGGTTTTACTTTTGTTTCAGTGGACAGCTTGTTTTCTGTGATAATTAGGACAGGTGTTCCTAATGAGACTGAAAGAACCAGGTGGCCAGCCACGCTAGAGACCAGTCTGTCAGAGCTGTCCTGTCACTACTGTTCACTTCCTTTTAAGCTTTTCCATTTCTGTGGAGGCTCAGAAAGGTCAGATTTTGACTAAGTATGAAGGGAAGCCACGAGAGGATGTGACTTGATTAAGCTTCAAAAGGTGAATATGTGGGTAACACATGTCTGCATGTAGAGATAGGGAGCCTAAGGGCCAGAATGGAAGCAAGGGAGGCAGGAAGCCAGATAACTGTAGAAAAGAGGGGTCCTGGAAATGAGGCTCTGCCTCAGTCATCTCACCTGGCTCAGCACCTTCTCCAGAGAGGCAGATACATCCATCATTGTCGCATCTCCCCCTTGGGGTGTCTAGGGAACCCCACCAGAGGGCCCCGTGGATTTGTGTGGTGGCTCAGGGTCCAAGTCTGAGTCTTTTCACACCTGCTGAGTCTTCATTTAGTCACTCACTTTCCCACCATCTGGTCTTGCCTGTGGAAGATGCCTTTCCTTGCTCACAAGAAATGAGTAAGTAGCGTGACAACATTGGTGTGGAGGAACCGTGGGATGAAGCCTCATAGGCTTTCTCCAGCTCCAACCCATCCAGACTCCCGCTTTATCTCACTTCTCAGGGCTGGTCAGGAAGAGTTTCGGAAGCTGAGTCGTGGTTTCTTCTTTTGGACTAGCCTTATTGAACTGTGTCAGGAAATGATAATATCATAGCAGGGAAGTAGACTGAAGGAGAACAAAAAGAGAAGGGGGAGAGTGGGGGAAGGGAAAGCAAGCGTCGTGCGAGGGGAGACACTATTCTTTCTTGCAGCTAAGTCATCCCCAAAGAATGCTGCTGTGTCTGCCTGGCCCCATGCAGGGGCAGCAGGATTCAGGAGCCACCCTGAGAATGGCCACATTAGCAGAGAAAGCAGAGTTTGGACGTCTCAGGGGCACGGGGTTCTGCCCAGCTGTCACTGGAAGCCTTACTTTTAGGTAGCAGAGAAATGCACCTGCTGCTTTCTCCTTTCAGCTGACAAATGAAAACTGTTGGGTGTTGGGGACAGGGACTTGAGTCTAGGGTGTAATAAAAGCCGAGGGACTGAACTGTAAGATGGCATGGAGGAATGGACCCAGAAGTGAATTCAGTTTTTATGTGCTTCTAAAACTTGAAAATTTCCTTATGAAGTGGAAACAGTTATGATGCTTGGAGTCACAAGGCCTGTGAAAGGCCCTGTGATTTTCCATGCCTCTCTTTGCTTCTTCCTTCAACACAGACCCCTGAGGGTGATGGTACACCTGTTCCATGAGCGTGTAGAACATTATCCCTTGAACACTGCAGCCCTCAGACTTCAAACTTAGAGGAGGCCGAGATCCCTCCCATGAGAGCTGAGATGGCCTGCCATTAAGGGAGTGCTTGCTGTCCCCCAGAATCTACCAGTCCTTACCTGTGAGGTTGGAGACCCTCCTGAAACAGCAGAGAAATAGCCATACTGTGGGCCTGAGGCACTTTGAGGTCTAACAGCTGGAGCTGGGATTTGAAGCCTTATGTGTCATACCCTTACCCTGACATCTGTCTTACTGCTGTCACCTTAAGCAAAGCCTTCTAGGAATGTTCTAGGGGTTGAGTGGATTGATACAAAGACCTGACATAGGAAGGAGAACTAGAGTGTGCTGCTTCAGTGGACCTGAAACTGAGGACTTGTAATGAACACAGGGAAGCTGCCGGGCCCAGCTACTCAGTTGCCCCGGGGCCTTGGAAGACTATATGGTTATGAACCAGAATGAAACTTCTATTGATTAGAAAGCTCAAGAGTGTTTTTGTTTTTTTGGATTTTTTTTTTGTTTTTTTTTTTTGTTTTTTTTTTTTTTGAGGCAGAGTCTCACCTTGTAGCTCAGGCTGGCCCTGGACTCACTATATAGCCCAGGCTTGCCTCAAACTCTCCATGATCCTCCTGCTGCCTCAGCCTCCCAAGTGCTGGGATTATGGGTGTGCACCACCATACCCGGCCCAAGGGTGCATTTTTAACAATGCCTTATTGGAGCACTAGTTCCTGTGAGGCCTAGGATGGTTCAGGGTGATCCTCAAGGCCTTGGCCCTAGTGAGGCAGGGTATGACATCTTGGCATTCATCCCCTCCAGCCCTGCTCTCTAGCCCTTGAGTCTAAGGAAGCCTTGGGCAGCCACCATTTGGGAAATACCCTCGCCACTGGCCACTGCCTCGCACTGGAGAGGCTTAGTAGTTAGCAGCAGTGGGGAATCTGTGAGGTCTTTGAGTGTGTGTC
This sequence comes from Fukomys damarensis, assembly GCF_012274545.1. Lineage (NCBI taxonomy): Eukaryota > Metazoa > Chordata > Mammalia > Rodentia > Bathyergidae > Fukomys > Fukomys damarensis. The sequence goes on along the minus strand of NW_022900949.1, from coordinate 47,833,250 downwards.
TTCTATTCCCCAGGATCCTGCAGGCCCAAGTACCTCCTGTGTTCCTCCAGCAGCAGTACCTGCAGCAGCCCCAGGAGCACCCTGCACCCCCACATCTGGCTGTTCTCAGTCATGGGAGTCATGGTCTGGGAGTGGAGGGACCAGCAAGTGTCCAAGCCGCCTCAGCCACCGTGGGGAGTGCCCATCTGGCCCAGATGGAGGCTGTGTGGAGGGAGAATGCCAGGCTGCAGAGGGAGCTGGAGAGCTCTGCAGAAAAGGCGAGCTGCATTGAAAAGGTAGGCTTGTTGTGGTCTCAGACAGGTCTCCCACAGGGTGGGAGAGGCAGGGCCTTCCAGGGTCTGCTGAGGGAGTGGGCAGGGTAGAGGAAGGCAGAGAAGTCTGAAAGCCTGCATCTGGCTGGATTTCTGTGCTTCAGGCCCCTATTCCCCTTCACTCCTCATGCACCTCCCCAGCTGACTCCAGACAGCTGGGGAACAGCCGAGAGGCTGGCAGAGCAGGCCTGGAGCATGAGCAGTTGCTGGCCAGCGGCAGTTAGAAAGAGCTCATTCACCAGCTCCCTGCTCACTCACACCCTGGCCCTGCACACACCCCCTCCCTTGGACACCTCCCACAGAGAGCTCTTTGTGTCCCCCACACAACAGCCAGTCTGTTCCAGGCCAGAGAGAAAGTCCCTCCTCTTGAGGAAAAAAAAAGCGACTTATTGGCATGGCAAGCCAGCTAGGAGCACGTGCAGGACCTGTGGCCGCCAAGTGGGAGGGGCACTTGGGGCCAGGGTGGCCCTCTTCATAGACGGTGGCAAAGTGGGAAGCAGAGACTCCAGAGGCTCAGGCTCAGGTCTGGTGCCCCCTTCTTTAGTGAAGGCTTAGAGTGGTGAGCTAAGGTTCAGCTTTAGCAGATGGCCTCAGGCCTGCCTGTTGTGTTTGGTGGGATCAGACCACCCGGAACATGCCCATCCTGGCTCCCTTCTCCTGAAATTTCTCAGCACACACTAGCCAAAAGTGAAATGCTGCTTTCTGGACAATGGGAATAGAAAAGTTGTATTTAGGTGCCCTGGAAGCAGTCCCTTGCTGAGTTCCTGGCCCAGGGTACAGTCAGCATCTGGTCCTTGGTGCTGGTCCCAGCAGTCTGGCCCTCCTCAGTAGGCTGCAGGCTTCTGACCATCTCACTAGAGCCACTTGGGTTTTTTGCTTGCTTTTTATCCTCTTCTCTTTCTCCTTTTCTGGTATAAAGTGGGAGGTCTGCCTGGAATCAGTCCCTGGGAGCCCTGTCCTTCCTTCATCTCTGCTTGTGCCTCTTGCAGCTGGAGAGTGAAATCCAGCGGCTCTCTGAAGCCCATGAGAGCCTGACAAGGGCCTCTTCCAAGCGTGAGGCCCTGGAAAAGACCATGCGGAATAAGATGGACAGTGAAATGAGGCGGTTGCAGGACTTCAACCGTGATCTTAGAGGTAAGATCTGGGCACACAGTGGGAAGGCTGGGGAGCATCTGCAGAGCTTTGTTGTTCTAGGGAAAAATTCCAAATCTCTGTTCTCTGCAAACATAAGTGCAAGTTGACTCTGGGGGGCGCCTTTGTGGAGAGATGCTTGTCCCTGTGTTCTGGGCCTTGAAGCACCTCAAGGGTCCCCAGCATGTAGTCCCAACAAAGGGTGTTTCCTCCTGGGTGGCTGAGTTGGGCCTCCCCAGGAGCCTACCTCCAGCTTGGAAGAGGCAGTCCCAGGGAAAATACCAGGCAGGCAGCATTGCATGACTCTAGAACATCTGTCCTTCTTCATTTGAAACAGAGAGATTGGAATCTGCAAACCGCCGCCTGGCAAGCAAGATGCAGGACTCCCAGGCGGGCAGTCAAGATATGGTGGCCAAGCTGCTTGCTCAGAGTGAGTAGGGGTCCCACTAAGAAGCCTGGCTAGGTGTGCAAATAATAATACCACAGTGGCCTCCCTGGATGGTGAGGTGGCCCTCTCCCTTACAAAGCAGTACTTTAGGTAAAGGTTTACCGAATAGCTATTTTATGCCCAACACAGGACTAGACCTCAGTGGAGGGGTGGCTTCCAAAGAGGTCTAGTTCCATATTTGGTAGGAAGAGCGTTCAATATCCACGAGAAAGCTGGGGAACAGTGATAGGCTGAGCTGTGGTACTGACCATCAGTTTAAGATTGTCTGCAACAGAGGTGTATGGCAGGGGAAGAGGAGGCAGGGAAGCCCTGGCAACCAGGAGAATGAAGAATCAAAGTTTCCTGGGGGTTTCCAGGCAACAGAAAGCCTTTAAATGGGAATATAAGAAGCTTCAAAGCCTAGTGGAGCTGTGCCATAGCAAGGCTGCCAACAGTCTAAAGGAGGAGTTCTGGAGGCTTCTTTCTAAAGGGGGATGTGCGGTCATCCTTGAAGGAGAGATAAGTTCACTGCCTGGTCCACTCCTTCCTCTCTCCCTTCCTTCACCCATGTGTTCAATAGCAGAATTGGCCTAAGCGTCTGGCAGGTTTTCTAGCAGAGGGAGAAAACAGGCCCATGAAATGGAAAGAAGGTCAAGAGAGGTGCCATGAACTTGAAACAGAAGCATAAGATAAGAGTGTTCATGATCCCAGAGACTAGTAGTCATGAGGAGGTCCCCGGTGGCCTGGGCAACCTGTGGGGCCAACAGGGATGGAGAAGCAATTAGATGGCTCCAGTGGAGGTGCATGGAGGGGCTGGGGGTCACAGAGGGTCCCCCTGAGTTCAGCAGCGGGAAGAAGCTCAGAGTCACACGGGGATGAGAATGGTTGGTTTCTGGGGTAAGGTGGCCTTGAGGAAGGAACCCATCAGAAAACCTATGAGCAGTAGAGTGCCCAGAAGCAGCGTGAGGGCTGTCTACCTGGCAGCATCCCTTCTTCCTTTAAAGGGCGCTCAGAGCCCTGTACAGCACCTCCCTCTGTATACCAGTTGGACGCTGGGTTGGGAATAGGGAAACAAAGGCTAAGGGGATTGACAAGATTGGCAGGAGGCAGGCTAGCCTTCTACTGGCCTGGCTGAGTGAAGTGGCCTGGGCCAAGGGAGTTTGGAAAGGAGTTTGGAGGAAAGCGGTGCAGCCTTGGGGGTCTAGAGTGCTGCAGCTGGTGGGCGAGGCAGATGGGGGCAGATGGGGGTGCTCTGCCAGAGAGGGACGGCGGGCTTTTAGTGCCTGACTCTCCCAAAGAAAGGAAGTAGAGAGGGTGGTTTCTGGAAGCCTTCGAAGGGGAGAGAAGGGGGAGGCTGGCTGGGAGGCGTTTCCGCTCCTGGGGAGTGAGCCAGCGCCGGGCTGTTCTTGGCTTCTCGCTGGAGCCCTTAATCTCGCAGGCAGCCGCGGGTGACCTGAATGCCTGGCATTCCTGAGCCGCTGGGCTGTTCCGCTCCCGCCCGGCTCCCCCCTCCCTCCCCCCTCCCGCCGTGGAGTGCCGGAGCCTGGCGCCCTTCGGCCCCTCCGGGCTTTGGGAGGTTGGAAGGGAAGGCTGGGAGGAGGCGGGAGGAGGCAGTTCCAACACAAAGGCAGACTGGGCCTGGCAGTGGGGCGGCTCTTGGCTCAGGACTCACCTGCATATCCCTGGACCTTTGGAAGGGGCGCAATTCTCACTAGCCTTCTTACACACCATCCTCAAGCTGCCTACTGGCAGCAGAACCACTGTTTAATTAGGTCCTCTTGGCCCCCAAGGACCAGTCTCCCAGCCTCCACCAGGGCATTTTGGAGATTGTACAAAGCTGCAGGAAGTTTCTGGAAGCAGAAGGCTGCATCCCCTGGCTCCACCACTCCAAGCAATTCTCCGGGAGGATGTCTGGTTGACCTTTTTTGTTCATGGTGTCAGGCAGCACTAGCACAGAGTGTGGCCATCACACCATTCCTATCTGCTTTTCCCCCTATGCGAGCTGTGCAGCCCTCAGCACCCTCCCTGGGGATCCTGAAGTCTGCTTGCTCTGCTCCCTTGTCTTCTCACCCCGAGCCTCAGATTCCTGGACTGTAAGATGGAACAGTGTTCTACTTCCTGGTGATGTCGAGGTTGGAATGAGATACAGGGTTTCCAAGCTGTCGGGAACACTGTCTGAGTCCAAACCTGCCTGCTCCCTCGCCTTACTAACTGAATGTTAAGGCAGCAGAATATGAAGGGTTTTGTCTCCTTATCATCACCCTTCCACATCTTTTCCCTCCACACCGAGGAATGAAACCAGTCAGCCTTCAGAATTCCAGAGTAAGCCAGGGTTACCTGTGTCCCTTTCCTGCCCTGAGTCAATGTGGCGCAGGAAAATATGGACTGTATCTCCCAGCTTGTTAACTGTATCATATGCCGAGTTCTTGTTCTCTAGAAACGAAAGAACAAGTCCTAGGGATGACGGAGGTTAAAAGTAGGAGATATTTATTGATAGGAAAGCTCCTGAGGGGCAGGAAGGGTCCTGAGTGGGTAGCCAAGGACCCTACTTTACAGAGTTTTATAGGGTAAAACCCACGTAGGTACAATGTGGGCCACGGCCATGAACATCCAATAAGATTAAAAGTATAGTCAGTTAGGTAATGTTGGTCCAATTGGGAAGCAAGTCACGTAGTAAAGATTTTCCTAGGAGGCAGTGGGTCTAGAGGTCTCTGGTCACCCCCAGGGTGGTCGATGTCTATATTTAACTGAGCACATTGTTTTTGAACAAGTATGGGGTCTGGTCATCTTGTCTCCATCTTTGAGGACTGGTTTTAACCGACATGTAGCCATAGTGTGTTTCACCTTTGTTCTGGCCCTCTAGAGGACTTAGTCCTATCTGACTGCCTATAATACCATTATCTAGCTCATCTATCTATAATTGAATGCCCTCGCTGTGTGCTAAGGGCACTGTTCAACATGGCAGGTGGCCCAAAAGATTAAAATAAATGAGAAATAAAGTTAATATCCAGTTCCCCCATCTTATCACATTTTAAATGCTCAACAGCCACATGTGGTCTAGTGGCTACTGTTTGGATGGCACATTGTAGAATAATTCCACTGTAACAGAAGAGTCCACTAGATCAAAGTGCTGCTCCAGAGAGAGTGCTTTGGGTTCCTTCGGCAGGGCCCACAGCCTGTTCTTCTCTCCAGCAGAGTAGGCATCCACTCCTCAGGAGATCAGCCTAACACTTCCAGAGGGCAAGGCAGAGTGGGGACTTAGCCTAGAGCATGGGCTGAAGACCCAGTGATTTGGCCAGGGCCTCATTTGGGCCAACTATTTGGAGAAAGTCTCTAAGCAGAGTGCGCCTGGGAAATTAACAAGATGATTTAAAAGTCAAGAAAAACCTCAGGCACACATCTTTGGACCAGAGTCATCTTCGCTATGTTGTAGAGTTTGCATTCTTTTGTGAGCTTGGTTGCCTACATCTAGATTCACAGATCATGAACAGAAGTGTGGCACTTAATAGGAGAGGCCTGGGTTTGCAGAATAAGCTCTGGGGCACACACTGGGAGAGAGACCTGTAGGGTCAAATGTCCTACACAGTACAGCCAGACAACCCAGACCCTTGGAATCAGTGCAACTTGGGTTCCCATTTGGCAGCACCATTCTCTTATGTTTCTTCCTCTATAAGGGGGAAGGGGCACAAATCTTACCTGTTGGAAGATGTGAGGAAGCAAATGGTGTTTTTCTTCTTCCTTCCTTGTCCTCTCACTTGAACACTGACCATGTCACAGTCCTCTTGAACCTTCATTTTCTCCTCTGTAAATGGGAATGACAGACCTCCCTTACCTTCTCTAGCCATCCAGAGGCTCAAGGGAAATGCTGGCTGTGTTTTGGAGATGGTGGCATCTGGCACAATTGAAAGTGTCCTAGCAGAGAGATGGTGTGGTATAGTTGTTACCTCAAGGGCCCTGATGGCTGCCATGTCCTCTTGCCCTGTGAAATAGGGTTGCTCACCGTACCTAACTTCTAGGCTGCTTGAGAGGGTGAGAAAGAGTTGTCAACACACAGCCTAACAGTCAGTGGAGGAAGCAAGGGTGCTCACCATGACTGACCAAGCCCCTCTCCTCCCTGCAGTCTATGAGCAGCAGCAGGAGCAAGAGAAGCTAGAGCGTGAGATGGCACTGCTGCGTGGTGCCATCGAGGACCAGCGGCGACGGGCCGAGCTGCTGGAGCAGGCTCTGGGCAATGCACAGGGCCGTGCAGCACGAGCGGAGGAAGAGCTGCGCAAGAAGCAGGCCTATGTGGAGAAGGTTGAGCGGCTACAGCAGGCACTTGGGCAGCTGCAGGCTGCCTGCGAAAAGCGAGAGCAGCTGGAGCTACGCCTGCGGACACGCCTAGAGCAGGAACTCAAGGCCCTGCGTGCACAGCAAGTGAGTTCGGCAGGCCAGTGAGGAAAACAGAACTAGAGCAGCATCTGAGCTGCCAGCTCCCCGACAGCCTCCACAGGTCTAGGTTTGGAGGCGAGGTCTGAGGGCTCTGGGAGCCACTGCTCAGACCTAACCACAGCCTCCCAAAAAGCAAGGGCAATTGATCTGTGTCCAGGTTTGGGACGTGTCCTCAGCAATAACACAGGTTGGCATCTGTGATAGGTAGAGAAAGTAGGCTGCTGTTAACCTTCACGTGGAAAACTGGCCAGTTCTCATCTAGCTCCACAAGATAGGAAGGAAGTTGGTCTTGCAGGTCCAGAGTCTTTATTTTTGCTTGGGCTTCTGTGTAAACATCTCTTAGTGTTTACAAACCACATAGCTCTGTCTCCACTCCCATCCTTGCCTTTCCCACAGAGTAATTATTGATAGCATTCCTGGTCCCATCCAGAGAACTTATTATATAATTTCCTATGTCCACAAGGACTCACCGCCACCATGCCCCAACCTCCACCTTGACGCGATGTTCCTTGTTCTGCAGAGACAGGCGGGCACACCCAGTGGGGGCAGCAGCAATGGTGGGTGCCCCGAGCTCAGTGCCCTGCGACTGTCAGAACAACTTCGCGAGAAGGAGGAGCAGATCCTGGCACTGGAGGCCGACATGACTAAGTGGGAGCAGAAGTATTTGGAGGAACGTGCCATGAGACAGTTTGCCATGGATGCTGCCGCCACCGCAGCCGCCCAGCGTGACACCACTCTCATCCGACACTCCCCCCAGCCCTCTCCCAGCAGCAGCTTCAACGAGGGCCTACTCACCGGTGGCCACAGGCATCAGGAGATGGAAAGCAGGTTAGGCATTGCAGGCCGGCCAGGCCGCCTAAGACAGTGTCCAGTTACTGCCCTGTCCTTGATCCCTGGTAAACAGGTCCCTGTCCCCACTCAGCTCAGCAATCCCTCTGCTTCTAGGCTGACCCTGCATGTTTGGCACACTGGGAATTGTAAACATGGTCTGGTTGTGCAGGTACTGGGGCATCCAGGCTGTTCACCCCAATCCTCAGTATTGCTCTCCAGGATGAGGGTCATGTCCCTGCTATCTATCAACAATGAGTTTAGATCTGGCCCTGCTGACCCGCTTAGACAATGTGAGAAGGGCCCATCCAGCACCTCATGTGCCCTGGCTCTGAGAGCATCAGCTCTACTCCATGTCTGCACTGTGAGGGAAAGAAGGTCCCACATGGCTTTAGAGAGGGCTTTCTCTCCAACTTCCACAAGGTGGGAAGGCTGGAGTTTCTTGACTGTGGGTCTGATCATGTGGACATGGTTTCCTTTCTTAGGCTAAAGGTGCTCCATGCCCAGATCCTGGAGAAGGATGCTGTGATCAAGGTCCTTCAGCAGCGCTCTAGGAAGGACCCTGGCAAAACTACACAGAGCTCCCTGCGGCCAGCCAAATCAGTGCCATCTATCTTCCCAGCTGCAGCGGCAGGGACCGCCGGCTGGCAAGGGCTCTCATCAAGTGAGCGACAAGCAGATGCTCCCGCCCGGCTGACGATAGGTAAGAGACTGATAGTATGTAAAAAAAGGGAGGCTGCTCTTGGGCATGGGCATGGATTACCAGACCTTGCCTTCCGGAACCAAGGCTCCCAGGAGCCGGAGCTTCCTGACTCCTACTCAGGAGACTGGCTCAGTGACCCTACAGACTATGGCTGTCTTGCTTAGGTGAAGAGGAGTGTCAGCCCCATCTCCATGCATTCCATCATCATAGCCCCGAGCCACCTAAGCATCCAAGTGAAAATGAAGCTTTCTGTACAGATAAACCTTCTAGGCAAGCCCTCTCGGCTCTTCCTCCTTAGCAGATACCACAGAAATTCTAGATTTCATTTACATAGAAATGTTTACCACTCTACACACTTGGAAACTGATCCAACCTGATAGTTACTCCCTTTTGAAAACAAGTGTTAGCTGGATGTGGTGTCACATGTCTGTGGTACCATCTACTCAGGAAGCTGAAGAAGGAGTTCAAGGCTAGCCTGGGCAACTTAGCAAGACCCTGTCTAAAAAGAAAAAAAGGCTAGGGTTGTAGCTCAATGCTTCATGGATTCAATCCCCAATATAAGGGGGATAGAAGCATTTAGCCTTATCAGAGTTGTTGCAGCTCAAAAGATGCCCTGGGCTGGGGATTTAGCTCGGTGGTGCCACCTGCCTGGCAAGCACAAGGTCCTGAGTTCGATACCTGGTACCAAAAAGTACAAAGACAGAGATGCCCAATGGGTTCCAGTTCATTGAGGTGTTCTTCATTGGGGCTACATCTTGTAAGCCAGGCATTAACCACCACACTCCTGCCTTTCCTACAGACAGGACACCCACGGAAGAGCCAATAGCTGCAGCTCCCCTCCCTACCCATGCCAAACATGGGAGTAGGGATGGGAGCACCCAGACTGATAGCCCTGTGGAAAGCACCTCTGCTTACCTGACGTCAGAGCCTGACAGCCTTCCCAGCTGCAGCAGTGGCCAGAGGGCAGCCTCTCTGGGTGAGCCCCCACTTCCCCCTGACTTCTGTGCTGGGCCATCTGCGGGCGTGCTGGGGTGTGAGGTGGGACACCAAGGCCCCCTCTTCCCAAACTCTTCCTGGTCACTGCCCACCCTCTATGGGGAGCACTACATGGTGAAAGGTGCTCACCCCATTGTGAGCATGAGGGCTGCTGGTGCATAAGTAGAGGAACTAGAAACCCTAAATCAAGATAGATCAAAAATTCAGGAGCACAGCAGCCCAGTGGAAGGCACTGTCTCCCTCTCCATCCTTTCCTTACGTATTTATTGCACTGCCCATCTGCCCATCTAAGATGCTGGAGCTTGTCAGGTTGTCCCCTGATGGCACTCATAAATTGGAAGACTGTTGAAAAGGAGTCTGGGAAACAGAAACTTGAGAAGAGGCCCTTGCTCCTTTCGCTCCCCTTTCACATTCGCTTCTGCATATTTGCCTGGGCCTCATGATCTCAGAAAGCCACAGGCATGAAAAGAATGTTACAGCCTCCCTCCCTCGGGGCTCTCCATGGGTTCTTTCAAGTCCTCTAACCAGTGCAAAATCACAAACAAGCCATCCACGCTAGAGGGTGGTCTGCTCGAGAGAGCTGAGAAGAAGCAGGGCATTGTGCTTGGTTGACCCAACTGGGAACCTGGTTAACTGGTTTTCCAATTTTTTAAAGGGCAAGATTTTGAAAAGAGCAGTCTAGTAACCCTCATGGCATGTACCTGTGTTCTTGTCTCTCTCTGCAGACTCTATAGTTACATCCAGAGTCCAGGACTTGTCAGATATGGTGGAGATACTGATCTAAAGATGGTGGCTCCTTGGAGACCCTGAATCATGCCCTGCCTTTTTCTGCCACTCTCGGCCATTCCAGCAGCCCCTAACTCCATCTTCCCTACTTTCCCCAACCATTGACTGGCTGGTCCCAGGAGCTCAGAGAGGAGTGCTGCAAAGGAGAGGGAGCTGAGAGAGACCAGCACCCCAGGAGATTCCACCTGTGCCAATGGAGAATGTGGATTCACCCTTTACCTGCTGCTGGGGTAGCACCAGAAAGCCCAGAAGGAATCTGAGCCCCCTCTGCCCTGCCAGTTGGCATTTAGACAAGAAGGGAGAGAGGGGATGTGTTGGTTTGGGGAGCAGATTCCCAAGGGTGGTTACCCATGGGCACCAAGCAGGGTAACCAGGCCAGCCATGCTTTTCCTCTGGCTAAATGTGGTTCCAGCAAACCTCATCTGCTCTTCAGCTCCTCACTGCCTTCTTGGGAACACAAGACTTGAATCTTATAGGGACTTTTGAGGGACTTGCAGAAGACACAGCTTCACCCCTCACTTGGAATGGATTAGGGGCCATTCAAGTGGACTGGGGGACAATGAGTGCTTTGTATATAATTCCTTTTCTTACGTAACGGAAGATTGTGGCATGTTGGTTCAGGTTGGTCTCCGTGGGCCCTGTTCATTGTGCATGCCACCATGAAACTTCGGACTGGCCTCCCGGTTATTCCTCCTCCTCCTCAACTTCTTGGTCCATGGAGTTTGACGTGGGTTGATTCACAAGATGTTGGTTCTTTTTGTCTCTCTAAATACTGTCCTAAATAGGATCCCCGTCACCAGCAGTTTGAAACTTCTATCCCTGGGACACCCTGTCAGTTTGATTATAAACTCTGAGCCAGATGAAATGAGCCGCTACACACAGACATCTGCCATGCCCACCCATGCACATGGGTGGCCCTGCCCAGCACCATTTCTCTCTGAGGAAACTGGAGAAGTTGTCTTGTTCTCATAAGTGTCTTTGTTCCCACCTGGAGGGACTGGGAAAGGGAACACTGCTGTTGAAAACTAGTCAATTAGCTATAATGTGTAACTCAAATTGTCTTCTGAGTGGAGCCCCTATCGCAGACTATCCCCATGAGGCTGGCTCCTCTAGCTACCCATCCCAAGCCCTGAAGCTGGGCCAGATACTTTGAATCAAGGAGAAAGCATCCCACATGGCAGCCTACAGCAACAGTGACTGACTCCTGGTCTTAAAGTCCCCTGATTCAGCCATAGGAGCGATTGGTGGGTATTAGCAGTTTTGTCCTTGCTGTTTCTAGTTTTCCTTAAAATTTGTTGTATTTTTCTTCTTCACTGTTTTTGGATTCAATATGTGTTCCTCTGGTTCCCTGAATTTCCTTTTTAAACATTTGCATTTGCTGGACAATTGCATATTTTTTTAAATTCCCCCTACCCCTGTTTAAAGCTGAAAAATACATTTGGTTCATGTGCATTGTTTACAAAGCAAGAAGAAGAAGAAAAAAAAGGCAAAAAAATATGTGAAAGGTGAAAAAAAACAACTTAATATATTTTGGATTAATATTTGGTATTTCTTTTAAAGTATTTTTTGTGCTGTGAACATTTTCTGCCAAAGACCATGATGTGTGTCTATATGTTTAAGTTATCATAAATATTTAAAATGTAAACATGGCTGTTTTGTTATGCCACCCCATGCCAGGACTGCTGCTGCATTCCACTGGGTATAACAGTATTTTAATAAAAAAATTATTAAGAGCGGTGTCTTTGAATGGGTTGGACTTTTTGTACTGATAGGAAAGAGGGTAAGGATCCAGACACTATAAGCTGTCTCAAGGAGATGGCATGGTTCTTTTTCTTACTCTTACAGAGAACATTTCTCAAAGGTTAGGAGATGCGAGGTATGGTAAATAGCCTCCTAGCCTCATCAACTTTGGCTCCTCCATAGTGTGAGTGGATGTCCAAACCTGCCATTGTCCTTACCCTGATCCTCCCCACTGCTAGCACAGACTCCTTGCCCCTGACCACCCAAGCATCTAGGTACGATGCCTTTTCTGCCAGGATATGCGCAGAGGACATCCAAATGCGTGACATTTTCTTGGGCACCATCTCCTTGGCTATATACCATCACCATTCTTTCCCGATGCTTAGGAAGGTGTATTGCTCCAATTCAAAGGAGAAAATGATTCTCCACCTTGCACATCTCCATCAGGAGAAGGCAGGTAGAAAACTGGCTATGAAGCAGCAGGCTGCGGGGCAAGTATTAGCAAATTACCCCTATGACTGTAGGCAAGTATCTTTAGGGAAACAGCCCTATCACTGAGGGATGCAGCTGAGATACTGGAGAAGGTGTCCCCTTGACAGCCTACCTTCCCACAGAAACGGAGGCTAAGAGGTGGAAAACTTTGCGGATGACAATGGGCCCTACTGCGTGGGGAGCTCAGCCAGCCCCGCAGCCTGCTTCCTGCTACCTTGGCAGCTCCTATTAAGCCCTGGACTGGAGGTTCAGCTGAGATGCAGGATGGTTCCTGGAGACAGCCCCCAGCACTCTTGTGCCTGTTCTCTAATGGTCCTCTGCTAGGATTTGGCATCCAAAACAGTGCAGCGACTATGGCAGAGGATTCCAAAAAAACAGTAGTTAAAAGAGGCTCCTGTTCAGCTCCACTTGACCCTGAGAGCCATGGGGAAGAGGGGCACCCCAAACACAGGAGCAACTCTTGACAAGAGCTCCATCCCACACCAGCACTTTTGGCCAATGCCTTTCAAAATTTCTACATTCTATGCCATTTAGTCTATCAACTGCTTTCCCGGCATATTTTCTTGACACAGAACAGGGTGTGAAGAAATTGATTCCATTGTGCCCTACATATGTACATGGTTGCATATTTGTGTGTGCACATATATGCACATGCCTCGCCATGTGTCCCAGAAAAATGCAAGAGGTATCAATGTGTTCTGGCCAGTGTCCCTACAGGGCCAGAGGCTCTTCAACCACACGCATCTCAGGAAAATACTGAGATGGCTGCTCCGTGCACTGGGAAATGAAGTCTAAGCGCTATCTGGAACTGGTGGAGCTACAGACAGGCAGGACTGGACAGGCCCTGGAAGAGGAGGTGTTCTTCCCAGATATCTGGACATCTGTGAAGGGATGGGGCCCGAGCCTGAGCCTGGATGGCTCTGCTGAGCCCTTTGGAGGCCAAGTTCTTCTCAAGCAGCCCTAACCTGCCTGCTCTTCACTCACCAGTGCTGCCACCAGGAGGGCTGGGGGTGTGGCTCAGGGGGCAGCACAGGGCTCCAGGGTACAAGGACAATCTCTCTCCTTTCTCTCACTGTCTGGTTAATTGTTAATTCTTCTTCTGGCTTGCGCAAGTGCCAGGCTCATAGAGCTTGTTAAAATATGCCAAGATAATGGGAGCGAATCAGGGCCCAATCACCCAGAGATAACCAAAGCCACTTCACTGACCCTAAGGACTGCAGCTGCCTTGTATCCTAGCATAAGCAAATACTTGTCCCTGAACAGCCCTTGATGTGTGTAACTAAGCTCTCTGGAGGCAGTGCAAAAACCCCAGCAACACACAGTGCCTTCCTGGACCCACCATGCCTGGATCCAACACCTGCAAAATGTACCAGAGCAACAGAGCTCTCTTCATCCTTCTGTAAAATGAGATAGGATTCACATGACATAGATTCACCCTTCCCAAATTTCTGATTGATTGAGTAGTATCTTATATCACAGCACCACTCTAAGCCAGTGGTCAGTCATGTGTCATCACCAAATGCCCCCCTGGTGGGGCATATGGATGCCATTCTCAGTATGATTGATTTGGTGCCTTCACACTTGCCATTTCCTGGGCTGCCAGGATTTCCTGGGATGACACTGAACTAACTTTCTGTAGCTGCAGTCTCCTTCCACTCTGGTGCCCAGTGGCTCCGGTGCATCTCTGCTGGGCCTCAGTGAGAATCTCTTCTGTTCTGAGCTGAAGCCCTCCACCATTCAGCCCAAAGAGTGCCAGGCAAGGGTCCTGACCAAAAGTTTGGAAAGGAGGCCAGTGAACACTGAGCCCCAAGGTACCCAATATTTGCTCACAATTTTCCAGTCAAGGAACACAGGGGTGGGTCCAGCTCTATGCGTCTGAAACTTATAAATGGGGGAGAGCTATAAAAGAAGCAATGCAAAGTGTGGAATTCAAAATTAGATCTGGAATCTTAGGAAGGCCTGTTCAAGGGAGAGCTCCGAGGCATGAGCTTTGTTAAGCTCCACAGTAAATCTGCATCTCGGTATTGAGCTCTCCAAAGGAATGAAGCTCCAGGAGGTGCCCATGACTTGGTGGCACCCTCTTTCTTCCAGGTGGAGTTGATGCTGTAATTCAACAAAGTTCCAGTTTTCTTCCTGGGGGCCTGGTGGGAGGAGGTCAACGCGGAGCCTGGACAGTGTGACTGCCCCACTTGCAAAGGCCCAGACCTGTGGCTGGCGCATGCCTGCACCCTGCCTTCACCTACCAAGCAAACCTCCAGCACCCAGCAGGAGTGAATGGGAGGCACTCAGACAGACACCACTCAGCTGTGGTAGGAATGGATCTCCTTCCCTCTGACAGCCCTCAGCTTTCGGTTCTGAGCAAGCCAGATGTCATGATCTGTCATTATTAACTGCCTCCTGCAAGTCCAAAGGCGCCTACCTGGGGACATATCCCACTTATGTCAGGGAACATTTATGGCCATTTCCCTGCTCGTGTTTGCCTCTTGCGATCAGTCTGGCCTTCTCTCCCAGCTCTGATGGATGGCCCTGCCCAAATTCTCAGCCAAAGCCTGTGCTTGCTCAACACTATGTGCTGTGAAAGCCTCATAGCATATTGCGTCAGAGGCAAAAACACCAAAATTCCTACTAGAGAGTGACTAACTGCACAAGCCACAGTGAAGGTCTGTCCTGAAAACTACAGTAACTTTTCTTTAATCTAAATAGAAAGAAAAATAAGCCTTGTCCCCCAAGGACTTTCGTCTAAGGTTTGGGTTCTCTGCCTCAGCGTAGCTTCTTTTCCTTCTCTCTTTCTCTTTAAGTGCCCGTGCCATCACTGCACTCATTCATTCACTATCTATTTGTGTTACAGATTTCTACTGAGTGTCTTTCATGTGCCCGGCACTGTGGCACTAACCAAGGATGTGGTAACAAGTAAGGCAAATTATAGGTTCAAATATCTTTACAGCCCTACTGTCTGTTTGATCTTTACACCCTATCTCAAACCAAGCACAGCAGTATTGGAAGTGTTGGATAAATGAGTGTTCTTGTCCCCATCTCTTTCTCTGGTTCCGAATTCCATCACCCTCCTGCACACAACCAGCCATACAAATAACTGGTGTAGTGCTCCGAGCACACTGAGGTCCTCCCCTCCAAGTCGTTGTGTATGGCATCCTTTTGCTCTAGAATGACTTTCTCCTCTTGTTTCTTCTCCACCTTGAAGACCACTTCCTCTTGTCAGCCTCTCCTCCTTCACTTCCTTAATGTTCCCAAGGGTCCATGAAAGGGAAGAAAGATGGCACTTGCTGGCTAAGCAAATCCTTGTAAGTGGATATTAGTCTGTGGCTCTGCTTAGTTGAAAAGGAGCCACAGGTAAGAAGACATAACTAACCTTTTCAGTTGTACTGAGGTTTTACTTCCAGTCCCTGTGCTGAAGTCCAAGGTGGTTCTGAATACCACCTGGACAGTAGCCCATGGGGATATATTGACTATAGGCCCCAAGCCCCTCCTCCTTGGGCAGACTCCACCGTTCTCCAGAGGCAAGACAGGATGAAAGGGACTCTGGGTGGAGTCTTTGGTCAGAGAAGGAGAAGCTGAGCTGGAGACCTGGGTTGCAGCGAAGAGGAGTGGATAAGCAGGTGGCTGTGGGTGTGTGAGCTCAGAACCAGCCCTGCAGCATGGCTGGCCCCTGAGTCAGACCCAGGCGCTCACAGCCACATGGATCTGAGCCAGGCCAGCCATGGGAACAGCAGGTGGAACCAGACCTCCCTCTACTTTAAGAGAGCCACTCCTGCCTGGTCCTGCCAGTCCTGGCCAGGAGTAGGGGAAGGGATGGGGTAGGTTTGGGCAGGGACAGAACACTTGTTATCAGGGCAGCAAGTCCCTATGGGACTTGGGTCCCCAAACTCAAACTTAGACCAAGAGCCCAGAGATCAGAACCAGACAGAGCCAACCTCCATCCTCTGTAGCCTCCAGCTGATCCCAGGTACCGGTCTCCCTTTCCTTCCTCCCTGGAAGCAGAAGCTCCCCAGAGGAGGGAGAGGAAGCTGCTGGTGCCTTCCAGGGGACAATGGAAGAGTTTGTCTCCCAGCCTATGTCCCTCCTGTTCCCAAGGCCCCAGGAAAGCAGGACCCCTCCTGTGCCATGAGAAAGACTCCAGCCTTCCCATCTGTTAGCATCATTCTGGCCTCACAGCCTCATTAAGACTTTGTGTCCAAAGCTGGTTCCACTTCCTGTAGCCCCAACACTGGTACCCCACAGCCCAGATCCAGGGAGCGATGGAGCCAGAACAGGTACAATGTGGTTGAACTTTGATGCCCTCCCATTCCATGTCCAGCCAACAATATTCTCCCTCTCAAATAGTCTCTTCTGTATGCACCCATTCAACAAATACTCACTGAACTAGGTGCTGGGGAGACCGTGGGGAATAAAGCAGACCCAATCCCTGTGGAACTTATATTCAAGCAGGGGGTGGGATTGAGGGGCAAACAACCAGGAAATTAAAGAAACTCCCCAGAGAATATCAAATCAGTGATCCTGTGGTGAAAAGCCAGTCCCCCTCACTTCTGGTTTTTTGTTTTGTTTTGTTTTGTTTTGGTACCAGGGATTGAACTGAGGTCCTTGCGCTTGCAAGGCAGTCCATCGAACCGCTGAGCTAAATCCCCGCCCCCCCCTCACTTCTGGGCCATGTTAAATTGCCAGAGAAGATTCTGTGGTGTCTGTAAACACTGTAGCCTGGAATCTTCCAAATGTATACCCTCAGTTTCTGTCCTCAGGCATCCTTGTGGTGCTCATCTCGTGGCCTGACGAGCTGATAAGAGCTTCAGGAAAGTGGGCAAGCGCAAGAGGCAAGGAGTTTAAAGCAAGCTGGCAGGGCTGGGGGGTGGTTGTAATATTTATTTACTTATTTTTAATTTTTTTGGTACCGGAGATTGAACTCAGGACCTTGAGCTTGCAGTCCTGCAATATTTATTTATTTACTTACTTACCAGGGTTTGAGCCCAGGACTTTCACACTGAGCTACATCCCCAGCCCTTTTTAATTTTATGACAATCTTGCTAGGCCATTAAATAGCCCAGCTTGGACTAGAATTTGTGAATTTGCCTCAGCCTCCAGGAGTACTGGGATCAGAGGGAGGAGCCACTGTGCCCAGCTGAGCTGCAGTTTTAAAGTGTAGTTATTGATGATGGCATAATAATTTGAAAGAGATAAGGGAGTGAACCACATGCGCAGAGAAAAGTGCATCTCAGATAGGCACTTTCACAAAAGGAAAGAGAATGTATTAACTAGCCCTTGGATGAGCTGAAGCCTCCTCCATGAGTCAGGAGCAGGGGCAGGAAGTGAGAGAACATGGTAAGGAGCAGTGGGAATGAGAGGCCCCAAAGCAGCCATTCTGAATCCTCCAACTCCTGAGGTGGCACCTGCACCTTGGGCAAGCCAGGGGTGATCCAAATCCCCTAAGGGTCCATGCAGCATCTTCAAGTCCAAACAGGCCTTCCTTGAGACACTGACATCCTAAGTTGGAGTCTGGTTACCCTCTACCCATCTCTCTCCTCTTCTCAGATTCTTCTGCACTCCTGAGCCAGCTCTCAGCACCTGATACTGGGGCCATTCTCTCCAGGAGATGATGTTGTTTGCTGTGCTCAGCGCATCCCTCTCTAGCTGTGAATAAGAGGTGTGTCTAGCCCAGGGGGTGGTTTGAGCCCTATGTTTGTGTCCTCTTAGGTGCAGAACTATGATGGGTAGAGTAGGACCCATCAGTCTGACTAATTTCTGCATCTGATCCCAGATTATGTGACCCAGGGTACATGTGAAAAAATGGATTCCTTCCCCCATTCCACACCTGCATGTGTGCAACCCAATCCCATGCACGCACTTCATACCAAACACACACACCTGGGAAGTGCTCCAAGGCTTGGGTGCAGGCACCTGCCCACAGACCTCCTTCACAAGCTTTGCCCACACAATGTGAGCATGCACACTATGCACACATGTGTGTAGTGAACATACATGTTTGCATGGGTCTGTACTGATACCCACACCAAACACACACACACACACACACACACACACACACCCTAGACATGCAGACATGTGCCCCCAAGCGCAAGCTTCCTTCCTATGAGAGTTTCTATTCTAAGCAAACACCAGATCTGCAGCAAGCGGCAAACGTGTGGCTGGGATAAAGTTCACCCATGGGTCCAGGGGGCCCCAACATTACAGCCATGAAGGAGCAGGCGCATCCCCTCTCCACAGGCTCACGGGTGGACAAGAATAGGGTGGGACCAGGCTCGGGCAGGAGTAGGGTCAGAGCTACTGGGTGCTGACTCAAGGCTGGGAGCAGACAGCCTTGTGTATTCTTGATGACTGGCCTACATGCAGCGACTTAAGGTTAACTGGGAAAGACTTGGGGAAAACCCAGCTGTCATGAAGCAGCAGATGCTAAAGGTGTTGCCTTCCCATTCTAGCCTGGGGTGGGATAGCTTAATGTAGATCTGGAGCTGGAGATTGTCACTGTGTACAGTGAAGACCACAGACTAAGGGGTGAGGCAAGAGGGCATTGCTGATACTGTGACTTGGCATAGTCTGTGTGTTGGGCACAGTGCTGGGCATTCTTTATGGTTGTCTTACAGGACACATCCCTGTAAATTCGATTTCATGGCTTCCATTTTACAGATGAGGAAACTGAAGCTCAGAGGGCTTCAATGATTTTCTCTAGGTCCCCAGCTAATCCAGGCAGAGCAGGAATGAGTCAAGACGCTGGATCTTCATGATCATAGTAGGATTTGCTCCCCTCACCAACCCAGTACTGCAGTTTGAATGCAGGGCCTTTGCACTAAGCGATATCCCCAGCACTTTTCTTAAAATTCTTTGTTTTTTATTTTTGAGATGGGGTCTTCCCTAAGTCATTAAATTGCCCAGGCTGGGCTTGAACTTGTAATACTCCTGCTTAGCCTCCCAGAGTGCTGGGATTAAAGATGTGGGCCACCACAACCATTTTAGGATTTGCATTTTGAACTGACCAGCAAGTGGAGCCCATGGAGACACAGCATGTAAATGTAACATAGTATCCTGGGTGGGACCCTGGAAGAGAAAAAGGACACCAGGGAAGACAGAGTGACTGCATAAAGCAAGGAATTTAGTGGATGAAAGTGTATCATTATTGACTCTTTCGTTATGGCAAATGTATCATATGGATGCAAAATGTTAATAATAGGGAAACTGGGGTGATATACGTTGCAGACAATAAGCCTGAACTTCATACAACTTCTAAGCAGATTCCTTCAGTTTGTCCTGAAAACAAGACAGATAACTGGGAGCTGAAGCAAGGGTTAAATGAGATAATACATGAAGACCCCTTAGCAAGATGCTTTGGCCTAGAGCAAGTGTTCAGTAAATTAGGACATTATTATTTTTATGATAATTGTTATTTTTTACAATTATTCTACATGGAAAGCCACTGACAGACTCCTTAGTAGCTTCATTTCATTCATAAATTTTTAAACCTAGGAATCTCACCTAGTCAGTGCCACTTGGTCTAATCCAAGACCCAAAGAGCATAATGTGACCCCCAGGAAAAGCTGACAGGACACCACCTGCACCTCCTATCTGGACATACACTAGAGTTTCTTCAGAACAAGCAGGAAAGAAAGTTTGCCATTGCCTCCCTTAGGAACAAAGAAAGCTGCCTTTCTTTTCTTCCACTTAGTCCCCCACCAATACCAGGCTGAATTTTCAATCTCCGTGAGGACAGTCCAGTCCCAACACAAAGGTAATGGCACAGGAGGACACCATGGGAAGAAAGGTGGGCATGGCCAGAGAGCTGCAGCGATAACCTTGCCTCCTAGCTCTAGGAGGGGACCCAAGCTTATTTCTCCCCTCATGGGGGTATTCCTGTCTGGAGTCCAGCATCAAGGTCTAGCCCCAGACCAGTGTGAGTGGAGCAAGGCTGTGTAGACACCAAGGATGCATTCACTACCCTGTGAGCCATGGACCTATTCCCCGCAGGAAGCAGAACAGCAGCGCTAATGAAAGGCCCCAAACACCAAGACCAGCCAGCGTGCCTTCAGCCCAGGGGAGAGCCTGACACCTTCTGTGGGACCACACTCCACAACGATGTGGACTCTTAGAAAGAACTCTTAGTAAAGAGTCCTTACTAATCATGTGACTCCAGCATGGCCACAGCTAGCGTTGAATAAGACCTTGAAAGAAATTGAAAAGAACTGAAGGAAAAAGAGGAGAACTAGGGTATCAGGGGGCCACAAAGGACTATGCAGGGTGAAAGAGATGGGCCTGGAAAAGACACAGGATCTGTAGTTGAGAGATCACAGTGGCCACCTAGACAAACTTTCATAGCTAGAGAAGATGTCAAGATTATACAGCTGGAGATTTAGCTCAGTGGCACTGCACCTGCCTCACAAGTGCAAGGTCCTGAGTTTGATCCCTGGTACCAAAAAAAAAGTTCATTGCAACATTGTTTATAACAGTGAACAATGCAAATAATGTCAAAGTCCAGCCATAAGAGACAGAGAGATATACTGGGTGTGGCGGTGCACACCTGTTATCCCAGGACTCAGGAGGCTGAGGCAGAAGAATGGTGGTGAATTTGAGGTCAGCCTGGGCTCCACAGTGAGTTCAAGGGGGTCATCCTGAACTACATAGTGAGACCCTGTCTCAGAAAAGAGGGGGCTGGAGTATCACTCAGTAAGAAGACCCTGGGTTGAATTCCCACTGCCATGACAGAGAGAGAGAGAGAGAGAGAGAGAGAGTAAGAGAGAGAGAGAGAGAGAGAGAGAGAGAGAGAGAGAGAGAGAGAGAGATGGAGAGAGATGAATTACCATGTAGCCTTGTACAGATGGCTTTTGTTCAGCATTTGGGTATGTGGGGTTACTTGCCAATATTAAAAAGACTGAGAAGTTTTATGGAGGAAAAACAAATGTCCAGCTTCTTTTGAGCAACAGAAACTCTGCGAACACTAGGCCCTCATTTCCAATTGGAGTGATTTTTTAATTTTTTCACTACTGGGGATTGAACCCAAGGTCTTCACACTAACTCCATCCCTCAGCCTTTTTTTATTTTTTATTTTGAGATAGGGTCTAGCTCAGTCATTAGGTTCCTCAAAATAGGTTTGAGCTTGCAGTCTTCCTGCCTCCCCTGGCATGACTTTGACTGGAACAGGAACAGGTGCCTCCTTCAAATGTAGAACCCTTTTTGGGGGGTCCAAGGTTTCCAACACACCAAAGTCACCCAAAAATTTCATCTGTCTCTAGCAGCTATGAGTGTGACATTTTGTTTGTTCTTATCCCAGTCCCTGGAATATTCTCCCCATTCGTTCCAGCCCTGTGTCCTGATAAATCTTTTGGATCCTTTAGGAGCCAGCATAAATGTTACCTCTTCAGGGACAATTTCCCTGACTATCCCAGACTGCGTTAGATCACCCTGCCTTCATATTCTTACTTCATCCTCATAAAATTCTTCACTACTGTCACTAGAGAACTATTTGTGATAGCTGTCCCTTACGGGGAACTCTACTTAATAAACACAAAAGGAATGAGGAACTACAAAGTTACCATCAAGATACCAGATCTCTAAAGGCAGGATCCATCCATGGATATTAAACTTAGTGAGGGAAAGTTTAAGGAACATGGAATTGCATAGTTTCAATATAGTCTCCTCAAAACAATTTTTATAATAGTAAGCCCTTTACTTACAAATGAGTTCCATTCCAGGAGAATGTTCATTAGTCCAGCATAGTGAATCTTATATACCCTTGACACAAATACACAATTTACATTTCTTTGTGCTTCTTAGCAGCCCCCTCCACATCACTGCTGCTTTTCCTCTTGCTTTAGGACCTCCTGGGCTCTGGTTGAACACTGTACTACTGTATACTATCACACTGTACAGTAAGCACACAGCACACAACTGTGACACTGTCAGTCAGGCATATAAGCTACTTCCATAATTGTTCACCTCTATGAATGTTCATAATTCAAGATCTTTCCATATCTGCGAAAGTATCGCTTCTTGGCCTTTTGGCTAAGATCAAGTGCAGTTCCGTATCTGTGAAAGTTCACAACTTTAATGTTCTAAATCAGGGACTCACTGTAATCATAGAGGGGTAAAATAGTAACTTCAGAATGGAAAACCACAGCAATTCCTTAGCTAAGTGACCAAAGTTAATGTCACTAGTTAAAGACATATTGACATCACGGACCATGAATTGAACGCCGTAAGCAAAGTCACTTCTGTGGTATTCTTCCCATTCAGGCACAACCTCAATTTAGCCATGAGAAAATATTAGAGGAATCCAAACTGAGGGACATTTTACAGAATAACTAACCAGTACTCTAAAAAGTCTTAAAGTCCTGTTTCCACAGAAACAAGGTAGCCCCTGAGACAGAAACAACAAACTGAGCCAGCAGCACAAGGCCCCAGGAAAAGCCCATGGCTATTGAAAACTACAAAAACAGTGCCGGATTTTACTCCAGAAGTGACTCCTTCTGCACTGCAGGTTAGATTTGGAGAAGAAATCCAGTGCAGCATCAGCCATATTGACAAAGTGTTTAGTCAGAGGCCATTTTGGGGAAGGACTGATTGTTTAAGATTCATCCACAAAGCAATTGAAAAATAACTCCATTCAGCGTTTCAGAAGTTACCATGCCACAGTGACTGGGTGAAAGACAAAATAGGAGACAGTTATGAAGCAGGAGCAGACTGCATATAGAGCCCCTGAGAAGTAGAAGCTCAGGGGCTCTGTCCTCCATGATGAGAAGCCAGGCTGGGTGTGTGTAGCTTTTAGTGGTGTCTGAGTCTGAGGGCACTGGCATTAAGTAAAGTGGTCTGCTTGAATCCCCACTCTACTGCCTATATCCAGCACAGATTAGTGGTTTAATTGCTTTATTCCCCTACTAATGTGAAAAAGGGCACACCTTAGCTTGAGTGGTTGCCAAAGCCTAAGGTGTATGGACAGAGGGACCTCTGGAGCTGTGAGGGTGGGTGTCACCCCTCACAAACCCATAGGCCATAACGCTAGGCAAGGAAAACCATGCTGGATTCCAAGACTGCAGATATCGGGAAGAAACCAATCCTTTACAAAGACAGAGGGATTTTTTTTTTAAGTCATCCCCTCCCTCTCACCACCCCCCATTGGTTTGGGGTTTTTTTCTTTTCTTTCTTCTTTTTAAATTTTTTCTTCCTTTTCTTGTTTGTTCTTTTCTGAGATCTTTATGTAATTCTATTTTTTACTTCTGAATAGGATCTTTTATCTCCCTTTTCTCTCATCCTCATCTTCCATTGCTTAATTTTTCAAATTTTACTTTTTTAATTCTCTCATTTCTCCACCCCTTCTATCTTTACTAGTTTAGCCATTCAGCTTTATTAATCTTTAAATGGTTAGTTAAATCTTTGCTATTACTGTTGAATTCTTTTCTATTATTAGTGGAAGTATAGCTGTTGTATTTAGTAGATATTTACTGTATGTCAATATTAGGTTTGTCTTAGTATTGTAATTACAGATAGATCTCTTTTCTATAGTTAAGGGTAGTACATTATTGGTGTTTATGGTGTGTCAATATCCATTTTGTCTTTGATGCCATTATTGTTGTTAATGTAGCTGCTATTGCCAGTGAGGCACAGTTGTTGCTATTAATTGATTTTTATCTCTACACCAATAGCTGGATTGCTTTCTCATCATTAACAACACAGCAAGTCCCCAACTCATGCACAAGTTCCATTCCAGAAGAATTGTCTATACAATTCACTGTATCTTCTCCCTAATGGAGGTGGTCCAACCTTGGGACAGAGGCAAAGGCCTACAGTTAGTCATTTCCAGAGTGCACCACTGAAAAGTGGACATTAACTAAGGAGACCTCCACCATTAGCCACAAAGTCTTTCTATTTATAAGCACCTGCAAACCTCACACACACACAAACACAAAACCAAAATAGAAGCATGAGAAGACAAGGCATTAAAATGCCTCCAAAATCTCTCAGCTCCTCCAAAGTTGATCTGTAGGCCAGCAAGGGGGAGGAAATCAAAAGCCACACAGCTGAATTATTTAAAATGATAAAAGAAGAGATAATAATAACAGATCAATAAGGCCCTCAGGACTTCAAAGACCACATAGCTAAACAGATAATAGATTTAAAACAATCAGCAAATTTATAGAAGACACCCAAAAAAAAAAAAAAACTAGCTGAGCTAAACAAAATGATTCAAAACATGAATGACCAGTTTAACAAAGTAATTTGAGTCCATGAATAGGTACCAAATAGAAATCCAGAAGTTTAAAAACTTTATTGAAATTATGGGCACCAAAAGTGAGCAATATGTGGAGAGAATGTCAGAACTAGAAGGTAGGGCTGATGTTGGAGACCAATTATTTAGAGATACCTTGAGAAAAAGAGAACATGAAAAACAGGTTCAACAGCTGCTAGACACAAAGAAGACTAATCTAAGATTAATTGGAATTACTGAAAAAAAAAAAGAGGACAGCACAAATGGCATAAAAACCCTGTTTACAAGAAAAAATAGCAAAAATTTTTCCAAATATGTGGAAATAATATACAGAATAATGAGGCATACAGAAGGCTATATAGCCACTATCAGAAAAGAACCTCTACATGACACATTATAGGAAAAATCCCAGCAGTTCAACACAAAGACAGAATCTTACAAGATATTAGGAAAAAAAAGCAACAACAAATCACTATAAAGATAAACCCCTTAGAGTGAAATAAATAAGTCACACTTTGTAAATACTGAATAGTTTCTCTGGGTGTGAATAAACTATAATAGTACAAAAGATCCTATGAGATAACTGTCATTGTGAAATGGGAAGAAAAGGGCTAAAGGTGTAGGGAAAGTGGAAAGGGTTGGGGAAAGGTAATAAGGGAAAGAAAAAAATAGGAGAAAATGAAAAAAAAGTTTGTAAATGGGGAGGGGAGAAGGGGGTGAAGGGAGAGCAGGGACAAGGAAAAAAATGAGAACCAAGCCCTGTCATGTAAAGGTACAAGATCCCAATGATGAATGTAACTGTACTGTATACCTAAAATATACCAATAAACTCAATGAAGAAAAAACAACAGATAAACCCCTTAGAATTACAGCAGACTTCTCAACACAAGTTTTAAAGGACAGGAGAACTTGAGCAAAATGTTTCAAGTCCTAAAAGAAATAACTTCCAACCCAGACAGATATATCCTGCAAAACTATCTTTCAAAATTGATGTAGAAATAAGGTCTTTCTATGACAAAGAGCACCTCAAGGAATTCATGACAGATTCTTAGATACATGAGAATTACCAAAGCTGAACGAAGAAGATATAAGAATTCTAACACCCTGATTACAATTAGTGAAATTGAAAATGAAATTAAAAATTTATCAACAAAGAAATGCCCAGGTCCTGATGGCTTCAACCGCTGAATTTTTTTTTCTCATTGAGCTTATTGGTACATTTTATGTATACAGTACAGTTACATTCATTATTGGTATCTTGTACCTTTACATGACAGGTCTTGGTTCTCATTTTTTCCCCTTGTTCAACCGCTGAATTCTACAAGACATTTAGAGAATAACTATTGCTGCTACTCTTTAAACTCTTCAATGAAATTGAAAGGAAGGCAATACTTGCAAATTCATTCCTGGAAGCAAGTGTTACTTTGATTCAAAAAGAGAAAGACCCAACCAAAAAAGAGAACTACAGGCAATCTCCCTAATGAACATAGATGCAAAAATCCTCAATAAGATACCAGCAAATAGAATATGGAGGATCAAGTAGATCATACACCCTGACAAAGTGGGATTCATTCCAGGGATGCAAGGATGGTTCAACATATGTAAATCAAAGAATGTAATATGCTATATTAACAGATTCAAGGAGAAGAACCACATGATCATCTCAATAGATGCAGAAAAAGTATTCAACAAAATCCAACACCCATTCATGATAAAACCCTACAGAAAATTGAAATAGATGGTCTTTGTCTCAATCTGATAAAGGATATTTATGAAAAACCAACAGCCAATATCATACTAAATGGTCAGAAACTGAAATCTTTCATGCTAAAATCAGGAACAAGACAAAGAAGTCTACTATTGCTACTCCTGTTTAATGTAGTTCTGGAAACATTAGCCACAGCAATTAGAAAAGAGAAAGAAATAAAAGGAATAAAGACAGGAAAGGAAGAAGTTAAACTGTCATTATTTGCTAATGACATGATACTCTACACAGAAGACCCCAAAACTCCATCAAAAACCTTCTAGACATAACTGACAGATTCAGTAGAGTAGCTGATACAAGGTCAACATTCAAAAGTCAACAGCCTTCTTCTACACAAATAACAGACTCACTGAGAGAGAAATCCGGGAATCAATTCCTTTCACAATAGCATCCAAAAAATGAAATATCTAGGAATCAATCTAATTAAGGAAGTAAAAGACTTCTACCTTGAAAATGACAGCACTCTGGAAAAAAAAAGACTGAATATGACATCAGAAAATAGAAAGACACCCTTTGCTCCTGGGTAGGAAGAACCAATATAGTAAAAATGGCCATATTTCCAAAACTGCTGTATAGATTCACTGCAATCTTGATTGAAATTCCAACAGTATATTTCACAGAACTAGAGAATACAATCCAAAAATTCATTTGGAACCAGAAGAGAACTAGAATAGCAAAAGCAATTCTAGGCAACAAAGACATGACAGGGAGTATCACAGCCCCCAACATGAAACTATACTACAAAGCCACTGTGATAAAAACAGCATGGTACTGGCAAAGAAACAGACCAGTGGAATAGATTAGAAGATGCAGAAACAACTCCAGACATACTCAGCCACTTCATCTTTGACAAAGGAGCCAACCACACTCAATGGAGGAAAAATAGCCTCTTTAATAAATGGTGCTGGAATAAGTGGATTTCAACCTGCCACAGACTAAATCTAGACCCATATCTTTCACCATTCACTAAACTAAAATTGAAGTGGATCAAAGGTCTGAATATTAAACAGGAACACTAAACTTGCTGGAAGATAGGTTAGGTAGAACTCTCTAAGACATTGGCATAGGAAAAGACTTTATGAGCAAAACCTCAGTAGCACAGGAATTAGCAAAGAATCAACAACTGGGATCTCATCCTATTAAAAAGCTTCTGCACTGCAAAAGAAACCACCAACAGAATTGAGAAAACCTACAATATATGAAATAATTTTTGCTAGCTGTTCCTCAGATGAAGGACTGCTAACTAGAATATATAAATAACTCCCAAATATAAAGAGCCAATTCAAAAATGGGCATCTGAAATGAACAGACATTTCACAGACGAAGAAGTAAAAGCTGCAAATAAACACATGAGAAAATGTTCAACAGCACTAGTCATTTGAGAGATGCAGATGAAAACAACACTGAGTTTCCCATCTCACCCCAGAAAAAGCATTGGGGGTAGAAAGAAACCCTTCTCCATTGCTGGTGAGAGTGCAGACTGGTGCAACCACTGTGGAAATTAGTATGGAGATACCTCAGAAAACTAGGAGGAGAGGCCCAATTTGACCCAGATATTTCCCTGCTGGGTATCTTTCCAAAGTTTTAAAAGAATCATATATCACAGGAATATATGTGCACCTATGTTTATAGCGGCACAGTTTGTAATAGCTAAAATTTGGAAACAGCCCTATTGCCATCAACTGGAGACTGGATAAAGAAGGTGTGCGTGTGTGTGTGTGTGTGTGTGTGTGTGTGTGTGTGTGTGTTATAATAAAATAGAATACTATTCAGCCATAAAGAATGAGAAACTAGAGACATTTATAGCTCAGTGGATGCACATAGAGTCTACACTCAAGTGAAATAAATAGGACACGTGTAAATACCAAATAGTTTCTCTGCTGTGAGAAACTGAACTTCTAAACAAGAATCAAAGTGTATAATAGGTAATGTGAAACAGGAAGGTCTAAAGAGGAGGAGGAAGTGGAAGGAGTAGGGGAAAGAAATGAAGGGAAAAGAAAAAATATGAGAAAAGGAAAAAATGGAAACAAAGTCTTTGTAAATAGGGAAGGGTAGAAGGGTTGAAGGAAGAGCAGGACAATGGAAAAAAAATAAGAACCAAGATATTTCATGTAAAGGTACAAATCCCCAATGATGAATATCATCATATTGTATACCTAAAACGTACCAATAAGCTTTAAAAAAAATGAATTCATGACCACCAGCACTACAAAAAATTCTCAAAGATGTCCCACAAAGAGACAATGAAGCCAACAATGCCAAAAAGTCTAATAGAAAGACTGTACCAGGCTGGGGGAGCAGTTAAGCAAAAAAAAAAAAAAAAGAAAGGACAATCAGCAACAGGAAAATAATGCAATAATATGAGTAAGCCAATACCTTTTTGTAATAACTCTCAATTTGAATGATTTCAATTACTCAATCAAGAAACACAGACTGACACAGACATAAAAATCCTCAATAAAATACTGGCAAACAGAATGGAACAAACCATGAAAAAATTCATACACAATGACCAAATAGGCTTTGCCCCAGGAATGCAGGAATAGTTCACATATGCAAATCAGTTTATCTAATACCTCACACAAACAGAATCAGGAAAAACAAAACCACATGATCACATGAATAGACAAAGAAAACGCCTTTGAAAAAGCTGAGCATCCATTCATGATAAAAATAAAACCCTAAGGAAAATAGGGGTCAAAGACTTTGTTTCAATCTGATAAAAGCCATTTATTACAAACCTACTGCCAATATCATATTAAATGGGGAAAAGCTGAAAACTTTCCCTCTAAAATCAGGAAAAAGACAAAGATGCCCATTCTATTCAATAGATAAGTACTTGAAACTGAGCCCGAGAAATCAGGCAGGAGGAAAAAAAATAAAAAATATATGTATAGGAAAAGAAGAAATCAAATTATCATTATTTGCAGATGATGATATTTATTATACACAAGACCCAAAAATATCCACGAAAAGACTCCTAAAATTAATAACCAAATTCAATAGCATAGTGGATACAAAATCAATGCACAAAAATTAATAGCATTCCATTACACCAATAATGAACTCACTGAGTGAGAAATTAGGAAAATTGTGCTGTTCATGATAGCATTGAGAAAAATTAAATACTTAGGAATTAATCTAACCAAGGAATTTAAAAACCTCTATAATGAAAACTACAGTATTTGAGTAAGGATATCAAGGGGACATCAGAAAATGGAAAGATATCCTCTGTTCCTGGATGGGCAGAACCAATATTGTCCAAATAGCCATTTTTCCAAACTGATACACAGATTAAATGCAATCCCAATGAAAATACCAGTAACATTCCTCACAGAACTAGAGAAAACAATTCTAAAATTTATATGACACCAGAAGATACTCAGAATAGCAAAAGCAACTCTGGTCAACAAGAGCAAAGCAGGAGGCATCATAATTCGAGACTTCAAGTTATACTACAAAGCTACAGTATTAAAAAAAAAAGTGTGGCACTGGCAAAAAGCAGACATGTGGATCAATGGAACAGAATAGAGGAAGCAGAAACAATTTCAGCCATATTCAGCTGTCTGATATTTGAAAAAAGGGGTAAAAAATATACTCTGTAAGAAAGATAGGCTCTTGAACAATGATGCTGAGAAAACTGGGTATCCATATGCAAAAGATGAAATCTGGATCCGTATAGCACAATGTACTAAACTAAAATCAAAATGAATAAAACATCTAAATGCTAAAACAGAAATACTTAATCTGAAAGATAAAGTAGGTAAAACTCTTGGAGACATAGGTATAGGCGAGGATTTTCTGAATAGAACCCCACTTGCACAAGAAATAGCATAATAAATCAACAAATGGGATTATATCAAATTAAAACCTTCTGAACAGCAAAGGAAATGACCATTAGAGTGAAGAGGCAATGTACAAAATTGGAAAAGAATTTTGCCAGCTGTTTATCAGATAGAGGACTAACATCTAGATTATGAAAAAAAAAAACCTCAAAAGGATAGACTCCCCGAAATAAAAGAACAATCAAAATATGAGGAACTGTGATACTAGACACTCCTCAGAAGTAGAAACACAAATGGCCAACAATTACAAGCAAAAATGTTCAACATCTCTGGCCACTAGAGAAATACAAATGGAAAGAACACAGAGATTCCACAGAGAATGGCTATCACCAAAAAAATCAAATAAAAACAAATGCTGGTGAGGCTGCAGGGAAAAAAGGAAGCCGTATACATTGTTAGTGGGAATGTAAACTGGTACAACCATTATGGAAATCGGTATAGAGGTAGCTCAAAACATTAAAACTAAAAATACCAGACCACTTAACTATTCCCCTTCTAGGTATCTTCTCCTAAAAGTTAAAGACATCATGTAACAGTGATATATGCATACCTATTTGTATACCAGCACAATTTATAAATAGCTACATCTTGGAAACCGTCTATATGCCCATCAACAGATGAATGAGTAAAGAAAATGTAGTCTTTATATACAGTGGAGTACTACTGTACCATAAGTAGTATAAATTTGAGTCATTTGTAGTTAAATGGATACAGCTTGAGTCCATAATGTTAAGTGAAATAAATAAGACACACAAGTTTAAATATCACGTGGTTTCCCTTATATGAGAAACCAAAAATACAAATAAAGAGCAAAGTAAAAGACAGATAATAGGAAATATAGAGATAGATGTTTTGCAAAAGGGAAAGTGACCAAGAGATGGAGGGGGGGAGAGAAAAAGGGGAAGGGGAAATAAGGAGGATTAAGATGTGATCTGTGCATGCACCAAGTTTCCACAAGGAATGTGATCATTATGTACTGCAAACATGTACAAACACAAAAACGTCTGAAGTTCATGAGAGACAAGAAAAACAAAGGCTGTCACCGATTGGAACAGACTCAGGAAACATAGGGCTGGGGATTTAGCTCAGCGGTTCGGTGGCCTGCCTTGCAAGCCCAAGGACCCGAGTTCAATCCCCGCTACCAAAAAAAAAAAAAAAGAAAGAAAAAGGAAACATGACAACCAAATGCAATGTGAGACATGGGATCAGATCTGAGGGCAGATATAAAAGTGGACTGGCGAGCACTAACTAAACAGTGTGGTACCAGGGTGCATCTCTTAGTTTCATCAATGCAATATGATGAAATTATAGCATGTGAGATGCTCATCTGATGGAAGCTGGGTGAAAGTTATATGAGAACTCTGCTTCATTTTTGCAAGCCTTCTGTAAATCTAAAAGAGGCTCAGAATCTTCCAAAGCAAGAAGCTATTGGTGTAATTATTTTGCTTAATGTTTATGTGCTCGGCTAAGCTGTAAGCTTCATGAAGACTGGGACTACAAGTACACTGTCTTTTCATCATTGCTTCCTGGAGCCATATAGCAGATATACAGTGAGCTTTCAGTTCATATGTGCTGAACAAACAGACCCATAGCGACAGACACAGATCAATGTCCATGATGTCTTGTTATGTGAAAAACATAGGGCACAAAACAGTCCACATAGCATGACCCCACTTATAGCTTTCAAAAAGTATATGTAAATATTTGTATAAAAGACCTGTAAGGATTATTTCTTCCCCTACCTCCTTTTTTCCTCCTTCTCTTCCTTTTTCTCTCTCTCTCTCTAAATTGAATTAGGACCTTCACATTGAGCTATACCTTTTTATTTCTCATTTTTGAGACAGAGTCTCATTAAGTCATTAAGATTCCCAGACTAGGCTCAAACTTGCTATCCTCCTGCCTTGGCCTCCTGGAATGCTTGAGATTACAGGTGTACACCACCATGCCCAGATGACTACAAGGATTTAAAAAACAATATCTTGGTAGTGGCTATGACTAGAAAATAAGGGCATAACTAATTTTTCCTTTCTTTCTTTTCACACTGTGTGTGTGTGCGTGTACTGTGGATTGAACCCAATGTGTTATATACTGGGTACGTGCTGTACCACAGAGCTATATCACCAGTCCTATTTGGTGTATTTTCTAAGCATATTTAAAGTTTCATAAACGACTTTTACGTGTAGACAAAGTGTAAAGACACATACAAACACCACTTCAAAGAAAGTCCTGAGTATTACCCTTGGGTTCCTGGGGGCAGACTTGGGTTCTAGTGTGTGCACAGACCTGGAGCCAGTCACTAGGGCTACGTTACTAAGTCACTAAATTGCCCAAGGTAGACTTAAACTTGTGATCTTCCTGCCTTGTCTCCCAGGGTGCTGAGACTAGGTGTGCAACACCACAGCCAGCTCAGTATGACCTCATCTTCACTTGATTATATCTGCAAAGACCCTATTTCCAAATAAGGTCACATTCATTCACTGGTACTAGGTTTAGAATTTGAACATTTCTTTTTGGGAGACATATCACAGACATATCACAGCCAGGAACTGCCCTGTACCCATTGTCTCTGACTGCCTGACACACCACTTCCTAACTTAGGTGCTTAAAATAGCAACTATTTTATTTGCTCACAGCTCCGTGGATCAGCAGTCAGAGCAAAGCTCCACAGGGAGGTGTTCTGCTGGTCTCAGTTGAGGTCATTAGTGTGGCTGCAGTGTCCTGGTGTCTTGACTGGGTCTGGAAGGCCTAAGGTAGCTTTATTCATGAGTGTGGCTCTTGATCCTGGTTGTCATCAGTCAGCCTGGTGAGCCTGGACTGGGATCACACTTGTCCATTCCACATGACCCCTCCTGCCTTAGCAGGCTAGCCCGGGCACACTCATCTGCAGCTCAGCAGGCTCAGCGAGGACAACAGCAAAGCTGTAAGGTCTTTTGAGGACTGGGCTGCTTCATTCTAGCAGTCAGGGCAAGTCACAGGCAAGCCTAGACTCAAGAGGCATAGAGGTAGACTTGACCTCTTCATGGAAGAAGCAACAGAGTCAGGCTGCCAAGCAGCAGACAGTGAGGAGACGCTGAAGCCACCTTTGCCAGCCATTACAAGGCTGTAGTTCTGGGGGGCGGGGGAGTAGATGCAGGCTAGTGTAACAACTGATCAAGACACACTGGGGACAGTGCTGCAAGTTAGAGTAAAGGTACAGGAGAAAGCACGGGATTCCCTGGCGTATGCCACAGTGAGTGGGAGGTAGAGACTGAGTTAAGCTTCAGATCAAGGGCTCTCTCTTTTATGCCTGATTCTAGAAAATAACTCCCATGTCCTGATCAATTCTGGCTCCAGTCACAAGCCAAGATAATCATCCCTGGGATCATAGTTTAACCCTCAAACTATTCCAAATCCCAAAGGAAGCAGCTAGGTTCTTGTGTGCAGCGCTTACTGAGACAAGATAATATTTGCCAAAATTTGGTACAGAAATGCGTTGGGAGTTATCCCTTACCAGAGGACCTTTTCTCCTCTCACAGGTGATCACTTCACTTGCCCTTTTCTCTGGTGGCTGCCCACCCACCTCACCCCTGTACAGGGGATCAAACTCAGGACCTTGTACTTATGGAGCTAAATCCCTAGCCCCTGGATACCCACTCTTGTGTGGGAGGAAAAACTCCAAAGACATGCATCTAGTACCAGGAGGTAAAATCCTGGCTGCATGATTCACCGTGTGACTTTGAGTCTGTTTCTCATCTGTGAAATGTGGGTTCACAGGACTTTTGTAAGAACCGATGGGAACAAACCCTCCATCATCTGTACGGACATGCAGAGCCCCTGGCTCACTCATTCATTCATGTGTTACTCATGCAGTGGTCAACATTGTTTTGTCTGCCCAGAGAACCCACTCTGTCCTAGGATCCTTCTTTACACTTCTCCAACCATCTCCAAGCATGAGCTTTGAATAGGAGCTGCCATCTCCTTTTATTACCTTCCTTGTAGTAGGTGCACAGCTGGGCAACTGGCTCAAGTTGGGCCAATCAGTATGGTGAGGACAGAATCCAGGGTCTCATCCATGCAAGGCAAATGTTCTACAACTGAGTTACACCTTCCTTAAGGCTTTTCAGTATGTGACTGTAAAGAGGTAGATCCATCACTCCCTGTAGATTTGAAAATAGAAAGTCCTGTAGCAGTTGGTGGTTATGCCTTTCACCAGGAGGAGTAAACGGAACAGGGGCAGAGGTCCAGTGCTGTGTTACACCTTTGTTCCAGCTGTCTCTGTCTCGCCCACATCTTCCTCTTCCTGTACTTATCAGACTCTTCCCAAAGGAAAAAAAAATTTTTTTTGCCTAAACTTGTAACAAAAGGAATTTTGATGATGATAGTTGATTTGTTTATTGAGGAATCCCATCTGCCAAGTCCCGGAGACAAAACAGAAAAGACTCACATCATTTCCTCTGAAGAGCCATGATGGGAAAGAAGACCACAGGTAGTGTGATAGGGCTGCTGCAGTCACAGCACAGAGCAGGCAAGCTCCGCTTTGCCTAGGGGTACCCAAGAAGGTCTCAGAGGGGAGGCTTCTGCCCTGGGCGTTAGGACTGTGGGCAAATCTTCCCTGGCAAGGGAAGGATCACTGGGGACTGGAAGCATTTTCGACAAAGCTGTAACAATTGATATGAAGGCATGGGATGGGTCTGAACACAGCCCTGCTGGTGAACAGAGGCATTTCCTGGGACGAGGGCCCGGGTGGAGAAGGAAGCAGAGTCAGAGAGATGAGCCTGTGGTCCAAGCTTGAAAGCACAACGGTAGTGAGCCGTTTCTGGGGAGCTGTGTGGTAAGGGCCATCTGTCCGTGGAGGAGGAGGAGCACCAGTGCTGGTACTAGGGCTGACAAGACTGCTTCAGCGCACTAGTGTAGCAGCCCAGTTTCACCCTATAGCACGTGCTCCACGCCTTGGGTACTCACGTGGAGGGGACCAGCAGGTGAGAAGGGAGCTCAGCCATGCAGACAAGCTCAGCTTCTCAAGCATCTCATGCCTGGGCTCTGTTGCCAAGGCAGTCCCTCTGCACATCCTGAGTGTGACACTCAGAAGCAGGCATAGCTGGCAGTTGCATGGTGGGCTGGCTTCACTGTGGGTGCCATGCTCTCTACTCCAAGCTCCCAGAGTCCACAGTGGCTGTCCTGTACACAAACATATTTGCTTACAACTCTAAAGGCTGTAAGTGAGCCATTGGGTTCACATAGGGAGAAGGCAAAGAATTTAGAGGGCGGGACCTCCATAGAGGCTTCAACCACCCAGGACCAGCGAGGTAGCCCTCTGGAGGTCAGAGCTCTTCTTTCTTATCCAGTTGGAGAGCACAAAGCACCTGGCTGGGAGCTCAGTGCACCCAACAGAAGGGCCCTCCATCCAGGGCAGCCAAGAGGTCATGTAGAGTCTGTGATGAGAAAAAAAGAGCAGGAGGTCAGCCTCATACAGAAAGGCTGTCCCAGACACATGCTCCCAAAGATATGCTCAGTGACCAACAGACATCACGGAGGTCATCTGGGGAGGGTATGGGTAGAGGTCAAATAGCCTGAGAATCTGCAAAGGCCCTGCTACTTCCTCCTGGACATATGCAATCCATTTGCCCATTAGCCCCAAAGCACCTTGCTCAGCCTCCTGAATAAGGGACAATGATAAACGTAAGATTTTGAAAGTTGTTTGCCAAGACTGTGACACCCTTGAGATCAGGGTTGGGCTTGTCTGTGCTCCAGCCCCCAGCTCCAGCCTAGGCTAGCTGTGGAGCGGAGGCTGGGAGTAAGAGCTGCTAGTGTACAAGTGACCACTCACACCAGCTTTCATGAGAACCTTTGAGCGAGCCATCATCGGGTGTGAGGGCCTGGACCACCCCAGACACGGGAGGGCAGGATCATAGACAAAAGTCACAAGCTGCACAGCAAGCCAAGATCAGGACAGCTTGGTCTAAGACAGATTCAGGAAGAGGGGAGGGATGAGTTAGGCCAGGAGGAGTATCTCAGCAGAAGAGGCCAGAGCAGGGACATGCACATGATGGTCCTGGGGTAGGAGGAACCCACAGGTTAATGAAGACTCAAAAGGCTGGGTCCCCATAGAAAAGCCTAGTAGGAACAGCATGAAGTTCTCAGCTCCAGCTCTGCAATACCCAGAGTGATCAAGTCCTCACATCTAGGCTCACCAAGCCCCCAAGCGGGGCAGCCAGCTTCTACACTTAGGAAGCTGGGTGACCGGGCACCTGGCACAGCAAGTGGACCCTGCAATCATGTAATCAGGGAATTACTAAGCAGGGTCTTTTGCCACAGGATCTGCTGTGCCTTGTCACAGTGGTGTGTCCAGGCTCTGCCAGCAGAGTGTAAAGCACCCTGCTGGTGTCAGGAACTTTAAGGCTGCTTCCAGCCTGGATGAGGGACAGAGTACTCTCCTGTTGGAGTAGCAAGTGCCAGGTGAACAGGACTTAGGTGGGCACCAGGGTGGCCTTTGAGTACCACAGCCAAATGCTCAAGTGCGTGGGACAGGGAAATAAATGAGAAGTGTGGCTAGGAAGGAAGTCGAGACTAGCATGGAGAACCAAGTAGGATGGAGCCAGGGTTGATGCTGTCCTGCTGTCTGCAAGACACCAGGTGAGGGTTGCAGGCAGCAAGTAGCAAGGTCAGATTCAGGAAGCATTTTTGGAAGAGCTGTACACTCACCCTGCCTGCCCCACACCCCCACTTTAAGGCCCACACTGCTGCACTATTTCTTTGGCAGCTTTGGCCTCAGGCTTTCAGTGGGGACCTACAGGAGGGCTAGCAGAAGCAGCCAGGGACACGAGCAGGAAGTTGCCCATGGGCAACTTTGCCCCTGGAAAACCCACTCTGGCATATTCCCATGGGAATTCCTATGGACAGTAACTATGGGAGGTATCACACCCCGGTTTGGCCAGACTCAGAATCTCAGGATACAGGATACATGGCCACCAAGTCTTGGGCCTGTTGCACTGGATTCTCAAGGTTCTGGGCTTGGGCTGCAGGCCTTTTCCACCCTGCTTAGCTCTTCCAACCTGGCATCCCATTGGACTGGTCTTGACAAGCTAGAAGGCCCCAGGGTTACATTTTGGGCCCTGCCCTCCCCTGTACCTGCATCAATGCTTCTGCCTACCTCCTACCTCTGCCCTAAGGAGGGTGCTCACCCTGAGCTTGGCTCCTCCTCAGCTACCCAAGGTTCCCCTGTGCCCATCACCTGCCAGGCAGTTGTGACTGGGCTGTGCTTCTGCGACAAGGCCTGCCCTATCCCTGCCACTGCTTAGCTCAGCTCCTGCCAGTGATGACTAGGTTCCCAGGACTGCCTCAGCTGAGAGTTACACCACCACCCATGGCACAGCCCCAGAAACCAAAAAGATGCTCAAGGCAGGAGGGCAGGACTCTCCAGCCCTGCTCCTTGCATAGTGTCCTGCCGCTCCTTACTTGCCCCTTGTGCCAGGGTCAAGCCACAGTCTATGTACATTCTCTGTGCTCCCAAGGGGGAGATCTGTATGATGTGGTGATTTGAACATAGGGCAGTCATCATTTTCAGTGGCAGAAGGATGACATGATCTGTAGTCTCCCCACAGGAGGAGAGCAAAGGGTAACATTGGGGATGGGCTCAGAAGGGCAAAAGAGATCAGGAAGCAAAGGCCCTAGCACCACTGTGAGCCCGTCCTCTTAAGATCTTGCATGGTGCAGACAGCGCTGTAGTTCTGGCCTGGAAGAACTCAAGGCTGCTGCAGGTGGATGATAAAAAGCTGACTATGCCAGGAGGTGGAGGTTCTATAGGAGCTCACAGCTGGTACCGGCAATCCAGGCAGAGCCCTCAAGTCTCACAGCAGAGGAGAATCCAGGGGAGACCACACTGAGCCGGCCAGGGAGAAATGGGCGTGAAGATAGAAGGATTTGGGCCAGGGTGAGGGAGGGATAGGAAAGGGAAGGGAGAAGCAGGCAATTCAGTGTGGCTGGAAAGAGGACAGCCAGGATAGGTGGACCCCAGCAAATTCCCGCTTCCCGGAAGGGGGCTTTGTTCAGCTGACCTTTGGGTGGGTAGAGAGGACATGGCTCCTGCTGGGCTCCTGGCCATGCTCCCAGGGTGGCACCTTCCCAAGTGCTCACTCCTGCTTCTGTCCCATGAGCCCTAGACCCTAACTGCAACTTTCAAACCTGTGAGCTCCGAGGATCTGCCCCACTCTCTTCACCCCTCCACCTACTGCCAATTCCTGTGCCGGCTCTGACCCAGCGCATGACATCTCCTGCTTTGGCTTCCTTCTGCAGAGTTCTAGGCTCAGAATTTCGGTCACCACAGCTCCCCCTGGGCCCCTGCAGACGGCCTCCCACTGGCCTGGCCACAAACCCAGCACTGGGCTGTTCCCATCTGCCTGCGCCACTTCTCTGCTCACCAGGAGAGAAAGGCTGAGCCCAGGGCCAATCGTTCGGATGGCAGGAAAATGCTGCCAGGAGGTCAACTACTCCAGAGAACACAGATGCCACTCCTTGGCCCAGTCTCCTCCCATGTGTCCCTGCTTCCAGCTTTTCTGGAGCCCATCCCAAGACTCTGGAAGAGGGGTTCATCAATCAAACCAAGGTTGGCCAAGGCACACACAAGCCACGCTGCATCCTTGTTTCATTATAAGTAGGCAAGTACCAAAATCTGCCTGGAAGGGAGACAGAAGAAAGGGCACTGGTTGGGCACAAAATAATCTGCTGTCCCCACCAAAATGGTACTAGTTGTTGCCAGGGCTCTGACTGACACATAATTTCTTTGATGGGCAACCCTTTGATGTCATTGTCCTCTGGCTTCAGAGAAGTGAGTTTTCCCATCTCTGCTGGACTCCTGGGGATCAACTTGCCTGGCCAGCTTAAGGGATTCCCAAGCAGACTCTGATGTTACCAGGTCCTCTTTCTGCACAAGCCCCTTTCCCCAAATACCTGATGCATTGTACACTCTCCCGGAATTCTCTATCCTATGGTTTACAGGAAGGAGCAGGGACCTGAGTACCTCGTGAATCTGTTGTCTGCCTTCCTGCTGGCATGCTAGGTATTTTTTACAATTGTTCTAAATCCCATCATCTCTGCCTCTGGGCATGTTTAGTGGCTCCTGCTGACTGATACGTGCCTGGCCACCAACCATTCCTTGCTGCCTTCCCTCCAGGGAATGCCAGGGACAGAGCCTTGGGCTTCAGGCCCACCATCAAAGTCCTCTCCTCTCCTGAGGCCTCTTGCCACAGGAAAAGCATGATGATGACAAAAATGAGAGGAATAATCTTGGTCATACCGGACAATCGTCAACACTGAACACTGTTTCAAAGAAAAACAAAAGTGATAGAGTTGAGCTGAGAGAATCTCAGAATTTATTTTATTCATTTTCTAAATCCATTTTACTCATGCTCCAAATCCAGCGCTTACCACAAGAGTAATTCTAACCTTATCTGTGTTATTATTTGCTCAATTCATTCAACAAATACTGATCAAACACTCACTAGAGGCCTGGCACTATTCCAAATGCTCCTACATCCGGAAACAAAGCAAAGCCCCTGTCTTCCTAAAGGCTTACATTCCAGGGAGGGACCCAGGGGCCAGTGGGAAACAAGAGACACCATAAATAAGAAAATGAAAGGAAATGTCAGAAGATGGGAAGTGCCAGGGAAACAGAGGCAGAAGAAAGAACAGGGTAAAGTGGAGCTGGAGGGGGGTGATTGTGGCCACCCATAGTGAGCTGGGCCCCATGAAAGGAACACTCCCAAGGAAGCAGCCAGAGTGCAGGTTGTGGAACAGGCAGGATTGCACTGGGGAGCTGGTAGGGGAGGAGGCCAGGAGCTCGGGGCCTTGGTCACTGACTCTGGGTTTATGAGAATGAATAGGTAGCACTGCCGGGGAAGGAGTACATGATCATCTTTTACACCCATGGGAGTCGCGGGAGGGCAGGATCAGTCTGCAGCTCCATACCTACCTCAGGGCCTGGCAAGAGCTCAAAAATTCCTTTGGGATGAAAGAATGAATGAATGGACAAATGAAGTAACCCAAGAGGGAGCCTTTGCCTGCATTTTCCCAGAGAGGTAGAAACTTCTGGATGAATATACGCTAATCTGGTCAGTGGATCTGGATTGGACATTCAGGCCCACATTGCCTGGGGAGCTTTCATAGTCCTCACACCCAGACTCCCCCATCCTCTTCCCTTCCCTTCCCTTCTCTCCCCTCCCCTGTTCCCCTCCCTTGTTCTTTTTCTTTTTCTTCTCTTCTCCTTCTACCTATTTCTTCCTCTTTCTTCTCCTTTTTCCTCCTTTCCCTTCCTATTCTTCTCCTCCTCATCCTTCTCTTTCCTTTCCTCCTCCTCTTCCTCTTCCTTCTTCTTCTTCCTCTCCCCCCCGCCCCCGCCATTGATTAAAACCAGGGCCTCATCCTCATGCATTCTAGGTAAGTACTCTACCTGTGAGATATATCCTCAGCCCTTTGGAGA
The DNA here is from genome assembly GCF_012274545.1 of Fukomys damarensis. Lineage (NCBI taxonomy): Eukaryota > Metazoa > Chordata > Mammalia > Rodentia > Bathyergidae > Fukomys > Fukomys damarensis. The sequence continues at coordinate 47,793,128 of NW_022900949.1, read as the reverse complement.
CAGGTTCTTGCTAAGTCACCTAGGCTGACCTCAAACTTGCAATCCTCCTACCCCAGCCTACCACGTAGCTGGGACTGTAGGCCCTATGCACCATCATGCCCTACCAGAGTATGCGATTCTTGTGCATCCTCACTCCCTAGTGAGAAACATCAATCTAGATATTCTCAGATACTTCCAAAGAGGACCTGACATCATATCCAGCCCCAAGGCTCACAAACAATGAATGGATAAATAAGTATCTGTTGCCTTAATTCATAGATGTGTAAATCCATGAGTAGAACTAATTGTTCTTTTCCATTTTCAACTCAGATATTTGGAATTTTATAAACGAGAGAATAAGAAACCTCAAGCTGTTGTCCCCTACCCCTATGCCTGCCACTAACTTGTGGTTTAAACTCGTATATGCATCTCATCTGACTTGCTGACTTTGACTTGATCTGCTTTAACTGAAGTGGAGCACAGAGATTTTAGGAGTTCTGAAAACAGTTTTGCTGGTATAACCCATGTGTTTCTGCGGAGCTCTAAGCTGGCAGGATACCTCCTCAAATGAAAAGGCTGCTAAGGAACAGGCTCTTCTGCACAGCCTCCTGACTCCAAAACAAAAGGATGCCTAGGAGCAGAGTCTGAGCTGTCAGCGCGGAGGAGACTGCAGTTCACTTCCCTTTCCAGGGAGGAGGTGCCGCCCACATTCCAAGGCCAGGCCAAAGGCTGCCTGCAGAAGTTCTGGGGTTGTGAGCACCATCTTGACCTCTCCTCTTCCCATCTCAGTTTGCCCCACCTCTTCCTTGCTGGCCCTGGGCTCCAGCTCCCAGCCGGCATCTGGATCTCACAGATTCTTGGCCTTTGGCTTGCAGGTGCTGGCTGCCAGAGATAGGTTTTTTTTTTTGTATGTAAACAATAAAGAGCCCTGACTGTCTTGACATACTTGGAATAAGCACAGACTCTTCTCCTTACCTCTCTCTCTCTCTCTCTCTCTCCCTCTCTCTCTCTCTCTCTCTCTCTCCAAGAATTCGATAAAAGCCAGACATTACATAAGCACAAGGCATCTGACTCAACTCTATTTTCCCCTTCCTTTTGCTTTACCACCCTTGTGACCTTGAAAAATAATCCTTGTGTCTGCAGTCAGAGTCCCCCCACCCTGATGGAGCCAGGGATCCATCTGGTACGTCCCACCAAGTAGACAGCTCAGCCCCAGGAATGTGAGCTATAGGTAAAGATCTAGCACAAATGTTAAGCACTCAGGGTTCAAATTCTGGCTCCTCCTTTTACCAACTATGTGATAAACAAGTTAATCTCTGTGAATCTCATTTCCCTCCTGTCTAAAATGGGTATATCAATAGTTTCTTTCTCTGGCAATTGAATGAGAACTTCATAAGCAATAACTATAATTATTGTATTTCCTTTATTTGAACAGAGACGACTGCAACAGAAGTTCCAGTATCCTGAGTTAAATAAGATAAATTCCAGGTAAGGAGGCACACAAAGGAATAGGAGGCTCTGGGTGATGTATGATTTAGTGTGGAATTCAATTAAATGTATGTTTCAAGACAGAGGGGAAGATGGGATTAGCTATGGCTAAACAAAGTGAGACACATAGAAGTCTCTAAAAAGGTTTTGAAGGTTAAGCTGGAGTCTTTCAGATAGGCAAAGGAGGGTGGGCACCACAGGTATAGGAGACAACACATTGCCGAGACTCATAAGCCAAGCCAATAGGCTGGATTTAGAAGTCCAGGCATAGGAATATAAAATGGGAAGAGAATAAGGGAACAAAGTTGACGTAGACTTTGTTTTTTCTTCCTCCAAAAAGGGACTTTAAAGCTTTCCCAAGAAGAGATCCAGCCTCAGCCAGGACCCATCCACTCTCTCTCTCTCTCTCTCTCTCTCTCTCTCTCTCTCTCTCTCAGAATTGAACCCAGGGCCTTACTGCTGAGATGTAACCAAGCCAGTCCTTTTTATTTTGAGACAGCATCTCACTAATTCATTAAGATGCTCAAGCTGGGCTTAAATTTATGATCCTGCTGGAATTACAGGCATGAGCCACCCCACCCAGTTAACATTTCTCTTTATACTAGTTTTCTTTAAGCTTCATGTCACTTCATTGTATCAGCAAAGCATTTATTCCTATTTACTTAATACACACAGAAATGCTATGCTCTGGAAAAAAATAGATCCTCCTGCCACTGGAAATCACCTCTTCCTCAACCAGTGCTGTGGACTCAGGCTTGGGGGCCGCTGATCCTAATATTGTAAAGGGGCCTGCAGTGGTGGGAGCTTGGGATCAAGTTGGCCAAAGGACACAGAATTCAGTCCACAGGAATACGTTCAAAAGACCTATTGTACAACAATGTGACTGGTCAATCACAACACAACATATACTTGGAAATCACTAGGAGAGTAGCAATTTTATCACCACAAATCATAATCATTAAGTATAGGAGGTAAACCATTTTAATTCTCTCTGTCTTCAGTTTAGCTACAATGTATATATATTGTTACACTTCATAAACATAAACAATTTTTATTTGTTGATAGAAAAGAAAAAAAGAGGACCTAAGGCCAAGCCATTGCCACACAGGCTGCTCAGTGTGTAGCAGTGGTGGTAAAACCTATGGAGCACTTGCCTCAGAGGGCTGCTGGTATCACTGAAAGCTCTAAAAGGTCCACCATCACTGGTGTGTGGTGTTGGCCACCTGTTCTTCAACTCTGAGAGCCTTCATGACTCTGCCTGGAGCCTGAAAGACACACTACTGCTGCCACTCCACAAAGGAGGATCACAGGCACCTCCACAACTATGGAAACTATCACCTGGCTCCTTTTCTCCAATTCCTGGCTCCAGCTCTGCTCCAGCTCCAGTAGGCAAATGCTCCTCCCCTACAGGAGAGAACTCTAGAAGACAACAGGAAGGCTCAGCTGAGGAATCGTGTGGGTAAATGGATTATACCTATTCGTGAAAAATATGCAGGGGAAGAGAGGAAGAGGAGAAAGCAAGGGAAAAGGGAAGGAAATGTACTGTCTGATATGGTCAGAAGAATCTTGTGAAGCAGGAATTATTGTATCTATTTTGCAGATGAGGAACCAATTGCATTAAGCTACTAGAGAAGCCCATTTCCAGTAAGAAATAGAACTGAGCCACTAGTTCAAACATTCTGACATTAAAGTCACTGCTTTCTTTTAAAAGATCAAGGTCCCTAAACCAATTGCGTGTGTGTGTGTGTGTGTGTGTGTGTGTGTGTGTGTGACACAGTCTCACTAAATTGCTCAGGCTGGCCTTAAACTTGAAATCCTCCTACCCTCTGCTTCCTGAATGGCTAGGATTATAGGCATGTACCACTGAGAAGTAAGATAGAAGAAGTAAAAACTAGAAAGATGACAAAGAAATTACAACTGAAAAAAAATAGGACTTTAAGAAGACTGCAACTTCTGGGACCCAGTTGAAGTTACCCAAGTCAATTCATGTCAGCATTTCCTTGGCTTTCCTTTAAGACTAATCACATCCAAAATTCTCAGGACTACAGAAGGTCCATAAACTGATTTAACTGAGAAAACAAAGAACAGAAACTTTATCCTAAGTAAAGGAACAGGTTGTGAGAATTCAAAAGAATGCTTAAGTCATTCATCGTTTAAAAATGGGTTCATACCGACAATATGGGCCAGTACCTTCTGGGGCAGGCACCCTTTCCTGAGGTTTCCTGAAGGGAAACATAATATTCCCAGATTCAAGAAATAAGATACTTCTTTCTCTCGAGAGCCTACACTCTATTTCTTTGAATGTGTAATAAATTTATGCTTAATAAAATCCAGCCTGGGGCTGGGAATTTAGCTCAGTGGTTCTACCACCTGCCATGCAAGTGGAAGGTCCCAAGTTCGATCCCCAGTACCAAAAAAAAAAAAAATCCGGCCTGCGCCTTTTACTGAAAGTACTGAAAATTCTTTTTCTGTGACTAGAGTCAGCAAACCTGTAAACTTAGTCTACAGGTCAGATGTGTTAGGTTTCTTATCTCAGGGTCAGGAACCTTCCCAGACCCATTCAGTGACTCTTTCTCTTGGCAAGTCAACCAGGAGGTAAAAGAAGTACCAAGGCCACTCTTCTCCAAACTCCTTGCTCTCTGAAGTGCAGTTTATACCCCCACTTCTCTCTCCTTTTCTGCAAACCTCTGCAATGCAGTCCTAGGGTTTGGTTTTGTTTCTTTTCAACAGGACTAGAGGCTCTCAAGTCCCTAGAAAAATGGATGCTTACATTAAAAAGCACCAAAGATAAGAGGTAGTAGTTCCCTCTAACCAGATATGGAAAGAGTTATTGAGAGGTATTCATTATGATGTATAGCAGCCTCATTAGGAATTCTTTCAGCTCAACAGTCCTGGGTCAGAAGGAAATCATTAAGGATACACATATAAGGATGGACCCATCCAGTGTCTCAACATTGACTTAGACACTGGAGAAAACCAGCCTTGGTGTGACAGTGAGGAAGCAATCTCCTTAAATTATGCACATCTTTGAATCCTAAACACATCAGATAAAAGAAGATCTCTAAACTGCTCCTTTATTCTCTCTATTCCCTCGTTTCTCTCTCTCTCAAAACTGAAGGGCATAAGCTCAATCTACCTGATGCCATGGCTTCCTTTTTGGGTGTCTAGGAACATGACCTAAGAGGTACAGATTAATGTGCTCATTCAGGGGATAACTGACACTATCTTTGGGACCTAGTTGAGTCTGTGGCCTCAGAAAGAACCTACTGGTTTTTGTTTTCTTTTTTCCTCCTCTCTCTCCTGAAAAATTCCAATCCCCTTCTTGACCCTTCTCTCCTATTCTGTGGCTTTCATCTGTCAGAAAACTCAAACCCTTTAACTCTTACTGATATTAATTAGCAGGAAGAGGCAGGGAGTTGGGTTGAGCGGGATCAATGGGGAAACTCAAGAATTTTCTTCAGGTATCCAGGAACAGCTCCTATAGTGTCCCACCATGGGGCAGGGAGAAGGGAGGCCTGTGGTCTCTGTGTTTGCCTGCTGGTAGCAGAGGCTCCATTTTATCCCTTCACAGCTGTCTATCATGGTCTCCCTGGGTCCTAGGGCTGCCTGTCTAGCCCTGCCTAAAGGTACTTTTCTGGAGTCCCATGGGATCACTTCTCTAATGCAAGCCAATTTTAGCCTCATGTTTATGTCCCTATCTAAACTGATGTGGGATTTATGGTTACTAAGTGGCATCTCCAAACTTTCTGGTTTTTTTCCAAACTTTTTAAAGCCTCTGTAGTTCTTGCATATGTTGTAGGTCCCTAAATGTAAAGATTTTGGGGGTGAATTTATGAGTGAAGTGCAACTGTTGTGTATAACTTTTTTTTCTGCCTTTCTGATCTTTTGTTGAAGGTTGGAGTATCTGTGTGTCAGGAACAAGAACACTTGTCTTGTACAACATGAGCAATCAATTTCCCCATGACCAGTAGGGATGCCTAGACTAATAACTACAGAAAACAGGGCAGAGCTGTCACTCTCAGGCAGTTACCACCTGGGTAACTAAGCATGCTCCCATTTGGGAAATCTGATCCTTTATCTTCTTTTTCTCTCTCTCTCTCTCTCCCTCTCTCTCTCTGTCTGTACCTCTTTCCAAAAGTACACAAAAGAGGTCTTAAATGTGTGAAGTGTATCTTAAATAACTGGGTGGCTTAATGTTTGTCCTCAAAATGTCACCTTTAGGTTGTATTTTACAAACCTGGGACCACTGTTGTAACATGAATTATTTTATAACTTGATTTTTCCCTAAATGTAAGTAAGAGAGTAAAAAGCCAAGCCCTCAAACTTATTTTTTTTAATAAAAAGGGGAAATGAACAATAATCCCATCTAGTCATCTATAGCCTTTCTCTTTTCTCCCATCATCTGACTCTTATTGATTATAAGTCTAGAGTTAATTAATAGGAAAAAGATACTCAGAGTAGCTTAGAGTACTAAAACAAATACTGTTATGACTTACATAAGAAAAATGGAGTGCTAAGTGATAATTTCTGAGGAAAATTCTAACTGACTAGTCTATCCATAGTTATAAACCTTAAACTAAGCAAAGAATTATTATAATCCAGTATGGCTAAGGCATCTAAAAGTGCACTCTGATTTAATATAATTGTTCTATGTGTTATATATATTTTCTTGTCCGCCTGCCTGTTAATTTGTTTTTAGTAACTGGTTAAAGTATCTGTGGATGCCTCATTATAAAAATAGTTTTTGAGCTCAAATCAATTTTAATTTTTATTTTTGCCTTGCAGATTTCTGGCTGTTAAGACAGTCCATAAAACACATAAACATATAAACAAAAATTGGTTATATACAGTAGATATTCAAGGGTTACCACACTCACATAAACATTAGAGAGTAAAGCAAAACAAAGCTGCTAGGCCCAAGGCTTACATAAGACTTACAAATAAAGAATCTTAAAGTTTGGTAATATAAAGGTTATATAATTTAGGTTAATAGGTATGTTTCTGTGTGTTGACTTTAAGGTATATGTCATCCTTCAAAAGTTCTATGTAAGTGGGCATACAGATAAATGGATACTCATGATACTAGCCCAAATACTTTTTGTTTGCATGGCTTATTAGTGAGCTAATTTAAATTGATCTTTAAAGTTGGGGGACATATTTTTGCCTAGGTTGTTAGCCAATCAAGATAATATTTATCTTAAAAATTGATTTTATAAACACAATATCTATTTTTTATATAATAACTTAAAATGTCTTTTCCTTGATTAAAAACTATATATATATAGTATAATAAGATTATATATTATATATCTTAAGATTATATATTCTATGCCTCAAAAATGTTAACTGTACTATGCCTTGGGTCCGATGAGCAATCTAAAGTAACTGTTAAAATCAATAAGTAGGGCCAGGGATTTAGCTCAGTGGTTCTGCCACCTGCCTTGCAAGTGCAAGGACCAGAGTTTGATCCCCAGTATCCCCATAGTATAATAAGATTATATATTATATATCTTAAGATTATATATTCTATGCCTCAAAAATGTTAACTGTACTATGCCTTGGGTCCGATGAGCAATCTAAAGTAACTGTTAAAATCAATAAGTAGGGCCAGGGATTTAGCTCAGTGGTTCTGCCACCTGCCTTGCAAGTGCAAGGACCAGAGTTTGATCCCCAGTATCCCCCTCCAATAAATAAATAAATAAGCAAATATAAATGGGACTAATGCTTATAAATGTTCATAACATCTGAGTCATCAGTTGCTAAATATAAATTCAAGTATTGGCTTCTTAAAGTTTATAAAAGTATAATATATTTTGGTCTGTTAAATGTTTTTATAAAATAAATATAAAAGTTTAAGATTTTTTTTCCTAAATTTACTAAAAGTTAAGTATCTAATAATAATTCTATATTAAAATCATGTTAAAATTTTTTTTTCTTAAAGTGGAGGCCTGGCAGGCCTGGGGCCCCACCAAGCAAAACTCCCCTCTGTGGCTGAACAGGCCTTATCCAATTTGACTCGATTTTCTCCACTGATGAGTGTCTTCTCCAGTTTTCCCCAGGTTTACTGTGCTACACCACCAACAAATGTTTTTAAATTTTATTACTATGATATATAATTCAGTTGGCTGCAATTGAAAAATTAAAAGGTTTTCTATGTCTAAAACAAGATATTCTCAAGTTACTAAAATGCTATTGGTTAAACTTATAAAAACTAGATTAAAAAAAGCAAAAGTTTTGTGTTTTATTAAGATAACTTCTTGTGTTTTCTGTTAGGTTTTGATTACTTAAAAATGAGGGCTTTTTTTATTTGTTTTTTGTTTTGTTTTCCCACTGGGGGTTCGAACTCAGGACCTTGTGTTTGCAAGGCAGGTGTCAGCACTTTAAAAAAATGAGTTTTAAGAGTTGAAGTTTATTCAAATGTTGGCAAAAATGTTTCCAATAATCAGCTTATAATTGGTTAAAGGAACAACTATTAACTCAAATTATAACATGCCATATATATCTGAAATATCTGTATATTTCATGTATATATTCATATATATATATGAATAATATGCTTAGGTGCTTCACCTAATGTTAAAAAGTATAGGAAGTTAAGATTATGTAAATGTAATGCATACAAACTAATCAATATATGCTCTTTTTGATACATTATACATTATTTCTAGACATGAAACATAAAAAGTTATCAAAATTTTCTGACATCTCTTTAAATTTGACATTGACATTTAAAATTTGATCTATATCTATTGACTTTCACTAGACAGTATTTTGTTATTAAACAAATTAGATACACTTGTACATTGAGTAATAAGTCTATTTATGGTCATTAACAGTTTCCTAAACTAACAGGAAGTGTTAACATAGCTTTAAATTCTTGTTAGTGCAGTTTGTAAACCTGTTAAAAGAATCTAAGTTTCACCTTAAGAGTAAAAACTAAGTTAATATTTGTAAAAGATTTCTACAAGGCTGGGGTGCTAGTTATTGCTAACCTCTTTGTATTTTAGATGCATTTATGTTCTCCAAGTGTACAAGCCCTGTGAGATATAAAACTTAAGGACACCTTGCCATACTGGTGTCCTCAAGCAAAGTTGTTTGTGATAGACTTTTTCAGGCTCAGGTATATGTGACTGTAATGTAACTGTGCTATGATAGTTAGATGTACAATATGCAGGCTGAGCATGGTGGCGCACATGCTTATAATCCCAGAACTTGGGAGTCTGAGGCAGGAGAATGTGAGGTCAAGGCCATCCTGGCTTATGCAGTCCAAGACAAGACCAAACCACAAAGTTACACCCTGTCAAAAAGAAAATGCAGTCCAATCACTGTAAAGGTTAAAGATTGGGCATTTTTTAATTTATAAAGTATACCTGTAAACAAGTACATTCTACTTAGGCACTTGAGTTTTAAAAAAAAGTTAGTAAATTTAGATAAGAATCTATGTCATTAAATATACTGTAATTGGGTAAGGGTAGCCTTCTACAAGTTATGTCTTACTAAAATGAGAATTTACATGTATTTTAGAGATAATAAAAGGAACCTAATGGTTCTGTTATAACAATGACATCATAATTGTATCCCAAATGTTATATTTGCTCTCATTATTTAATTTTTTCTTTTTTGTTATGTTATCTGTTAACATTTTTCATGAATCTGACCTCTAAAGAAGAACCTGAACAGTATGTTAAAACAGTAGGCCATAACCTACAGCACAAATGAAGTAATAGTTAAGGATTTACTTACTTCTCCCTCTATTAATCCTATTATAGTCTTTCTGAATATCAGGCATTTTGAAATATAAAGTATGACTAGAAATATAAAGTGTGACTAGAGAAGTATGACCTGCCTATATAGAGATAAATTAGTTTTGATTGATGCAGTTCTTACATTGACTTGCTCTTAAACACCAAGAAGAGACAGAGACAGAGAGAGAGAGAGAGGGAGGGGGAGAGGAAGAGAGAGAGGGAGAGAGGAAGAGAGAGAGAGAGAGAGAGAGAGAGAGAGAGAGAGAGAGCCAGGGAAATAGTAATAATATTAAACAAAAAGAGCTAGGCTAGATATAAAAGAAACTCCAAACACTGCCCTAGCCAGCACTGGTAGTCTCCAGCTACATTTATGACTTAACAGTCATACAAACTTGATTCCCAGTTCCACTAGCTATTTCAAAAATGTATCCCTCTACCTCTCATTATATTCCCATTATGTTATTTTAATATGTTTTCAAGTACTGCCCAGGTACAGATTTAACTTCTTTTGTTTTTTGGGGTTTTTTTTGTACCAGGGATTGAACTCGGGTCCTTGCACTTGTAAGGCAGGCCACCGAACTGCTGAGCTCAATCCCCGGCCCCAGATTTAACTTCTTATATAGGTGTGCCTACAGGACAAATGGTGATATAAATGTTCTACTGACTAAGCTTTGTCACCTTTGTGGTATAAACCAACTTTCTGTTATTTACTTTAGATTTTATATGTTTATATTATTTAGAGCCAGTCATTACAAAAGGTCTTCATGTGTATAAAATAGACCCCAAGTTAAAAAAAAATTAATGACCTGATGGTCACAAAAACACAGATATCTTTATTTAAGTGTATTCATTCACCATTGTTATAGCTAAAATAAGAAAAAAATTAGATTTCTTTAACAAGCAGGAGAGAGTCTGTATGCTCTTTAACTCTATCTGTTACATTTGGGTAAATACCTCAGAATAAATAAAGGTTAATATTAACCTTAATAGTAGCTTATGCCAAATTCTACTAACTTCAACCATTGCCTCTCCCCCTTACTGGGGATCAAACTCAGGACCTTGTGCTTGTGAGGCAGGTGAGATGGGACTAAGCTAAATCTGTGGCCCAAAGATTGGAAAGAGTACCATGTTATTACTTTCATACACATTTTTTTTTCTGGTAGCAGGGATCAAACTCAGGACCTGTTCCTGCAAGGCAGGTGCAGTACCACTGAGCTAAATCTCTGGCTTAACCTGTTTTTTGAAGTCACTATTCATCAATATTCTATTTTTGATATTTAATTCCTGCTTGTTAACAAGGTTATACAATGAAGTTTAAGTGTCAGTGATTTGCTAATGTCCTTAATGACTATTAAAGATGATAGTTCATCAAGTAATATAAACCATCTTCCTTTGTCCCCTTTGGATCAGTTGGAGCAGACTTTTGAGCCCTGGCCAAGCAAGATCAATGCCTGAAGCAGTTATAAGAAGGCAGACCCTTGACCCTTTTGTGCCCATTGAGATTAAGAGATCAGAGTGGTGGTGGTGGGGCAAAGTAGAATGGAAAAAACAAAAGACAGGTATAAAGGAGAAAAGGAAATCATAACTAAAATAAAAGTCCTTTATGGGGGTTACGAGACCTAGTCAAAGTTACCCAAGATGATCTATATCAGGATTCCCTTGGTTAAATTTAAGTTCCATTCTTCTGGACTCATCACACCCAAAATTCCTCAGGAATACTGAAAGTCCATAAATTGGCTTAGTTGAGAAAGTAAAGAGCAGAAATCTGATCATAAGATAAAGGAACAGGTTAAGAGAATCCAAAGAATGTTTAAAGTATTAATCTTTTTTTTTAAAAAGTGGGCTTGCACATATAATATGGGCCAGTACCCTTCTGGAGGGTGGGCCACATTTTCCCTGGGGTTTCCACCCCCTCAAGAGAAGCATAAATGTTCCTAGTTCCAAGAGATAAGATACTTCCTTCTCTCAAGGGCTTGTACTCTACATCTTGTAATTCATAATAAATTGTTGTCTAATAAAACCTGGCCTGTGACTTTTACTGATAGTCCTGAAAATTCTTTTTCCTCAATGAGAGCTAGTGAACCTGAAAACCTATTCACAGGTAGGGTGGGTTAGGTTCCTATCTCTGCCCCGGTGGTCTCCTCGGACCCTGACCAGTGATATCACCATGCCTAGCCCAACATTTGGAGGGGGGGCAGGTACTCGAGGGTTGAATTCAGAGTCTTCAAACTAAGCTACATCCCAGCCCTTTCTGAAATTCTGAGACAGGGCCTCACTAATTCATTAAGTTGCCCAGTCTTAGCTTGAATTTGTGATCCTCCTGCCTCAGCCCCCAGAGTGCTGGGATTATAGTGCATGTGACACCCACACTTGGCCAATTATTATTTTTAAAAAAATCTCTGGTATACTAGATAATGTGAAATAGGAAGAAAAGGTCTGAAGGGAAGGGGAAGTGGGAGGGGTTGGGGAAAGGAAAGAAGGGAATGGAATTAATACGAGAAAAGGAAAAAATGGAAACAAAATCTTTGTAAACAGGGTGGGGGTGGAGGGGTTAAAGGGAGGGCAGGGGAATGGGGAAAAATAAGAACCAAGATATATTATATAAAGGTACAAATTTCCAATGATGAATGTCATTACATTGTATACCTAAAATGTATCAATAAAGTTAATATTTTTTAAAAAATCACTTTTTGGTCTTCTCTTTCAGGTGCCAAAAAAATCATGTATTTTTATTTTTTTTTCAATTAATATCATACCATAAACATTTGTAATGTTGCTAAAGAGTCTTCATAATAATCATTTTAACATAACATTCTGCCCTGTGGACATGTAATGACTCACTCACTCATCACTAAACATTTAGGTGGTTTCAATGTCTCAGGATTATAAATCTTTTCCACACCTCGCCTTCCTCCAGACTGGCCCCTCACTGGGTTCCTACCTTCCCCAGGTCTGGTAGGTTATGTAGGTCACTAGGACCTTATTGGGCCTGCTGTCATACAGCGTGGCATTGGAGAGCTCCTTGGAAGCCTAGTGCTGCTCAGAAAGTTATGTCTTCTGCCTCCCTGGTCCCTCCCTCTGCCAGACCTGACATGGACTCCCCCTGCCACTGCCCCTACCCAGTCAGGACACAAAAACAGAGGTGGCCAAAGGCTGGTTGAGGGGGTTCTTGCTGCTGCTCAGAACTGTGCTAGGCCCAGAGATCTCGAGGACGAAGGGTACACACATGAGCTCAAGGGCTGGCTAGAGATTCCAGCACTGGGCTGGGAGCCAGATCTCCACAAAGGGCCTGGGCACCACTCAATGCCATTTCCTCGAGAAGGCCCTTCCAGAGAGTTCTGTTTCCTCCTCACATCCCACATTGGACCCTCAAGTTGGATCCCGGAAGCACAAACACTCCTGGGAGGCAGTCACAATTGCCTAAGGTGACTGACTGATGATCACATTTTCAGGATGCTTCTCTGTTCTGTGTGTTTGCAAAGCAGATATTTGGGGCGGTTGGGCTGGGAATTGCTTCATGGCTGCCAGCCCCATGGGAAATGGTTCAAATTCCCTGCATAGTTGGAGGGCTGTGGAGCAAGAGAGAGCGGACTGCTCAGAGGCCTCTGGGGAGCAAGGAAGATGAGCCAGCGCCTAGGCATCTTCTCTCCTTGGATGGGTTCTGGGAGGGTCATAGTGGGTGTTCTTTCCAAGCAGGCAGGGTGGAGAAGGCAGAGAGTCTCTGGAGGGGCACTTGGTAAGAGTCACCACACCACTGATGCAAGCCCAGGCCCCTAAGTCCCCAGGTCATGTCAACTAGGGCTGTGTGCAGGGAAACAGACATGCTGATGCCAGAGGAGTGGCTCTGCCGGTGCTCCCAAAGCAGCAACGAGAACGGCTGTCCCAAGCAATGAGATTTCAGTTGCTTCTGGGTGTGTTGCTGCTTCATTTTTCATTTAAGAAACAGTGTGTGTTATTTTAAAACAAAATCAACAGGATTACTTCTGAGTATGTATCCAAATTAAAAGACCCCAGAGACAAGCCATTTTATCTCTTGTCCCCATAGTAACCCTGGCTTCAGCAAGCTCTCCTTTCAGAAAATCATGTCAACCCTTTCCTCAGCTTCACTCAAACCCTGCTAAAGGGGAACAGGTCAAACCTGTGACTGGCGCACAGTTGCCTTTGGGCACACTGGCTGGTGGCCAAAAGCCACACCTATTAGAATTCCCTGAAATGAAGAACAGCATTCCTGAGACCACTCCATGCAGATAGCCTCAAAGGGCAAGTTGGAATTTACTCAGGTCCCGCTCAATGCCAGGAAATGCTGGGAGAGAAAATCTCTTTCCGGCACCACCTCTGTGGCCAGTACTCAGGTCCCCTGCCCAGATGGCATGTGTAACTGTGCTTTCAGGAAATTCGCCCAAGGCCCTCTGGAGGGGACCACAACTGGGCCACAGGGCCCTTCCCCCGAGCCCTCAGGGCTCCAGGAAGGTGCCAGAAGAGAGACACTGACAGGAGAGGAGAGGCAGTTTAGAGCTGGTGACTCCCTGGCTATGACCCAGGCCAAAGATGAATCCTGGATGCCTGAGGGTGGTCACAGTCCAGAAAAAGGGAATGAACTGAAGGGCTGACTCAGAGAAAGCATCCCTTGCTGCTGAATTTCCTGTAAAGCAGAGGTTTTCATCTCTGGGCAGATGTTAGCCTACCAGAATCCACCTCCCGCTCCTGCTAATAGAAGCTCTTTCTGGCTGCCTGGCTATGCTGAGCACCTTCCTCTAAGCTGTCCGCCCACACAGAACCTGTGATTGCTGCTTACTATGCTGACAGGAAGCAGACACAATGTCCTCTCTCTTTCTTTATTTTCTGGAAGAAGGGACTGATATCTGCTAAGTTGCCCAGGCTGGCCTCAAACTAGCAGTCCTCCTGCCTCAGCCTTCCAGAGTGCTGGGACTACAGGTGTGTGCCCCCACACTTGACTCATGCTTTCCTATAACCTGCTGAACTACCTACTTCCTGTTAGCATACATCAGAAGCTCAGTGATTTCTGGCCGATTTACATCCTAGCACATTTCAACACTTCAAGCAATCCCAATGAGACAGTTGAAACAATGTCTGCTACAAATGAGTGGTTCTATTGGTGGTGATCCGTGATTGTGGTCATGGGGGAATGGCAGGAATGGAGGTAGCAGTGCCCGGCTGTAGGAAGAATGGCTAAGGAATGCCTCTTAGGGTGTCTCCTGGAAACGTACTTGTGAGCCCTTAACTCAACCCTCAGGTGGCCCAGCATCTGCACGGAACACCTTCAAAGATATGGCAGTTCCACAAGGTAGCGGATGCTAGGGGGTGTTTTTATTAAAAGCACTTAGACATTTGCTGCCATGCCTTGAGAAATCTTGAGTATGGTCCACCAAACTCTTACATTTATCTCCACTCTCCTTCCTCTTCCAAAAAGCTTTCTCCATCAGCTGGGCTTTGAAAGCTGGGAGAAACAGGGTTTTCCAGGTAGAGAGACCAGTTGTGATGTGGCAAGCAGGTGCAGGGCCCACCTGGTTCTCAGACACGTGGTCCTGTGTGTAAAGTGTAGGGAGGAAGAGTGTGCTTAAAGGGATGGAACGGGACAGGAGGCCAGTCAGGACACTGCAGCAGAAGCTGGGAGAGAAGGCTGGGGGACGAGGGCTGCTACCATCAGGCCCACCTGTGGCTGCCAGAAAAGACACTTTGGTGCCCCATGCCCTGTGGGGAGGGCTCTTAGGCCTGGGGCCACTGTAGAAGGTGCTGTTGCAACCTTGCTCAAGACACACTTCTGAGAGGTCCCAGGCCTGCCTGGCCAATTGCTAAGAACTGAAACCAGAATCATCTGCATCGCTGGGAGGGCCTCCCTCAGCTGCCTCTGCACACAGGCCAACATTCTTACTTTACAGCTATGCCAAAGGACATTTATAGTCACCACCAAGTAGAAAACAAGCAAAATAGTGTTTTTGTAGTGCTGGGAATTGAACTCAGAGCCTCACACTAGTCAAGTGTGCAAAAAAGAAAAAAAAGATTCAAACAATGTGAAATATATTTTATCAAAAGCTCTTGAGTTTTTCTTCAGCTGCTTGGGTTTTCCAGATACTGAGATGCAGTTAAACATATATGATAGAGGGGCTGGGGATTTAGTTCAGTGGCACTGCACCTGCCTCGCAAGCTCAAGGTACTGAGTTCAATCCCCAGTACTGAAGAAAAAAAAAGAAAGAAAGAAAGAAAGAAAGAAATACTCTCCAGGGAGCTCAGAGTTCTCCTGTTAGGGGCTTCTGTACTGAGTGGAAATGTGGGAATGCCTGAGCCTTTGTACCAACATCTTGCTTAGTTATTCCATGGCCACTAGAAAGAAAGAAAGAAAGAAAGAAAGAAAGAAAGAAAGAAAGAAAGAAAGAAAGAAAGAAAGAAAGAAATACTCTCCAGGGAGCTCACAGTTCTCCTGTTAGGGGCTTCTGTACTGAGTGGAAATGTGGGAATGCCTGAGCCTTTGTACCAACATCTTGCTTAGTTATTGGCCAGGGCCACCCAAGAAGAGCATAAACATGGTCCAAAAGCTGAGTGGACTCTGTAACAGCCAACAGCTGCAGGCTACCAGCTGATCACAGCCTCACAGTGCTGATCTTTTCTCAGAGCACTGCCTCTGTTGGATGCATCTTTGGGCAACAGGTCCGAGCCAATGCAACTTCACATCTGTGGTAGGGTTCGTTCTCTGGGACTGCAGTCCCAGCAGGCCACACCTGGCGTGCTAAGTCCTGTGGGCTGTCTCCATAAGGGGTCCTCTTCAAGCCTCTATCAGCTTCTTTTCTCCCACCTCACTAGGTATCTGTTCTATCCTCTCTCCTTCTACTTCCCAGCATTGATGCCTTTCTCCTTTGTTTGTCTCTTCATAATATTCTGCCTAAAACCCAGCATGAGCCAAAACAAAAGCTAAATGAGTGCATATGAGTCACCAAGGGTTAATCTTCCTACAACATGAACAACTCAGTACAAGCCATGGACATAAACCAAGTATCAAAATGACCAAAGAACACCAACACAGTTTGTAGAAAAGAAAGTACAAACGACCCTTAGATAAAAAGATACTCAACCTGACTCGCAGTAAAGGAAATTCAAGTTACAACTACACCAAGGTACCATTTTTACCTCACAGATTGGCAAAGATCAAAAAGTTTGATTCAGCTCAGTACTGGCAGGGAATAAGCATGTTCCCAGGCTGCTGACAGGAATGTGAATCATTAAAGCTGTGTAGAGGGCAATTTAGTCACATTTCTCTAAGCTACCAATTCCCACTATCTTCTAAAGACAGAAGAATGCAATGGCTCAGAGCTCAGACTGGTTTGGTTTGAACTGCAGCTCTGCAAGCCACTTAACCTCTCTCTGCCTAAGTTTTTCTCATCTGCAAAGTGGGATGATAATCATTCCTGGCCCTGGAGATTATTGCAAAGATGAAAACACATTAATTATTATGAAGCATTTACAACAATTCTCAGCGCTTAGTAAATACCATGCAAATGTTAACTATTATTACTATTAACTGACCTAGCAATTCTACAAGTAGGAATTTATCCTAAAGATATTCTTATACATGGGTTAAGTGTACAATGTTATTCATTGCAGCATTGCTGCAACTGAGAAGACTGGAAACAATCTAAATAAATGTCCATACACAGGCTAAATCAGTTATGCTGCGTGTGTATACCACAATATACTGTGGGATACAAAATAAATAACAAAGAACCTTTGCAGTGCTGATCCAAGTTGCATGGGCTGCTGCCTCAAGCTTTTACACCAGGAGAGTAGTATACATGTAATCTATATCCCCTTATCCACAGATACGAGATGAAAACATCTCTGAAAAAAGAAATTTTCTCTAAAAGAAAGTAAAAGGCATCAATAAAATTTTGGTAGCAAAATCTGAACTGAATGACTCAGGGTTGATTATGGCTTTATTTATTCTACTTGGTGCAGAAATATTAACACATTGTGGGAGTGTGGAATGAACAGCAGACATGGCTTTATTACACTCCTTGAAGTTCAAATTCCAAAATACACCTGCCCCCAAGGGTTCCAGATAAGGGATTGTGGAAAATAAGTAAATGAGATGATTTATTTTTCTTTTTGCCAAATACTTCTTGCAGTACATTCAAGGAACTAGCGCCAGCTGTCTTCAATGACGGAGTCCCATGCCTGGGCAGCAGGATCAAGGGGGAGAATTTTCACCATATTTCAATTCAAGAACTTAAAGATGATATGGATATTTTACTTATTCTAAAAGAAATAACTACCATTTAAATGCTCTTTGGCTGTTGGACCATGCTAAACTCCAACCACTCTTTGCCTAGCCCTGAGCACCACAGGCCACCTGGGAACTGGGTCTTGGGAAATAGGGCTGGAGGGTGGGGGCAGGCAGAATGGGAGCCTCATCTCTGAGTCACTGTGCTGCCCGTGGCATAGCAGCAAGGCTCCTCCCCAGAAAAGTGGAGATAATGAGGGTGACTCAAGGGCGAGCATCCATGGGCCCACTGAGGAAAGCCAGGTTCCCTGTCAGCTGCCTTCTGTGTACCTTCCCCCGGAAGGGGTGAAAGCTGTCCTCGGGCTGCATCTCTCCCACGGAGAACCAGGGTAAGGGCATCGGATTCCAGAACCGAAGTACCTGTGCTAAGTGCCTAGCAACTTCCCAGCACAATATGTGGGCCAGGAGAGGTGGTGGGGAGATCGCAGATGCCTGGCATGAATGAAGATCTAAAGGCCAGCAGGAAGAGAGCAGGTCACTTGAGGGATACAGGAATCAGACTGGGAAGGATACATGTGTGATCAGTAGTGGGGGGAAACTCAAGAAATCAATTCACGCTCCCCCCACTTTCTCCTCCTTTCCCCTCTCTCTCCCTCCCTCTTTCCTTCCTTTCTTGACACATGATCTTGCTGTTTCCCAAGTTGATCTTAAATTCAAAACCTTCCTGCCTCAGCTTCCCGAATAATGAGAGCTATAGGCACACTCATCACACTGGGCTAGAAACTCACTTTTCAAACACGGTAAAATTGAGATGCTTTTTCAGATGTTGGATATGCAGGTGAATTTAGGACTTTGGAATTTTAGGGAATTTTACTGCAGGCTTTTCTTGTTTGTAGGATTCCCTTCCCTTACAACCTATTATTTATGTTCTCCTCCACACTTTTCTTTATGCCTATATATGAACATATATACATATAAACATATTTATTTATGCAGGATTATATACATATATGTATATAACATGTCCACATGTATATACAATATATATGCATAAAAAACCACACAAGTATATGCATATATCTGAATATGCCACAACCTCAGATATATATTTTAGACATGTATATATGATATATAAAATATACATATATATTGCTATCCCAGCACTCTAGGAGGCTGAGGCAGGAAGATCACAAGTTTGAGGTCAGCCTGAGCAAATTAGCAACTCAGTGAGACCCTCCCTCAAAGGTCAAAGGTTCAACAAAGGCAAAGCAGGAGGCATCATAATCCCTGACTTGAAGTTATACTACAAAGCTACAGTGATAAAAACAGCATGGTACTAGAAAAAAAACTGACCTGAGGGTTAATAGAACAGACTAGAAGAAAC
>NW_022900949.1:47768191-47774181 GCF_012274545.1 Fukomys damarensis | reverse complement strand
AATTTGTTGTTGTTATTTGTTTGTTTGTTTTTGTTTTTTTTTTTTTGTACCAGGGATTGAAATGGGGTACTTGAGCTTGCAAGGCCATGTTATGTTTGATAAAGGGCCAAACTCTTTCACTGGAAGAAAAACAGATGGTGCTGGAAAACCTGGCTTTCCACATGCCAAAGATTGAACCTAGATCCATATATCTCAACATGCACTAAACTAAAATCAAAATGGATCAAAGATCTAAATATTAGAATAAAAACACTAAATATGCTGGGAGAGAGAATAGGTACTACTCTTGAAGACACTGGTGCAGGCAAAGACTTTATGAGCAAAACCCCATCCCACAGGAAATATCACAAAGAATCAACAACTGGGATCTTACTAAAGAGCTTTTCCATAGCGAAAGAAACTATCAACAGAGTGAAGAGACCACCCAAAGAGTAGGATAAAACTTTTGCCAGCTGTTCCTCAATTATATATTGAGAATATATAAAGAACTAAAAAAAAAAAAATCAACCTCCTCAAATTTAAAGACCCAGTCCAAAAATGGGAACCTGAAATGAATAGATACTTCTTAGATGAAGAAATACATGAAATAAATACATAAAAAATAAATATATGGAAAAAATGCTCAACATCCCTGGTCATTCAAGAGATACAAATTAAAACAACACTAAAATTCCATCTCCAGAAAGAATGGCTGTTATCAAGAAATCAAACAATAACAAATGTTGGTGGGGCTGTGGGGAAAAAGGAATTCTTCTCCACCGTTGATGGGAGTGTAGACTGGTGCAGCCACTATGAAATTCTCAAAATACTGAAACTAGAGGTTCAACATGACCCTTTTTTTGGTATCTTTCCATAAGCATGGAAAGCATCATGCCACAGTGATATATGTGCACCCATGTTTATAGAAGCACAGTTTGTAATAGCTAAAACTTAGAAACAGCCCAAAAGTCCATCAACTGATAAATGGATAAAGATGATGTGATTTTTTTTTATACAATGAAGTACTACTCTACAATAAAAAAGGATAAACTCGATTCATTTTTAGATTAAATGGATGCACCTTGAAACCATGCTCTTACGTGAAATAAATTGGACACATATTTTCAAATATTGCATTGTTTCCCTGGTGTGAGAAACTGAAAGTGTAAAGAAGGACTAAAATGTATAATAGACATTGTGATATAGAAACAAAATATTCAAATGGGAAAGGGAAAGTAGGGAACGGGGAGGTGGAAAGGAAAGAAGGGAAATGGTAAAAAGAGAACAGAAGGAAAAACTGGAAACAAAGCTTTTGTAAATAAAGATGGGAAGACCAGTTGAAGGGAGAGGAGGGAAAGAGGGAAAAAAGAAGAATCAGGATATAACATATATAAGTACAAATTCTATATGATGAATGTTATCATTGTGTATATCTAAGAAGTACCCATAAAATTAATCTTAAAAAAGGTTGAGGGTTTAATCCTCAGTCCTAAAAAATGTATACAATGGCTTTTAAAAGCAATGTTTTACCTAAATACTGTATATGCTTAGTTTTCTTACTCATTGATACTTAGTGAAGATTCATTGCTATTTTAAATTCCACATCACCTTTTTCATGGTACTGGTGCATGACGGCAGAGCCTTCACACTGAGCTATACCCCTAGTGTGGCTAGTCCTTTTTTTATTCTTTGAGATAGGGTCTCACTGAACTGATACATCGCCTGTGCTGGGCTTGATCTTGATATCTTTTTACCTCAGCTGTGCGGGTTTCTGGGACTGCAGGCATGCTCCACCAGGCCCTGCTCACAATGCTCTGACATAGGATTGTAACATAATTGTTTGGGCATTTGCCTCGAGTGGACATCTGTTTTGCTTCTAATGTTGGTCATTATAAATAATACTGCAATAATTATTCTGTTGTACAGATATTTGAGAAAAGATGATAAGCAGTGGGTTTGTATCAAATGTCCTTATATACACATGTAAGTTATTAAAAAAATTACTAATAGCCATTTAACATTGGGTGTGAATACCTTTCTCGTAAGTTCACTAGCAGTAAGTATTGCCAATCTTTTTTAGTTTTTCAACTGAACTATTTCACAAACTATTAGCAAGATTTCATATTTTTTGGCTCTTTGAAACTGCTCTTCTATAAATTGCGGATATTTCCATTGAGTAGTTTATATTTATTGTGTCTACTTGTAGGTGTTCTTTGTACCCTTAGTTCTCTGACTCAAAAATATAATTTCCATAACTGGTTATGAACTATCTTTACTATCTTTTGTCACAAAAAGAATAAACTTTAATTTAGTAAAATCACATACTTTCTTTTGTAGCTTCTGGGTTTCTGATATTTGTGAAGCCTTCTCCCTACCCTAGATCTTCATGGTCCAAGAAGGCTGCTGGAACTCTAGCCATCACATCTGTATTGAAGCCAGCAGGATGAAGAAAGAGACATGAAGAGTACTCCACCTTTCTTTGAAGGCATCTTTCTATAAGTTTCCACAAAATAATGCCTTGTATACATTACTAGCACAACTTAATTACATAGCCAATAGGTAGCCACAATATTGTCAGACAACTTTGAAAAATGAAATCTGTTGTGTTCATGTTTACACCCAAGGACAATCTGGCCACTTGGCATTCAACAGAGAGTCTGAGATCATACATGCTAAGGGCTAGTCGGATCCTGAAGACCTACCTCCCACCTCCCACGAGCATACTACTGAAGACAGGAGGCCTAAGGAGCCACAGTGGGGCCAGTCAGGGGTCTCTCAGCTCTGAAGCCTAAGTGGCCAAAAGCCCAAGCAGCAGCAGGCTCCTCTGCCCTCAGTGTCCTCCAGGGAATGGCAAGAGGCCTGTGGCTGGTGTGGGTAGCTAAGCCTGCTGGTAGGCATGGCTGATGGCTTCTGCACCGTGGGAAATATCAGCACTGTGGGAAATAGCAGCCAGCAGTTCCAGGCAGATGAGGGTTTCAGGGAATTACTTATGATTCATGCCAGTCTGAGGGGTGTGTCCATGCCAGACAGAAAAACACAACACTGAAAATGCTCCCTAACCAGAATCAGTGGCTCCCATTGCAGTCACTCACAAACCCACCTGTCACTCCCTGAGAGCTCAAAGCGGCCAGGCACATGTGCCTCCAGTTCTGCTTTCCAGGCAGGGACATGGAAGGGGAGAGACAGAGAGGGCTCTGCTTCAGGTGGCAGCGAGGGACCCACATGCTGGCCTGTGGATAAACTGGATTCTGAGGACAGGGACAGGCCTGCATTTGAGGGCCGGGTCCTACTGCCTCCCAAACGGGTCCCTCAGCCTCACTCAGCATCAGCTCTTTCCTGGACCAAGTGGCTGTGGGGATGCAGGCCCTGCTCCCATCTGTGAGCCCAGCAGAGATTGGGGTGGGGGGATCCTCCAGAAAGTCTGACCATCAGTGATTTCGCTGTGTTCCAACTCTTCTCACTTTCGAACATATCTTTAAAGAATACTGTTTGTATTGTCACAGTTACAATAGCCATGGACAACATACAGCTTGAACAGCTAAGAGCATGAACTAAGTCAAGTAAGCAGAGGTGGGTGTTTACCTTCCACGATCCTATCTGTATTTAAAATTTTGACTTCAAATTTGCTTGTTATGGATTAATTTTTAAAGCTTTTAAAGTATGTCACGTTAGAAGATAATCTGTCTTGATGATGGAGTGTTTTTAGTACTTCTACTTCCCTTGATCCCGCTACTCCAGCCCTCGGTACTCCAGGCTGAACGCCTACATTGTTTCCAATCTTTGTAGTTTATTTATCTCTGTATCTTCAGCTCCCATACGATACCTGGCACTTGGTAGGCACTCTGTAAATATTTGTTGGTTGAAAGAACAAATGAAAGAATTGGTAAAGAAAGGAAACAGTACACATGGTTTTATGGCTAAGTCTTTGTGTAGATCCCTGGAGAGGTAGCAGAGTTTGGGAAAGAAGGGTGGGGGGCGTCGCAGGGCAAAGGGAAGCATCACAACTATACCATGTGTCTGCAGCAGCCTCAGTGGGAGTGCGGGGGTGCCGTGCAGGTCCCAGGTGACCCCCTCTGGATGTCTCCATTTCTCAGTGGCCTGGCGCTGGCCCAGACAGCTGGAAACAAAACACTGCCATGTCCCCACTGTGGGGCTGGCACGGGTTTCTGCAGAAGGACGCACGCCCAGCCTCAAGACCGTCCCACGCAGGCTGACTCAGGAGCTCTGGAGACTGGGCTCTGTCCTGTTGGCCAGCACATTTCTCCAGGGTGCCCAGACTCGGAGCTCCTGGCGTGCAGGGCTGCCTCCCCACAGCAATGGCAGTGGGATTTTCCCAACCTCAACCAGCGAGTGGAATGTTAAAATAACAAAGCCGGACTCTGAGAGAGGAAATACTAAGAACACGAACTAAGTCAGGCAGCAGAGGTGGGTGTTTATTTTCCATGAGCGCCTGGTGCTCTGCCTCCCTCCCCCAACTGGCTGTTAAGGCTGGGGCAAGGGTCCAGATTCAGATGTCAGCATCACAGAACTGAAGGAAACCCATCTTCCTGTGTCGGCCAAGGAACAATGCCGGAGAGCGCATTCCAAGGCCTGCAGTTTTCCTCTGCACACAAGCATTCAGGTCCCCATGCATTCTTGGAAGAAGGCCCGACAAGGAATTTCTGGGTATAAATATTTCTGTTCCATTCCTCAGGACATCTGGAACACACACAGGCCCCGTCAACACTGTGCTCAGATGTACACTGACTGGTGCCCTGAACATGCTCCAGGACCCTTCCAGTGACCTAACCACACTATCTCATCTGCATGCCACCACCTTCAAACCAGGGAGGGACAAAAAACCAAGGATACCACAGCCAGACCCCCTTCTGCCAGGCGCCTCTGCAGGGATGAAAGCCTGGTCAGCTGCCTTGACAAGGAGAGGGGAGCCAGGCTTCCCTAAGCCATGCACGGTGTGTTAAGACCACCCAGTAGGCACTGTGTGGCATGATCTCTTAGTCCCATGGTATTCCCGAAGCAAGTTGAAGTCTTTTTTTTTTTTTTTTTTTTTTGGTACCGGGGATCGAACTGGGGCTTGCGAGGCAGCGGCACCACTGAGCTAAATCCCCCGCCCTAAGTCTTAATCCTCATTACACTCTCAGGCCATGACCGGCTCCTGCAGAGGAGAGGCTCCATAAACATCAACACCGCAGAGCCTTTGACCCGGAAGCCTGATCTTTTCTGTAATTCAGTGGGCCTCTGGCAGTTGCCCCTGTGCTCCTCCGATCCCGCTCAGACCACCTGCCCCACCCCCACCCTCCAGGGTTCCTCTGTCCAGAGAATTCCGGCCTTTCTGGTCCCTTTGCAGCTTCTCCCAGGAACCTTCTTGGATCTGTTCCCAATTCAGGTTATTCTGGGTTTCCTGACACCCGAGTGCATTTCAGAGACTGATTTTAGGATCAGAATGTCAGTCCCTTGAGGACAGGAAATGACTTTACCTCTGTGCTTCTAGAATTCAACTCAGGGAATGGTAAATATTTGCTGAAAGAATTCAATGCTTCGTCTTGTGTATTCAGGCACTCCCTGGCTAGTGAGAGGGCTCTGATCCCAAACTGGATCGACTGCTTTCTCCCCTGTCTCCCTGACTTTGCCATCCACAGTATCCCCCAAAGACGGGCAAATCTCAGGATCTGAGAGCCCTGTGTGCCCTTGAGGCTGGCGGCCAACAGCGGCAAATGTCATCTCCCCTTCCAGTTATTGGCCTGTTTCTTCGTAGCCTGGCTGCTCTGGCTTTTCTCCTTTCCGAATCCACAACCTACCTAGGCCCGGGCCCAGTACCCCGCCGGCCCTACACTCTCAGGGCCCCGACCCCACCA
Source organism: Fukomys damarensis (assembly GCF_012274545.1). Lineage (NCBI taxonomy): Eukaryota > Metazoa > Chordata > Mammalia > Rodentia > Bathyergidae > Fukomys > Fukomys damarensis. The sequence goes on along the minus strand of NW_022900949.1, from coordinate 47,768,347 downwards.
GGATGGACAGCGCCCTCGAGCTGGTGCCAACCAGGCCTTCTCCTCGCGAGCTTTGAGTCCCGGCGCACAGTGAACACCCTGTTCACATTCCTGTGACGGCTGGAATGCAGGCCCGGGAGGAGCCAAAGGCCGCATTCCTTGGCCCGGCCCGAGAGC
>NW_022900949.1:47738433-47768069 GCF_012274545.1 Fukomys damarensis | reverse complement strand
AGGGCGGCGGAGGCACCGCGCTAGGGCCTCTGCCCGCGTAGTCCCGCCTCTGCTCCAACGCTCCAGGACCAGCCCAGCGTATTGCTGCTCCCACTCACTTCTTCTGGGTCCAAGGAAGCCTCCAGCTTTGGGACGCTGTTGCTCCCATCTCTTCAACTTCAGTCCTCTGTCGACTTTGATTTTGGGGTTTTGCTTCCAATCAAATCAGGTAAAACCTTTAATGACTCTCCAGGGTCCTGGTGACAAAATCTTAACTACAAGGTTAACTCTCCAGACTTCCTATCCTGTACTCAGCGAGTGGCCTTCCCCCTTTCTACCACCCTAAGAGGCCTTCTGCGCCAGACCCAGCCTCCTACTCACCCTTGCGTGTCACTTCCTCCCTGCTAATGCTTGCAGTGTCCGAGACCCAAAAGATTGGGCACATGCACCTCTCACCCTGGCTCAGTCACCCAGTGCCCGAAGAGTGACTTTTCCCAAGGCTCCACTGAGGGTTTAGAAGAGCATGAGGCGAGGCATTGCTGGCCTCTGCAGACAAATGAGACTTCTAAAGGTTTCTACAGTGATCTGAAATCCAGAATCATCACAGCAATACAGACACACACACACATGCACACGCACACGTATGTATGTCTGTGCAACATGAAAATGCTGCTGAAACAAGCCAAAGATCATGTTTACCTAAAACAAGGACCAGGCAGTGCCTCTGATGTCACTGCCATCCTGTGGGGACTTGGGGAACTGAGGAGTGTCTAACGTACCTGCTCTAGGCTGGAAGACTTGACCACATTCCTGGTCAGCATTAATGTTGGACAGTGCCTGCAAAGCATAGGTTCCTATATTTTCCCACCACCTTGACATACATCTCTCTCAGTGGGAAAGAGCTGCAGCCTAATGCTATTTGCATGGGGAAATTTGCAGAAGTATCAGCCACAGGCCTGTAGACAACTCACCCTGCAGATCAGTGACACCAGCGAAGAAAGGCATGCCTGGAACTTGCATCGCTCACCATCCAGGAGGGGTGTTGCCAGGAAAGGTGGAAAAGCAGAAGCCAGACTCTCACTGGCCAACACTTTGGCTTCATGAAAGGATAGGGAGTTAACAGGGCTGGACCGGAAGTCGGGCTTCGTGGCTAGCTTACCTTGCTTGCTTGGTTTCTCAACCTCTAGGAGCAGGAAAATAAAGTGGCCTCTTCCTAGCCAGCCTAGGTGTTGTCTACCAGGTCTGGAGGTAGGTCCAGAGTGACAAGTAGCCATGCAGTCCTGGTTTGAGGCTGCAGCCCTTGCTGAGGTACACTTCTTCCCCCATAACACAGAAAATGAATTCTAATGTTTCATAGCATCTCAGCAGTTCACCAATCTCATGCCAAGATTCAGTCTCTGCAGGTTGAGAGGTGCTTGAGGTGATGGTGACTAAGCCAGACCCAAGAGAGACGCTATGATGAGCCTCTTCATTTAGAAATATTTACCACACCCAGGCTGCAAGAGAGTCAGTGTCCCCTGCCATGACAATGAAGTGCTATAACTGACAAGACAGAGGTAGGCCCAGAAGCCGTAGGGATGCTGAGAGGGGTGCCAGACCAGATTGGGGCAGACCAGGGGTAAGTGAGGCCTTCTGGAAAGAGCTGCTCTCTGTCTTGCCTCTACTCTAGAGTCCTCTCTAGTATAAGAACCTCCATGAACTTCCTGGTCCTGGTGTTCTGGAGTCACTTTCTGAAGATGCATGGGATAAAATAATCCCCACTGGCTCCAGGCAGAGACCTGGTTTCAGGTAAGAATTAGCACTAGGAATTCAGCCAGTTCCCACTGGCATTCCATCAAGTCAAGGCCCTCCTTGCTGGTGTGTGTGCTCCTCTCACTTCCCACACCTGCATGTACCTGACGTGTGCAGAATAGAGCAGGCGGAGCCCAGTGTCACAGGAGGACCAGCCCCTTGTGCACACTGAGTGGGTGACTGACCTTCTCCACCTCACTCCATTCTTGTGCTTAGGATGAGAAGGAAACTACCAGGCCCCACCTATTCCACATTAAGAAAAACTAACAGAGATAATAAGCTCTGTGAAAAACTGGAGCTTTCCAAAGTATCATCAGATAATATTTCTCAAATGTTACTGTACTTCAGAATTGCAAGTTTATGGGGGATGGGAGAAGGCTGGCCTAAAGTGCATTTCTGTGGGCCCATCGTAGATTCTGAGTTAGGAGGTCTTTAGCGGGACCCAGATCTCTGCATATTTAAATTCATTCTAAGTAATCCTTATGCCTGATGCTTTCTTAAGAACTGCTGTAGGTGACTTTACATTAGAATGAACTCTGCCCTTGTCAAGATTTGGACAAATCTTATGAGATCTTTTTCCTTCCAGTACTGGATATTGAACCCAGAGACTTATGTACCCTAGGCAGTGCTCTACCACTGAGGTATGTCTCCAGCTTTAACAAAAATTATTGTTTTGAGACAGGTCCTCACTAGGTTTCCTGGGCTAGGTTTGAACTTGCATTTCTCCTGCCAGCCTCCTGAGTAGCTGGGATTGCAGGTCCATGCCACCATGCCTGGCTTCCCATGAGGTCTTTTTATCCTCTGCCTGCCAGGAAGCATCTGGGATTGAAGTCTAGAGGGAGGACCCCACATCATTTAGAATGGGGAAATTTGTAATCCACCTAGGGTTGACCCTGGGGATTCCCTCAAAGCCCACAATGACACCCCAGTGAGCACCACGGAGAGCCACACAATGGAAGGCCAACACCCACCTCCTCTTCCTGGCCTTCTTCCTCTTCTTTATGTTACAAGAATCAAATGCTCATGAAACAGACAAGAACAAACAACCACCTGGTTTTACAGGCATCAGCCAGAATCAGAACCAATGCCTTCCCAGTCATAGTTCCAGAATCTGGCTCTTAAGCAAAACCTTTACAAAACCCACCAGCTCAACCCACGGCCCACACAAACTCCAAGAATTGTTAAGAATGGAAAGCTGACCTGTTGCCTGTGGCACATATGGGGATCTCTAAGTTCTTTTGACCAGGCCCTCAGCCCCCAGATATGTTTCTCTTTGTACTTATGATGTGTTGTGGATATTACTTCTATCACAACTACTTTTCCTTTGTTTGTTGTTTTTGTTTGGTACCAGGGGTGGAACTCAGGACCTTCCGCTTGCAGGGCAGGCAGCTGCACCACTGAGCTAAATCCCCAGCCCTCACAACTACTTTTGGTACCAAGGAACAGTGATACCAAGTCCCACTGTTCATGATGAGAGGTATTTCAAACAATTTGACAGGTATGAATCAGGAGCCATGCCTTGTCAGGTCTGTTTAGACTGTTGCTGGTTTTCTGTCATAACTCAGCTAAGAGTTCAGGCAGGCAGGAAGTGACAGCTTGGTGTCTTACCCTGATAGCATGAATGGTTTCTGAAGGGCATCTGTCTGGTAAGAATTACTTGAGATAAATCCTGTAATGCACTCTATAAATGCAGCCCACCAGGAGCATGAAGCTGTGTGGGGTTCTGACCCCGGGTGGTGGCTTTACTTTTTTCAGCTCTCCACCCATACACTGCTGACACTAGACTACTTGTCACACAGTTTGAGGGAGTCAGCACCAATCTGGACATTAAAAGTAAGGGAGCCACATTCCTATGTTAGACTAAAATGATGAATACATAAATAAGTGTTCTAGAGTCTTCTTTCTGCAACTGTAGCAGATCACTTTGCATACCCCCTTCTGAAGATCGCTGACCTAACCAGGATCTTTCCACCCAGGTGCCCACATCTCTGAAAGCCAATCTTCCTCTCTTCGGAAGGGGGACCAGCAGTTAGCCAAGCTCTGAAAACCAGGTGGGCAGGCGTCTCGCACACAGAGAGATTCTGCCAGAGCTGAAGAATTACGTATTCTAGTTCAGGCTTCAGCATCTGCCGCCGCCAACTTATCAGTCCTCCTGTAATGGTTTTCGGAGAGGTGTGCTGAAGATTGTGTAGGGGTCAGGTCGCATGGGCATCACTGAGTCCGAGGCCACAGGACTCCCTCAGGCTCACAGGGCCACACTCAGAACTCTCCTGAGAGGGGTCCATGGGGACAATGAGTGGCTTGGTTGCTGGCTCGAGATGGAGAAACAGCGGCCCCTAGTGGCTCTGACACGCGGCGCCTAGGAAGTCCAGTTCCCTCCAGTTTTAATGTTTGCTGAGCCCTCTCTGTGAAGCTCCAGAATAACGATTCTTGAATAGACATGTGTAGGGAGGACCTGGGCTCGTATCCAAGCTCATCTGTGTGATCCAGGAAAAAAAATAAAGTCTCTGAGTCTTCATGTTCTCAGCATTAATATGGAATAACCAGATGTACCCGTTAGGGTAGTTGCTAGAAGTAAATGACAAGAGTGAGTAAAAAGCTATCAGCCCTAGCACATAGAAAGGACAGGTGCTGTGGTGGTGGTTATGACCAAGATAGATGCTTCCAGACATCTGAAAGGACCTGAAAACTATCTCTGAGCACAGCCCAAAGTGAGTGTGAAGGTCGTGGGCAGGAACTCTTGCTAACTAACACATAGATGAGCAGTGATTGTCCCAGACAGGTGCGGTGAGTGTGAGCTCGTGTAGTTGTGTGCATGCAGGTGTGCATGTGTGTACACAAGCATGGGAAGAGTAAAAATTCAGAGTACCCTGGAATAGGCTTAGTACCCATCAAAGAGGGAGTAGTGGCGGTTACAGGGAAACCACTGTCACTTATTTCTCTGATCACATCATAGACATTATTAATTTGTACAGTTACTTATGATCACCTACTATGTGCTAGGCAGAGTTAACAAAGCTGAACAAACACCCATCCAAGATGAGAGAGAGAGAGAGAGTGCTGAATAACAGAGCTGATTTTGGCCCAATGGAGTTGGGGGTCTTGTCCAGACTGGCAGTCTGGGAACTAACAGTTGGATTCCCATGAGCCACTAGGACAGAATAATTGAAAGTACACAAATCCAGGCTCAGTAAAGACTCAGCTGCTCACATGGCCTGCCAAAGTGTCACCACCAGCTTTCTGGACTATCCTTGGGTGTGCACTGTCTGGATAAAGCCAGCACAAGGCATGAAGGAAGCTCTCTGTGCTCACCCCTTCCCACCCCTTGAGCTTCCTGCAACTGAAACACAGTTCTATAAAAAGGTATTAACCTCTGGGTGTTCTCCCAGCTCTCCCCGTTGTCACCTGCAGACAGAGACAGGGGCCTTGCCTATGCTTTTTGTTGGAGAAAAGAGGAGCTTCTGTGCCCCAAAAAGGCACACAACATCTGCCAAGCCCTGGTAGGACCCTTGTGAAACCTGCAGTCCATACCTGGAACAATTTGCACATTTGCCCAGATAAACCGAAAGATCAAAATGCCTGGACCATTTTGCTATTGTTCTCTCCACTGGATGCTAATTCCCAGACCTGCGGCTTATGGATATCTACCTTCACAGCCTTGAGAGGCACTAATGGACTGCTTTCTGACCTGCATCTGTCTCCACCAAGCACAAACCACCAATGCTCCTTGGTCCTCAGCACTGCCTTTTAAGATAAATGCAAAATTATTGCTTCAAAGCTTTTTGCTTTCTTGCTAACTTGAAAAAAAAAAAGAAAGCACAGCATGGCTACTTATAGTATTACAACTTTCCCAGAAAGGTCTAATTCAGATATTCAATTTAGGAGTGGGTTAGAGTGGGAGATGGAAGCCACTCACCTGGGAAAACATTGTTCCTGTAGAGCCATTCTGAAGTCAAACAATTGACCCCCAAAGCTTCAGTGCCCTGATGGCCAGCGATCTCTTTTTCCTGTGTCCAGGCTGGGAGCCTGAAAACATGTCACCCTTTTCCTATCTATCTTCTTTTTCTCTCTGAGACCTTGATCTCTTTCTTGGCTCTGTCCGTGCACCTCAGGAAGGAGAGAAAAAGAGCAAATTTATGCACCAGGGCTCTTCCAAATCGAAAAGGGTTTTCCAATTCCTTTTGGAGGGTTAGGAGGCTTTAGTTGGAAGTACATAGAAAACTAAGGAAAGAAGTTAAGTAACATTCTGGGGGGATTTAAATAATAATAATGAGTTCTTTGATTCAGCCATGAACTATATTCACATATTTCTATGAAAAATAAAGTGAGTAATAATTTAACAAAAAACTGGGACATAACTAATGTGGCAGAATGAAGGAAGTGGGACTGTAGACACGGAGGTGGTGTTAGCACCACCGAGTCATCATCTTACAGAATAGGAAGTTAAAAAGATAACATCTAGGGCTGAGAAATACTGAAGGAAGTATCAGAGGAAATCATTTAAAAGTTTAGGGCAGAGAATCAAGAATTTACGAATTTATAAGAAATTATGGTCAGTGAAATTTGTACTGCAAACCATACGAGCGGCACATTGCTTGTAAGAAGAGTCCTCATGTACTACTTTGATTCTCAAAAACGATAATTCAGTATTTTTAAAAACAAGCTAAATGGGAGATGATGTTGAAAATTACCTCCTTTAAGGAAAAGTGAAAAGACCAATCAATAGGAATATGGGATAAAAATAAAAGGACTCAAGGACAAATCCGTGTGTCTGGATTCAAGAAAAAAGGCAAAGAGGATAAAGGGGAGAGACAAGGAGGAAGTAACCAAAGGATATTGTCCCAGGCTAAGACAAGCACAGGGCATAAGAGAAAAGATCCACGAAGGGCAAGAAGATGAACAGGGAAGTCAGGAAAAAGAAACACCAGTGGTCAATAAATGTAAGAAACAAGATTAAGCCACACACCCAGCTAAAGAAATACATATTAAGAACACCAAAGTCACTGGGGTTGTGGTTCAGTAGTAGAACCCTTGTCTGGCATGTGTAAGGATCTGGGTTTGATTCCTGAGACCACAAAATAATACAATCAAATAAAAACAGTAAAGCTTTGTGATTGGGGGCATAGCTTCGTGATAGAACATATATTAGCATGCATGGGGTCCTGAGTTTAATCACCAATACCAAAACACAAAACAATATACACATTTTAAAAAGCAAAGTTTCACTTATCTAGATAGGCAGAACTTTGAAAGCTTATAATATCCAATATTGGTAAACAAGTGGAAAATCAGATACTCTGATAATCTGTTATTGAGAATGTAGTGGTGCAACCTTTTTGGAAGGTAAACTGGCCAAAAAATCAAACTTTCAAATCACATTACTCTTTATTTCAGTATTGTCACCACTAGCAAATTATTTCTTGCATATATTCACTAAAGTATGTTCAAGACATCTATAGGTCATAATAAAGAAATAAAGATAAAGTGTGCTTTTTGCAACACTGTGTGTAAGGACATCATACAAAACGATCAGATGGATGGGATGGCTCACGCTGGTAATCCCAGCACTTTGGAGGCAGAGGCAGGAGGATCACCGAGAGTTCCAGACCAGCCTAGCTACATGGTGAGCTCAAGGCTAATCTGAACTACATAGAAAGACCCTGTCTCAAAAAATAGATGAACAAACAATAGACACAAAAGTGTAAAATGATCAGATATCCATCAACAAGTCACTGGGCTGATCTACTTTGATACATCCATAGAATGAGGGAAAGCTGACTGTGTGCTAGTCTCCAGTGCTCTCTAAGAGGTGAGAAATGTATGGAATATGTACTTTTTAAAGTGAGAAGTGGGCCAGGGATTTAGCTCAGTGGTTCCAGGGCCTGCCTTGCAAGTGCAAGGACCCAAGTTCAATACTCAATACCTGGTACCAATAATTAATTAATTAATTGATTGAGTATTACATGTCAGTGTAAATATTTTTTTCCTCCCTGGGTGCTTAATAAACCAGTCAATATGGTCTTTTTGGGCGGGGGGACAGTGAACAAGGACTGAGGAGAATTGGATTTTCCATTTTATATAGTACAGAATTATTTCACTTTGTGTAAGATATTTTGTGCTTTATAAAATGCTAACTGGAGTTATCTGGGTGGTGGTCTTATGAGTCATCTTTGTTTTCATCTGAATATTTTTGGCATTAACTCAAATGTTTTGTTTAGGGTTTGTTCAAAGAAGACAAGTAAAGAAATACCACATTTATGTACAATTGGGTAAACTTCCAGAACTTAAAAGATAAAGGAGAAAATCACATAAGCTTCCAGGCGGGAAAGAGGTTATGTATAAAGAAATGTGGTTTGCACTGACATATTTTATTACACCAGTTTGATACTATAATAAAACAATATTTTCCAAATTTTGGAGGAACCTTGTATTTGGAATTCTGTAGCTAGCCAAAATGCAATCCAAAGTGAAAACTAGAGATGTTTTCTGAAATTACGTGAGTCACAAAATTTACTACTCATGCCCTGTTTGTGAATAAATTGCTAAACAAAGATATATCCCCCAAATAGAGTCATTTTTTAAAAAGATACAAGTAAGATTTGCTTTGCTGGGTGTGTGTGTGTGTGTGTGTGTGTGTGTGTGTGTGTGTGTGTGTGTGTGTGTTTTAGTTACTAGGGATTGATCCTGGGGCCTTCTCACTAATCTACATCCCCAGCCCTTTTAATATTTCCAGACAAAATCTTAAAGTTGTTCAGGGAGAACTCAAACGTGAAAGTCTCTTGCCTTAGCATCCCAAAGTCCTGGGACTACAGGTGAGTGTCATTGCATCTGGAGAGATTTTATTAGAGAATGTAAGCTAAGTGTGTAAGCAAATATAAACATGGGAGAAAAAAGCCAATACTAGTTTAGATTGTAATGCTTGAGACCTTCTCTTTTGACCAGGAGATGCCTAGTAAAATCTAAGATGATTTTTAAAAAGAATTTCAGTCAGGTTACTTGATTTCACAGCAAAAAATATTTATTCAATATAACATCATACTTGAAGATTATATTGGGGTCAATGTCTTAGAATCGATCTGTAAACAAAACATGCAGCAACACAATGAACAGAATAGAATGAAGATATAAACCTTGACAAATAAAGTGGGAATAGTGCTGACAGCCAGGTAGCTAAATTCTCTAAATTCTTTTAGCTGTAATTATTATAGTACATCAGAAGTCAGGCCAGTTGATTAGATTTTGGAGTTCTGTTAGATGTAACACTGGGGAAGTTCCCAGGCCAGGACGTGAAGGAAGGGACCCCTGTGTTGTACTGGAGCTGGAGCTGTCTCTAATGCCTCCTTATAGCTGATAGTCTTCTTCTCTTCCCTGTTAACTTGAACTTGACCACAGTAGGAATTAACCATAGTGGGAAATAAGCAAATGCCATGCCCCGTGACTTTTTTTCTTCCAGAGAGCCAGCTGTTAAATATTTACCAGCCTCACTCTGGGAAAGTTCAAACCTTTTGGCCTTTTATGAGACTATGAAGGTGACAAAAACAAGTAAAACCCATAGTTGTACATGGGATTACAGGGAACTCAGGGCATTCTTGGAAGCTTGAAGTTCTCCGAGATAAAAGTCAATAAACTTTTAATTAAAGAGCCAAATAGTAACTATCTGTTAACCACTCAGCTGTGCTGTCATAGCTCAAAAGCAGCCACAAGCAATAAATGAATGAGTGTGCCTGTGTTCTGGTATGAAGACACCTACCAACCCCAGATCACAGTTTGCAGATTCCTGATCTAAGACAAATTCCGGAAAGCTTCAGAGATGGCAAGAACATCACTGAGCAGCCACACGTGGTGGCAGCTGGATAGCTTGCTATTTGAGCCAGAGATTACTTTCCTGACTGCCTTGGCTTCTGAGTGGCTTGTAGAGAGATACAGAAATCCCTGTGTCCTGAGTGAGGTGACACAAAGGTGCTACATCGTACATATAGAATTACGTTTGGCTTTACAGTTGCCTAAAAGCACACAATTTAATCATGGTTGAGAACACACACACAGATTTATTCTCTCACATAAAAGCCTGGAGGGTGGCCATCCAAGGCTGGGAAAAGGTTACACACACATGTCTTTGGTCATCACCACTCCCCATATATGCATATGGTGTTTGCAGTCTCTCAGAGGCACAGAATTCCAGTGGACTCACAACGTATAGGATTTCAGCTTGTAGTTGCTTTGAATTTTACAAGAGTCTATGGAAAGCAGCTACACAGGGAAGTTCAACTCTAAAGAGACTGAATATTCAGACCCAAGGAAGTTGTTCAAGGGAAGAGAGGTGCCTATTGTTACAAGGCAAGCCTAGGCTTCCTACTGCAGGGTTGGTCAGTTTAGGAATCTCCTAATCTTCTTTGCAGATCTGAAGAGTGTACACTTTTGCAAACCTGCTGCCCTTAGATCCACAGCATTTTCTGTCTAAATTACCCTTCTTCCTGTTTTTGTTAGCCTTCCTCCATCCCTAGTTCTGTAACCCTTGGTTACCTGGCTGGGTGGCTTCTCACCTTTCTGCACTAAGTTCAGGTCTCTTCTCCCCCAAGAAGGCTTCCCAGACCCCTCCTTTACTGTCCCCACTCTGGGTGCTCACTGAAACCTGCACTCACCCAGGTTCAGAGAGCAGTTTAAATGACAACAGGCATCCCACTGGCTGCCTAGCATGGAGGCTGTCCTGCTAGTCACTCATTCCTTGGGCCTTTCACCACATTCCCAAAATAGGAGCAATAACACCAGACCCATCTACCCCATAGAATTTTTTAAAATTTCATTTTTGAATAGTCACTACATTTCCATAGTCCACAATTCAACAGGTATGTGAGAGTATATATGAAAATAAATGACACCCCACCTGCCTGGCTCGAGACTCCCAATTTTCTTTCCCAAAGGCAATTGTCAATATCAGACTTTTTTGTCTTGCTTTGTTTTGTTGTGATTGAGATTGAACCCAAGGCTTTTTCTCTGAGCTATATCCTCAACCCTGACTTTATTTTATTTTTTGAGGCAGGGTTTTGATAAGTCACTGAGTTGCTCAGGCTGGGATCAAACTTGTGATTCTTCTGCCTCAGCATCCACAGTTCTGGGATTCTAGGCATGGGATTCATGGGCCACTACACCTGGCTTGCAACCAGCTTCATTAGCTCCTTCCATAGATATTCCAAATTTTTGTTTGTTTGTTAATTAATTTTATTGGTACAATTTAAATATTCATAATAGGGAATTTGTATGTGTACATGTTATAGCTTAATTCCTCTTTTTCTTCCATTCCCTTCCCTCCCTCCAACCTCCCCCCCTCTTAATTACAAAAGCTTTGCTTCCATTTTTTCTTCTTTTATTGATTTCCCCCTTTTCATTCCCTCCTCCTTTCACAAGTTTCCCTTTCCTTCTGAACAGTTTCTTTCTATTTTATATTATCTATTATACATTTTCATTCTTTTTCACCCTTTTAGTGTCTCACAGTAGGGAGACAATATATTTACATGTGTCCTATTTATTTCACTTAAAAGTATAGCCTCAGGTGCCAGGGATTTAGCTCAATGGCACCACACCTGCCTCACAAATGCAAGGTCCTGAGTGCAATCTCCCAATACCAATATATATATATATTTTTTTTTTTCTCAAGTTGCATTCATTTAGCTACAAATGTTTCAAGTTTATCTTTCTTTATGGCTGAGTAGTATGGCATTGAATAAAAAAAAACACATCTTTTATCCATTCATCAGTTGATGGGAATTTGGGTTGTTTCAATGATTTAGCTGTTATAAACTGTGCTGCTATAAACATGGGTGCACATATATCATTGTGGAATGATGCTTTTAATTCTTTGGGGAAGATACCCAGCAAGGGAATAGCTGGGTCAAATGGGACCTCTAATCCTAATTTTCTGAGGAATGTCCACACTGATTTCCACAATGGTTGCACCAGTCTGCACTCACACCAACAGTGGAGAAGGGGGCTAGGGATTTAGCTCAGTGCCTTCCTGGCAAGCACAAGGTCCTGAGCTCAAATGGACTTAGTAGACACCTACAGAATGTTCATCCCAAAACATCAGAATATACATTCTTCTCAGTGGCACATGGGTTGTTCTCCAAAATAGATCACATACTAGCCCATAGAATATACTTAAGCAAATGTAAATAAATTGAAATTATCCCATACATATTATCTGACCATAGTGTAAAGAAAATGGAGATCAACATCAAAAGAAACCACAAACACTCCATAAACACATGGAAACTAAACAACATGCTCCTGAACAACCAATGGGCCACAGATGAAATTAAAGAAGAAATCAAACAGTATTACCATTAAATGACAATGATGATGAAACATACCACAACTTATGGGATGCAATGAAAGCAGTCCTAAGAGAGAAATTTATGGTGCTGAACTCCCACATCAGGAAAACAGAGCAAACTCAAATGAACAACCTAATATTAAACCTCAAACTTCTAGAAAAAGAAGAACAAGTCAACCCCAAAGCTTGCATAACATTAGAAATTAAAAAGATCAGAGAAGAAATAATGCAATTGAGACTAAGAAAATAATACAAAAAATAAATGAAGAATTGGTTCTTCAAATGTTAAATATTGATAAACACTTAGACAACCTTATCAAAAAAGGAAAGAAAAAACTCCATATGTTTTAAAACAAATAGATTTTAAATACTTACCCATGTGATATTGCAGAGGAAAATGCATAACCTGAATCTAACTATAAAGAAACATCAGAAGGCTGGGCATGGTGGTGCATGCCTATAATCCCAGCACTTGGGAGGCTGAGGCAGGAGGATTGCTGTTCCCAGCCTGGGCTACATAGTGAGTTCCAGGTCGGTCTCAACTACATAGTGAGACCCTGTCTCAAAACAACAACAACAACAACAACAAGAAAAACAAAAAAATGAGGAACATTCCACATTATAGCTTATATATCTAGATGTCCCTCCAAAGCCTCATGCATTCATAGGTAGGGATTTGGGGAGTGAGTGGATCATGGGTTTGTGATACTGGATTAGCCCACTGATTGGTTTAACATACTTCTGAGTGTGTATGATGGATTTACTGGTACTTTCTTTTGAAGACCTAGGCTAGGTATGGCTGGCATCAACCATAGGCTTATAACCTGGATGTAAAAAAGGGTAAAGAAAAAGGAGGCTCCCTGCCTCCTGCCTACCACACCATGAACTGTTTCTCCTCTGTGATGCCCCTCTGCATGCCATCCTGCCTTGGAACCAGCAGACTATAAAATGAAACCTCTACAAACTGAGCTAAAATAAGCCTTTCCTTCTTTAACTTGGTGTCAGGTATTTTGTCTCAGCAATGCAAAAGTAACTAAGGCATTCTATTTTTGGCATGTGTGCAGAAGGTATAACTATAGTAATGCTGTGGTTCACCAATGCTCCTATTCAGAAATAATTCTGTTTGCACAAAGAAGCATTCTGCAAAATTTCACTTCCATTCATGAACTTCACATCAGGTCACATTGAACCTTATGGGGAAATCTGATTCAGATAGTGACCCATTTGATGCATGACCAGAATCATGGAATGAATTAAGTTCATGATTCAAGGTACCACACTACTTAAAAGTACCAATAGGTACTTTCTTTTGAAGAAATGCTATGGACATGCTCTAGAGTTAACAAAAATGACAGATTAATGAATTGCATGAATGTTAATTTTACCAAAATTGAGAAGTATAATATGGTTGTGTCAGGAATATCCATTTTTTAGGAAATAGATATTGATATGGATGGGGTAAAGGGCCATGATGTATGTAATAGATTAAAAATTATCACAAACTGTCATTTTTCTAAGCTCTGCTTGATGTTATTGTTGTTACTGATTATATCACTTGGGCAAAGGTGTTGTGATTAATCTAATCAGTAGTCCTTCCTGGTACACTGAAAACAAGATTACCTAAGAGTCATTAGAGACTCAAAACCTAAAGACCAGTTATGTATGGAAGACACCCCTGAGAAGCAAGCTTTCCATAGGGTTCTAAATACAAGCAACAAAGATACTTACACTAAGCACTATTGAAATATCAACCCAGGAATTAAACTGAAAACAGTAACAAAAATAGAAATGAGAAGACTCCTAAGCAAGGTGCAAACCCATACTTCCAGCTCAGCAAAGGCAAATTCTGTGGGAAAGGAGGTGGAAAAGTCTGATAATCAGCCACCTGGACATCCTGAACTGATAGCACAGGAAGTAACAAAACAGATGAGTGAGGCTCTAGAAGAATTCAAAACGGAAATAATTTCCAAGATAACTACAGAGATGGTGAGCAGAATGAAAGACATGATTAGAGACTCTAGAACAGAAACAGATTTAAAAAAAATAGATGAGTTCCGGACCATGATGGAAGCCATGAATGCCCAGCATAGGAAAGAAATGGAAACCATGAATCTCCAACATAGGAAAGAAGTAGAATCCATGAAACAAATTTAAACAGATATCCAGGAGATTAAAAACTCCATTGAAGTATTCATAGCAGAATGAGCCAATGTGAAGACAGAATATCAGAGATAGAGGACAGGATGGCAGTCAGTGACCATGAAAAGAGAGATCTTTTAAAAATAGTAAGGGACTATGAGAAATCAATCCAGCAGCTACTAGATGACACAAAGAAGAATAATATAAGACTGTTAGGAGTTCATGAAAAAGCAGGAGAAAATACAAATGACATTTTTTAAAAAAAGCTCACAGAATTAATGACAGAAAACTTCCCAAATAGAGTGAAAGAATTTGTAATACAGGTAAGTGAGGCATAAAGGACTCCAACTAGCTGTGATTTAAAAACAAAACAAAACAAAATAAAACTACACCTGGATATATAATAATCAAGATCCCAGAAAACCAACAGAAGAACAAAATACTACAAGCAGTTGCAGAAAAGAAACAAATTGCATACAAAAGAAAGCCCATCAGAATAACAGCACACACTCACAGTGTTTAACACAAACACTCAAGTCAAAGAGAGCCAGGAGTGAGGTATTTTAAGCCCTGAAAGAAAACAATCTCCAACCTAGACAAATGTATCCTGCAAAACTCTCTTTCAAAATTGATGAGGAAATAAGATACTTCAACAACAAAGAACACCTGAGAAACTTCATGAATACCAAACAAGCACTACAAACAATTCTAAATAATATCCTAGAAAAAGATAGTGAAGGTCACAACTCCATGAGGCCCAACAGAGCAAATCCACCAGGCAAGGCAAGAAATTAAAGGGATGAGGGAAAAAATAAAAAATAAAAGAGCTAACAACAGGAAAATAACATGACAAGGCCAAGTCAATACATGTCAGTCATTAACCATAATCTTAATAGCTTCAATTCACTAATCAAGAGAAATAGACTGGCAGGATGGATTAAGAAGCAAAACCCAACAATATGCTGTATATAAGAAACACACCTCATATTCATAGACTGAAAGTAAAAAATATGGAAAAGAGTTCATGCATCATGAGCCTGGAAAGAAAAAAGCAGGGGTAGCTATCTTATTTACACACAAAGTAGATTTCAAAACCAAAACTAATTAAGAGAGACAAAGCTCACTATATCCTTTTAAAGGGAAAAATCCAAGAGGAAGAGATGACAATCCTAAATATATATGCACCAATGATTAAGGCCCCCAATTATACAAAACAAATATTAATGGACATTAACAACCAAATAAGCACTAATACAATTGTAGTGGGGGACCTCAATACCCCACTCTCATAAATAGATCACCTACACACAAAAAAAATCAACAACAAAATACTAGAATTGAGCTAAGCTTTTGAACAAATGGACTTAATAGATGTCTACAGAGTTTTCCACCCTACAATATTAAAATACACATTCTTTTCAGCTGCATATGAGTCTTTCTCCAAAATAGACCACATGCTATCTCATAGAACATGTTTAAGTAAATGCAAAGGAATTGAAGTTATCCCCTGTATAGTATCAGAGTACAGCATAATTAAACTGGAGATCAATAACATAAGAAACAGCAAGAACTACACAAAGACATGGAAATTGACTAACACTCTCCTGAGCAACCAATGGGTCTCAAGGGAAAATTAAAGAAGAAATCAGACATTTTCTACAATTAAATGATAATGCCAACACAACATACAAGAATCTATGGGACACAATGAAAGCAGTTCTATAAGGGAAATTCATAGCAGTGAATACGTACACTAGGAAATCAGAGCAAGCTCAAATAAACAACTTAATGCTGACCCTTAAGATCCTAGAAAAAGAAGAGTAAGACAAACCCACAGCTCATAAAAGAGAGGGAGGTATAAATATCAGAGCAGAAGTCAAGCAATTGAGACTGACAATGATACAAAAATCAATGAATCAAAGAGTTTCAAAAGAATAATAAAATCAATAAATTCTTAGCTAATCTTATCAAAAAAAGGAAAGAAAAGGCTCAAATCCATGCAATTAGGAATGAAAAAGGTGAAATTATAACAGATGTAGCAGAAATACAGAGGATGATCAATATCTAATTTGAAAAACTGTCATCTAATAAAATGGAAAACACAGAAGAAATGGACAGCTTCTTAGATACATATGAATTACCAAAGCTGAATGAAGAAGATATAAAAATTCTAAACACCTCAATTATAATAAGTGAAATTGACCAAGTCAGATTTATCCCAGGGATGCAAGGATGGTTCAATATATGAAAAAATCTACAAATGTAATACACTATATTGACAGATCCAAGGACAAAAACCATATGATCATCTCAATAGAAGAAGAAAAAAAATTTGGCAAAATTCAACACCATTCATGATAAAAACCAAAAAAATGCATTCATGCAAAAAATTTGGAATAGATGGCCTTTGTCTCAATCTGATAAAGGACATCTATGAAAAACCAACAGCTAACATCATACTAAATGGTCAAAAACTGAAAACCTTCACACTAAAATCAGGAACAAGACAAGAATATCCACTGTCACCATTCCTGTTCAATATAGTTCCAGAAACTATATTAGACAAGAGAAAGAAATAAAAGGAATAAAGATAGGAAAGGAAGAAGTTAAACTGTCATTATTTGCTAACATATGATATTCCACATAAAAGACAAAAAATTCTACCAAAAGATTTATAGGCTTAATTGACAGACTCAGTAGAGTAGCTGATACAAGTTCAACACTCACATATCAATAGCTTTCTTCTACACAAATAACAGATTCACTGAGAGAGAAATTGGGAAAACAATTCCTTTCACAATAGCACCCAAAAATGAAATATCTAGGAATTAATCTAATGAAGGAAGCAAAAGATCTCTACATTGTGAACTATAACACTCTGCAAAAAGAGATCAAAGAGGATATAAGAAAATGGAAAGACATCACTTGTTCCTGGGTGGGAAGAACCAATGTAGTGAAAACGGCCATACTACCAAAACTGCTATATAGATTCAATGCAGTCTTGATTGAAATTCCAACAGTATATTTCACAGAACTAGAGAAAACAATCCAAAAATTCATTTGGAATCAAAAGAGACCTAGAATAGCAAAAGCAATTCTAGGCAACAGACACATGACAGAGTATATCACAATCCCCACATGAAACTATACTACAAAGCTACTGTGATAAAACAGTATGGTACAGATAATGAAACAGATGCAAGGATCAGTGGAATAAATTATAAGATGTAGCAACAACTCCAGATATACTCAGCTACCTCATCTTTGACAAAGGAGCTGACAATCCTCACAGGAGGAAAGACAGCCTCTTTAATAAATGGTGTTGGAAAAACTGGATTTCAACCTGCCAAAGATTAAAACTGGACCCCTTTCTTTCACCATGCACTAAACTAAAATCAAAGTGGATTAAAGATCTAAATATTAAAACAGAAACACTAAACTTGCTGGAGGATAGGTTAGGTAGAACTCTCAAAGACATTGGCATAGGAAAAGACTTTATGAACAAATCCTCAGTAGCATGGGAACTAGCACAAAGAATCAACAACTGGGATCTCATCTTACTAAAAAGCTTATGCTCTGCAAGAGAAACCACCAACAGAGCTAAGAGACAACATACAATGTGGGAAAAAAATTTTACCAGCTGCTCCTCAGATAAAAGGACTATTATCCAGGATACATAAAGACCTCAAAAAAAATCAGGCCCCCCAAATATAAAGACCCAATTCAAAAATGGGCACTTGAAATGAACAGACATTTCTCAAACAAAGAAGTAAAAGCAGCAAGTAAACATATGAAAAAATGTTCAACATCCCTGATGATTAGAGAGTTGCAGGTGAAAACAACACGGAGATTCCATCTCACACCAGAAAGAATGGCTGCTATCAAGAAACCAACAAATAACAAATGCTGGCAGGGTTCTAGGGAGAAAGCAATCCTTTTCCATTGTTGGTGGGAGTGCAGACCGGTGCAACCACTGTGGAAATCAATATGGCAATATCTAAAAGAACTCGAGGTTCCATTTGACCCAGCTATTCCCCTGCTGGGTATCTTCCCCAAAGAATTAAAAGAATCATACCACAGTGATATATGCACACCCATGTTTATAGAGGCGCAGTTTGTAATAGCTAAATCTTGGAAACAGTCCAAATGCCCATCAACTGGAGATTGGATAAGTAAGATGTAGTTTTTTTTTTTTTTTATAAAATGGAGTAATACTCAGCCATAAAGAATGAGAAACTAGAGACATACATTTACAGCTAAATGGATACACATGGAGGCCATACCCTTAAGTGAAATAAATAGTACACATGTAAACCCTGAGTAGTTTCTCTGGTGTGGAAAACTAAAGGTGTATATAAGGATCAAAATGTATAATTGATAATGTGAAACAGGAAAAAAGGTCTACAGACAAGGGGAAGTGGGAAGGGTAGGGGAAAGGAAAGAAGGGAAAAGAAAAAATATAAGAAAAGAAAAAAAATGGAAACAAAGTCTTTGTAAATAGGGAAGGATGGAGGGGGTGAAAGGAGGGCAGGGAAATGGGGAAAAATAAGAACTATGATACACCAGGTAAAGGTACAAGATTCCAATGATGGATGTAACTGTAATGTAAACTTAATGAAAAAAAGGGGGCCAGGGATGTAGCTCAGTGTGAAGGCCATGAGCTCATAGTCAGTACACAACAATATAAATATACTTATAAAATAAGGTTATGTATTGGTTAGTCAATAAAAATATAGTGATTAGAGGGTCATAGGAATCTAATTTCTATTTCACATAGGAGCAAATAGTTCAATACTCATAATTTAGTGTTCTTGGTACCAATATACAATAGCACTATTACAAACAGTGAGAACTGTCTGCTTATATTATGAATCTCCTGGACAAAAGGTAGCATATAGTACACACAGAATTTTATGTATTTTAGCAGTTTTTCTTAGAGGTCATTTTACTAGTTTATACTCATTCCTTTGAATTGATCTCTGGTATTTCCCAAATAAGTATACCCTAATTGATCTAACTAGTCAGTCAAGTATACCAGTAGGAGAGGCTTTGTGACATTAATCTTGATGTATCAACATGATTTGGGCCAGGGATTTAGCTCAGTGGTTCTGCCTTCTGCCTTGCAAGCAGAAAGTCAGAGTCCAATCCCCAGTACCAAAGAAAAAAAAATGGACTAAGGAATGCCTAGGAGATTAATAAAGCATGCTCCTTTATCTGTCTGGGTGGGTCTTGGAGACATGACTTTGGATACTTTATATGTTCCCTGGCCTCTTTCCTCTCTGGTGGCATTTTTTTGCTCTGCTTCCTGGCCACTATAACTAAGCATCTTTCTTTTACCATGCCCTTCTTCCATGATGTTCCCCCACTGGAACCAACCAACCATGGACTAAATCCCCTGAAACCATGAGCCAAATTAACTCTCTCCTTTAAGCTGTAGGTGTCAAGTATTGTATCTCAGCAATGGGAAAGCTAACAAATAGAGGTCTGAAATTTAGTAACAGATATTTTGGTATTTATTTTATTTTATTTTTATTGGATACAAGAAAGTCCATTTTTTTCATTTTCATTTGGTTATGACTTTTTATTTAGTAAAGCAGTTCAACATTATAACAATTTAAAATAAACCATCAAATTATTCTGGGAACTACCATTACTGAAATATTTTTAAACTAAATGTATTTAGTCTATTTACTTTATTTATTTATTTTTGCAGTGCTGGAAATTGAAGCCAAAGCCTTGCATGCGCAAGGCAAGTGCTCTACCACTGACCTATAGCTCAACCTATTTTTATATTTTAATTGACAAAATGTATATATGCATGTATCATGTTTAATTTTTAAAATGTATACAACACAGAATGGCTAAATCAGCATTATTATCAAATATATTACCTGACATATTTATCATTTTTAATGATGTGAACACCAAAAATTTATTTTCTCAGCAATTTTCAAAAATACAATACATGCTGGGTGTGTAGGTGAATGTCTGTAATCCCAGCACTAGGGAAGCTGAAGCAGGAGGATGGATCAATGTGAGTTTGAGGCCAGCCTGGGCTACACATGAGTTCAAGGCAATCCTGAACTTCATAGTGAGAGCCTGTCTCAAAAAAATGTTACTATTAACTGTAGTCATCATGTTACACAAAAGATCTCTTGAAGTTATTTTTCCTGTTTAACTGAAAATTTGTATCCTTTGACCAACATCTCCTAAACCCTCTCTTTCCAGTCCCTGATAACTGCCATTCCATTTTACTTCTAGGAGTTCAACTTTTCTAGGTTCTGTATATAAGTAAGGTCATGTTTATCTTTTTGTGCCTTAGTATATTTTTCCAAGTTCATCCCTGTTATTGCAAATGGCAGAATTTCCTTCATTTTATTTTTAAATTAATTTTATTGGCACATTTTAGTTATATATAATTATCACATACAATATGTTAACCGTAGGGAATTTGTAACTATACATAATATATCTTGATTTTTCTTTTTTCCCCAATCCCTCCCCTCCCTTCAACTCCTCTTCTCATCTTTATTCACAAAAACTTTCTTTCCATTTTTTCCTTCTATTCTTTTCTTCCATTTCCCTTCCTTCTTTTCCCACTGCCTGCACCCTCTTCCCCCTCCTATTTGAACATTTTCTATTTCACAATGTCTATTATACATTTTGGTCCTTATTTACATTCTCAGTTTCTCACACCAGAAAAAAATACAATATTTGAAAATATGTGTCCAATTTATTTCATGTAAGAGTATGGTCTCAAGGTGCATACATTTACCTAGAAATGTCTAAAGCTTATCCTTCTTTATGGTAGAGTAGTACTCCATTGTATAAAAAACTAACATCTTCTTTACCAATTAATTGGTTGATTCATCAGTTGATGGGCATTTGAGTTGTTTTCAAGATTTAACTATTACAAACTATGCTGCTATAAACAGGGGTGTGCGTATATCAGATGATGTTTTTAATCCTTTCAGGAAGATACCAAGAAAGAATAACTGGGTCAAATGGAAACCCTAGTTTTAGTTTCTTGAGGAATTGCCACACTGATTTCCACGGTGGTTTTGGCAGTCTACCTACACTCCACCAGTAGTGGTATTCCTCTGTGTGTGTGCACACATGCATGCTGCATATTTTTATTTTTTACCTATATGTCCACTGATGGACACTGATTTCATATCTTGGCTATTGTGAATAATGGTGCAATAAACATGAAAGTGCAGCTATTCTTTTATTTTTTTAAAAATATATAAGCAGTATTGCGATTGCTGGAGCATACAACATCATGCAAAGGTTCCCTTTCTCTACATCCTCTCTTACATTTGTCTTTTGTATTTTGCTAAAAGCCATTCTAACAAGTGTAAAATGATATCTCATTGCAATTTTAATTTTCACTTATCTGATCAGTAACATTGAACATTTTAAATACACCTGTTACCTTTTTGTGTCTCCTTTTGAAAAATATCTGTTCAGGTCCTTTAACTGTTTTTTAACTATTGAGTTCTTGCAATATTTTGGATATGTCTTCTCAGAAATATAGTTTGCAAATATTTTCTCCTATGCTGTTGGTTGTCTCTTCATTCTGTTGACTGATTAGCTGTGTATGTAATGGATACTCTTTTTCCCATTGTGTGTTCTTGATAGCTTTGTCAAAAATCAATTGACCATAAATGTGTGGATTTATTTCTGAGTTCTCTAGTCTGTACACTGAGTTTTCCAGTGTCTGTCTTTTATACCAGCACCATGCTGTTTTGATTACTATGGCTTTGGGCTGGGAATTTAGCTCAGTGGTACTATTGCCTGCCTCACAAGCACAAGGTCCTGAGTTTGACCCCCAGTACAAAAAAGAAATGATTACTATGGCTTTGTAGTATATTTTGCAGTCAGGTAATGTGATGCTGTCAGCTTTTTTCTCTTCTCTTCAAGATTTTTTTTTTGGTGCTTTGAAGTCTGTTGGGCTTTTATACAAAATTTAGGATTGTTCTCTCTGCTTATGTGAAAAATTTTATTGAAATTTTTCTAGTGATTTCCTTGAATCCATAAATTGTTCTGTGTAGTAACACATTTTAACAACATTAATCATTCCAGTCCATGAACATAGGGTATCTTTCCATTTATTTGCATCTTCTTCAATTTCTTTTATCATTGCTTTATAGTTTTCAGCACATAGGACTTTTACCTACTTAGTTAAATTCATTTTTAGTTATTTTTATTTTTATAGCTATTCTAAATATAGCATTTTCTTGATTTCTTCTTTTGGGTAGTTCATTGTTAATATATAGAAACCCCATTGATTTGATATGTTGATTTTATATCCTGCAAGTTAACTGAATTTATTAGTTCTAACAGGATTTTTTTAAAAAAGGGTTTTCTAACTATATAAGACATTTGGCTTTTATATTTTCAAAATACAAATCTAGTCGTATCACAGGCCTCCCTAAAATATTTACACAGCATCTCCTTGTTCCTGGGATAAAAGTGGATGTCCCTAACATGACCCACCAGACAGTGTCCTGCAGCTTCCTGAATCTACATGTCTTCGCTCTGTTCCTTTTGCATCTCCTCGAATTATCCACACTTCCTGCTGTGTCAGGGCATTTATACAAGCTTTCCTGCTAGAATATCTTCTCTATCTCTTGCTCTTAATCTAAGTTGCTTCTGGTTTCCCATCCAAGCTCTCACCAGATCTGACCCTGCCTAGCTTCTGAGATCAGATGAGAGCAGGAATGTTCAGGGTGGCCCTAGATACTTCTGGTTTGAAACCTCAATTTCACCGCTCAGGTTTTGCTCACCAATTTTTCCTGTGCTTAGCATAAAGGCTGACGTGGAAAGTGTTCAGTATATTTTAGGAGAACAATTGAATGGATGAGGTAGGAGGCAGTCAAGGAGAGAAGCCAGACGGTGAGGATTGTTTATGTAGGTCACTTTTGACCAGGCTTGGTCTTAAACCCTTAGTAGAATAAAAACTATGCAGCTAGCTCTCTTCTCTTCTCTTTCCAGGTTCTCAATTCATTAGCACTAAAGTGATTTTTGTTGAACTAGACATGTGATGATGATGGAAAAACAGGTAAGTCCTGCAAAGTGACCCTGACAAGGTTGCTACACTTGGCCTTTGCTGGTTCCCCAATCTTGGAAAAGGGCTGACATTGTCAGGATTTGGCTTGCGAACAACCCACCTGCTAGTGCTTACCACACTGCTACAAGAACTCATGTGTCCCTTCATTTCCAACAATCTGTAAGATGTTAACCCTGTCCTCTAAGAATTTTCAAAAAATTGGCCCAGAAAGAAAGATAAGAACACTAAGACACCTACAAGTTACCATTCCCCCACCAAGGTACCCCTACTCTTTCTCCAGCCAAAGATCTCTACTGGCACTGATTTTAGGTAAAGGAGCCAAAAAGAGAAGTGTCACAGCCCATGTTTCTCCTGTCACGCCCCAAGGACTGATCATCTTACCCCTGAGTACTTAGAAGAAGTTCTTTCTTTGGGTTGTCCTTTGACCTTCTGTCTTTGGGTTCTTTTACTCTCATGGTTGCTCTAAAGCAACATGACACTTGTGGTGAAAACCACATCCTACACCCTTTCTCTTCTGCCGAAAGGTTCCCACGTCTCCTGCACTGCCATCCCCTTTTCTCTACTTTTGATAAAGCGAATCGAATTAGCTTACATAAAAGATGAGAGGGGAAAGAGAGAAAGAGAGAATACAGCGGAATCTTCACTTGATCTTAGCCAAAAAGCCAAGGAGCAATTTTTCTTTCTTTTTTTTTTTTTACAGGGGATCGAACTCGGGACCTTGTGCTTGCAAAGCAGGTGGTGGAACCACTGAGCTAAATCCCCAGCCCCCACTGAATCTCTTATAAGAATTTAATTTTCCTGCTTTCATTTTTCTTTCTTAAATCTTTCTCTGTGTACAATTTGGCAGAAAAATTCTATTAAATTTACATTTTAGACAAATAAGGAATATTTTTAGCATAAATATGTCACAATTATCTCAAGGAATATACTTATTTTAAATGTTTATTTATCTGAAATTCATATTTAATTTTTTTTGTTAATCCTGACAACTCTCTTCTGTAGTAACAAGAATCATCCTTTAAAAATGCTAACCAGTATCACCCCTCTGCTCAAAATTCACCAATAGCTTCCCATTCCTGAGCATAGTCTGCACAAGACTGTTTCGATTATGATCTGCTTCCTCAGTGCTTCCTGCCTCTTACCTCCTGCCACTCTTCCCACGTCCACTGCACTGGCCATACTTGCTTATTTCTCTACTCTTCTCCCAGAAAGCTTATTACTGGCTCCTTCTCCTTTCAGTTTTTGCCCAGTGATATTTCTTTCTCAGGAAGGTGTTCTCTGACACCCCTTTAAGAACTGCAGCCCTCCTACTTTCCACCTCTCTCCTGTTTTTTTCTCTAGAATACATGTCACCTTTAACAGACCACATTGTACATATTGACTGGTTTGTTTTCTTCTTCTTCTTCTTCTTCTTCTTCTTCTTCTTCTTCTTCTTCTTCTTCTTCTTCTTCTTCTTCTTCTTCTTCTTCTTCTTCTTCTTCTTCTTCTTCTTCCTCTTCCTCTTCTTCTTCTTTTTTAGTATCAGGGATCGAACTGGGTCCTTGTGCTTATGAGGCAGATGGTGGAACCACTGAGCTACATTCCCAGCCCCAAGGTTTGCTGTCTGTCTTCCCACTAAAATATGTGGTCCAGGAGGACAGGTACTACATTTTGTTCAAGCAGAATCTCCAAACTAGACCCTGCTCAGTGCAGAGCAAGCATTCAATAAACGTTCCTAGGAAAGTCTGGGAAGAAAGGGGTTTGGTTTGGCCGCTTTGGCAAGCTTGCTCTAAGCTTTCTCCACTTACTCATCTTGTTCAAGACTCTCCCTTCACCACTCTCCCAGTTCTTACTAGGAAGTTTAGGGGTGCTTTCAAGATAGAGATGATCTGATTGGTTAAATTCCACCTTTCTTCCTCTCTTGCTGTCTCTTCTCCCTCTGTCCTTATCTTCCTTCCCACTGTCATTTAAAATTTTATAAATAAATGGATAGTATTTCTAGAAATACACTTTATTTGCTTATGCTGAGGCTGGAAAGGAGTGATTTAGGGGTTGTGACAGCCAAGAACACATGCTACTAAATACCTCTCTTCCTAGGCTTGGGTTCGGTGGAGAGAATCTTGTGTTTTCTTGTTTGTATTAACCAAGAGTGAATTGGCTTTGCATTAAGAACAACAGTACTCACATCTCTTGTCAGTTAAAACAGGACTTTATTTCCTGCTCACGCTATATTTTCAGAATGAATGGGTGGGAGGGGGGCGGTTCAAAGTCTCAGACACCCAGACAGATGAAGACTCTTCTGACATGTTGGCTGGTCTTCTGCTCAACCCTTCTGAGCAGGGAAAGAGACAAGGATGGACACATGCTGGTTAACTGCAGAAGTCAGAAGTGAAGCCCACCCTGTTGTCCATAGTCACTAGGATAGCTCCCCTTAACAGCAGAAGTGAATGCCTCTTCTCAGGCACAATCTTGAGAAGAGGCAGGAGTGGGTGAGGGGTCTGTTCAGACACAAATGTTCATCCACATGACCATCTCGCCTCCCAGGTAGCAGCAGGGAGTCAGGATGACCCATTTTGCCTACCCCTTCATTCCTCTTCCCATATTCATTATAGAATATGGCGCTACCTTTCATCTGTTTAGAGCTGACACTCTGCAAATAGCTTTTCCTTCCACTTGGACTTCACAAAAAGTAGGCAGAATTTATCCCCCTCCACACACACACTTTTTGTACGAACTCGGGACCTTGCACTTGCAAGGAAGGCAACAGAACCACTGAACTAAATCTCCAGCCTTATTACCTTCTAACAGAGGAAAAACTCAAGGCTACAAAAGTTGAGAGAATCACCTGAGGTCACAGAGCTTGGGAGAAGCATTGCAACGTTGCATCGCCCGCCTCCATCTGGTGCAGAACTCCTCCTCCCACCATGCTTCCTCCAGGGCCTGGAGAGTGGGAAGGGAAGAACACAGCTGATCCCTCGCGTTTCATCAGCTGTACCGTACACAGCTGCCTCCTGTAAGTTCTCTCTGCTCAGGAAGCAAAACTCATGTTATCATGTGTGTGTGGCCGGGGAGAGTATAGGATGTTCCAAGCAGAAGAATTAGAATTGTTAAAAGCTGCATTTCTTTCAGCTTTCGCAGTGAGCTGAGTTGTAGAACTGACCAAGCTGGTTCCCAAGGAAGGACATCCTGGGTTTGAGTCCTGGCTCTGCCACTGTCACAGAACCTTGTACAATTGTCACCTTTACTGAATCACAATCCCCACACCCATAGAGTGGTTAAGAGGTGTTGCATGGATCGAGAGGATGGCAGGAGGACCACAAAGCTCAGAAGAAAGTGTAAAAGCGCTGGAGGGCACAGGCTTCCCCAACATCTTGCCCTTCCTCTCTTTCCCTCCTTCCTTCACAGTATTTTTCAAAATTTTTGTTGCACTGACAAAAAAAGTTTAGGGTAAAAAAAAAAACAAAAAACAGGACTAGAAACACCCACAATTTCACTATGTAATCAAACATATTGCTTTGTCCATATTTATTAGCAAGTTTGCTTTCTCTAAATACTGTTTTAAGACTTCTATGTTGCTCTTCAGGTAGACGATAGGTTATGCTTCAGTACCAAACAACCTCTAAATCTCAGAGGATAGACATAATTAAGGCTCGTTTCTTATTTACCCAGTATCTGCTGTGGATCTGAGTCACTGACATCTACATGGTGACTTAAGGATGGAGGTTACCCTATGACATCTCTATCTGAATACAAGTGATGGAAAATCGTGCCTGGGCTCTTATGTTTGAGTCCAGCATAAGTATTTATCACCTCTGAGTAACTGACGAGAATGAGTCAAGAGGCTGTGATGTGTTATGACAAGGCAGGATATGAGGAGAGCTAAGAAATGTGCTCATACAAACATCCCAGAAGCAGTGAACAATATTTTCAACTCTGAGTTTGCGTAACTTTTCACTAGATGTTTAACGTTTCTACTATTTCAGGATTATAATTTGGGCTTGCCAGTTTTGCCATGGTTTTTGTTGGGTCACACTGGCTTTAATAGAACCATATTATCATATCGGGACTGTTTCCCCTTTGTTCAGTGTCTCAGCTTCCAGAGCTGTCCCCAAATAAGTCTCTACTATTTCCTCAGGCTGCTGGGAACACCCCTGCACCACTTCTACATACTTACAAATTTGCATCTAGTGCTTGCTGTCTAAGAGGCACTGTGCCTGACGTCCCTCTGGGGATAGGGTGGGATGTGGGATGGACAGTTCTGCTCTCGCATCCTCCACCCATGCTCTCCTCTACCCACACCACCTCTGCTGCCAGGAAACCCAGAAAAAGCTGCTGAAAACTCTTCACCTTGAGAGTCCAAGAGTTTGAGGCAAAGAGAAGTAGGACAGTGGTCCTTGCTTGCTCTGCATGGCACTTGGTCATGCAGGGCTTGATGTTGCACTGTTTGGATGTGGAAACCACATAGCCCTTTGTTAATTCTGTTCCTTTGGCTTCTCCCATAAAGGCTCATAATCAATGAGGTAGCCAGTCTTAGGACAGTGGAGATTAAAACTGTCTCATCCTCTTTGGTCCTTAAAGAGGAGGGAAAAGCCTCTCTGTCACCTTCTTACATGGTTGGTTCTAGGAACTCAACCAATACAAGGGCTGATTAACAGTAGAACATAGAAACTGTTAATTTCATATGTACATGGTGCTTTCCACAAGAGAGTGAGTCTGAAGAAAGGACCAAAGCATGATGCCTTTAAAACTGTTTTAGACAGACAACAAATTTTGAAGAAATGATAGGAAAATGAATATCTGGACTAGGATAGTAAATTCTGAGAATATTTCTTAAGAAATCGATGGGAGGGAGTGTGTAGAACCTAGTGGAGGATAAGGGTGACTTCTGTGTTTATTCAGGTTCATTGTAGCTTCAGCTACCAGTCTCTAGTGGCCAAGGCCACTGTCCAGCCTTGGAATGTGAGGGACAACCCTCCTGAAATAATCTTTATGGCTTCATACACACAGGGAAAGATAGGCCAAATGGCCCATCTTGAAGTTACAGTTCTTCAAGTGATTTCAGCTTGAAATAATCAATGAGTCAATTTGGCACATTTTGAGATGGTCTCCTTAATCCCTTCATCCTCTTCCTTGTCTTCTCTAGATACCAATTACTCACTCTTCAACTGAAACTCCTAAACTGTCCAGCATATCAACAAACATGACATCTACTTGTAGAGAGGGGTATCTCCTAATGCTATAGACTAGGAGCACTGTAGGTTCAGGGCCAGACCATCAAGAACCTCTGCAATATCATTAAACACTCAATATCCCCAAGAAAAGTGACTTCCTTCCTGTAGATTATTTTCCTGGGATAAATTCCAAGGTGTGGAATAACTGGGGCCAAACATAAAAGTATGGTTTGAGGCTCTGAGAACTTACTTGACAAATTGCTTTCTCAGATCTGTGTGGTGGATAAGCACTGTCTAGAATATCTGTTTCTTGCACAGATAGCACGATTAGGAATTATGATCATTTAAATTTTTCTCATTGTGATGGACAGAAATCACATTTTTCCTTGTTTTAATTTGTATTTCTATGTTTACCATAGGTTTTAACCTTTTGCCACATTTGTTTATAACAATGTTCCCACTTGGATTTGTGAGCACTGATGTTGGTTAACTTCAAACCTTCATCTCTTAAACCAATTTTTGTAAGTTCCTTATAGAACAGAGATGTTAGTTGTCTGTCTGTAATAATGGTATCTTTGAGCCTCCACTCCCGGTCCTCTCTTCTGGTCTTTTTATTTTCATTATTTTTGTTGTAGGGAAGAAGTCTTAAGTTTTTGTTTACTCAAATATTTTATTCTTTTTTGTGTGTGTGGCTTCTTTTTTATTTCTTTTCTGTTTTCACATCAAAGCTTACAGATATATTTCCTGTCTAGAAATTTAACTAAACTTTGATTCTGTTTTCTTCCAGTTTGCCTTCCACAATTAGGTTTTCTTTACTCTTTTTCAAGGTCTCACTATGTAGTATGAGCTGATATTGAACTTGCTATGAACCCCATACTGGCCTTGAACTCACAGCAATCCTCTTGCCTCAGCCTCCCAAGTGCTGGGATTACAGGCATACACCACCATGCCTGGCAGTTTTTTGACATCTACATCTTCATCCCAATGAATCTTTAAAATGACACCAATTATACCGTCCCCCAAATAACAAAGATAAGGAGGATAACACTTTCTACAATTCCTCAAGCTAAATGTATGAATGAATGTGAACTCTGACAAAAACATTTCACAGTGTATGAGAACTGGAGATGGGTCCTAAAAAATAGGACTTTTTTTTTTTTTTTTTTTTTTTTTT
>NW_022900949.1:47734606-47738342 GCF_012274545.1 Fukomys damarensis | reverse complement strand
TTTAGGCAGGGTTGAGATGGACCTGGAACTCACTTTGTAGCCCAGGCTGGTCTCAAATTCACAGCGATCCTCCTGCCTCAGCCTCCCGAATACTGGGATTACAGGCGTGAGCCACCACACCGGCGAAAATAGGACTTTTTTTTTACTGCCCCCTGCCAGTGTTTCTGTTAAATGACCAGGATTGAGAATAGATCATCCTGTGAATGAACCACATTTCCATTAGACCCCTTTCCGGAGACACAGAACAAATACCAGGAAAGAATGGAAATGTTGAGGGTTGTTGTTGTTGTTAAGAATAATCTCTTCCCCAAAAAAGAATAATCTCTTAGGGCTGGGGATTTAGCTCAGTGGCACTGTGCCTGCCTCACAAGCACAAGGTTCTGAGTTTGATCCTCAGTACCTGAAAAAAAAAAATCTTCAGACAGGAACCCCATAGTACAGAGAAGTGAGGGGCGAGAGAATTTACCCCTACCCTGAGCAGAGCATCTCAGAGCTCAGTCTGAGGGTTTCCTACCACCATTCATCTTTCAGGGTCCTGACTGAGTAGACAAGCCCTTGGAGCAGGCTGCCTTCAGATGGAGGAGGCTGGGATGCTTTCCCCCTCAGAATTTTGTGAGTACGGCCCTGTCATCCCTTACCTTCTCACAAGAGTGAAGCCAGAATGTCCCCAATGGCTCCAGTCCCCTTGAGAGCTCCTCCTCTCACCCACAGTGAGGCAGCCGGGAAGCAGCACCTTGTCATCTCCCCCCACCCGTCCTCTCCCTCCTCCCTTCCTTCCCTCACACCAGGTTCTCCAGGACAGGTGGACAGAAGGGGAACAATAAACATCACTTTAAAAAGTCAGGAGGGCTGGGGTGTAGCTCAGAGGTAGAACACTTGCCAAGCATGTGGGAGGCCCTGTGTTTGATCCCCATTACCAAAAAAGAATTTTTTAGAAAAAGTCCTCAGCCTCACCTTTCCTCACCACTTGATTTTAATTAGCCTTGGGAAAGGAAACTGTTTGCTGTGAATGGTAAAGAAACCTATTTTGGATTTTGAATTTTAAACCCAAGGAACCAAGTATTAACTTCTTGATCATCATTTGTTTGAGGGATTAGGGATAACTATGCTACTTGTTGTGAGCAAACTGAACTAGACAATGTGGACCCTTGCCTGATTTCTTTTGATCTACCTTCTTGCTCAGTTCATCTGGCTTTAAATTTCCTCCTCACACTTTAGGTAGGCAGGGACCGCTTAGACAAGCTTTCATTTCTGTTTTTAGGCAGGGAATGAGATATTTGTTTAAAGAGCAAACTGTAGCTGCTGTGAGGCCACACTGGGCCTGGTGAGGTATCCAGAACAAACACAAATCCATCTTCAAAAACTTGTAGAGTTAAGACAGATTTTGCTGAATGTTTTTCCAAAAGGTACAATAAAGGGAAATTTATGCCACCCAACATAGCAATTTCTTCCAGTGCCTCCTCTTGGGAAGCAGGGGAGTCTGCCTACCTCCTCCTTCCCCTTTCCTCTTCCATTCATTCTCAGGAGAGCAGCCTGGCCCACTATTGGCTTCTACCATTTTCCCCTGCCTGCCACATCCCTACAGACACCTAACTGAGCCTGACAAGACATCTCTTGCTCTTGAATGTTGGCAGTCAAAAGAGCTGTGTGGCTCCCTTTCCCCATTGAGAGGACTTCTTTGTTAATCACTGGGGCCCTAAGGGTTTGTATTATTTTCCTATTGCTGCTGTTACAGATTACCACATACTTAGGATCTTAAAATGACATTAAAGTAGTATCTTATTGTTCTGTAGTTCAGAATCCCAAAATGTGTCTCATGGGGCTGAAATCAAGGTATTGGCAAGGCTGCATTCCTTTCTGGAGGCTCCAAAAGAGAATCTGTCTTCCTGCTTTTTCTGGCTTCCACAAGCCACCTGCATTCCTTGACTCGTGGCCTTCTGCCACCATGAAAGCCAGCACCACTCTAACCTCTGCTTTTCATTGCTTATCTTCTTCTGCCTCCCACTTCCACATTTAAGGAAACTTTTGATTTTATTGAGACTATCTCTCACCCTGCACAAAAATCAATTCAAAATGGATCAAAGACATAAGTATAAGACCTCACACTTTGAAACTGCTAAAAAAAATTAGATGAAATACTTCAAATTATAGGCACAAGCAACACCCTCCTGAATAATCTCTTTATCAACCTTAATGGCATCTACAAACTTAATTTCTCTATGCTGTGTGATATAACACATTCACATTTTGTGGAGATTAAGGCACAGACACCTTGGAGAAGCTTTTATTTAGACCACAACAGTGTTCAGAGGTTTAGATGGTTGGGGTAGTTGGAGGAGGATGGTCTTCTCTTCCAAAAATGATGCAAGAGAAAGCTAACCCCAACAAAGTGGCTAAGGAGCTAAGGAAAGACTTCCTCCAAATTTAGCACCATATATCCTTTTATAATTTTAGTCCTCTAATTCTTGACTTTAATCTCCACATGGGTGGACAAAGATGGGTAGTGAGTAATTTTCTGGAGAAACAGAGATGATCAGACAGTTTTATCTCCAATTCAAAGAAATTGGTTCTCCAAGACCTCTTCATTTCTGCCTGGAAAAATCTTGGCTCACAAGCACTGAGCCAGCCAGATGCTAATGGACATCTAGGCCATCTCTTTCATTCCTAGGTTAATGCCCGAATAGTGTTAAACTCCCTTGTTTCCTCAGTCACTATCTTTCTGGGACTCTGATTTATAGGTGAGGAAATACAGGATGGTCACCAGTTTTGATTTGGGAACAGCCATAACTCCAGATCTCCATGCTTATGAGGTATGCTGAGGTAGGCTCCAACGTCACCAGTTTCCCCACCTTGAGAAATAACATCTACTTTCCCTCTATGGACTGACCTGATTGATTTGCTTTGACTAGTAAAATGTGGGGAAAATGAAGTTCTAAGCCTTTTGGGGCTGAGTCACTGGCTTTTGCATGGTCCATTTGGGTGTTCATTCTTGGAATCCAGCATAATTCTGTGAGAATCCCAGGCCACACTGGGAGGCCAATTATAAGTACTCTGGTTGATGAGCTCCTCCCAGACAGCAGTGATACAAGCTGCTAGCCATATGAGCATTCAGCTGACTCCAGTCCCAGGTGCTATTAGACTGAAAATTCATGCAAGGTCATAAATAAGAAACATCCAACCAGCTAACTCTCAGAACTATGAATGATAAAAATAAATTAGGGATTGGAGGCAGAGCACTTGCTTAGCATGCACAAGGCTCTGGATTCAATTGCCAGCACCCCTCAAAAAACTATTGTTTTAAGCAGCAAAGTTGCAGGGTGAATTTATTATAAGGCAGTGGATAACCTAAACCCTTTGGGAAGACATTAAAAAGTCTATAATGTATGCTAGGTGCTGGGAAGGTTAAGAACAAATGCAAAATACTGGCACAGAAGATGTTTAAAATATTGTCAATAAATAATGAAACATTTCTACAGTTTTATGGAGGAAGGGGATGTGATTTCTCGGGAGGTGGTTAAGGAAGGTTTGTTTGGAGAAAGTGAAATTTAATCTGTGGTTTGAAGCCTGCATAGGCTTTACTAGGGAGAGTAGGGATGAGAGTTTATAGCTGAAAGAAGTTACATGGATATGAGAAAATGAAAAAATGGAAATAAAGTGTTTATAAATGGGGAGGGGAGGAGGGGGGTGAAGGGAGGGC
This sequence comes from Fukomys damarensis, assembly GCF_012274545.1. Lineage (NCBI taxonomy): Eukaryota > Metazoa > Chordata > Mammalia > Rodentia > Bathyergidae > Fukomys > Fukomys damarensis. Next base: position 47,734,645 of record NW_022900949.1, on the reverse strand, counting down.
AGGGACAAGGGGAAAAAAAGAACCAAGACCTGTCATGTA
>NW_022900949.1:47717567-47734579 GCF_012274545.1 Fukomys damarensis | reverse complement strand
GGAGAGGGGGGGGGTGAAGGGAGGGCAGGGACAAGGGGAAAAAATGAGAACCAAGACCTGTCACATAAAGGTACAAGATCCCAATAATGAATGTAACTGTACTGTATACCTTGAATGTACCAACAAACTCAATAAAAAGAAGAAAAAAAAAGTAACATGGGCAAAAAAACAAACCGAAATAATAATGGCTGTATCAGAAATGTGGGCAGTTAGCTGGAAATGCTCACCTTGCCAGTTCAGGTTGAAGGTGTCCTACAGTAGGCAGCTACTCCCGCTCCCATTTTCCCACATTCTGACATGCTTGCATTACTTTTTCCCACTTGTTTCAGGACACTTCTGGATACTCTTTCTTTTTCTTTTAAAAAGTATTCCTGCTGTACTTAAGGAAAAAGGTAAGTGTCTATAGCAAAGAACTTCTATGGTGAAATTGCTTAAACTATGTAGATGTTTATTTTTCTTTCCTACCTAAGAGTAATGCAATGAGAACTGTTCCTAGTGGTCATTTGGGGAACCAGGTCCTTCTAAGTCGTTGCTTTGCTATCCGCTTGAATAATGTGATCAATTACATGATAGAAACCCAGTCACCACCTGGAACCTGTATGGGTTCCAGCCAGCCTGAAAGAGGAAAAAGTGAGGGAGGAGGAAGGTCTGATGTCCCAGACCTAGAAGGGGCCACATGGCTTCCTTCACATGCCTTTGCCACAAACTTCATAATATGACTGAGTGCAAAGCAGGCCAGGGAAATGTAGGAGGTGTGATCAAAAAATACAGAGTGTGTCTAAATTTTTTAAAATGCAGCACAGTGAAAGACACATTGCCATCAATCCCCTTCAACATACTGTCCCTTGCTTCGAACACACTTATCTCATCATCCTTGCCATTTTCTGCAAATTCCTTTCCATGTCTTTAATTACACTGTCATGGCTGCTTCAGTGTCCTCAATCAATTAAAAATGTTTACCATTCATGGTTATTTTGACTTTGAGGAAATCCAGAAGTCACACAGTGCCAAATCTGGGGGATAAGGAAGATGAAGACACACTGCAATATTCTTACATGCCTCCATTTCCATCGGATGACACTTGGCATCAGCATTCATCACATTTTTTTAAAATCATGGCTTATAAATGAAATACAGTCACGAATAGAGGACTTCCAGAACTGCCTCAGAAAGTGGTAAGAATGATAAGTGTGTGTCAAGCGCAGGGAAATATTTGTAGGGGGGTTAATGGCCATGTGCCTTTTAGCACAATAAATTTAAAAAATATAAGTATTCATTGTATGCTTCCATCACCCAGATAGAACAGAAATCCTATTATTATAGACAGCTAAATTAGGTAGAAATATTATAGGCAGTCAGATAGGTCTGGGCCCTTAAGAGAGTCAGTGCAAAAGATAAAAACACATTACAACTGTGGCCAGAGGCACATCTGTTAGAAGCCAGGCCTTAAGATAAAGGCAAAATGACTGGGTCTACATAATTCCCCAAGGGATAAGTGGTAATACCTAGTCTAATGAGGTCTAGAGAGACATCAGTCATCTTGGTAGGTGATCAAGATCCTCAGACCCATCACCTTGCTAAAAAGTTCTTTTTTCTTTCAATATACTCTTGCTACATGACTTGTTTCCCCACTGGATCATTACCTAAGCAACTATACGAGTAACCTTATTGGTAGATCATAGCTTTAACCCACATTGTACCCATGTGTTTGTGCTCTATAAAACTTGTCCTATAAAGTGGGGTCCTCAGCAACCCACTTAGGACCCCTTCTACCTTTAAGGAGCTATACAGCTCAATAAATAATATGCCTATTGAGATATAAGCATATCTCAATAAATATTTCCTAATCTTAATCTCATACCATGGAATTCATTCTTTGATAATGGGATTCATTTTCATAAAAACTCAGTGTATCTGAAATCTAGTAGGTTGGGAGTTTATTTCCGCTATATCATTCCTGGAGATCCCACTGAGATAGTTGGAAGGAACTTTTGTTTTATGAATTCTGGATTGTGACTCATTTAGGTAAACAAAAATCGTCATCCTTGTTTGTCAGTTGCTTATACCTTACATTTTATGCCTCATCTCTTATATGCATTGTATTGTTGAAATGATGGTAAATATTTAAGTTGAGATCATGGGACAATTATGATGTTTCTTTGATGAGGCATTTTACTTTTTTAGGGAACATTGTACTCCTGTTTTGTAGTTACTGAATTTACTGGTGCTCCTTGCTTGACCTATTTGCTGTAATGTGTTCTTATCTTAGACAGCACTAAGAAAAAGTAATGTTAGAGTGTCACCTAGCGGACTTTGATGCCAACTAAAATATGAATTTTTGAAATCTGTAAAATGGGTCTTTTTTATGATACCCAATTTGCTTTTAGGAAATATGCATGCCTATTAATAAATCACAGGACTCCAACTGCCAGTTAAAAGACAATAGGTTGGTGGCCATTTTTTAAGACAGGGGACAGGTTTCACTGCTGCAGACTGGCCCCGATCCCTCTCTGTACTCTAGAGGGAATACTGAGCCTGTTCTGCCTCAGTTTCCTTTCTGGTCTGATTTTCTGCTGGTGAGAAGGCAATCTTAGCTCTTGAGATTTCCCCATTCTTGCCTTTCCAGGCTGAGAATGATGACTCATGAGCAACTTGTCTTAATAACTCACAGTGAGCATGTGAAGAAAAGATTTTCTTTCTCTGATCTCATTTCTAATTTTTTTCGTGCCACTTCTGTGTTTTACTTCATTTTTAGAGGCATATAAGTTTAGAGAAAAGAACACTGAAGAGTCCCAATCTTTTCCTCCTAAGAACCTTTAAGTAGAATGCACAGAAGATGAACATTTGTTAACACCAAAGGCAGAGAAGTCATTTCAAATAAAGACAGCTCATTTTATTTGTCCTTATAGAACTCTAACAAACAATGGTTACTCTGCAAGCTAGTTAAATGCTCTTAGAGCAGCTGGCACTCTTAAAGCAGAAGTAACATTTCTCCAGCTCCTTCTAGTCACTCTCCACTGAAGCCAACAGAATGTTGACCAGGACAGGCAGCTGATTCCTTTCTGGAGACAAATTTCTGGTTGCATGGAACCAGTGAACGATGAGAGGGTAACTGAGATGTCATGGGCAGGGCAAATCTCTGGTGGATACCCAAAGGTCTCCCAGTGGAAGCTGGGTCCAGAAAGCCAGACTGGGTAGTCACCAGATATCTCATGATATATAGATAGATAGATAGAGTTATCCATCACACCTACCTGTACTCCTCAGTGAAGTGAGAGATAACTCTCTCAGCGATCTTCTGGTATCCTCTGTCCCAGCGTGACCAAAGATGACACTGTTAGAACCCCCTCTTAAGCCTACATTAAGAGTTGAGCTACAGGTTTGGACTATTCTCTCTCTGCTAGTAGGGCAGACAGATAACAATAACTCTCTAGACAGCCTGACAAATCTTTGCTGGAAAAAATGTCTAAGTTAAAAATAACTTCCCCCTAAGCTTTTTTTTTTTTCATCCCAACTTCCTGGGAATTAACTCTAGAACCCCTTGGCTACCTTAATACCAGACTACACCTCTACCAGGGGTCTCTGGATGAGACAGCTTGCAACAATGGTTTGTCTTTAACAGAGGAATGTTAACAGCTATTAGAAGAGCAATTTACACTTGTGCTTTACATATGCTAAGAGTAGGGAAAAGAAGTTTTGGTCAGCCTTTCTCTTCTTTCATGTGCATGTAGAAAACTGATAAATGTGCCTTTAATAACACATGAATTGTAGTTGCTAGGCAGTGGGTTTAAATTCAATTTGTGAATTTCAGAGACATAGAAATGATGAAATGTATTTTGAACAAAACTTAGCCTTATCTTGTTGCTAAGAAAAATTGCCTAAGTGATTAGGTAGATAGCACAAATGTCTCAGAGGCTTCACACGAGGGTCCAGGGTGAGATTTCTCCAAGTTGTTTACTTAACTGTACCTGTCTCTAGAGGTGATCTCTTTTGCAGGCTAAGAAGTGCTCCAATTTGCTTTGTGATTTATTTTCTTCACTCTCTTTCATTCTTTTCTTTCTTAATTTTTTTATACCAGGGATTGAACTCAGGACCTTGAGCTTGCAAGGCAGGTGCAGTGCCACTGAGCTAAATCCCTGGCCCTCTTCACTTCTTTCAAATAATTGGAAAGCAGTGATTTAGATCTCTTCATTATTAGTTTTGTTGGCAATGCTGCCTCTTGAAACATGACTGTTACAGCTGGAATCAATTGTGGCTTGCACTTTTAAAAAACACCTGCTACTTGAGATTCAATATGGCTGAATAGAAGAGGAGTCACATTGGAGCTACTCAGAGAAAATAAACTAAAAGCACAGATAATTGGAAGAAAGGGAGGAACATACATCCTGATGCCAAAATTAAACTGAAATGTGAGGATTGTAAATCAAACAAAATGTAAGTATAAGACTTTATTAAATAGTTATCCAGGACCAGGGATTTAGCTCAATGGTTCCGTTGCCTGCCTTGAAAGTGCAAGTTCCCAAGTTCAATCCCTGGTACCAAAAACAAACAAAAATAGTTATCTGGGTCTACTGCCAATGGGAAGAGCAGGAACCAGAGCAGAAACCACCATTCTTGGGAAGTTCTCTCCAAAATGGAGAAACTGCAAACAAGATAGATCTGGAATATAAGGTCCCTCACCTCTTTTGATTTCCTGTAAACAGTTAACACTGTAGCCTGGCAACAAATTTTGCACATAGGGGTGATGGACCAGAAAGCTGCTTTCCTCTCCAATGGGCTGCCAGCTTTTTTTCTTTTCTTTTTCTGTTATGTGCCATAGTGGCTAAGTGCAACCTTTGGCAACAGCATGGTTAGAATTTTAGCATATGTGCTGCCGAAGGGAGCACAACAGCAAGGTTAGAGAATAGCAGTGACACTGAGGATAGCAAGTGGAACAGTACGACTCCACCTGCCCTACAACCAGTGAGAGAGAGGGACTTGGATGATGGACACAACTGCAACCAGTAGTGCAAACAGCCTTGGGCTGGGAAGTCAGCACTCCCTCTGTTTTGTGACCCACAGCACTTGCAGTCTTGAGCCTTGACAGTGGGATGAGAAGGGTAGTGTGTGAGAGGAGTCAGCGATGTGGAACAGAGGAGGCTGTGAGAGGTCCAGTGGCGGCCAACTCTACACAGGACAGGGAGCAGCCTTGGGCTATGTCTGAGGATGCCACAGCAAGTGGAACAGCAGCACAGAGACAAATAAGGTAAGGAGATGTGAGTGGGCCATCCAGAAAGCTACTGGCCACAGCCCCCACATCCAGAGGCCAAGATCATCCTTGCATCCATCACTAATCCTACTGCAGACTTGGCAGGGTTACCTAGCAGACGTTTGGGCTCTGATTTGGACAGCACCACAGAACTGTGGGAACCAGAAGAATTTTTTTCTTGTTTCCTTCTTTGTTTATTAGTTTGTTCCATTTTTCCCTTTTCTGTCATTTGGGGGGGGGTGTTTGAATTTTTTTACTTTTATTATTTGTTTTGTTTTGCCTGTCCTGTTTCTGTATTTCCTCAACTGTCTTTCCTGACTTTCTGATATTTTCATGTGAATGAACATTGTCACTAGTTTTTCTGGTTTGCTTTGATATTATTTTGTTTTTTCCTTCATTCTTTATCTCCTGTTCTCTAATTTCCCAAACCTTGGGTGATCATCCTCAATCCTTCAGCATTATTTCTACTATATTTATCTTCAGTTATCATTCTGTTTTGTCCTTATCCCTCTTGAATCACTCCCCTCCAGGATAAAATCACTCTACAAAGAGAAAACTCACTGCATACAAGTTCTTGCTTTATGGTGGATGTTGTTACATAACGATAGATCTTGTTCCTATGGTTAAAAGTTCCAAACAAGCAGTTTGTCAGTTTCTAGACTATGCCTAAAGATATTTTTATTGCTAACTGTACTACTTCAGCCAGGATGCCATACCTGTTGTAATCAGTTGTTCACCCTTGTGTGAACACCATGATCATCTGGGCTCAATTTTATCACCATGGTCCAGTAGCAAAGGACTGGGTGCTGAGCCAAATATATAACAACTTCTCATCCCTAATAAAGTGGAAGGTAGGATCTTGGAACAGGTACAAAGATCAAGAGCCAACTGCACCTAGAAAACATTATTGAGGAATAGATATTGCCTAGGGAAGCCTCGGTAGTGATAAAGCTACCTTACATAAGAAAATTACAAGCATCAATAAGAAAACAGATTAACATTTTTTTAAAAAAACAGAAAATGGCAAAAAGTAGAAGCAAAATGCAACCCCCAGAGCTCCAGTCCACCCAGGAAAAATCCAGGCCATGATGAGATAGAGAAAATCCGAAGCTACTCATTGGAATTTTCTGAAGTGTTAGCAGCTAAAGTAAATAAATAAATGAGTGAGGCTACTATTCAATGTAGTTCTGGAAACATTAGCTGGAGCGATTAGACAAGAGAAAGAAAAGGAATGAAGATAGGGAGGAAGAAGTTTAACTGTCATTATTTGCAGATGACATGATACTCTGTGTCAAACATACCCCAAAACTCCACCAAAAGACTTCTGGATTTAATAACCAAATTCAGTCATATAGCTGGATACAACCTCAACTTTTAAAAATCAATAGCCTTACTCTACACAAATATCAAAACTTACTGAGAGAAAAATTAGGGAAACCACACTTTTCACAATATCATTAAAAAATGAAATATTTTGGAATCAGTCTAACAAAGGAAGTAAAAGATCTTTACATTGAAAACTACAGTACTCTGAAAAAGGAGATCAAAGAGAATATCAGGGTACCTTGCTCATGGGTAGGAAGAACCAACATGGTAAAAATAGTCATACTCCCAAATTCTTTATGCAGATTTAATGCAATCTTAATAAAAATACCAATCACATACCTCACAAAACTGAAGAAAACACTCCTAAAGTTCATTCAGAACCTAGAATAACAAAAACAGTTCCAAGCAACAAAAGCAAGGCAGGGCATCAAAATTCCTGACTTGAAATTATACTACAGAGCAACTCTGATTAAAACAGTATGGTGCTGGGGGAAAAAAAGCAGATCCGAGGATCAATGGAACAAACTAGAAGATGCAAAAACAACTCCAAACACACTCAGCCACCTTGTCATTGACAAAGGGATAAAATACCTTCCCTGGAAGAAAGCCTCTTTAATAAATGATTCTTGGAAAACTGGCTTTCCACATGTGAAGACTAAAACTAGACCCATGTCTCTCACCATGCAGTAAACTAAAATCAAAATGGATCAAAGATCTGAATATTAAAACAGAAATGCCAAATCTGGTGGAAGAGAGAATAGGGAGAGGTAGAAATTTTGAAGACATAGATGTAGGTAAAGATTTTATGAACAAATCCCAAACATACAGGAAATATTACAGAGAATCAACAGCGGGGACCTCAACCTTTAAAAAGCTTTTGCACAGCCAAAGAAATCACCAACAGAATAAAGAGGCAATAGAGTGGAAAAAAATTTTTGCAGCTGTTCCTCAGACAAAGGACTAAATTGAGAATATATAAAGACCCCCCATCAGACCTCCAAATTAAAAGAAACAGCCCAAAACTGGGCATCTGAAATGAATAGATACCACTCAGATGAAGAATTAGAAATGGTAAATAAATATATGAAGTATACTGTCATTTAAGAGATGCAAATTAAAACAATGCTGAAATTCCATCTCACTCCAGAAAGAATGACTATTAATCAAAAAAAATCAACCAATAACAAATTCTGGCAGGGATGTGAGGAAAACTCCCACGGTGGTGGGAGTGTAGACTGGTGCAATCACCGTGGAAATCAGTGTGGAGATTCCTCAAAAAACTAGGACTAAAGGTTCCATTTGACCCAGCCATCCTTCTTCTCAGTTTCTTCCTGAAAGAATTAAAAGTATAATACCCCAGTGATATATGCACACCCATGTTTATAGCAGCACAGTTTGTAATAGCTAAACCTCAGAAACAACACAAATGCCTACTGATCGATGAGTGGATAAAGAAGACGTGGATTTTAAAAAATTAAATGAAGTAGTATTCAGCTAGAAAGAGGGGTAATTTGAGACATTTATAGCTAAATAGATGCACGTACTCTTTCCAATACCAGGGATTGAACTCAGGACCTTGCATTTATGAGGCAGGTGCAGTGTCACTGAGTTAAATCCCTGGCCCTAATACCATAATTTCAAGTGAAATAAATTAGACACATATGTGTAGATATCACATTGTCTCTCCGCTATGAGCAATAAAAGTATAAATGAGGACCAAAACATATAATAGATAATGTGAAATAAAAGAAAATATTTAAATGGGAAGGGGCACAAGGGAGGGAGGAGAGGGAAAGAAAGGATGAAGAAAGAAAAAATGAGAGAAAGATGCAATGCAAACAAAGCTCTTATAAATAAGAAGGAGAAGAGAGAAGGAAGGAGAGAGAAATGTGAAAAATATGAATCAAGATATATCAGATATACAGGTATAAATTCCACATGATGAATGTGGTAATTATGTATATCAAAATTGCACCACAAAACTTAACGGTAAAAAATAAAAGACACCTGCTAGATTTAGGAATATGAGCTTCTGGGGAAAATAGGGTCATATACCAGTAAAAGGTGGCTAGTCTGACCTGACCTATCTTCTACCCTCCAGATGGCTGCCACCTGCTGGAGTGGGTCACCTTAAGGGACACCATGAAGTTATAGAAATCAAGTAGAAATGAAAGGGATGCCAATTCTTTCTCTAGTGTTTCAGATAGGAGACTCAATGTCAAAATCTTTCATTCCTTTAGAATGTACCAAAGTGAAGAAAGAACAGTAAAAAAAAAACTGCCATAAGGTAGCCCCTTGCAGAAGTAGGAGTCCCACAAACACACCTAGAGGAGAATAAAAGGTTTGAGTAGGTGACAGAAGACTTGAGAGTGACTGAGTCAGAGTTGAACAAAGGGAAGAGGTCATGGAGTTGCCATGATTCTTAAGACAATATAGAATGCAGAATCAGGTATTGATTGTGATACTATTCCGCAACTAGAATTGTATTGTAAGAAAGAGAAAATAGAATTACTTTATGTTCAGACTTATTTTGCATTAATAAATAAACCTTATTTGTGCTCAAAATGTAAATACAAGCCACAGGGGGTAAATGACAAATTCAACCATACCCATGTCCATGTGTCCTTGTCTCTCAGTGACGTAAGACAGATTAAAGAAGATCTAGGAAAGTTTTCATGTGACCCTGATAAGTACACTGACATCTTTAGAGGGCTTACTCAGATCTATGACTAGACTAGAAAGATATAATGTTATTCTTAAATCAAACATTGATTTTTAATGAGAGACAAACAGCATTACAAGCTGCTACTACATTTCGGGATGAGTATTATATTAATTTTAGAAGGTAACCAAGGGAACAGCTGGTTCCTACTGGACCCCAAGCAGTCCCTACACAAGACCCCTACTGGCCTGCCTACCAGATGGAAGATTAAAATAGGAGACACTTTCAGACATGTATTCTTGAAAGTAAGGACTTCCATTATTTTATATGGGCAAGTATTCATCAGGAGAAAGATGAAAACTTCTCCGCCTCCTTAGATCACTTACAAAAGGGATTCATAAAACACACTCGTAGATCCCAATTTGAAAGAAACACAGATTATTCTTTTTCTTTTTCCCTTTGTACCAGGGATTGAACTCGGGTCCCTGCACTTGCAAGGTAGGTGGCAGAATCACTGAGCTAAATCCCCAGCCCAACACAGATAATTCTTAAACACAAGTTGATTTCCCAGTAAGCCCTAGGCATTAAGAAAAAGCTACCAAAAGGGCCGGGGATTTAGCTCAGTGGTTCGGTGGCCTGCCTTGCAAGAGCAAAGACCTGAGTTCAATCCCTGGTACCAAAAAATAAAGAAAAAGCTACAAAAGATGGCTTTTGCTCTATATAGCTCATTTGATACGATAGTGAGGATTACCTCCTCAGTATTTTATAATTGAGACTAGGAGGAGGCCAAGGGGAGAAAACAAAAAGACCAAGAGAAAATGCCTGTCTTTGTTGCAGGTTTAAAAGGTATAGATCCTATTCTTGGGACTCTAAAAAGAGTTTGATGACTAAACTCACCTGCTACTGCTGCAGTTAGCCAGGCCACCTTAAGAGGGATAAGAACCATAGCAAGAAGCCCCCTGGGCCATGCTCTGATTGCAAAGAAAGTCCAACTGCCCTCTGAGGCAGAGGCCCCAGAGCTCAGACCCACCTTCCCAGCTTTTCCAGCAAGACTGAAGGGCCCAGGCCACTGTGTGCCTTCTCCCTCTGGCCAGACTGTCATCTCCACAGAGGAGCCCTGGGTAATCATGAATATAGAGAGAAAAGAAATCAGCCTATTGCTGGACACTGGCATGTGCCTCTTGATCCTTCTTCCTCTTCTTTTATTCCGTTTTTTGGTATTTTTAAGGTATACAGTACAGTAACACTCATCATTGGGATCTTGCACCTTTACATGACAGGTCTTGGTTCTCATTTTTTCCCCTTATCCCTGCCCTCCCTTCACCCCCTCCTCCCTTCCCTATTTACAAATACTTTATTTCCAGTTTTTCATTTTCTCATTTTTTTTTCATTTTCCCTTATTACCTTTCTCCTACCCTTCCCACTTCCCCTACACCTTTAGCCCTTTTCTTCCTATTTCACATTGTCAATTATACCATTTGGATCTTATTTACACTTTTAGTCTTTTGCACCAGAGAAACTGTTTGGTATTTACATATGCATGTCTTATTTATTTCGCTTAAGAGTATGGCCTCAATATGCATCCATTTTCCTATGAATGACTCTTGTTTCTCATTCTTTATGGCTAATACTCCATTTTATAGAAAAACCACATCTTCTTTATCCAGTCTCCAACTGATGGGCAAATGGGCTGTTTCCAAGTTTTAGCTATTACAAATTGTGCTGCTATAAACATGAGTGCTCATATATCACAGTGGTATGATTCTTTTAATTCTTTTGGAAAGATACCCAGCAGAGGGATGACTGGGTCAAATGGAGCCTCTAGTCCCAGCTCTTTGAGGTATCTCCATATTGATTCGCATAGTGGTTGCACCAGTCTGCACTCCCACCAACAATGGAGAAGGGTTCCTTTCTCCCCACAGCCCTGCCAACATTTGTGATTGGTTGACTTCTTGATAGCAGCCATTCTTTGTGGGGTGAGGTGGAATCTCAGTGTTGTTTTCATCTGCATCTCTCGAATGACCAGTGATGTGGAACATTATTTCATATATTTATTTGCTGCTTTTACTTCTTTGTCTGAGAAATGTCTGTTTATTTCAGATGCCCATTTTTGAATTGGGTCTTTATATTTGGGGGGGCCTGATTTTTTGAGTTCTTTATATATTGTAGATAATAGTCCTTTGTCTGGGGAGCAGCTGGTAAAAAGTTTTTTCCCAAATTGTAGGTTGTCTCTTAGCTCTGTTGGTGGTTTCTTTTGCCATGCAGAAGCTTTTTAATAAGATGAGATCCTCTTTTTTTTTTTTTTTTTTTAACCAGGGATCAAACTCAGGACCTTGCTCTTTGCAAGATAGGCAGCAGCACCACTGAGCTAAATCCCCAGCCCTCTTGGTACTTCTTTTCAACTCTAGCCTTCCTTCCAGCCATCATACCTCAGTGGAGAGGAGGTAACTCACTATTTTTCACCACCCTTAGGCTGTAACTGGGACAGCTTTCTCTTCACTCATTCCTTTTTAATCTTGCCCGAAAGTCCGGTTCTCCTCCTGGGGAGAGATAGCTTGTCTTGGTTTAATGCTGTAATATACATACAGTCAGGTCAGGTATGCTGCCTCCCACTCATGGAGTCAAAACTATACTCTGACATATGGGCAACTAAAGTTAGAATAGACAGAACAATAAGGGCTGCCTGGTGAAAATTCATCTGAAAAGTTCTACTATTTTTCCTCACTGGAGACAATACACTCTAAGGTCTGAAGTTAATAGAAGACTATTGCCTATAATTGATATCTTAAGGTTGGGAGTTTGCCCTACATTTCCTCTGTATCATTGGGTGGTTCAATATCATTCCTATATCACTATTACCAGGGAAGAAAGGGATTTGAGCAGACCAGTGTCAGTCTGTGCCACCGTTCTTATCTTCTCTTTCTGGGAATTATTTGAGGATAAGGATCCCATTTTCTTCACCTCTGCCCCCCAGCACTGAGCCTGCTTCCTGACCCAGGTGGTGCTCAGCCCACACCTGATCAGTGGATGAAATAAAAGTGTAAGCCAGTGTGGGGACCTGGGATTGGAAAGAGAAAAAGGAAAACATGGAAAAATTTAGTAGGGAAAGAAGAAAGATGTGGAAGGATTTAGTAGGGAAAGATTTAGAAGGCTTGATGAATCTTGCCAGAACAGAGAGCTGTTAATGTTATGATTTTTTTATGTTTTAGGTTGACAGCTCTTTGGCACAAGCTTAAAGAACTTGAGCTGAATACCTCACTTCACAGAAATTGATTGAACACATTCCAAAATCAAGAAATTCCTCAACTGTTTCAAAATCGTGTCAGGAAAAAACATGCCCTGAGCTGAACGGCTTCTGGGGTTCTGATTCAGTGTGTCCCTGTCACTGTCAGCAGATCAGAACACCTGACTGCACATCAGGCTTGCACCTGGCTGCCTCCCTGCACCTTGGGCCTTGCCTTCCTGGCTTCAGGCACAGCTTTCAGGAATGCTAACAAAACCCCTGAAATTGCATGAAACAGTCTCACTGATGGCCTACGCTAACTGCTTTCCAGAACACCAGGCTTTGTGGCTGAGCACAGTTTGGACATGACATTCCTCCAAGTCAGTCCACGTTTTGGAATCTGTACAGATTGAGTCTGAATTCTGGTCCAGCAACTTATTACCTACTTTGGTCAAGTTATTTCACCAATTTAAACCCCAGCTCCCTTGCCTGTGAATGGGGACCTCACTGGGGGTACTTCACTAGATATATGAGAATTAAAGGAGGTTCTGCATATAAGGCACTCAACCCTAGTAAATAACAATAGTGAACAATAGGTCAGAATATTATGAGAGCTAGGTTTTCCGGCCTCTGTGACTTCTCAAGTAAAAGGCAGTAACAAATATGCCAGAAATAACAGCTGACTACAGCCATTTAAAAAACTTGAGGATGCAAAAATGAAATGCTGTTCATTTCTTGAACTGACTTTAATTTCTCTGGTCCTGTGATTCTGGGCCAGCCCCTGGTAGGTACAATCCCACCCCATAACTTCTCAGACAAATGTTGGCTACTTTGTAAATTGGAGCTCAGAATATCACTTCCACATCCTTTGCGCTCTTCCCTGGTCGGTGTAATCTAAGAATTTGCCCACCAAGCATAGGCAACTGGAGAAGGGAACAGTGGGTCTTCGTGCATGTGTGTGTGTGTGTGTGTGTGTGTGTGTGTGTGTGTGTGTGTGGTATTGGTGATTGAATCACAGATGCTCTACCACTGAGATCCATCTTCAGCCTCTTCGCCATTTTGAGACAGGATATCACCAAGTTTCCTAGGCTGAGTGAGCTCTTGTGATACTCCTGCCTCAGCCTACTGAGTAGCTGGGATCACAGGAATGTACTATTGTGTCTGGCAAGTGGGTCCCTTTTTAGGTGTTCCATGCTCCAGAGACCAATGCTGTTGTCAGCAACTCACTCGCTATGGCCTAGGGTTCTCTCAAAGATGGCTGCTGTGACCTCTGGGCAGTGAACATTCTGTTCCGTCTCACAGAGCCCAGTTTTGTCCTTTCCTCACTCTCAGGGGTCAGACCCCCATACCTTCACTCCTGAGGACAGGCCAAGCTTATCTCTCTAGGGAGTGGTCTCAGTCCTCAATCCAGGTCATCTTGGCCCCTATACCCAGCTAACTTGTGGCTTACTATGACCTCACAGAAGCCCTCTCAGTCATATTTGGGCCTGTAAAAAACTGTGGCTCACTTTGTCTAAGGTCACCATGCTGTCACCCCTCTTCCTTCACCATCCCAGAAAGCAGGAGACCTGGCTAAGCAACAGCAGCTGGGAAACAGCCTGTACATCTTCCTTCCTCCCCTCTCCTGGGGAAGTTTCTCCCCACCCCACTTTTTATCCTGCCATCGGGGCTCAGATTGATGATCAGGAATGTTCATGTATCACTCTATTCTTCCTGTGTAACTCCATCTTCCTCCTCCTCAGCACAAAGCTCTTTTGTGTACGTAGAAGGGATGCATAAACACACACACACACACACACACACACACACACACACACACACACACACAGAGTAGGAACCAGTTCCCCAAGTCTGTGCATACCTTCCAGGCTGTTTTATCTCCCAACCACCTGAGAACAGAATTTCTTTGAAATGATAAGCTAAAGATTCTGACATGTTTATTCTTATTAGGCCATTCATGCAGCAGGGTGGGTGTGTTAGTTACTTTTCTCTCCTTGCTGAGACAGAATAACCAACACCCAATGTTAAAGGGGGAAAGGTTTATTTGGCTTATGGTTCATGCAGGTTTCAGTCCATAATTAGCTGGCTCCAAAGAAGGGTGGCAGAGGGACAAGAGTTCCTGACAGCAGAAGCAGCAGAAGCAACAAGGAGAGGGTGAAGAGACCCTCAACAGTGTCTCTCTGTCCCTCTTATCTTATGCAGACTACTTAGGGCAGGTAGCACTCTCGCCCTCAATCCTAGTGCCCTCGAGCCTAGCACTGCACCATGAATCAATTCCAGAAAAAGCTCCACTCATGACCACGTGAGTCTTTGGGGGGACATCAAGACACGAGCCATAACAGTGGGTAAACTTGCTTTTCGATGGGTCGTCTACTAGCTGCTATAAATTAACACTTCATGTCCTATCCTATCTCATAAACTACAAGGATTTTTATGAAACTGTTAGAAAGATTTACCACGCTACTCAGTTCAAGCATCGGGCAGAGCCCCTCATCATGCTCAACCTGACCTCTTTATATTCCATTCCAGCCTTTTTAATTTTTATCTTCATCGAAGTTATGCACACACAGAGTTTAATAAGTCTAAAATGTTAGAAAACAGCAGTATGCTGGCCTCTCCTAACCTACTCTTCCATTCTTGCTTTACTCCAGCTGATTGTTTTGATATTTTCTTCATATCACTAAGGAATGGGGTTATATTGCTACTTCTTGAGTGTTCATTTTTAGGACTTTTTCCCAATTTCCTAAAGAAGATTTGGATCTTTCAAATAAATATGAAGATCTACTTTTTTAAGACTCTACCACATACCAGCTTCCTTTACTAATATTTAGTGTTTACATTATTTTGATAGCATAAATACTAATTGCAGGTGAGCCACATAGCATTTATTATTCCTTTCTTATTTTGAACAGTTTTTCATTCCCCCTGGAGCTAATAATTGCCTTTTTTCCTTTTTAGTTTTTTATGCACTTGTCTCTAAATCAATTCTATCTTCTTAGTGATTTTGTCCCACAGTCCCTCTCTCTAACCCTCTGGACTGATAGCTCTCTGGGTCTGCAGCAGCTCTGCAGTCATCATACAACAACCCCTTATCATCTTCCTGAGGATTTTCTTTCTCTTTCTTATTTGTCAAATTTCCCAATTCCCGGAACTTACGGATCAATTTGGCTATTTCACATCTTCTAGATTCTTTTGGTAAATACCCATAGTTTCTGGCCTAAATGACTTTCCACAACTTTGCTACCCGAAGAGAAACATGGGAGCAAATTCTGCTAAATATTCAAATATTTATTAAGAAATGGAGTCTTAGAATCTAGGGAATATTTTCAGTTTCTATCCATGGGTATCCCAGCAAGTATCATGATGAGAAAGGTCATTCTAAGGCAGATACAATAGGTCAGATATCATGGATGTATGAAGAGTGTGTGTGTGTGTGTGTGTGTGTGTATGTGTGTACACCAGTGGGATGCTGGGCTTCAAGGGCTTCTTGGAAGGTATTAAACTACTGGGCTTTCTAGATTCTTGTACTTCATTTGTTCAAGAGTAGTAGATTTCAACAGGTATATTTAAAATATTTATGTCACTATTTGAAGTAAAAATACTTCATTAGCTTCTTTGAAGTGCTAATTCATTTTCCCTGAAAGGTAGATTGAAGTTGATTGACACGCATTTATTACATATCATATTGTTTCTATTGAAAGCTTTTTAGTAAATTTTCTCACAGACAATATAAAATACTACATCTTCCTTTTCTTGGTTTTATTCCCTGATTGTAAAGGAACATATCTGCCAAAAGCTTCCTGAGAAATGGTTCATAGGAGATAATATCCTTGAGGTTTTATAATCTTATCTTAGTCATTTTCTTCATTGGTGGGACAAAATACTAACACCCAAAAAGAGGACAGATTTATTTTGGCTCATGTTTTAGAAGTTTCAGTCTGTGTATGGTTGGTGATGTGGTGAGAGGGCTTGGGTAGAGGAAAATTGCTTATCTCACAGGAGACAAGCAGAGTGATGAGAAGATCCAAAAACTGAGCTACCCGCTGCCAGTTATAGCCCTGTGACTGCTTCTCTCAAGCAGGGCCCCACCTTCTAACGATAAACCAGCTATACTACCTCCATGATCCAATCATTTTTCAAAAGCCTAATCTTTGAGCACATGAGGCTTTGGTGGGGGGGAATAAAACCGTACTAGACATGTTTTAAGATACTACTTGAAAATATCTTTATTCTATTCTCACACATGGTACATAGTTTGGCTGGGGATTGAATTCCAAATTGATTTTCCCTTAAGGTTTTGAAGGCATTGCTTCATGGTCTGAAAGCTCTTGGTTTTTTGTTTTTGTTTTTGTTTTTTGGTACCAGATATCGAACTTGGGTCCTTGCTCTTGCAAGGCAGGCAGCAGAACCACTGAGCTAAATCCCTGGCCCAGTTCTTGGTATTTTTATTGAAAAATAACTTATTTTTTAGAATTATTGCCCTGATGTTTTGAAGTTTCATGACATGTGTTGATGAGATCATATATATATATATATACACACACACACACACA